>NC_140934.1:93626611-94354111 GCF_014529385.1 Adiantum capillus-veneris
ATCTCATGATTCGTTACAAGGGTGATGTGCAAAAAAACAAAATTGAACCTTCAAAATCTTGATACACTTCAAGTAGCAAATGTATAAGATCATGTATTACAGAAATATAGAAATTTTGTACAATGTCATCCACTCAGAGTATCTTTCTCCACGTGTGGTTCACATACACCATTGTCTCTCTCCACCTTCGTTGACCTTCACGAGCACCGGAGTTGTTGTATGCCATTGATCTTTTTAATTTTTTTTGTTGTAAATGTCTGATGGCTGTGCTGTTGCTGAAGAGGCCAAGAATTGTTTTGCCTGCATTCGATGAATGATTCTACGATAGAACCATTCAAATAGTTCTCTCAAACTGTTAGCCTTGATTCGAGAGCCACCATGCCGTGTGTGCCTAAATTATGCATTTCTGGCCATGTAATGAGACTTTTCCATCCCTTGGGTATTCCATATTGCCGGGTTCCCATACTTTTGTATAAAATATGGTAAATGATTGAAAATGATGTGCTGGATATGAAAACAGATTAGTTAGAATGTTTTACACTCACATAGTTACACATAAAAGAGAATCAAATACACAATAATACCATGTAGTGAGTAATCTGGGTGTCTGTCCATGCTGTCTTGAATGATTTCTTGAGAAGGTTGAGATTCTCCTTGAACTTGTTCATATCACCTTGTGACCAGTCTATTAAGTATGGAGCCTGATTTACCCTTGTAATTTTCTGTGGTAAAAGCGCACATTTGTAAGGCCCCCATTATGAGAAGAAGCCATCGTGCGTGAAGAAAAATCACTCATCCGAAACCAAAACTTTCACGGACAAGAATCAGGGGCAACTTTAGAGGCCTCGGGGACGGAGACCACCAAGACTTTTTCTTTCGCCGGAATATTATGGCCGGTAGTCAATGGCCGATGGCCGGTGGTCGGAAGTCAATGGCCGGTGGCCGAATTCAAAAGCGGACTTCTCTTCTCAAGGGCGGCCACACATGGGCAGATTGGAGGGTCCGATTTGGACTTATTCACACAAGGGCGGCTACACATGGCTGCCTCTCATAAGAGAGGGCAACCCTTTTGGCCTATAAAAGAAGGCCATTTCTACACACATTTCAGAGTGTGAAGTTGATGCAACAAGGTGAGTGTGAGGTAGTGAGAGTGAAGCAAGGCGGGAGCTCTATTAAGGGTTTAATCCCTTTGTAAACTACTTCTTCTTTTGAAGTGGTAAAGCCATTGAGTGGATGCTTTCCCGTGGATGTAGCCCACATTGGGTGAACCACGTATATCGTGTGTACTCTCTCTCTCTCTCTACTCTATACTCTCTTGTGTGTGAAATCTATCTCTCTCCATTAAGTAATCTGCTAAATTATATATTTAGCTACGTCTTATTTCCTAACAACTGGTATCAGAGCAAGGTTTGTTCGTAGCTCAATTATCTCAAGGAAAGGATTCCTTGAATTGAGTGGGAGTTATGGCGGAGGAAGGGAAGCTCAAGATTGAGAAGTTCAATGGCGAAAACTACCAACATTGGAAGATGCAGATTGAAGACTATCTCTACCAGAAGGATCTCTATTTGCCACTAGGCGGTCTTGCGAAGAAGCCCGCAACAATGGCAGATGAAGCATGGATTGTCCTTGATCGAAAGGCACTGGGAACAATCCGGTTAAGCTTAGCGTCAACGGTGGCCTTCAATGTTTCGGAGATGAAGACCACGGAGGACTTAATGAAGTCACTTGACGACTTCTACGAGAAACCATCGGCATCCAATAAGGTATTTCTTATGAAGCGCTTGTTCAATCTAAAGATGGCAGAGAACGGTTCAGTTGCAGAACACCTAAATGACTTTAACACAAACATAAGTCAACTTCGATCGGTGAAAATCAATTTCGATGACGAAGTGCGAGCTGTCCTTATACTATCATCTCTATCGGATAGTTGGGACAACCTTGTGATGGCTGTAAGTAATTCTATTTCTGGCACAAGTACTTTAAAGTTTGATGATGTTGTGGGTGTTCTCCTAAGCGAGGAAATACGAAGGAGAAGCACAGGAGAATCATCAAGTGCTGCACTGTTAGTGGAAACAAGAGGAAGGCCTAAGGAGAGGTTCAAAAACCAAAAGGGTCGTGATCGCTCAAGGCGGAGCAAGTCACGCACAAAGTCAGTTCTTGAATGTTGGAAATGCGGCAAGAAGGGCCACGTCAAGAAGGATTGCTGGTCCAAGAAGAAGAAGGAGATAGAGTATCAAGACAACAAGCCAACATCGGAGGCCAATGTAGCAGGTAAAGTAGAGCAAGATGCTCTAATTCTCTCATTAGACAATGTGTCTAATTCCTGGATAGTAGATTCCGGGGCTTCATTCCATGCGACACCACACAAGCAACATTTCCAAGACTACACCAAAGGTAATTTTGGGTATGTATACTTGGGAGATGATGAAGCTTGTGAGATTGCCATCAAAGGTACAGTTTCTATCAAAACTGCTAATGGAAATGAATGGAAGCTTAAAGATGTTAGGCATGTTCCTTATCTTCGCAAAAATTTGATCTCTACAGGACAATTGGAGGATGAAGGTCACAACATTGCATTCGGAAACAAACGGTGGAAGATCTCAAAGGGATCTTTGGTGGTTGCCAAGGGAGAAAAAGTTGGTACACTTTACTTGTGTACTGTTAGCACGCAACCTTCAGCTTGTGCAGAAACTACAGAAGTTGACAGTGCGGTGTGGCACTACCGACTTGGGCATATGAGTACCAAAGGAATGCAAATCCTTCAAACAAAGAAGCTTCTACCAGGTTTGAAAGAAGTGGACTTAGAGTTCTGTGAAGATTGTGTTTATGGTAAACAAAAGAAGGTAAAATTTCAAAAATCAAGAAATGAAAGAAAAAATAAAAAACTTGAGTTGGTTCATTCTGATGTTTGGGGTCCTGCAAGTACACCATCACTTGGTGGCTCATTGTACTATGTAACATTCATAGACGATGCGACTAGAAAAACATGGGTTTATGTCATGAAGAACAAATCCGATGAATTTTCCATATTTCAAAGGTGAAAAGCCTTTGTGGAGAATGAAACAGGTACCAAGGTTAAATGCCTCAGATCCGACAATGGAGGCGAATATTGCAGCCAAGATTTTGCAAGCTTTTGTGCTAGCAATGGCATTCGGAGGCAAAGGACAACCCCAAGGACACCTCAACAAAATGGTATTTCGGAAAGGATGAACAGGAAAATCATGGAGCGAGCACGAAGCATGCGGCTACATGCAGGCCTACCGCTTGAGCTTTGGGCGGAAGCTGTAAGTACGTCTATGTACTTAATCCATCGGTCACCCTCAACGACATTGGATGGGGGAGTTCCAGAAGAGGCATGGACAGGTAAACTGGTGAATTATGCATTTCTCAAAGTGTTTGGTTGTGAGGCTTTCATGCGCATAGATAGAAACCTAAGATCAAAGCTAGATGCAAAGTCCAAAAAGTGTTTCTTCATTGGCTATGGAGAAGGTGGCTTTGGGTATCGCCTATGGAATCCTGAAGATGGTAAAATCCTAAGGAGTAGGGATGTAATTTTTAACGAACAAAATATGTACAAAGATTACTTGGAAAGAAATCAAACAAAAGAAACAGATGATGAGTACATGGAGCTTGAGGATGGGGAAGACTCAAGGACTGCAAACGGTGACAATGTGCAACAACGTCAACCAAATGAGGAGCCTCAACCTATTCCCCGAAGATCTACAAGAGCAAGTAGACCTCCAGAAAGGTTTGTTCCTTCCTTCAACCATCTCTTGATCTCAGATTCTGGAGAGCCGGAATCATACGAAGAAGCTATGCAACATGAATCCAAAGAAGAATGGACAAAGAGCATGCAAGTGGAGATGGACTCACTACATCGCAACCAAACATGGGAATTGGTTGAGTTCCCTAAAGGTAAGCGGGCACTTCAAAACAAATGGGTGTACAAGGTGAAGGAAGAAGAAGGTGGGAAGAAAAGGTACAAGTCTAGGATTGTGGTAAAAGGGTTTTCTCAAAAGAAAGGTATTGACGTCAATGAAATATTTTCTCCTGTTGTAAAAATGAACTCAATTAGGCTTGTCTTAAGCCTTGTGGCTGCTCATGATCTAAATCTCGAGCAAATGGATGTAAATACGGCATTCCCTCACGGTGACTTAGAGGAGGAAATCTACATGCTTCAACCAAAGGGGTATGAAGTAAAAGGTAAGGAGAAAATGGTTTGCAGATTAAAGAAGAGCTTGTATGGTTTAAAGCAAGCATCTAGACAATGGTACTTGAAGTTTGATCGATGGATATTGGATCATGGATTCAGAAGATGCAACTCGGATCACAGTGTCTACACGAAGAATTTGGGAGATGGGAAATTCATCATCCTAATGTTGTATGTTGATGACATGCTGATTGCAAGTGCTAACATGCAGGACATCAAAGACCTAAAAGAGGAGCTGTCTAAATCTTTTTCAATGAATGATTTAGGTGCTGCAAAGAGGATACTTGGTATGAAAATATCAAGGGACAGGACGAAGAAGACAATAAAGCTATCTCAAGAAGATTACATCAAGAAGGTACTAGAAAGGTTTGCAATGCAAAATGCAAAACCAGTTTCTACACCTTTGGCTGGTCATTTTAAACTAACGAAGGATATGTGTCCAAAGACACAAGAGGAGATAGGCTATATGTCTAAAGTTCCATATGCTGCAGCGGTAGATTCTCTAATGTATGCTATGGTCTGGACAAGGCCAGACATTGCACATGCAGTGGGAGTTGTGAGTAGGTTCATGGACAACCCAGGTAAAGAGCATTGGCAAGCTGTGAAGTGGATACTTAGGTATCTAAAAGGGACAACAACAAATGCTTTGTATTTTGGAGGAACTGATATTTTTCTAGAAGGGTATGCTGATGCAGATATGGCAGGTGACAAAGATACTCGAAGGAGCACTACTGGCTATGTGTTCACGGTTGGAGGCACAGCAGTAAGCTGGGCTTCAAAGCTGCAGAAAGTGGTTTCACTTTCTACCACGGAAGCAGAGTATGTAGCAATGACGGAGGCAAGCAAAGAAATTTTGTGGCTTCACAGATTCTTAGAAGAGCTTGGATTCAAACAAGACAATTGTGTCTTGTACAGTGATAGCCAAAGCGCTATCCATCTTGCGAAGAACTCAGCCTTTCCTTCAAGGACAAAGCACATTGAGGTGAGACATCACTTCATACGCACTCTTTTGGAAGAGGGACAGCTAAAGCTAGGAAAGGTGCATACAAGTGAAAATCCTGCAGACATGTTTACAAAGGTGGTCAACAAGGAGAAGTTGAGTTTTTGCTCATCTTCAATCGGCATTCAAGGATAAGAAGCCATAATGGAAAGCAGTCACAGGTTTGGTTTGGAGATCAGTCTCCAAGTGGGAGATTGTTAAGTATGGAGCCTGATTTACCCTTGTGATTTTCTGTGGTAAAAGCGCACATTTATAAGGCTCCCATTATGAGGAGAAGCCATCGTGCGTGAAGGAAAATCACTCATCCGAAACCAAAATTCTCACGGACAAGAATCAGGGGCAACTTTAGAGGCCTCGGGGGCGGAGGCCCCCGAGACATTTTTTTTCGCCAGAATATTATGGCCGGTAGTCAATGGCCGATGGCCGGTGGTTGGAAGTCAATGGTCGGTGGCCGGTGGCCCAATTCAATGGCTGGTGGCCGAATTCAAAAGCGGACTTGTCTTCTCAAGGGCGGCCACACATGGGCGGATTGGAGGGTCCGATTTGGACTTATTCACACAAGGGCGGCTACACATGGCTGCCTCTCATAAGAGAGGGCAGCCCTTTTGGCCTATAAAAGAAGGCCATTTCTACACACATTTCAGAGTGTGAAGTTGATGCAACAAGGTGAGTGTGAGGTAGTGAGAGTGAAGCAAGGCGGGAGCTCTATTAAGGGTTTAATCCCTTTGTAAACTACTTCTTCTTTTGAAGTGCTAAAGCCATTGAGTGGCTGCTTTCCCATGGACGTAGCCCACATTGGGTGAACCACGTATATCGTGTGTACTCTCTCTCTCTCTCTCTACTCTATACTCTCTTGTGTGTGAAATCTATCTCTCCATTAAGTAATCAGCTAAATTATCTATTTAGCTACATCTTATTTCCTAACACAGTCATCTTTGTCGCACATCGAAAATAGCATGTCTATTGATCGCCAAACCTCACCCTTCGCGTTACGAGTAGTTGGTTCTTGATCTTTGACTGCAATATGTAGCTTTTTCCAGCTCTGATACTCTACCTTGCTAACATAAGATGTGTTATACATTTTTCCATGTTTTGTAAGCTTCGGATCTCGTATTCCTTGGGGTTTAGATAAAAATCTCCGTGCCTTCACCCCACCGATGGATGGTTTGCATGGGACATCCTTCCCAGCACTTGATCTCTTTTCATCCCGCTGGATTTTCACATTGCCACCATGAAGCCCCATATCCGACAGTACCAATTCTAAGCACTACAGGGCCACCTGTCGCTTTGCTGAGTTCTTGATTTTCCAAGAAAACCCGATATATAAGTAGACCAATTTCTCCACAATTCTACAAAGGGCATGCATTGTACAAATGTGGACATTCACAAGTGGTATTTTCAAAACCGGTTGGAAAGCATGGTTCTCAATGTGACGTGATGGAGCTTTTCTCCACCACTTTGGGTCCATGACCTTTGCAGTCTCCATGCACAACAAACACGGCGACTTTGCCATTGCACCCATTCCACAATTATACATGCACTTTAATGTTTTGAGGTCACCTACAAGATGCCACTGAACTTGAAAGTCTCCCCTTCCATCTAGACATAGTACCTCTCCCTGGTTAGTCTGTCACTCAATCACCTCCGGAACATTAGTTTGATGGAACACCCAATATAGAATCTCATGATCTTCTTTCTTTACCTGCAACACAAAATAAATGAGACTTAAGTAGATGTGAACATTTGAGCTCAGCTGAGAGTCTTGCTTAACTCAAAAGTATCAAGCCACCATATGTTAGATTTTGATTGATCACTAAAATACAAAGGATCATCATTGGGACACTTTGAGAGGGCTCTATTCATTAAAGTAATAGTAACACGCTCTAGATTCTTGTCTTTAACAAGTTCACACTCATCTAGTTTCAACACAAAATGTAAGACCCCTCGTGACTCTTCAAATGTGATGTTGTAAAACTCCACCATTCTCTTCTGCAACATCTGTAGGTCCATAAAAATATTATTGAACTCATCATATGCCATGTTTGCTCCATGGCCACTGTAAGTTGCTTTAATATGAAACGGCTGCCCAAGATATTCTCCCTATGCGTCATTCAGCTGAAGCCTCTCTTTCCAAGCACTTGAGGCTGATGGTAAAAGTTTGGATTTTATTCCCTTCTTAACAAAGATGGATGAGACAGATTTCTGTATAGCCGAATATCCTCTTTTTCTTACACCAAGTGAATCAAGTATGCCTTGTATCTCTTTTGCAGGCACTGAGTTCTCTACAATAAAGTGGTCCACTACATTTTGCTGTAGGACCTTAAACTTCTTGTCATGTACTATATCTGCTGCAAGGCTTCTACTTATAAGTGGCTTCAATCTCTTTCCCATATTAGCTTTTGGGTCAATTTTTTCCTTGTCAGGATAGATTGAATCTCTACATGAAGGCAATGCATAAGTAAATAACAGAAAATTTACTTAACTAACACTATTTAGGTACATGAAAACAATACATAACTAGAAAAACAAAAAACTTTACTTAACTAAGACTATTTAGTCAACCAAGAAGCATCACCTTAATTCTCGGATTCTTTTCTTGAGACCTCTGGATGCAACCTGCAATGTTTCAAGATTGCACAATTTCTTCTTTCGGATACGACCACCCAAGATGGTGTCCTTCATTTGACAACTTTGTACCTTTCCTTTCAGTTCCCGTACCTCTGTTTTGTGTTGCAAAATGGTAACCTGATCTATAGAATGAAAATGTGAAAGACGAACAATCTCACATTGTTGAGCTTGGAGAATGCCCTTATAAGTTTCAGCTTCCCTTGTAAGAGATTTACAATAACCCAGAAGGCCCTTTTCTCCATCACCAGCAAAGGTCAATAAGTTTGTAGGATTGACAAATGGTGGAGACGCATTAGTCATTGGATTCTTAGGATAGAGAGAGCCTCTCATCCAGATATGTATGTGTTTAACTCCCTTAGCTTTGAGCGTGTCTATGGATGAGGGAGGTATATGTGTGTTTACATTACTCCGCTTAATCAATGGTTGGTCCTCGTAGTCCAAATCAATGTGAAGGTGATATTTGGCTCATTTCTACGTAACATTTGTGCCATTAGCCAAAGGTACAGGTTTAATGAAAAGTAAATAGGCGGATGCGGCTTTGTCCCTCCATGTTAGCCTCATTCCCTCCATGTTGACGAGGTTCATTCAATGCAACTGAAAAGAAGATTATCCCTCAATCATTACCGATGAATGTTCAAAAGGGTAAAGAATCTACTTAAAGTACACTTTTTGAACATTTACCATGACAGACCCGCCTCTATTATTCACCATATTTTCTGGAGAGAGAGTGTGAAAAATACATTTTCTAGAAGGCCCTCCAAATGACCTCCGAAATTTCCTATGCACTCCACACTTTAGAATATGATTGGTCTTGTGCACATTTTCCACATAATGACTCCAAAAATTCACTCTTTATTTTTGTGAAAGCAAGTGAATTAATCTGAGGCATCCAACTTAGTGCATTCGCTACTACATTATATCACCCCTTGCGATGTCGTAGCTTACAATCATAATCTTGAAGGATCTCTGCCCATCTATCTTTGCGACCCTTCAATTTCTTTTGAGTAGTAAGCCATTTAATACTCTCATGGTCAAAAACTACTTCAAACTCGGCACCATATAAATAGTGTCGCCACTTTCGTAAAGCGTGAATCATGGCATAGAGCTCTCTCTCATAGGCAGAATAGTTCTATTGAGCTCTATCCAACTTTTTACTTTGAAAGGCTATAGGTCTTCCCTCCTGGAGAAGTACCACACCAATTGCTTTATCACTAGCATCAATCTCTACCAGAAACGGCTTAAGTGGGTCAACGATTGCTAGGATGGGAGCAGTGGCTACAACTACCTTGAGTTGTTCAAAACTGTGTTGTTGGGATTCTTCCCAAGAAAAGGTGTTACCTTTTGCTTTAAGTTGATCCGTCATAGGAACAACAATTTTGGCACAATCATGGATATATTGTCAATAAAATCCAACCATGCTAAGAAGATTTGAAGCTCCTCAACCGTGTTGGGGTGTGGCCATCGAAGAATGGAAGTGACCTTGTCAGTGTCCATTTTGATGCCAGAATAAGAGATCACATGACAAAGGTAATGTATTTCTATTTTAAATAAATTGCACTTGCTATGCTTAGCATGCAAAATGTGAGCTCGTAGCTATTCGAACACTAATTGTAAGTGTTCTATGTGTTCATCTTTAGTCTTATTGTAAATGAAAATGTCATCAAGGAAAAACACAACAAATTTTCCAAGATAGGGACGTAAGAAACTATCCATGAGTGTCATAAATGTAGTTGGAGCATTGGTTAGACCAAAAGGCATAACCAAAAATTCAAAATGCCCAAACCGTGTTCTAAAGGCAATTTTAAAGATATCTTTCAAAAGGATACGCACCTGGTGGTAACCTGAACAAAGATCTATCTTTGTATAGTATCTTTCCCCATGGAGTTGATAAAAAAAATCATCCACTCGAGGCATAGGATACTTGTTCTTGATGGTTATGGAATTTAATCCACGATAATCTACGCACATGCGCATAGTACCATCTTTCTTTTTTACCAATAGAATTGGTGATGCCCAAGGAAAAGTGCTAGGTCTAATGAATCTACGGGCAAGGTAGTCAGACAACTGACTCTCAACCTCCTTGGCCTCACTAGAACTCATACGATAAGGTGGTTTACCAGTTTAGTGCCCGACATAACATCTATGCCATGCTGCACATCATGTTTAAACCTGGTGGTAAATCACTTGAAGATACATCACTATACTTTGTGAGTAAGTGAGTCATCTTTTGCCATGCAAAAGGAGAAAGTAAACTAGAGTTGTGCTAGGATGGAGAATCTTGTAATTCCTATATTATTTGTTTTACAACAGTTGCATGTTGCTCAATAGAATTAAAATTGAGAGCACTTGTTAACACTTTTCTTATCAATAAAGTTCATTGCACTTTTCATATCATACTTAGAATTCACAACACTTTGCTCTTGAGAATTCACAAAACTTGGAGACAAGCAATAACACAAAAATACTTTATCTATTAAATCTGCTTTCTGTAAAATAGAAAGCTCTACTGTATATATAAGAGGTGGAGATGGTATATTTTTCTCACCAAGCAAAAGCACATTGTTTACCATTGGCCATAAAGGATAGGGAGTTGTGTTCATAACTAGTGTGCAATGTGTTTCCTAAACCATCCAACCACTCCCATCCTAAAAGTACATCAGCACGATCCATGTTCATAACTTGAAAGTCAAGGGTCATCGTATGATCTTGAACAATAAGCTCAACCCCTTGAACTACCGTGTCCCATACTTCTTTATCATTTCCAGACATTTGTTCTACCACATACTTATGGGAGCAGGGAGTCTGTGTAAGCTTCAATTTCAGAAGTTATGAGTTGCACCATCATCCAGTAAAATACAAACACGTTGTCTGTTAATAGTGCCATGCATGGGAATCAACTCATGGGGGCCAAAGGTGGGCTACCACATTGAAGCAGGCACACAACACTTGTGCTTTTCTTCCATATAAAGAACCTCTATGACTCAATATTTAGAAGATGAATCTAATGTGAGACATTGCACCGTGTGCATGGCCTTTTCTATGCCTTGCAAAAGAAGACAATCCTTCTTGTTATGTTGGTCTGAAAGACATATGAAACACAAATTGTGTTTCTTTGCAAGGCTGAGAGACCCACCTGGAGTATCTCGTGATTGCTTAGGATTCTTAGCCTCTTGTGGGCGTGGAGAGGTAGATTGTCTCTTATTCCTCTTCGAATGTGTGGGAGATCTACCTTGCCATGGGTTCTTAGCCACATTGCTCTTAGAAAAATTATTCTTAGAGTAGGGAACATTTCCCTTCCTCTCTTGGTCATCATCATATCTTTGGGCATGACCGATGGCTTCTTCCAAAGTTTTTGGTTGTTGGGTCTTGACATGAAGACGATAGTCTTTGTCAAGACCCCTATTAAAACCGCATATCTTTTGGAATTCATCTAGACCTTCTAGTTTTAATATGATTTTTTGATACTTGGAAAGGTACTGAGTGAGAGAGAGGCCAGACATGTGGCTTGCATCCCATACTAACCAATTCTTATCCTCTTCATTAGAGACCAAAAACTCTTTGGAGAAAGAAGCTTCAAACACAGACCAGGACGGAGGACGAGCATCTATTAGAAATGTTATCCACCACTTATAGGCCTTGCCTTTAAGAGATAAACTTGTTTCCACAAATGTCTTTATATCCAAGGTGTGTCTCAACCTATGAATATCACTCCATTTGTGTAAGAACGTATTGACCGCATCCTTGTTGAGATCACGCTCTTCACCGTGAAACTCAGGAATGGTGATAATCTTAAGCAATGCATTGCTACCTTCTGCATCTTCTGAAGCACTTGTCTCTTGGACTCCTTGAGTCGTGCGAGCTTGGGTTCCTTGAACCGTGCCA
Source organism: Adiantum capillus-veneris (assembly GCF_014529385.1). NCBI lineage: Eukaryota > Viridiplantae > Streptophyta > Polypodiopsida > Polypodiales > Pteridaceae > Adiantum > Adiantum capillus-veneris. The sequence continues at coordinate 93,638,332 of NC_140934.1, forward strand.
CTTGGAGCTCCTTGAGCCATTTGTGAATTCATAAATTGCACAAGTAGCTCAGTAAGATTGGTAACATTTGTATTTAGTGCAGAGAGATTGTGTTCAAGTATGCTTTGGTGATTTTCCAAAGTCTTGAAAGCAGACATACCTACGAGGCCATGATCTCCTACATCATCAACATCAGACATATTAATATCAATAGCACCCATCGTGTCCGGATTTTGATGTACGTGCTCAAAATTAAAAGTGTGTGTAGGTGGAATATCCTCACTGGCTATGGTAAACACACACTGATCCGAGCCTATCACAAATTTTTGTTTATCATATTTTGTTCGTTTTCCTTGGTTCTAGAGGTTTACAATAAAAGAAAGAGTGAGAAAAACCTCTTGGAAAAATTAAAAAAAAAATGATTTGATAGGAATTTTTTCTTGACTAGTTCACCGGAGGTGAAAGGTAGAGGGAGAACCTAGTGGTAAAGGGAAGGGAAAATATGTAAATGTGAAAAGAAAAGATATGATGTGGTTGTGGAGCCATGCACCCATGATTCAAGGGTCATGAGTGGCTCATATCATCATGGCTTTGGAGCCATATGATGATTCAAACAAATGGGACCCAAGTGGAAGACTTGGTAAAGGAAGGAACCAGACACATGATTTTGCTGAATTTTTAAAAAATATTTCCACTCCAATCCAAGAAAAGTTGTCTTCATCAAAGTTGTAGCTGATGAGTTGGAGACTCTGGCCATAGTTTTTTTTATAATTTTTGCATCTACGGTCTAGGAGATATGGCCAAAATGGCGGACGCCAATTTTTCAACTGTGGTGGAGACCACCCCCTCTACCTTTACACACACACACACCCTTCCTTTTCCACATTGAGACCTTCTCTAAAAATCAGCCATTAGTCTTCTCACCCTCCTCTCCTTCCTCCTCTCTCTCAAGCTCAAAAACCCATCAAAATTCCTCTTCTAATCACCTCTCAAGTCATGCTTAATCTTGTTGTAATTCATAAGTTCTCATTCAACCACTTTCTATTATTACTAGGTATGTATTGATTTTATGTAGATTCTTTACATTTTAAAATAAGGAAGCTCTTGGACTCAAGCTATGGAGGAAGGAGTGAAGACAACACAAGTGATGATGGAGCTAATTGGTCAACAAATCACTTGGAAGGAGCTTCTTCATTGGTTGAATGTCCCTAATCAAGCTTCATTTGTACAAATTACACTTGGATCTTAACCTCACTCCTAATCACTCTCTTTCCTATATAAAGAGGCCTTCCCCTTTGTAATTTCAAGCCTCCCTCAGCCCCATTGAGTCTTTGTATCACTCACCATGAGCCCATAAGCTCATTCATTCACTCTATTCTTGCACATTCTAGAGTGCAAATTGTTTCATGCTAGTAACCTCTCCTTCTCTTACGTATGTTAATTAAGAGAAATCTTTATATATGTGTGAGAGTGCTTGATGTGATCTTGGCTAATCCTTGAGTGGTTGTTTGGTAATCTACATGCTATTTGTGTTGGGAGTGTTTGAAGTCATCCATTCCTTGTACACACACTAAGGTTAATGCTTCATTCATAGTGATCTCTCTCTCTCTCTCTCTCTCTCTCTCTCTCTCTCTCTCTCTCTCTCTCTCTCTCTCTCTCTCTCTCTCTCTCTCTCTCTCTTTGTGTAGCGGTCCTAGCCCACGCTTCCAAGACTAGGTAGTGCCCTTATCTCATTTCCCTTGTGGCGCAATGGAGTTTGTTTTGGTGTAGAGGCCGCCATTCCAAATTTCCGTCGTCATAAATTGGTGCCCCCACGGAGGAGTTCTCAAGCAGCGCTCTGTCAATCCTATGAAGGAAGATCCATCAAATTCTCCGAGACTTCCACTATGGTCTCCCCAAGAAGCTCGGGAAAAGAAGCGTCTTTATCGACAAACGGCATGTATGCAGGTAAAGAGAGTTAACTACACACACCCTTCTTTGCTTCAAGGAAAATCTTGTAGTCATCAAGTCCCTAGGTCAAAAAATTGTGTTGAGTGCTTTGTGGCCATTTCCATTACATTGGTATCAGAGCTATTGGTTTCTCTTTTCTTGTTTAAGAAGAAAGGTCCTTAAGTTTTCCATGAAAGGTTGGGCCTGTTTATTGCAATAGGGTAAGTGGGATAGGGATCTATTATCTTGGTTGAGAAGGACTTAGTTCGAGGTACACCGTTGGGAACTACAATCTTAATAATGGAACCTCTCGGGGCTTGCCTTTGGCTTAGCCATTATTGAGCTACAAGCAAGCTCAAAAGGAACCATAATCAATCGAGAAATGTTAGACCCTCTCCACTAGTCTTTGCAATCAATAGTGTCTAAACCACATGTGTGGCTGCTTGAGAACTAATTTTCAAAGGTAAAGAAGAGTAGCGACTAAGGTTTTTGAGGATACCAAATCACAAATTAGTCTATACATAAGTTTAATTAGCATGACTGACAATAACCAAGAGAGTAGAATGAACATTGATAACTTTGATTTTGCATATGAAGGTGCTAATGATGATGCCCCCATGTTTGCCAGTTATCTTGCTACTAGGTTGCAACAAGCTATGGGCAACCCTGCTTTACAAGCCAAAGTTACTCAACAACTTTGTGCTTATGGGATTTCCCTTCCTCTTCAAGAGGAGAGAGAGCTTAGGAGGCCTATTGATGAGACCCCCAAAAGAAGACTCTCTCCAATAAGAGAGGAGGAATCTAAAGAACGAGAAAGAAGCAAATCCCTAAGTCCCTCTGAAGATGTGGCTCCACGAAGAGGCCGGTCTAGACGATCACCAATTCCTCCCAAGAGGAAGTGGTCAACCCACATTCCTTCTCCTTGTCACTCCAAAAAGGAAGAGAGGAAACAAAGGAAGAAAAGGGTAAGAAAGACGTCACCCTCTTCTCCCTCTTCTTCACCTTCCTCCACTTTCGATGAAAGCAATGGTTATTTTCCTAAAGAATACAAAAGGGGAGGACATCACAAACATTACCCTGCATGGCAAAGGTCCCAGAAACTCAAGAAGCTCAAAGAGGGAGGAAAGAGTATCTCTTTTCTCAGCTATGATGGCACCTCTGGTGCTACCGACAAAGTATTGGCCTTCATCCAACAATTTGATGTTTCCTTTGGAGATGAGGGCTTCACGAAGTCCTCCAAGCTACGTCATGTAGCTATGCACTTCCATAAATCTTTCATCAATAGTGGTCTAGCCTTTGTGGCAACGGCGAAGCCCCAAATACATGGAGAACTCTTTGAGTTTTCATCATGAAGCAATTCCTTGCAAGCGATGAAAAGGACAAAGTGATTACTAAATGGTGGCATTTGAAGATTCTCTCCTATGAGTCTATCCACAAATATGTGGACAAGTTTTGGGATTTACATCTCAAACCTATTGTCTTTCAAAAGATAGACTTTGTCGAGCAAAAGCAACAATTCTGTGTGGGATTACCTAAAGAGATGGCCGAGTATGTCAATCCCCAGTCGCTTGGTTCTATCACCGAAGTAATCCACCATACTATGGTTGCTTCGTGCATCAATTTCCAACAAGGGGCTAGAAGGAATGCCAAGCCCATGGAAAGCAAAGCCAAAAGTTATGCAAAGGGGAAAACCAATGCACAAAATTCTTCCCAAGTCAATTCCAACAACAACAACAATCGGTCCAAGGAGAAGGGAGTTTACAAAGGTAAAAATAAACTCTCTCTTGAAGAGCTTGAAGCTTTTGGCAAGGACTACAAATGTTTTAAGTGTGGGGAGCAAGGACATGGCTATCGTTCTTTCCCCATGAGAAATTTCCGCAATGAGACTCCCAGAGCTTCCACAATTAAGCTCCAAAAAAGGATGCTCATTGCAAAGGATTAAGTTTGACCATCTATTTCTGAATGATCAGCCGTACTAAGATTAAGTGTAGTTTCCAACTTTGAACACAACTCTCCAAAAGTGATTATCAAAATTTCCATCTCTGTCACTAATGATACTAGCTGTCAGACCATACAGTCTATATATATGCTCTACAAATAGCCGTGATAATTTTGGCGTCTTAACTGTGTTGAGATGTCGAGCTCTACATCTTGAGCTGGCATCCACTACAGGTCTTGGCCGCTTACGGCATTTACTCACTGGTGCGTTAGGTGACCGACACAGAGGATCTCTGCGAGTGATTCTACAGCTGGACTACACTTATAGTGCCAGCCTAGTACGCTTTTAGCGAGTTCACACTTAGTGACCGCATGTACATATGTGCTACTTTTCAGTTTTAGCACTTAGTCATTTTTGTACTCTCTTTTCTGTACGAAGAAGAAGAAGCTTTCCATCTCTGTGTGCTTTGTGCTTGTCTTGTGTAGCTCTCTTGCATCCTCATTCTTTACATGGTATCAGAGCCTGGTGCAGGCAAGAGAGGCTAAGAGAGCAAGAGCATCACAATCCCTTCGTTCGCAATCCACGACCAGGTCTCCAAAGTTTCTGAACAGGTCTCAAAAGTGCAGTACATAGAGATTTACTGTACAAGTACAGTGGTTGTATGTATGCTTGATTGTGGACACTCGTTGAGTGTAGAAAGTGTTACATGTACCATGATAGTAGGTTCAACAGATTTGCAAGTTTTTGCAGATTGCAGCTATTTTGTCTTAGTGCTTCAAGATGTCTGACGGTTTCAGCCAGATTGTCACTGAGAAGCTTGAGAAAAAAAACTACCGTGCATGGAAGTTCAGAATAACAAATTTCCTAAAAGGAAAAGGTTATTGGGACTATATAGAAGGAGAAAATGAAAAGGAACCAGAGATTCCTGAGGCAAATGCTACAGCAGAACAAAGGAAAGCTTTGAGGGACTGGCAACAAGGCGAGAGCAAAGTGATGTATTGGCTTTCTATGAGCATCACAAATGGCATGATGGGCTATCTATAGGATGCTGAAACCCTCGCCATTGCATGGAACAACTTAGGTAGAGTGTTCAAGGTGAACACCAAGGCCAGGAAGCTTCAACTAAAGTCGGAGCTAAATCAGGTTAAGATGAACAACCTCTCCATCAATGATTATGCTTTGAAGATCAAGAGTATCATTGAGGCTCTTGGATCTATTAAAGTCTCAGTGGAAGACGATGACATTGTCCGTGCATGCTTGGATGGTCTAGGAGATGAGTATGTACATTTCAGGTCTTCCATGAATACAAGAGATGACATCCCCGTGTTCCAAGATTTGATTTCTATGCTTATTCTTGAGGAGAAGAACCTTGGTCTTGACACATCTTCTTCTCGTGGCAGAAATAGGTCTGAACAGGCCTTCTATTCTAACTCTAGAGGGCAAATGTGTGAGCAGAATGTTTACACTGAATGTAGATATGCCTGAGGTAAAAGTTGCATTATTTGCATAGGGCACAGGTGTTGTGGTTGATGTTGACATTTGGCACAAACGTATTGTCCATGTCAATGAGCAGAGATTGTGTAGCATGCAATCAAAATAGATTGTAAAAGGTTTGCCCAAATTCAAGGTCGATGGTATGTATAAACGCATTGGCCATGTCGATGAGCAGAGATTGCGCAGCATGCAATCAAAACAGATTGTAAAAGGTTTGCCCAAATTCAAGGTCGATGGTGTGTATAAACGCATTGGCCATGTCAATGAGCAGAGATTGCGCAGCATGCAATCAAAACAGATTGTAAAAGGTTTTCCCAAATTCAAGGTCGATGGTATGCGTAAAGTGTGTGCAGCATGCCAGTTTGGAAAACAGTCAAAGGGCTCATTTCCACATGAGCGCAATGTATGTAAAAAGCCACTTGAGGTGGTGCACACAGATGTTTGGGGTCCAACCAAGACTGCAAGTATACATGGTTGCAGGTATTATGTCTCTTTCATTGATGACCATACAAGGAAAGTATGGGTCTACTTCATGCGTAACAAAAGTGAAGTGTTTGGTTACTTTCAGGACTTCAAAGTCATGATTGAGAAGGAGACAGATATGCAAATCAAGACATTGAGGTCAGATGGAGGGGGAGAGTACTTCTCAAACGATTTTTCAGATTTTTTGCGAATGCATGGTATACGCAGGCAGTTTACATGCAGATATACTCCACAGCAGAATGGGGTCGCAGAAAGGAAAAATAGGCACATTGTAGAGGTTGCACGTGCATTGATGAATGAGAAGAACATGCCTCATCATTTCTGGGCTGAAGCTATAAATACAGCTGTGTACATTATGAACAGGACACCTATAGCTGCGGTGCATGATGTAACACTTGAGGAAAAGTTTACAGGTACAAAGCCTGATTTGGCACACTTGAAAGTGTTTGGCTGCATAGCTTACGTGCATGTACCAGATGAGTTGCGTAGGAAATTGGATCCTAAAGCAGAGAAATGTATTCTTGTGGGATATTCCCTTGAACAAAAGGGGTACAGGTGCTACAATCCTACTACACGAGAATTACGAGTGAGAAGAGATGTATTCTTTGATGAGATGAGCAGCTGATACAGTAATGCACATGGCACTATTGAGGCTGATGTAAAATATGATGTGGTTGTACAAAATGTGAGTCCACAGTCACAAGTTTTGAGTGGACCACAAGAGTCCTCTTCTCGTGGCTCTGTTGAGAAGCCATGGAATGGTAGACTATGTACGCAGGTTACTCCACCAGCAGGTACAGGGAACGCATCACAAAAAGGAAAGGAAAAGTTTGATGAACCTCCCCTTATGGCTGATGCATCATCAGGTTTTTCACATGTAGACATGGATTCAGATGGTTGTGAACAAAGTCCTGATGAGTAATTTGGAATTCCGGCTGTCAGGACACCTGGTGTAAGGAAAGTACAAGAAGATGCTAGAGGGCAAAGGAGTGACCCAAGACCGCGCAGATCTAATAGAGTCAAAAATCCGGTTCAGAAATTGACTTATGATGGGTATCCAACGCATCACCAAGCCTACATGGCTAAGGTGATATAGAATGTGGAGCCCACATGTTTTGAGGATACAGTTGGAAATGTGCATTGGGATGATGCAATGAATGAAGAGATGGTTGCATTGGAAGCAAACGACACATGGGAGTTGGTGCCATTGCCAATTGGCAAGAAAGCTATTGGCTGTAAATGGGTGTATAAAACCAAGCATAAGGCTGATGGTAACATTGAGCGTCACAAGGCAAGGCTGGTCGCAAAGGGTTATGCACAGATGTATGGCATAGACTATGAGGAGACCTTTGCTCCAGTGGCAAAGATGACGACTGTGAGAGCTGTCATAGCAGTGGCTGCATCTAGAGGATGGATTATGCATCAAATGGATGTAAAGAATGCCTTCTTGAATGGTGAGTTGCAAGAGGAAGTGTATATGGATCAGCCACCTGGTTATGTCAATCCAGGTTACCCAGATTATGTATGCAGACTTCTCAAAGCTTTGTATGGTTTGAAGCAGGGCTCTAGAGCATGGTATGATAGGATTGCCAAGTATCTTGTCAGTATTGGGTTTAGGAGAGCTCATGCTGATCATTCACTCTATGTACGTGAGAGTGATGTGGGGATTGTGATCATTACCATATATGTAGATGACCTTATTATTGTGGGTGACAATGCTATGGAGATTGACCATGTGAAGGGTCTTCTCAAACAGGAGTTTGAAATGAAAGATTTGGGCGAGTTGGGCTACTTTCTTGGCATTGAGGTGATCAGGACTCCGGAGGGTGTATGGCTATCACAGAGACAATATGCTTTGGACATGTTGTCAAAGTATGGTATGGCTGATTGTAAGCCAATTTCTATTCCCTTGGATGTGAATGCAAAGCTGAGTGCAGAGAAGGGTGATGTTGTTGAGGATGTCAAGATGTACAGGAAGATTGTGGGTAGTCTAATCTACTTGACTATCATGAGTCCAGACTTGAGCTACATAGTAGGCTTGGAGAGTCAGTTCATGCAGCTTCCAAGGAAGCCACATTTGGATGGAGTACAACGCACACTTCGGTATGTGCAAGGGACTCTTGACTACGCATTGTTCTATGCAACAGATGCGCCATTAGCATTGTATGGGTATACAGATGCAGATTGGGCAGGTAGCATTGTTGATAGGAGATCTACGAGTGGATTCATGTTCTCTTTTGGGAGTGCTGTTGTTACTTGGAGAAGAAAAAAGCAGCCTACGGTTGCTTTATCGAGCACAGAGGCCGAATACAGAGGTGCAACAGTTGTGGCGTGCGAGGTAGCTTGGCTACGCACATTACTTGAGGACTTGGGAGTGCAGGTGGACCAACAGATTGTCATCCATTGTGACAACCTCAGCAGCATGCAGTTGGCTAGGAACCCAGTGTTCCATGCCATGACCAAGCACATAGAGGTCCATTACCACTACGTTCGAGAGCGAGTGTTGGCGGGCGACATCGACTTGGTCTACGTCATCACACAGGAGCACATAGAGGATATCTTTACCAAGGCCCTCGGAGCTGAGAAACTTTGACGTTTCCGGACTATGCTTGGACTTTGTGACATGCAGAGCTCGAGGGGGAGTGTTGAGATGTCGAGCTCTACATCTTGAGCTGGCATCCACTATGGGTCTTGGCCGCTTACGGCATTTACTCACTGGCGCGTTAGGTGACCGACACGGAGGATCTCTGCCTGTGATTATACAGCTGGACTACACTTATAGTGCCAGCCTAGTACGCTTCTAGCGAGTTCACACTTAGTGACCGCATGTACATATGTGCTACTTTTCAGTTTTAGCACTTAGTCATTTTTGTACTCTCTTTTCTGTGCGAAGAAGAAGAAGCTTTCCATCTCTGTGTGCTTTGTGCTTGTCTTGTGTAGCTCTCTTGCATCCTCATTCTTTACAAACTGTAGTCTTAGTGGGAATGAATCGACCCATCTTTGTTAGACGTTTTCTATAATTACCCATATGGCATCATGGCCACGATTTGTAGTAGATAGTCCTACTATAAAATCCATAGACATACTCTTCCACTTACCTTGTGTAATCTCTAAAGGATGTAAAAGGCCACCTATCTTGAGGCGCTTTGCCTTATTTACTTGGCACTGTTGGCGGTTTAGTATGTACTCTTGAACATCATCATGTAGGCCAGGCCAATAAAATTGCCGTCGAACTAAGACATACGTCTTACGAATAGCTGGATGACCAACACTTGGACTATCATGACACTCAAATACTATTTGGCGCCTAGTGTATGTGTCCTTTGTCACACATACTTTACCCTTGTGAAGTAAGTACCCATTATCAATGGAAAAATTCTTCCATCGCTTAAGCTCTTCTTGAGTAGGGGTGGAGCTCTGTGTGTTGGAGTTTTTATCTGCGTGTGCAGAGACATGTTGATCTCTCTGTACAGAGACATGTGAGTGTGAGGGATCCCTTTTTAAAACCGTATTAGGATATTTCGGAGGTCATTTGGAGGGCCATATGAAAGAGAGAGAAAATAGAGCGTGTCCAATGAGCAGGAGGGCTACGTTACGTAGGAAAATACGTGAAAAGACTCAAGAAAAAGGAAAATATTTTAAAAACTTTCACGAATCTAGGATTGTGGCATCGTAACTCCTTTGCTTTTACCAAGCTGTTACGTGCATGTGTGGTCCCACTGCTGATATTCTCTTATGGTCATTAACGTTCTGGAGGGTGACCATTAAGCCCGCACAAGATATTGGAATTGTAAAACACTTTCCCTCCATTAGGACGCTTTCAAAGTGAATCTCCCTCCACTAAAGCTTTTCTCTCAGAGCTATGGCTTCCACGTCTTCCCACCCAAGAAACTCTAGGTATTTATGGTCTCTCACACCAACTAGAAACACCTGCACTTTGCCTAGAAGGCCAAGTAGTAGCATATCATCAATTAAAATAAAGGATAAACAAAGGTTCATGGGTCCTCATGCAACGAAGAAGAGCCAAGAGGTCTAGTGCTATCAATGTTTACCGCTCAGCATGGAAGGCCAGAGTGTTGGATTTCAAAGTTGAAATCGGCAAAAGATCTGTAAAGGAAGTTCTTGTTCAGCATGTGTTTACCCATCCAGACATGATAGCAAACGGTGGAAATGTGTCAGATATACATCAACCATGTTGCAATTGTAAGTATTCTTCACATCTCAACTGCATTTGATTTGTCGTTTCACTTATTGATACTCTCATTTTAACTTTTCTTATATATTTTGCAACGTTTATCCCTCTTCTTATGAGCAATGGCTCCATTCTTCACATCTCAAATACATTAGATTTGTCATTTTCACTTATTGATACTCTTAGTTTAACTTTTGTTATATATTTTGCAGATGTTTATCCCTCTTCTTATGAGCAATGGGAGCTTGTGGAGTGCATAATAGGCCTCTTCCTTGTCGTTCATGCCCACATTGGTTCTCTACAGTATTCATAGAGAACCAACAAAAGCCTGGCTGATGAAGGAATATTTTTCTATGACCACTTCTACCAACTCTGCCTAGGGAATAAGAATGGCATGCCGGTGAAAGTGCCTCTACCAACCGACTGTAACACTATGGACTGGCCAGTTCCTGAGGAAACAATGGTGGAGGCAATGCGAAGTAAGCTCTACAAGGATATATAGAGGTCTCTACGTAGCTCTATTCCCACCAAACTGGTTAGAATTGCAAACTTTTGTCCTGCTGCACTGTTCATAGAGTTGTTTCATAACTACAATATATGTGTTACGAAAACTATGTTCATGTGCAAGTCATTTCAGCAGTCATCCTGTGACAAACTTCTTGACAGAGGATGGTATTTAAAGGAAGAGATTGGCATACGCTGCGAGGTCCCGCTTGACACTCTAGTTGTCAAGTACATGATTGCAAGCCAATCATTGTTAATATCCTTTTGGTATATGCGATCACAAATGCTCAGAGGTAAGTACATTTCTATGGACTAGGTTTTTGCAGGTTTGGAAGATAATCCTGTTGTAGATGTGGAAGTGTTTGATAAAGAGCATTGCCTAATGTTGGTGGTTACAATAAGGGAGATATGCAGTCTTCTGCAGTTGCGGCACGACATAATTGAAGAGTCAATGGACAGGAACCTTTCAGATTTTTCCTTTTTCCTAGCTGGCTATAAGCTGATGTGGCGTAGGGAAAAAGATATTTGTGCAAAGAGTTGGATGGTCGGGTTGAAATAGTGTCAGTGTAACATAAATTCTTGTGAACCCAAGTGTATACGAATGACTTTCAATACATGAAGTTTTTTTGAGCTCATTTGTCAATTGTGGTCTGTGAATATAAGTGTTCTTGAAATACATTTCTTTAGCCATTGCCACATCTCTCTCTCTCTCTCTCTCTCTCTCTCTCTCTCTCTCTCTCTCTCTCTCTCAATGTTCGGCAAGACAAAGACATGATAGAAGAGCCATCTTAATTCATTAGAAAGTACAAACTTGTCCGTGAACAATGGACTGAGATACAATTTTTGTAAGTATGGAATCAAAATGTCTTCAAGATAAAAATCAAAGGTATGCCCCTCAAAAGAGGGTGGTGAGATAGTTGTTCCTGGTAGATTTAGGTCTCCCTTTTCAGGAGTATTATCAATCAGTAGTGTATTATTTGCATCAAAGGGTACATCGATTTGGCTGAACGGTTTGTACAAAAGAGGTAAGTGTGGTTTTTTAGGGTGGTAGTGGCCCTCGACGGTAACGCATTTTCTCTGATCATACAAAAAGGCAAAATCTGACGTATCAGCACCGCATACACCGTAAACTATTGTAACTAGTGGCGACAAGTTTTTCCTTTGCATTGAAGACCATACGGAAACTCTGAAGCGCGGAAGAAGAATCTGAATAAATTCTTTGGTTCTTGGACGAATCATGACTCGACAAGTACCCCTCCGAAATGTTTGCGAATCCTCGAAGGGGTCTGCTATACCCAGAGGCACGCGCATCAATAGCAATCCATTGATGTCCAAGATAATCAACCTCTGTAAAAGTTGACAAGTACATATAAGTAGTTAGAAGCTGAACATATTTTTCCATACTTGAATAGACATTACCGGAACAACCGTATCTACAGGTAGTAAGGGTCCATACTGGGTCTCTATAGTGTTGTTGTCGTTGTTTCTATCCTCTGCTTTAGCTTCATCGTCGTAGTCGTCGTTGTCATCTTCATCAAGGGTCTCCCCCATGACTCTTTCTGCCTCATTCAGGGTGAAGGTCTTTTCCTCTCCCTCCGTTGGCCGGATTGCATCATCCATATCCTTTTGAGGCTCCTCCATTGGCGGGATTGCCTCATCCATCCTTGCCTCATCCAGGGTTTCCTCCATGGGCTCTTTTGGCTCCTCCACTGGCCTACTTGCCTCTTTCATTGTCTCCTCCATAAGCCCCTCTGCTTGTACACTAGCACCTTGCATAGCCTCATTTGACCTTTCTTCATCCTCGGCTCTTTCATATTTGGCTGGTATGACCCCCTCAGCCCGTTGTGATTCCACTGTATTTGATGCAGGGGCTTGTCGTGGTGGCTCGTCATGTATTGTCATATCAATTGTGCGATCGTCCAAGCAGCTATCTTCAGCTTCTCTGGGGTTCGACATAGTGAGCAGGTGTTGTATTAGAATTTCCCGATATCTTTGCAAATAATCATATGTGTAGTGATGCACAACACTCTACAAAATTGAAAGACCACATGGTGAGAAGTCTTGTATAAAGAAAACCAAAATTGACTGAATGCATTGCCAAATGGTTACCTTAGTCATGAAAGGTTTTAATGCAAAGTAGCTTTGCAGAACATATTCTGCATGGAGAAGACATCTCCAGCCGCAAGAAGTTGCATCGGTTTGATTTGGTACATGCACATCTTTGATTGCGGCCTTGTATAGTTCATACCTTCCACGCTTGCCATAAGCAAGCAATAATCTCTTTATACAACTGCACAAAGGATTATCAGGATGTTAGCTTGAGGCTTTCAAATTTACATGGATATCTATAAGAAACACTTTTTGATACATAACACTTACAACCTAATTTCAGGGTGGGTTCCTTTTATTGAATTGAACACCCACACTCCTGGCTGCTCAACATCAAGGCATATGAGACTCCAATGATGGTTGTTCTCATAAGAAAAGATGATGACAATTACTTCCAGCATAGCACAGCGGAGAAACCAACTCTCGAATATGCCAGAAGAACTGTTCTTCTGTCTAATAATCACTGACATTTGTGGATCAAGAAGAAACACCTCCGTGTGGGTGTGGGGTGGAAGTTGACTTTTGATCAAACTGTAGGGAGTGTGCCTGAGTTAGTACACCTATCATTTGAGTTTTCAAAGTTAGCAAAATATTAAAACTTACTTAAGGCAAACATAGATAATTGTATATGATATCTGAGCATCTGGATCCAGCAATATATTAATGTCCACTGTATCCAGAGCTAGCTTTTTGGCTCCATCTATAAATGGTATCTCTGCAAGCAAACCATCCTTCATTGAAAGTGGAGTATCTTTGTTGCTTGCATCTATGGATAGGGTCACATTGCATTCTCTTTGTCTCTGGGACTCCACTGCTACTTTCATTTTATCTTAAGTTCTGCTTCCCTTATGTCTTTTGTTTGGCGAGCAACAGTCTCTGCCCTTGCCCTTATATTAACATCATGTGTGACATCTACAACTTTGACTTGTGGCAATAGGTCAGGGGGGTATAACAAAATTTCCCTCATTTTCTTATCCCTGCAGACATTGGGGACTAGAAGTTTGTCATACCTCCACCTTACCCTTTTTAGTGTCTCGCTGTCTTTGTCCATTATAGTCACCCTGTGGGCATGGGCTGCTACAATGGTCATGTCACTGAAGTACTCAAGAAGGAAGTCCTCTGCTGCTTCCTATAGAGCCATCAGTGCAACCACTATCCACCTTTTAATGCCCCAGGTAGCTTCTTCACAAATGGACCTCACCATCCTTTGAAAGGGCAGCTTTGGTATGCATAAATCAACACATTTCTGTGCCTTCCTGATTTCTCTGAAAAGTCCCATGCAGCTCTGTAACTTCTTCATCCTTGGACATTTCAAAATTTTACTTGGTTTTCCAGGTCTCTTCTTTGGGGTTGCAGATCTTCTACTTGCCTTAGCTGCTAACCTTGGTCCCTTGCCCACCTTCCTTGCAGTGACCTTTGTTCTAGCCATTCCACTGTATAAAAATAGAAGAGTCTCTCTCTCTCTCTCTCTCTCTCTCTCTCTCTCTCTCTCTCTCTCTCTCTCTCTCTCTCTCTCTCTCTCTCTCTCTCTCTCTCTCTCTCTCCCCAAAAATCTCCCTGTCTCTCACCAAAACTTATCCCATAACAAACGGCACGCATGAAAGATTTTTTTGACTCCAAAATACACCTCCGCGCGCCATTAGTGAAAAGGAAATAGAAAGACTCTCTCTCTCTCTCTCTCTCTCTCTCTCTCCTTCCCCCCTGTCTCCACTATTTCTCCCTCTCTCTATAACACAAAAACACACACACACACAGACTCTCTCTCTCTCTCTCTCTCTCTCTCTATTTCTCCAAAGCAGACCAAAACACACACACACACACACACACACACACACACACACACGCACACTCCCTCTCTCTTACTCATTCTCCTTGCCTCTCCACAGTACTAAAGGCACGCTTAGAGACATCCAAATCGTAGGTGGATGTCTCCGCGCACCTTTAGTAGAGAGAGAGAGAGAGAGAGAGAGAGAGAGAGAGAGAGAGAGAGAGAGAGAGAGAGAGAGAGAGAGAGAGAGAGAGAGAGAGAGAGAGGTTCTGTGTGTGTGTGTGTGTGTAAGAGAGAGAGAGAGATAAGAAATTTCCTGTGAGAGAAAGAGAGAGAGAAAAAGAAACACAGAGAGAGAGAGACCTTTGAGAAAGAGAGAGGGTGATAGAGAGGGAGAGAGAGGCACAGGGCGACCTTTTAGAGAGAGAGAGAGAGAGAGAGAGAGAGAGAGAGAGAGAGAGAGAGAGAGAGAGAGAGAGAGAGAGAGAGAGAGAGAGAGGGCCAAACCTTGGTAGGAGACGCCAAGCCTACTCTCTTTTTCACCTTCTTACTGTCAGAGACGCAGACGCATGCTCACTTTCTCTTTCTCTCACTCTCTTTGACTCGTGTCTCTCTTTCTCTCTCATGCCTTTTAAGTGTCACGTACTAACGTATCCGGCCGCATTAAATGACCGAAGGTGCGGCATCATGCACACTAGATTCTATTTTAATCACCACGTGGGGTGCCGCCCGGGGTTACCATTATACGTGTCTAGATGGAGAGAGAGAGAGAGAGAGAGAGAGAGAGAGAGAGAGAGAGAGAGAGAGAGAGAGAGAGAGAGAGAGAGAGAGAGAGAGAGAGAGAGAGAGAGAGAGAGAGAGAGAGAGAGAGAGGGACAGAGAGAAAGAGAAGAGAGCACAATGGAGCAGACGGCTCCCATGGATTTTTTGCAAACTCCACCAACAAAAGGTCATCTCTTCACTCTATCTCTCTCTATTTCTAACAATAGCTAGCAGAGTGTGTGTGTGTGTGTGTATGTATGTATGTATGTATGTGTGTGTGTATGTATGTGTGTGTGTGTGTGGAAACAAACAAAAACCCATACTGTTGAACACACACACACACATACACACACAGACAGACAAATACACACACACACAGACATAGGGTCGCTCACAGACACACACACACACACACACACACACACACACACACTCTCTCTCTCTCTCTCTCTCTCTATGTACTAAAGGCACATAGAGACAACCAAGTACTCTTTGCAACTCTCTACGCGCGTCTTTAGTACTATTGAGAGAGAGAGAGAGAGAGAGAGAGAGAGAGAGAGAGAGAGAGAGAGAGAGAGAGAGAGAGAGAGTGTCTGTATGTGTTTTTTGGTGTGCTTTGGAGGGAGAGGGAGAGGGAGAGGGGAGGGAGAGAGAGAGAGAGAGAGAGAGAGAGAGAGAGAGAGAGAGAGAGAGAGAGAGAGAGAGAGAGTCTGTTTGTGTGTGTTTTTTGGTGTGCTTTGGAGAGAGAGAGAGAGAGAGAGAGAGAGAGAGAGAGAGCAAAGACTTGACATTGTTTCTTGATGAATAGGATTAAGATCTAGTAGGCAGAAGAGACTAAAATCGGACCCAGAGCTTGTGCCTGGATTCCAACCTTTATAGGCTCAGTTGCTTAGCGTTTTTGCCAAAAGAACTGTTGACTTTTGTCAGGACTTTGATCAAGAAGAGTCAATATGTGAAGATGAGTTAGAGAGGTCGGCATGCCAAGAGTATCCCTCACCCTACAAGGGTCCCTCACCCTCTACAGTACTTGTCAAGAAAAATACAAGAAAGAGGAATATAGACTTCTTAGATGATGCAGATCTCCCAGCAAGCAATCCTTGTGCAAGTAAAGGTAAAGCCAAAGAGGATGTGCCTTCTCTGGAAGAGCCAGCTGTAACTAATGAGAGCCTGTTTGATTTTGCAGCATCGTGTGGTGCTGGGAACAAATATGATCTAGTTCATCCTATGTTTAACCCAAAATTTGATATTGAAGACCTTTTAGCTCAGCACAGTGAATTCTTGCAGCCCTACAGAGATCAATTTGAATTGATGGTGCAGGTAGGGAGGGTTGTTCTGCTCAGTATGACTGTCGTTCATTTAAATGACTGCAGTGGAAAAGGACAGGGACTGAAGAAGTATAGGGAATTACCACCTGCTTGCCGACATTCAGCTTGCCCTTTGCACCAAAAAGAGTACAAACTTATTCAGGAATCCTTTGGCTTTATGATTTATCTGAACAGCCTGTTTGGATTCCTCATGCAGAATCCTGAGGAGGTGATAGAGGAGTAGGATGCAGCACCAAACAAAGAATGCGAGGAGACAACACACATACAAGAAGTCAAGGAGGTTGAAGATACAATGGACCTTGAGGTTGAGGCAATTGAAGTTCAAAGAAGTAAGATGCTCTCTATGAAAACAACAGAAATCAAACTACCCTTAGATGTCAGTAACTTCACTGAGAAGCATGCTCAGATGATGTTGCCTGTTGTGCCTGAGTTCAGGATTGGAGACAGGACCTATATCTTTTTACATGATGTGCAAAGCATCTTTTATTTAAGGGAGGACTTATCCCTGGCTATCATTTCCAGAATTCAAGAGGAGAGAAGTGGATTTGTTTCAGAGGATAGTAGCGAGGATGAGGCAATGGAAACATCCAGCAATCCAATGGAATGCCTCCGAAGTTGCTTTGAGAAAGCTGAAAAATACAAGGAGACACTACCGGATGAAGCCACCTTCCAAGCAATAAGACAAAGCCTAAGACCATCAACAAGTCACAAAGAAGTGGAGGATTGGTTTAACCATTCAGGTCAAGATTCAACTACATCTTTGGACCTATGGCAAGAAAACCTCTTTTTGCAGGATGAGAGCTTCATGGTAACTCTCTCTGTGTGTATGTGTGTGTGTGTGTGTGTGTGTGTGTGTGTCACTTACTAAGACATGATATGTGCAGTCTTAGATTGATGACAAGGATGGCTTCCTTCGACGGCGGACTCGAGCCTGTATCGTGGAAGAAATGCAGCCCTAGCACAGTACCTTTCAAAGCTTTGCGAGTCGCCGATAATAGTTTTTCACAATGGAATGTCACAAGAGGGTACAATAGCAACTTACACATTAAAGACACTATTACACTTCTTGGGTGGACCCGTGCTGCCCAAAAGTGCAGATAAAGTCATTCTTGTGGACAAAGTGTTTGCCAGAGATTGTTTTGGTTACTCCCCGGACTATACAGGTGGTCGGGCAGTGTATTACTACACTTACACAGCAATGGCACTAGCTCTTGGCAGACAAAACCCGGATGAACTTTTAGAGTATGACAAACATCTCATGATTCGTTACAAGGGTGATGTGCAAAAAAACAAAATTGAACCTTCAAAATCTTGATACACTTCAAGTAGCAAATGTATAAGATCATGTATTACAGAAATATAGAAATTTTGTACAATGTCATCCACTCAGAGTATCTTTCTCCACGTGTGGTTCACATACACCATTGTCTCTCTCCACCTTCGTTGACCTTCACGAGCACCGGAGTTGTTGTATGCCATTGATCTTTTTAATTTTTTTTGTTGTAAATGTCTGATGGCTGTGCTGTTGCTGAAGAGGCCAAGAATTGTTTTGCCTGCATTCGATGAATGATTCTACGATAGAACCATTCAAATAGTTCTCTCAAACTGTTAGCCTTGATTCGAGAGCCACCATGCCGTGTGTGCCTAAATTATGCATTTCTGGCCATGTAATGAGACTTTTCCATCCCTTGGGTATTCCATATTGCCGGGTTCCCATACTTTTGTATAAAATATGGTAAATGATTGAAAATGATGTGCTGGATATGAAAACAGATTAGTTAGAATGTTTTACACTCACATAGTTACACATAAAAGAGAATCAAATACACAATAATACCATGTAGTGAGTAATCTGGGTGTCTGTCCATGCTGTCTTGAATGATTTCTTGAGAAGGTTGAGATTCTCCTTGAACTTGTTCATATCACCTTGTGACCAGTCTATTAAGTATGGAGCCTGATTTACCCTTGTAATTTTCTGTGGTAAAAGCGCACATTTGTAAGGCCCCCATTATGAGGAGAAGCCATCGTGCGTGAAGAAAAATCACTCATCCGAAACCAAAACTTTCACGGACAAGAATCAGGGGCAACTTTAGAGGCCTCGGGGACGGAGACCACCAAGACTTTTTCTTTCGCCGGAATATTATGGCCGGTAGTCAATGGCCGATGGCCGGTGGTCGGAAGTCAATGGCCGGTGGCCGAATTCAAAAGCGGACTTCTCTTCTCAAGGGCGGCCACACATGGGCAGATTGGAGGGTCCGATTTGGACTTATTCACACAAGGGCGGCTACACATGGCTGCCTCTCATAAGAGAGGGCAACCCTTTTGGCCTATAAAAGAAGGCCATTTCTACACACATTTCAGAGTGTGAAGTTGATGCAACAAGGTGAGTGTGAGGTAGTGAGAGTGAAGCAAGGCGGGAGCTCTATTAAGGGTTTAATCCCTTTGTAAACTACTTCTTCTTTTGAAGTGGTAAAGCCATTGAGTGGATGCTTTCCCGTGGATGTAGCCCACATTGGGTGAACCACGTATATCGTGTGTACTCTCTCTCTCTCTCTACTCTATACTCTCTTGTGTGTGAAATCTATCTCTCTCCATTAAGTAATCTGCTAAATTATATATTTAGCTACGTCTTATTTCCTAACAACTGGTATCAGAGCAAGGTTTGTTCGTAGCTAAATTATCTCAAGGAAAGGATTCCTTGAATTGAGTGGGAGTTATGGCGGAGGAAGGGAAGCTCAAGATTGAGAAGTTCAATGGCGAAAACTACCAACATTGGAAGATGCAGATTGAAGACTATCTCTACCAGAAGGATCTCTATTTGCCACTAGGCGGTCTTGCGAAGAAGCCCGCAACAATGGCAGATGAAGCATGGATTGTCCTTGATCGAAAGGCACTGGGAACAATCCGGTTAAGCTTAGCGTCAACGGTGGCCTTCAATGTTTCGGAGATGAAGACCACGGAGGACTTAATGAAGTCACTTGACGACTTCTACGAGAAACCATCGGCATCCAATAAGGTATTTCTTATGAAGCGCTTGTTCAATCTAAAGATGGCAGAGAACGGTTCAGTTGCAGAACACCTAAATGACTTTAACACAAACATAAGTCAACTTCGATCGGTGAAAATCAATTTCGATGACGAAGTGCGAGCTGTCCTTATACTATCATCTCTATCGGATAGTTGGGACAACCTTGTGATGGCTGTAAGTAATTCTATTTCTGGCACAAGTACTTTAAAGTTTGATGATGTTGTGGGTGTTCTCCTAAGCGAGGAAATACGAAGGAGAAGCACAGGAGAATCATCAAGTGCTGCACTGTTAGTGGAAACAAGAGGAAGGCCTAAGGAGAGGTTCAAAAACCAAAAGGGTCGTGATCGCTCAAGGCGGAGCAAGTCACGCACAAAGTCAGTTCTTGAATGTTGGAAATGCGGCAAGAAGGGCCACGTCAAGAAGGATTGCTGGTCCAAGAAGAAGAAGGAGATAGAGTCTCAAGACAACAAGCCAACATCGGAGGCCAATGTAGCAGGTAAAGTAGAGCAAGATGCTCTAATTCTCTCATTAGACAATGTGTCTAATTCCTGGATGGTAGATTCCGGGGCTTCATTCCATGCGACACCACACAAGCAACATTTCCAAGACTACACCAAAGGTAATTTTGGGTATGTATACTTGGGAGATGATGAAGCTTGTGAGATTGCCATCAAAGGTACAGTTTCTATCAAAACTGCTAATGGAAATGAATGGAAGCTTAAAGATGTTAGGCATGTTCCTTATCTTCGCAAAAATTTGATCTCTACAGGACAATTGGAGGATGAAGGTCACAACATTGCATTCGGAAACAAACGGTGGAAGATCTCAAAGGGATCTTTGGTGGTTGCCAAGGGAGAAAAAGTTGGTACACTTTACTTGTGTACTGTTAGCACGCAACCTTCAGCTTGTGCAGAAACTACAGAAGTTGACAGTGCGGTGTGGCACTACCGACTTGGGCATATGAGTACCAAAGGAATGCAAATCCTTCAAACAAAGAAGCTTCTACCAGGTTTGAAAGAAGTGGACTTAGAGTTCTGTGAAGATTGTGTTTATGGTAAACAAAAGAAGGTAAAATTTCAAAAATCAAGAAATGAAAGGAAAAATAAAAAACTTGAGTTGGTTCATTCTGATGTTTGGGGTCCTGCAAGTACACCATCACTTGGTGGCTCATTGTACTATGTAACATTCATAGACGATGCGACTAGAAAAACATGGGTTTATGTCATGAAGAACAAATCCGATGAATTTTCCATATTTCAAAGGTGAAAAGCCTTTGTGGAGAATGAAACAGGTACCAAGGTTAAATGCCTCAGATCCGACAATGGAGGCGAATATTACAGCCAAGATTTTGCAAGCTTTTGTGCTAGCAATGGCATTCGGAGGCAAAGGACAACCCCAAGGACACCTCAACAAAATGGTATTTCGGAAAGGATGAACAGGAAAATCATGGAGCGAGCACGAAGCATGCGGCTACATGCAGGCCTACCGCTTGAGCTTTGGGCGGAAGCTGTAAGTACGTCTATGTACTTAATCCATCGGTCACCCTCAACGACATTGGATGGGGGAGTTCCAGAAGAGGCATGGACAGGTAAACTGGTGAATTATGCATTTCTCAAAGTGTTTGGTTGTGAGGCTTTCATGCGCATAGATAGAAACCTAAGATCAAAGCTAGATGCAAAGTCCAAAAAGTGTTTCTTCATTGGCTATGGAGAAGGTGGCTTTGGGTATCGCCTATGGAATCCTGAAGATGGTAAAATCCTAAGGAGTAGGGATGTAATTTTTAACGAACAAAATATGTACAAAGATTACTTGGAAAGAAATCAAACAAAAGAAACAGATGATGAGTACATGGAGCTTGAGGATGGGGAAGACTCAAGGACTGCAAACGGTGACAATGTGCAACAACGTCAACCAAATGAGGAGCCTCAACCTATTCCCCGAAGATCTACAAGAGCAAGTAGACCTCCAGAAAGGTTTGTTCCTTCCTTCAACCATCTCTTGATCTCAGATTCTGGAGAGCCGGAATCATACGAAGAAGCTATGCAACATGAATCCAAAGAAGAATGGACAAAGAGCATGCAAGTGGAGATGGACTCACTACATCGCAACCAAACATGGGAATTGGTTGAGTTCCCTAAAGGTAAGCGGGCACTTCAAAACAAATGGGTGTACAAGGTGAAGGAAGAAGAAGGTGGGAAGAAAAGGTACAAGTCTAGGATTGTGGTAAAAGGGTTTTCTCAAAAGAAAGGTATTGACGTCAATGAAATATTTTCTCCTGTTGTAAAAATGAACTCAATTAGGCTTGTCTTAAGCCTTGTGGCTGCTCATGATCTAAATCTCGAGCAAATGGATGTAAATACGGCATTCCCTCACGGTGACTTAGAGGAGGAAATCTACATGCTTCAACCAAAGGGGTATGAAGTAAAAGGTAAGGAGAAAATGGTTTGCAGATTAAAGAAGAGCTTGTATGGTTTAAAGCAAGCATCTAGACAATGGTACTTGAAGTTTGATCGATGGATATTGGATCATGGATTCAGAAGATGCAACTCGGATCACAGTGTCTACACGAAGAATTTGGGAGATGGGAAATTCATCATCCTAATGTTGTATGTTGATGACATGCTGATTGCAAGTGCTAACATGCAGGACATCAAAGACCTAAAAGAGGAGCTGTCTAAATCTTTTTCAATGAATGATTTAGGTGCTGCAAAGAGGATACTTGGTATGAAAATATCAAGGGACAGGACGAAGAAGACAATAAAGCTATCTCAAGAAGATTACATCAAGAAGGTACTAGAAAGGTTTGCAATGCAAAATGCAAAACCAGTTTCTACACCTTTGGCTGGTCATTTTAAACTAACGAAGGATATGTGTCCAAAGACACAAGAGGAGATAGGCTATATGTCTAAAGTTCCATATGCTGCAGCGGTAGATTCTCTAATGTATGCTATGGTCTGGACAAGGCCAGACATTGCACATGCAGTGGGAGTTGTGAGTAGGTTCATGGACAACCCAGGTAAAGAGCATTGGCAAGCTGTGAAGTGGATACTTAGGTATCTAAAAGGGACAACAACAAATGCTTTGTATTTTGGAGGAACTGATATTTTTCTAGAAGGGTATGCTGATGCAGATATGGCAGGTGACAAAGATACTCGAAGGAGCACTACTGGCTATGTGTTCACGGTTGGAGGCACAGCAGTAAGCTGGGCTTCAAAGCTGCAGAAAGTGGTTTCACTTTCTACCACGGAAGCAGAGTATGTAGCAATGACGGAGGCAAGCAAAGAAATTTTGTGGCTTCACAGATTCTTAGAAGAGCTTGGATTCAAACAAGACAATTGTGTCTTGTACAGTGATAGCCAAAGCGCTATCCATCTTGCGAAGAACTCAGCCTTTCCTTCAAGGACAAAGCACATTGAGGTGAGACATCACTTCATACGCACTCTTTTGGAAGAGGGACAGCTAAAGCTAGGAAAGGTGCATACAAGTGAAAATCCTGCAGACATGTTTACAAAGGTGGTCAACAAGGAGAAGTTGAGTTTTTGCTCATCTTCAATCGGCATTCAAGGATAAGAAGCCATAATGGAAAGCAGTCACAGGTTTGGTTTGGAGATCAGTCTCCAAGTGGGAGATTGTTAAGTATGGAGCCTGATTTACCCTTGTGATTTTCTGTGGTAAAAGCGCACATTTATAAGGCTCCCATTATGAGGAGAAGCCATCGTGCGTGAAGGAAAATCACTCATCCGAAACCAAAATTCTCACGGACAAGAATCAGGGGCAACTTTAGAGGCCTCGGGGGCGGAGGCCCCCGAGACATTTTTTTTCGCCAGAATATTATGGCCGGTAGTCAATGGCCGATGGCCGGTGGTTGGAAGTCAATGGTCGGTGGCCGGTGGCCCAATTCAATGGCTGGTGGCCGAATTCAAAAGCGGACTTGTCTTCTCAAGGGCGGCCACACATGGGCGGATTGGAGGGTCCGATTTGGACTTATTCACACAAGGGCGGCTACACATGGCTGCCTCTCATAAGAGAGGGCAGCCCTTTTGGCCTATAAAAGAAGGCCATTTCTACACACATTTCAGAGTGTGAAGTTGATGCAACAAGGTGAGTGTGAGGTAGTGAGAGTGAAGCAAGGCGGGAGCTCTATTAAGGGTTTAATCCCTTTGTAAACTACTTCTTCTTTTGAAGTGCTAAAGCCATTGAGTGGCTGCTTTCCCATGGACGTAGCCCACATTGGGTGAACCACGTATATCGTGTGTACTCTCTCTCTCTCTCTCTACTCTATACTCTCTTGTGTGTGAAATCTATCTCTCCATTAAGTAATCAGCTAAATTATCTATTTAGCTACATCTTATTTCCTAACACAGTCATCTTTGTCGCACATCGAAAATAGCATGTCTATTGATCGCCAAACCTCACCCTTCGCGTTACGAGTAGTTGGTTCTTGATCTTTGACTGCAATATGTAGCTTTTTCCAGCTCTGATACTCTACCTTGCTAACATAAGATGTGTTATACATTTTTCCATGTTTTGTAAGCTTCGGATCTCGTATTCCTTGGGGTTTAGATAAAAATCTCCGTGCCTTCACCCCACCGATGGATGGTTTGCATGGGACATCCTTCCCAGCACTTGATCTCTTTTCATCCCGCTGGATTTTCACATTGCCACCATGAAGCCCCATATCCGACAGTACCAATTCTAAGCACTACAGGGCCACCTGTCGCTTTGCTGAGTTCTTGATTTTCCAAGAAAACCCGATATATAAGTAGACCAATTTCTCCACAATTCTACAAAGGGCATGCATTGTACAAATGTGGACATTCACAAGTGGTATTTTCAAAACCGGTTGGAAAGCATGGTTCTCAATGTGACGTGATGGAGCTTTTCTCCACCACTTTGGGTCCATGACCTTTGCAGTCTCCATGCACAACAAACACGGCGACTTTGCCATTGCACCCATTCCACAATTATACATGCACTTTAATGTTTTGAGGTCACCTACAAGATGCCACTGAACTTGAAAGTCTCCCCTTCCATCTAGACATAGTACCTCTCCCTGGTTAGTCTGTCACTCAATCACCTCCGGAACATTAGTTTGATGGAACACCCAATATAGAATCTCATGATCTTCTTTCTTTACCTGCAACACAAAATAAATGAGACTTAAGTAGATGTGAACATTTGAGCTCAGCTGAGAGTCTTGCTTAACTCAAAAGTATCAAGCCACCATATGTTAGATTTTGATTGATCACTAAAATACAAAGGATCATCATTGGGACACTTTGAGAGGGCTCTATTCATTAAAGTAATAGTAACACGCTCTAGATTCTTGTCTTTAACAAGTTCACACTCATCTAGTTTCAACACAAAATGTAAGACCCCTCGTGACTCTTCAAATGTGATGTTGTAAAACTCCACCATTCTCTTCTGCAACATCTGTAGGTCCATAAAAATATTATTGAACTCATCATATGCCATGTTTGCTCCATGGCCACTGTAAGTTGCTTTAATATGAAACGGCTGCCCAAGATATTCTCCCTATGCGTCATTCAGCTGAAGCCTCTCTTTCCAAGCACTTGAGGCTGATGGTAAAAGTTTGGATTTTATTCCCTTCTTAACAAAGATGGATGAGACAGATTTCTGTATAGCCGAATATCCTCTTTTTCTTACACCAAGTGAATCAAGTATGCCTTGTATCTCTTTTGCAGGCACTGAGTTCTCTACAATAAAGTGGTCCACTACATTTTGCTGTAGGACCTTAAACTTCTTGTCATGTACTATATCTGCTGCAAGGCTTCTACTTATAAGTGGCTTCAATCTCTTTCCCATATTAGCTTTTGGGTCAATTTTTTCCTTGTCAGGATAGATTGAATCTCTACATGAAGGCAATGCATAAGTAAATAACAGAAAATTTACTTAACTAACACTATTTAGGTACATGAAAACAATACATAACTAGAAAAACAAAAAACTTTACTTAACTAAGACTATTTAGTCAACCAAGAAGCATCACCTTAATTCTCGGATTCTTTTCTTGAGACCTCTGGATGCAACCTGCAATGTTTCAAGATTGCACAATTTCTTCTTTCGGGTACGACCACCCAAGATGGTGTCCTTCATTTGACAACTTTGTACCTTTCCTTTCAGTTCCCGTACCTCTGTTTTGTGTTGCAAAATGGTAACCTGATCTATAGAATGAAAATGTGAAAGACGAACAATCTCACATTGTTGAGCTTGGAGAATGCCCTTATAAGTTTCAGCTTCCCTTGTAAGAGATTTACAATAACCCAGAAGGCCCTTTTCTCCATCACCAGCAAAGGTCAATAAGTTTGTAGGATTGACAAATGGTGGAGACGCATTAGTCATTGGATTCTTAGGATAGAGAGAGCCTCTCATCCAGATATGTATGTGTTTAACTCCCTTAGCTTTGAGCGTGTCTATGGATGAGGGAGGTATATGTGTGTTTACATTACTCCGCTTAATCAATGGTTGGTCCTCGTAGTCCAAATCAATGTGAAGGTGATATTTGGCTCATTTCTACGTAACATTTGTGCCATTAGCCAAAGGTACAGGTTTAATGAAAAGTAAATAGGCGGATGCGGCTTTGTCCCTCCATGTTAGCCTCATTCCCTCCATGTTGACGAGGTTCATTCAATGCAACTGAAAAGAAGATTATCCCTCAATCATTACCGATGAATGTTCAAAAGGGTAAAGAATCTACTTAAAGTACACTTTTTGAACATTTACCATGACAGACCCGCCTCTATTATTCACCATATTTTCTGGAGAGAGAGTGTGAAAAATACATTTTCTAGAAGGCCCTCCAAATGACCTCCGAAATTTCCTATGCACTCCACACTTTAGAATATGATTGGTCTTGTGCACATTTTCCACATAATGACTCCAAAAATTCACTCTTTATTTTTGTGAAAGCAAGTGAATTAATCTGAGGCATCCAACTTAGTGCATTCGCTACTACATTATATCACCCCTTGCGATGTCGTAGCTTACAATCATAATCTTGAAGGATCTCTGCCCATCTATCTTTGCGACCCTTCAATTTCTTTTGAGTAGTAAGCCATTTAATACTCTCATGGTCAAAAACTACTTCAAACTCGGCACCATATAAATAGTGTCGCCACTTTCGTAAAGCGTGAATCATGGCATAGAGCTCTCTCTCATAGGCAGAATAGTTCTATTGAGCTCTATCCAACTTTTTACTTTGAAAGGCTATAGGTCTTCCCTCCTGGAGAAGTACCACACCAATTGCTTTATCACTAGCATCAATCTCTACCAGAAACGGCTTAAGTGGGTCAACGATTGCTAGGATGGGAGCAGTGGCTACAACTACCTTGAGTTGTTCAAAACTGTGTTGTTGGGATTCTTCCCAAGAAAAGGTGTTACCTTTTGCTTTAAGTTGATCCGTCATAGGAACAACAATTTTGGCACAATCATGGATATATTGTCAATAAAATCCAACCATGCTAAGAAGATTTGAAGCTCCTCAACCGTGTTGGGGTGTGGCCATCGAAGAATGGAAGTGACCTTGTCAGTGTCCATTTTGATGCCAGAATAAGAGATCACATGACGAAGGTAATGTATTTCTATTTTAAATAAATTGCACTTGCTATGCTTAGCATGCAAAATGTGAGCTCGTAGCTATTCGAACACTAATTGTAAGTGTTCTATGTGTTCATCTTTAGTCTTATTGTAAATGAAAATGTCATCAAGGAAAAACACAACAAATTTTCCAAGATAGGGACGTAAGAAACTATCCATGAGTGTCATAAATGTAGTTGGAGCATTGGTTAGACCAAAAGGCATAACCAAAAATTCAAAATGCCCAAACCGTGTTCTAAAGGCAATTTTAAAGATATCTTTCAAAAGGATACGCACCTGGTGGTAACCTGAACAAAGATCTATCTTTGTATAGTATCTTTCCCCATGGAGTTGATAAAAAAAATCATCCACTCGAGGCATAGGATACTTGTTCTTGATGGTTATGGAATTTAATCCACGATAATCTACGCACATGCGCATAGTACCATCTTTCTTTTTTACCAATAGAATTGGTGATGCCCAAGGAAAAGTGCTAGGTCTAATGAATCTACGGGCAAGGTAGTCAGACAACTGACTCTCAACCTCCTTGGCCTCACTAGAACTCATACGATAAGGTGGTTTACCAGTTTAGTGCCCGACATAACATCTATGCCATGCTGCACATCATGTTTAAACCTGGTGGTAAATCACTTGAAGATACATCACTATACTTTGTGAGTAAGTGAGTCATCTTTTGCCATGCAAAAGGAGAAAGTAAACTAGAGTTGTGCTAGGATGGAGAATCTTGTAATTCCTATATTATTTGTTTTACAACAGTTGCATGTTGCTCAATAGAATTAAAATTGAGAGCACTTGTTAACACTTTTCTTATCAATAAAGTTCATTGCACTTTTCATATCATACTTAGAATTCACAACACTTTGCTCTTGAGAATTCACAAAACTTGGAGACAAGCAATAACACAAAAATACTTTATCTATTAAATCTGCTTTCTGTAAAATAGAAAGCTCTACTGTATATATAAGAGGTGGAGATGGTATATTTTTCTCACCAAGCAAAAGCACATTGTTTACCATTGGCCATAAAGGATAGGGAGTTGTGTTCATAACTAGTGTGCAATGTGTTTCCTAAACCATCCAACCACTCCCATCCTAAAAGTACATCAGCACGATCCATGTTCATAACTTGAAAGTCAAGGGTCATCGTATGATCTTGAACAATAAGCTCAACCCCTTGAACTACCGTGTCCCATACTTCTTTATCATTTCCAGACATTTGTTCTACCACATACTTATGGGAGCAGGGAGTCTGTGTAAGCTTCAATTTCAGAAGTTATGAGTTGCACCATCATCCAGTAAAATACAAACACGTTGTCTGTTAATAGTGCCATGCATGGGAATCAACTCATGGGGGCCAAAGGTGGGCTACCACATTGAAGCAGGCACACAACACTTGTGCTTTTCTTCCATATAAAGAACCTCTATGACTCAATATTTAGAAGATGAATCTAATGTGAGACATTGCACCGTGTGCATGGCCTTTTCTATGCCTTGCAAAAGAAGACAATCCTTCTTGTTATGTTGGTCTGAAAGACATATGAAACACAAATTGTGTTTCTTTGCAAGGCTGAGAGACCCACCTGGAGTATCTCGTGATTGCTTAGGATTCTTAGCCTCTTGTGGGCGTGGAGAGGTAGATTGTCTCTTATTCCTCTTCGAATGTGTGGGAGATCTACCTTGCCATGGGTTCTTAGCCACATTGCTCTTAGAAAAATTATTCTTAGAGTAGGGAACATTTCCCTTCCTCTCTTGGTCATCATCATATCTTTGGGCATGACCGATGGCTTCTTCCAAAGTTTTTGGTTGTTGGGTCTTGACATGAAGACGATAGTCTTTGTCAAGACCCCTATTAAAACCGCATATCTTTTGGAATTCATCTAGACCTTCTAGTTTTAATATGATTTTTTGATACTTGGAAAGGTACTGAGTGAGAGAGAGGCCAGACATGTGGCTTGCATCCCATACTAACCAATTCTTATCCTCTTCATTAGAGACCAAAAACTCTTTGGAGAAAGAAGCTTCAAACACAGACCAGGACGGAGGACGAGCATCTATTGGAAATGTTATCCACCACTTATAGGCCTTGCCTTTAAGAGATAAACTTGTTTCCACAAATGTCTTTATATCCAAGGTGTGTCTCAACCTATGAATATCACTCCATTTGTGTAAGAACGTATTGACCGCATCCTTGTTGAGATCACGCTCTTCACCGTGAAACTCAGGAATGGTGATAATCTTAAGCAATGCATTGCTACCTTCTGCATCTTCTGAAGCACTTGTCTCTTGGACTCCTTGAGTCGTGCGAGCTTGGGTTCCTTGAACCGTGCCACTTGGAGCTCCTTGAGCCATTTGTGAATTCATAAATTGCACAAGTAGCTCAGTAAGATTGGTAACATTTGTATTTAGTGCAGAGAGATTGTGTTCAAGTATGCTTTGGTGATTTTCCAAAGTCTTGAAAGCAGACATACCTACGAGGCCATGATCTCCTACATCATCAACATCAGACATATTAATATCAATAGCACCCATCGTGTCCGGATTTTGATGTACGTGCTCAAAATTAAAAGTGTGTGTAGGTGGAATATCCTCACTGGCTATGGTAAACACACACTAATCCGAGCCTATCACAAATTTTTGTTTATCATATTTTGTTCGTTTTCCTTGGTTCTAGAGGTTTACAATAAAAGAAAGAGTGAGAAAAACCTCTTGGAAAAATTAAAAAAAAAATGATTTGATAGGAATTTTTTCTTGACTAGTTCACCGGAGGTGAAAGGTAGAGGGAGAACCTAGTGGTAAAGGGAAGGGAAAATATGTAAATGTGAAAAGAAAAGATATGATGTGGTTGTGGAGCCATGCACCCATGATTCAAGGGTCATGAGTGGCTCATATCATCATGGCTTTGGAGCCATATGATGATTCAAACAAATGGGACCCAAGTGGAAGACTTGGTAAAGGAAGGAACCAGACACATGATTTTGCTGAATTTTTAAAAAATATTTCCACTCCAATCCAAGAAAAGTTGTCTTCATCAAAGTTGTAGCTGATGAGTTGGAGACTCTGGCCATAGTTTTTTTTATAATTTTTGCATCTACGGTCTAGGAGATATGGCCAAAATGGCGGACGCCAATTTTTCAACTGTGGTGGAGACCACCCCCTCTACCTTTACACACACACACACCCTTCCTTTTCCACATTGAGACCTTCTCTAAAAATCATCCATTAGTCTTCTCACCCTCCTCTCCTTCCTCCTCTCTCTCAAGCTCAAAAACCCATCAAAATTCCTCTTCTAATCACCTCTCAAGTCATGCTTAATCTTGTTGTAATTCATAAGTTCTCATTCAACCACTTTCTATTATTACTAGGTATGTATTGATTTTATGTAGATTCTTTACAATTTAAAATAAGGAAGCTCTTGGACTCAAGCTATGGAGGAAGGAGTGAAGACAACACAAGTGATGATGGAGCTAATTGGTCAACAAATCACTTGGAAGGAGCTTCTTCATTGGTTGAATGTCCCTAATCAAGCTTCATTTGTACAAATTACACTTGGATCTTAACCTCACTCCTAATCACTCTCTTTCCTATATAAAGAGGCCTTCCCCTTTGTAATTTCAAGCCTCCCTCAGCCCCATTGAGTCTTTGTATCACTCACCATGAGCCCATAAGCTCATTCATTCACTCTATTCTTGCACATTCTAGAGTGCAAATTGTTTCATGCTAGTAACCTCTCCTTCTCTTACGTATGTTAATTAAGAGAAATCTTTATATATGTGTGAGAGTGCTTGATGTGATCTTGGCTAATCCTTGAGTGGTTGTTTGGTAATCTACATGCTATTTGTGTTGGGAGTGTTTGAAGTCATCCATTCCTTGTACACACACTAAGGTTAATGCTTCATTCATAGTGATCTCTCTCTCTCTCTCTCTCTCTCTCTCTCTCTCTCTCTCTCTCTCTTTGTGTAGCGGTCCTAGCCCACGCTTCCAAGACTAGGTAGTGCCCTTATCTCATTTCCCTTGTGGCGCAATGGAGTTTGTTTTGGTGTAGAGGCCGCCATTCCAAATTTCCGTCGTCATAAATTGGTGCCCCCACGGAGGAGTTCTCAAGCAGCGCTCTGTCAATCCTATGAAGGAAGATCCATCAAATTCTCCGAGACTTCCACTATGGTCTCCCCAAGAAGCTCGAGAAAAGAAGCGTCTTTATCGACAAACGGCATGTATGCAGGTAAAGAGAGTTAACTACACACACCCTTCTTTGCTTCAAGGAAAATCTTGTAGTCATCAAGTCCCTAGGTCAAAAAATTGTGTTGAGTGCTTTGTGGCTAGTGTGAAAACACTTCCTTTGAAGCCTCGACTTCAGGTGGTGAAAGCACTCTCACACTCGGGTATTAACAAGTGTTTGGAGGGGGAGCTACACATCAATGGGGTGCGGTATTGGCAAGAGGCTACATATGGTGATGCACTCCAACTACTACTAGCAAGAAGGCTCAAGGTGGTTGAGAGGGTAGCCATCGAACCCTATGAACTCTACAAAGCTGAAGATGGTCACACCAAAGCTAGGCTAATCACTGGTTAGCAAATTCTTCGCATCTCTCAAATGGTGGGATCCAAGAGAGCTCAACTTCAATGAAGTGATTCATGGAAGTTTGTATTTAATGCACCAATAAATAATCCCATTTTCTACAACTTTCAATCAGTTCAGAACGTTAGGGTGAATGTGCGCATTGATAGAAAGATTTTTTTCCAACAAAGATTGGTCTTCTATTTTGGAGCTGAGAGGTTGAGAGAGATATTGTTGTCCCCTGACCCTATAATATTTCCTATTTTGGAGTATAATGTATCTTTTGATGTTCACATCTTCATCTTGCTTTAAGCATACTCCATGAATCATAGGGATTTATATGGACCTTTCCAACCTCTTGCTAGACAAACTGTGCATATAATAGCTAGCACAAAGCTTAGGTTCCAAAACATCATAAGGAACTTACTAGGCCCTCGTCGTCTAGCTGAGATTAATGCATCTATCAATCCATTTATTCTACCCTTAATAAGATATGATTTGGGCCTAGACGTTTTCATCTTTGTGCTGTATTGAGAGGAAGGCAACCCATTTTTTATGATGGCTTTCCCAAATTTTTTTGGGCGTAGTGGGGAAAATGCTGGGGATTTTTTGGATAACTTGGAGATGGCTTTCCTTGTCTCTGGGAGGGATGACGAAGCATTGAAATTGAGAGCTTTTCCTTTGGTGCTCAAAGAAGAAGCTAGGGTATGGTTCCAGGCTATAGATCCAACCCAAAGAATTGATTGGGAGGGATTGAAGGCGGCTTTCCTACGAAGATTTCAACGAGCCAATTCGGCAGAAGAACTATGGCAACGGCTTCTGGCCCTTCATCAAGTTGACCCTCATGGTTATGCAACCTATGAGGAAGGTTTTCTGAAACTTTGGGGGCAATGGTCAGACTCACTAAACCCTGGTGAGCGAGCTCCCAATTGCCTCCAAAAGGATCGATTTATCTCAGGATTGTATCCCTTGCTAAGGGAGAAGGTAAAGAGCAAATTTCCAAATGCTTTTGAATATGCCTTAAGAATTGCTAGGGAAAAGAATAGAAAGATTCTCTATCAAGCCCAAGCTGGCCAGCTAGCTTTGGGAAGCAATATCACAACTATGGAAGCTTCTCACATACCTCCAAATGTGCCTAATGCACCAGACCTCAATAGAGGTCAACAAGAAGATATGCTCCAACAAATAAACAATCTCACAAACCAGCTAGAGGGGTTGAGAGTAAATCTTTTGCAGGGTGCAAGAAGGCCTATTGAGGGAAATGGTGGGAATCGGCCACCAATGCGACGTCAAGCAAGGGAAATGTTGTGCTAAAATTGTGGGGAAAATGGCCACGTCATGTATAATTGCCCTCATCCCAGAAGATATGACTACCCTGTCAGAGGTCCTTGACAACAAGTAAGTCCTCCCCGTGCTAGAGCTCAAGCACAAGAGCAACCGCAACCTCAAATTTTGCAGCCACCTCGTGCTCAAGCTCAAGCCCTTGCTACTCAACCAAATGTGAGCATCATAAGGATGGAGGAGGTCCTCAAGGGCAAAAGCAACCAGGAAGAAATAGCTAAAGGGAAGATGAAGATAGATGAAGTGGCTACAATGCCTATCAAACGTGTGCGTGTCCAAGATGAATTAGGTAAAGAAACAAGCAAGGATGCAAGCAATGAAGCAAGTACATCTCGGGCAACTAAAGATGAAGCCAAGAAGAGAAAGACCCGTACTAGGTCTCAAATTGACATCTCTGATTTCCCTATGGGATCTCGGACACAACCTTATGACTTGACAGCTGATGTGAGTTTCCAAGGACCAAAGATTACTTGGCCACGACTACTTCATATCTCCCCAAAGCTTCGACGACAATGGTCAAAAATGGTGAGCACGAGGGCAAAGCGAAGTAAGCTAGTAAGTGTAATCAAAGCATATGGTCTCAAGGATATAGTGCCTTTGGTGGAGGCTCAAATCAAGGGACAACGGATTCCAAAAACTTACATTGACAGTGGAGCAGAGGTTTGTGTCATGACATAAAAGCTAATGCATCAATTGGGTTTAGAGGTAATGGAATCATCAAACTTTAGGGCAAAAATGGCCAATAATGTCTCTGTCACTTGTGTGGGTGTAGTGAAAGCTTTGAGAGTTTCTGTTTTTGGAATCACTACAGAGGTTGATGCTTATGTGATGCCAGTAAAGGGAGAAGGATACCCCCTTATTTTAGGACGACCTTGGCTCATGGGTATAGGAGCTAGGCAAGATTGGGCAACAGGAGACTTGGAGTTGAGGCCTCGCATGGGTGGCCATAGTCGGAAGGTGGTTTATAACCTAAAGAATGGGCGACAAGAGAACCTTGAACTAGAGACGTCAGCTGATGAGTGGAGCTCAAGTGGATGCTCCTCATCTATGGACGAGGAAGAGAGTTCAAGTGAAGAGAGTGATAGCACTCTCGAAGTCATGGGCGTCACCATAAAGGAAACTACCTCATCAGAAGACAACCCAAGGATCCAAATGGAGAATGTGTGGGATGCCAGCCTAGAGGAGATGTTATCCAAGGATATAAAGGAAGAAGAAAAGGAGGGTTATGTAAATGTTCTCAAGAAGCATGCATCATTGTTTATTTATGATTACACTCACATTATAGGTGTCACTGCAGTGAAGCATCATATCCATCTAAAAGAAGGGAGCAAGCCAGTAGTACAAAAACTAAGAAGATTAGGAGTTGTGCAACAAAATGCACTGTTGTCTGAGGTGAAGAGACTCTTAG
This sequence comes from Adiantum capillus-veneris, assembly GCF_014529385.1. NCBI lineage: Eukaryota > Viridiplantae > Streptophyta > Polypodiopsida > Polypodiales > Pteridaceae > Adiantum > Adiantum capillus-veneris. The sequence goes on from NC_140934.1 coordinate 93,672,764, forward strand.
AAGCAGGATTCATATACCCAGTAGAAGATTCAGAATGGGTCTCCCCAGTAGTGGTGAGGCCAAAGAAGAATGGTAAATGGCGAGTGTGCGTGGATTACAAGCCACTAAATGCTGCAACAAAGAGGGACCACTTCCCTCTCCCATTTCAAGATGAGATTCTAAATGAAGTAGCAGGCCATGAGAGATACACAGTGTGTGATGGCTACTCTGGCTACTTTCAAATACGCATTGCATAGGAGGACCAGAAAAAGACTACTTTCATCACACCATGGGGATGCTTTGCATTTCGAGTCATGCCTTTTGGTCTCACCAACGCTCCAGCCACCTTTCAACGATTCATGAACATGGTCTTCCAACCTTACTTTGGTAAGTCCATAAGGGTTTTCATAGATGACTTTTGTATTTACAGCTCCAAAAGTATGCATCTCGGCAAGATTGATGAAGGATTTACTCGTTTAGCTAAGCTGGGTGGACAACTAAACAAGGACAAATGTCACATTGGGGAAAGCAAGGTTACACTATTAGGGCATGTAGTGTCCATTGATGGAATCGAGGTAGATCTTGAAAAGATAGAAACATTGCTAAATCTACCTTCCCCAACTTCCATCAAACAATTAATCTCTTTCTTGCAAAAGCTAAGATATTTGAGTAGATTCATACACTTACTCTCCCAAGTGATATTTCCTCTACAACAGCTGACTCGTCAAGAGATGCTTGTTTGGAGTGAAGAAAGTGATGGGCATTTTAGAGAGATTAAAAAAATGTTAGGGTCACTCCCTGTAATCCTCCAACCTTGTTGGGAAGAAACATTCTTTGTAAACCCTAGTGTGGGAGAAGAGGCCATTGGTGCTGCCCTCCTACAAAAAGATCCAAAAACATCCTTTATGAGGCCTATGTATTTTGTTAGCCGCCTCATGGAAAATACAGAGAAGGCCTACACCCTGATGGAACAGCTAGTGTTAGCTCTCATGTTTGCGGTAACCAAATTTCAGCCATACTTGCTGCCGAAGAGGTTTGTAATTATCACTGTGGAGGATATGTTTCCCTATGCACTACAACATATGGAAATCTCTGACAAAATAGCAAAGTGGGTGGTGCGACTTCAAGAGTTTGATTATACAATACAGGTTGAAAGAACAACTCGAGCATGCTTAGCCGACATTTTAACAAACAAGTGCTATGAAAAAGTTTTCCATTTGAAGAGAAAGGAACTTCCACCACCTCCAGCTCCAGAGACTTTGGTCAATGCTTATAGCCTCTACTTTGATGGAGCATACAAGAGAACCAAGGATAAGGCAGCTGTAGGCATCGTGGTCTTATCTCCATTGGGAGAGAGGATCCATGGTGAAGGGATCACTCTAGAAGATGTCCACTCCAACAACGAAGCAGAATATCATGCTCTAATTCATGGCCTTTGTTGGTGCCTCGATAATTCAATTAAGAGATTAAATGCTTTTGGTGACTCCATGCTTTTGGTAAGGCAAATGCAAGGTACATGGGCTTGCAAAAATGCCCGTCTCTCTACTAAAATGAGAGAAGCAAAAGCTCTTATGAGGAGATTTAGGGAGGCACAAGTACATCATGTGCCAAGAGACCAGAACAAGGATGCAAACCACCTAGCATCATCAAAGTTAAATGAGTCAATAGTGGGAGCAGTGGCCATCAAACTTCCACTTCAGCAAGGCAAGGAGGACTTGGAAGATATTATGCACATTTTGGAGCAAGGAGAGGCTCCTAAACACTTGAATGCAGGGGAAAGGCGATGGTTAGCTAGGAAGGCTACCAGGTATCGCATAGTAAATGATGACTTGTATTGTCTTGGTAAGGATGGTGTGCTTAGGAGAGTGCCTTTGAAGAGTGAAATTGAAGAGATTTTAAAAGCTTGTCACGATGATATGTGCGGAGGACACTTTGCACACGACGTCACTAGTAGAAAGGTTCTACAAGCTGGGTTTACTTGGCCAAGTCTTCATTGTGATGTCAAATACTGGTGTCAAACATGTGATGAATGTCAGAAAGCAGGACCACGACGGCTCATAGCTGAACCTCAGAACCCAATAAAGGTATATGGGCCCTTTGAGAAGTGGGGAATTGATGCCATAGGGCCTCTACCACGCACTCAGTCAGGTAAAGAGTACATCATCATGGGAGTAGACTACATGACTAGATGGGCTGAGGCTATGCCGACCAATAGAATTACTGCTAAGGATGTGAGTCAGTTCATCTTTGACCACATCTGTTGCCGGTTTGGCACTCCTCTTGAAATACTATCTGACAGAGGACCAGGGTTTAGAGCAGACTTGGTAGGAGAACTCATGAAAAAGCTAAATATTCAGCATCAACACTCTACTCCTTACTACCCTCAGTGCAATGGTTTGGTGGAAAAGGTAAATGGAATCATTTGCAAAATTCTCACCAAACAGGTACATGCCAGGCGCCAAGATTGGGACAAACACCTGAATGGAGCTCTATGGGCCTATAGAACCTCCTTCAAAACCACATTAGGGTACACACCCTTTCATTTGGTTTATGGAAAGGAGGCGCTTTTGCCCATTGAAGTGAAGTTAACAAGTCTTCGAATATTGGGTAGCCAGCTAGGCTCTCAAAAGGAGAAAGTACATCAAAGGATCATGGATCTAGAGAGGCTGCAATTGGATCGTGAAGAAGCCATCAACCACTATTCTCAAGAAGCAGAGAAGCGCAGAGAAAAGTTCAACAAAAATCTAGCATCCAAAGACATCAAAAAGGGATCTCTGGTGCTTCGATATGACAATCGCTTCGACACTCATAAGGATGGAAAGTTTCTTTTCCGATGGGAAGGCCCGTTCTTGGTCACGAAAAAGTTCAAAAATGGCTCTTACAGACTTCAAGACATTGATGGTAAAGTGCACAAGACCAGGACAAATGGATGGCGTCTAAAGCCTTATCACATCAGGATAAGGTCAGCTCAAAATCAAAGAAAGTAGGCTAGAGGCATAAATACCCCTAGCCAGGTTTGGGGGGGCTATGATCCGAGCCTATCACAAATTTTTGTTTATCATATTTTGTTGGTTTTCCTTGCTTCTAGAGGTTTACAATAAAAGAAAGAGTGAGAAAAACCTCTTGGAAAAATTAAAAAAAAAATGATTTGATAGGAATTTTTTCTTGACTAGTTCACCGGAGGTGAAAGGTAGAGGGAGAACCTAGTGGTAAAGGGAAGGGAAAATATGTAAATGTGAAAAGAAAAGATATGATGTGGTTGTGGAGCCATGCACTCATGATTCAAGGGTCATGAGTGGCTCATATCATCATGGCTTTGGAGCCATATGATGATTCAAACAAATGGGACCCAAGTGGAAGACTTGGTAAAGGAAGGAACCAGACACATGATTTTGCTGAATTTTTAAAAAATATTTCCACTCCGATCCAAGAAAAGTTGTCTTCATCAAAGTTGTAGCTGATGAGTTGGAGACTCTGGCCATAGTTTTTTTTATAATTTTTGCATCTACGGTCTAGGAGATATGGCCAAAATGGCGGACGCCAATTTTTCAACTGTGGTGGAGACCACCCCCTCTACCTTTACACACACACACACCCTTCCTTTTCCACATTGAGACCTTCTCTAAAAATTAGCCATTAGTCTTCTCACCCTCCTCTCCTTCCTCCTCTCTCTCAAGCTCAAAAACCCATCAAAATTCCTCTTCTAATCACCTCTCAAGTCATGCTTAATCTTGTTGTAATTCATAAGTTCTCATTCAACCCCTTTCTATTATTACTAGGTATGTATTGATTTTATGTAGATTCTTTACATTTTAAAATAAGGAAGCTCTTGGACTCAAGCTATGGAGGAAGGAGTGAAGACAACACAAGTGATGATGGAGCTAATTGGTCAAAAAATCACTTGGAAGGAGCTTCTTCATTGGTTGAATGTCCCTAATCAAGCTTCATTTGTACAAATTACACTTGGATCTTAACCTCACTCCTAATCACTCTCTTTCCTATATAAAGAGGCCTTCCCCTTTGTAATTTCAAGCCTCCCTCAGCCCCATTGAGTCTTTGTATCACTCACCATGAGCCCATAAGCTCATTCATTCACTCTATTCTTGCACATTCTAGAGTGCAAATTGTTTCATGCTAGTAACCTCTCCTTCTCTTACGTATGTTAATTAAGAGAAATCTTTATATATGTGTGAGAGTGCTTGATGTGATCTTGGCTAATCCTTGAGTGGTTGTTTGGTAATCTACATGCTATTTGTGTTGGGAGTGTTTGAAGTCATCCATTCCTTGTACACACACTAAGGTTAATGCTTCATTCATAGTGATCTCTCTCTCTCTCTCTCTCTCTCTCTCTCTCTCTCTCTCTCTCTCTCTCTCTCTCTTTGTGTAGCGGTCCTAGCCCACGCTTCCAAGACTAGGTAGTGCCCTTATCTCATTTCCCTTGTGGCGCAATGGAGTTTGTTTTGGTGTAGAGGCCGCCATTCCAAATTTCCTTCGTCAACACCAATGTAGAGAGAGAAAAAAAAGCGTCAGCTTGTACCTTGTAAAGCTTGAAGTCTTTGTGTTTTTCATGCTTGGTGACTTTTGCATTGCATGTGAACCTCGCCTTGCAAAAATTATAGTGCTTCATGCATCATTCATCGTAAGAACACCTTCGTTGATTCTTAACAAAAACTCGTCGTTTTTGTGAAGGCTTTTGTTCTTTTTGAAGGTTACTCCTAGAGGAAAATTTTGAGGAAAACTTGCCTTTCTCTAAGAAGTGAAAAGGAAGGGTGAAACTAATTCCTTGAAGTTTGAAGCTTTCCTTTCCTTCTAACTTTTCCTTGTCAACACAAGTATGCTATCTTTCCTTGTTATACATAGTAAGGCTCAAAAGCTTGGATGGTAGAGTGTTGGCCTCTTACCCTCATGGGGTGGGTTCAACCCTCCTTCATACAAGGGTTTAGAGGGACTTCTTATGCATGCATCCAATGATGCCGTAGAGTTGCCGATCGAGTTTTCTGCGGATTGCGTAGGTGGGGCAATTGCAATCGTTGTCTCCTTGTGCTACGCATAAAACTCCATGCGTGTCTTCTTTTTGCTGCGTTGCAGGAGCGCCTCCAGATTGTAGGGAAGGAGACACACGTCATATGCACATGCAACCCGCTTTTCCCCTTTTCCAAGAATAGCTCGGGTAGTGAAAGGACGATAGTAATGTGAATTCTTGTCTCCACCCAACCGTGCTATCTTATAGTCTTTCTCTGGCGTACACACTGTCCGGCCATGCCGGTGGCCTTGCCCACAGGACCCATGTCATTACATCCTTTTAACATGTTTAAATGAATAAAATGACCCCTTATTCTAAGAAATGTTTTTAAAATTGAATATAAAACCCCCTTATTTTAATGTATCTTTGTTAAATTGCCTAAAAAAATTTGCATTTTAAAATCCTTCCTTTCGAACTCACGCTATACATTAACATGACTACATAGTGCTCCCCCGAGAGAATCTACTTCACTTAAAGGAAAAAGAGTATGTTGATAGATGCTAATGAGTCTGGTCGAAGTATACCACTTCTAAATCCTCCTGCTTTTAACAAATGAATGAAAAGCTCAATTTTTGGGTACATGACTTTTGTCAACAAAGAGTCCCTGAAAGGTCCAAATGTTTCATCAAATGTAAATGGTAGGAATCAAGAAGAGTTAGACTTGTCTAATTTTCTATAAAAGGATTCCACGATGTGTTCATCGATGATATCCCTATGGACTTACCTCCACAACGAGGGGATGATGACCATAGAAGCCTCCTCACCGCCTAACAAGCCTTCTTATTTAATTTCCCAAGCTCAATAAGAGGAGAGCATGAGGCAAGTACAAGAATCAGTAGACAAAGAGATGGTGAGGCTTATCTCCTCTCCCTTTTGTTCTCCAATCCTTTTAGTGAAAAAGAAAGATGGTACATACCACATGTGTATGGACTATCGAGCACTAAACCATCACTATCAAAAACAAATTTCCCGTACCTTGAGTAGAAGATGTGTTTGATAAGCTACAAGGCTCTACCTACTTTAGTAGGATTGACCTTTAAATGGCTATCAACAAATAAGGATAGTGAATGAAGATATCCTAAAGGTCGTGTTTTGTACAACGTTTGGTCTTTATGAATATCCAGTTATGCCTTTTGGCTTGACTAATGCACCAGCCACATTCAATTGTTTAATGGAGAAAATATTTAGACCCTATTGCAAATTCACTAGAGTGTTCTTTGATGATATCATCATCTACTCCAAGTCCTTGGAGGACCACAAGCAACATGTCCAGGTGATTTTTCAAGCATTGAGGGAGAACAAGTTTTTTATCAATCAAAAGAAAAGTGAATTTTTGCTTCAAGAGATTCAATACTTAGGTCATATTATCTCTCAAGCTGGTATCCGTATGAATCCATCAAAGTTGGAGGTAATAAAAGCATGGCCTAACCCAAGGAATCTACATGAGTTAAGAAGCTTTAGTGGTATGTGTGCATACTATAGACGCTTCATAACAAAATTATCTCAAATAGTAGGACCATTACATGACTTAACAAAGAAGAATGTTAAGTAGTCATGGACTGCTAAGGACAAAAATGCTTTTGACAACCTCAAAGAGAAGCTTACTTCCCAACCATTCCTTATGCTTCTAGATCTCTCAAAGCCATTTGAGGTCCAATGTGATGCTTGTGGTGATTGCCTTGGAGCGGTCTTGCTTCAAGAAGGGCATGCCATAGCATATGAGAGTTGAAGGCTCAATGCCAATGAACGAGTCATGTGCATATATAAATAAGACCTTTTAGCTGTTCTACATGCCCTAGACACATGGAAGCACTATCTATTGGGGACTCCATTTATTTTGCAAACCAACCACCAAAGTCTCAAGTACTTCATGACGCAAACCAAGCCTTTTGACAAACAAAGGAGGTGGGAAAATTTTCTTTTGCAATTTTATTTTCATATTTCTCACATTGCTGGTAAGCACAATCAAGTGGCTGCTGCACTTTAATGACGACCAAAAGTTAATGCGCTGTCTTTAGCAACTCAGAATGATCTATCTTCTATGATAGATGAGTAGCTACTAACCCTGGCTTTAAAGACATAATGTCAGCCCTTGCGTGGGGAAGAAAGAAGAACCATTCACCTTGCAGGATGGTTATCTTCTCCATAAAAATAGGCTATGTGTTACCTACTCCCTTCGTGAGAAAGTCATGTATCAATCCCATGATGCTCCCTATGCGGGGCATAGAGGTATTCAACGTACTCTTCGAGGAGTAGAGACATAATTCTATTGGTCTGCCATGAAAGTGGACATACAAGAGTATGTTTCAAAATGTGTGGTATGTCACAAGACTAAGTATGATAGAGGGAAGCAACTTAGATTACTCCAGCCATTGCCAATCCGTGATTCACCATGGGAGAGTATTTCCATGGATTTTATCTTTGGATTATCCAAGTCTATCCATGGGAATACGAGAATATGGACAATAGTTGACATGTTTAGCAAGAAAGCACACTTTATTCCTATAAAAAAGTATTGAGGCACACCAAATGGCAACTCTCTTCATATCTCATATTTTCAAACACCATAGATTACCAACATCCATTGTGTCAGATAGAGATCCTAGAATGACCAGTAATTTTGGGAAAGGACTCTTTGAAAATCTAGGTACAAGATTGAATTTCTCTTCATCCTATCACCCACGAATAGATGTCCAAAGTGAGATAGCCAATCTTACAAAACTCAATCTACTATATACTTATGTTACAAAAATAGATCAACGCTCAAAATGGGAAAAGTACCTACCCCTTGTAGAGTATGCGTACAATAATACTGTCCATACTTCTATGAGAAAAGAACATTTTGAAATCATTGAGGGAAGACCTAAAAGTCCCTTGCTACTTAAAGTACATGGGAAGATCCTTGCTGCCGATGAGTATAGCCGTGACCTAAAGGAATCTTTGCAAAAGATTAAGGAGGCTAAATCCATCTCTCAACAAAGGCAAAATTCTACTACTGACAAGCACAAAAGGGCCTTAACTTTTAAAGAAAATGATTGGGTGTTACTTAAATTTCCCAAGCCTTGATTGAGGCAAACAATGGTCAAAAATCCTACGGGCCATCAATAGTATTATGCTAAACTAGCAAAAAGATACTATGGTACTTTTCAAAATTTGAATTCAATCAATGAGATGGCTTATCAACAAGCTGCCCAACCATTAACTCATACATAATGCTTTTTATGTGAGCCTACTTAAGCCCTACAAAGGAGAGCCACCACGTGAAACAATTATTGAAGACCCTCCCAAAATCAAAGACCAAGAAGAGGTGCTACAACCCGAAGCTATCTTTCAGCACGGAGACAAGGTACTACGACATGATAAGATTATTTGACGGTATCTTATTAAGTTCAAAAATTATCCTTTTGAAGATGCTAGATGGATGCAAGGAACACAGCTTAAGGATAGTATGACCTTGTCAATACTTACAATTCTACATTAGAATAAGCAAATGCATATGTTTCTTTTACATGATCAATATTTTTGTCTTATACGATTAATTCTCTTTTTATTGTGCACAGATTTAAATAGTATGAATGCTTTCAATCATGTTGTGATGACAACATCTCTCAAACACCAAGTAGAAATTGTCACTCTACCTTTGGAGAATGAAATGGACTAAAGAGCAGACATGCTTGCAGCAGCTACGTCTCCCAAGCACCAAATGGATTGGTCATCCATCTTGGAATGATCTTGTATGGTAAAAAGGGAACCTTTACCCGCTAAGAAACTTGACTAATGACTAAGGCTTTATCTCTTCTAGCTCATAGTCGAGGACGCCTATGATTTCAAGAGAGAGGTAATGTCATAAAATCTAATATCCAACCAATCCACATGATTCTCTTATATTAAATTGATCATTTAATATGGGAGAATAGACGGGAACAAGGGTTAAAATATAGACATGTGCTTATGGATCTATCTCAACACGGGGCCAAGGTAAAAGGGATGCAAATGAGAGATGATCTGTCAAAGAGCAAGTTGAGCTAGTGAAGCTTAAAGGCCTTAGGGCTAGATTCATTAAAGACCTCCAATGGTTAGTGTTAAAATTCCTTTAACCTTAGGCAAGCTAGGGTTGTGCTTAAGGTGGGAACCCGGCCCAAGCTTGCTGCTTGTCATGCTTGCTGACTAAGGTGCTTGAGGTGCTTGTCGTGCTTGCTAACTAAGGTGCTTGAGGTGCTTAATGACTAAGGTGCTAAGGTGCTCCATGACTAAGGTTCTTGAGGGGTTCCGTTTTTCAAAAGTCAAATCACATCCCTACTCATGAGGGGGCAAGCCCTCTTTGTAGGAGCTAGAGAGAGAACACACACACCCTCACACAAGGCAAGCTTGGTACAAAGAAAGAAACTAGGACACTTGTCAAGTTCCTCTTCATGTTTCCCTCATGGTGTGCCTAGAGCCTATTGGTTGGTCTCCCAAGGGGTCCAATAATAATTTAGTTATTTTAATTAATCTTTTATGCATTTATCAAGTCCTCTCTCTCAAAAGGGAAAGCGGAACCCTTGTCCCAAGGCTAGGCACCTTGTTGCTTGATATACACTAAGCATGTGATTGTCTAAGATTGAGGAGGTCCAATCAAGTGCAAGCTAGTGCTAGAAGAGGGGGTTGACCAAAGCAAGGAAGGGGCTAGCTTGGGGGGTGTACTCTCTCTCTCTCTCTCTCTCTCTCTCTCTCTCTCTCTCTCTCTCTCTCTCTCTCTCTCTCTCTCTCTCTCTCTCACTCATTGTGGCAAGAGCTCCATCTCCTTCTCCAATCTTGTAGAGAAGTTGAGAGCCTACACCAACACTCTTGGCTATGGAATGCAAATCCAACCAAGAGCCATGCTCCAATGCTTAAGCTTGCCATCTTATCCATCTTCATTGCTATGCTATTATGTATGCTAAGCAAGAAGAGTGATGATAAGTGAGGAACTATTTCTTTCTCCTATAAATGTTTCTCATTCTTCTTCCCTACCCTCATTCCTCGCTAGTTCCACCTTTGAAGGTGTTTGAGGCATTGGGACTGAGGCTAGGGATGGTTAATGATTTTTACAAAGTCTATACTATGCTCGTGATACATGAAGCTTCCCATCTTCATTGCATCACCTAGGTCACAAGGAACACAAAGATTGTATTGTACCAAGTCTCTCTTGATGCGAGAATCTATAATACAAAAGCCTATTAGAGGGGGACCGACTCCATGTAAATCCCGTCCTCAAATGTTGTCAAGTTCTCTAAACTCTCTCTCTTGCAAAAGTATTGTTCCTGCCAAGTTAGTTAAGTACTATGGTTTATTTTTCTACCGCTTATTAAGTTCACCCTCTATGTTATCAAAGTAGTCTCAAAAAAATGCTCACTCTAGTTCTCCTAATTCCGCTATTCTCAAAGTTCATAATTACAACCTGGCACACCCGGTGGTAGAATTTTCCCAAATTTGAACGAAATGACATCCAAAAAATCCCTTGTTTCAAAATCAAAGTGATAGTAGTCCAATATAGTGCAAAGTGCAGTGCTTGGTATCAAACCAAGATACACAAACTACACTATAGAACACTACTAACACTGCCAACACCCCCCCTGGCCCACCCCCCAACAATTACAATGATATCCCAAACCATTGTGTACCACCTCACCATCAAGAGTGGTTTACAAGTGTAGCATTTATTGGCAACATGCTAGGGCTCGGAACCCATCGTATAAAGATACATCCAAGTACGGTCATACAATAGAGAAAAGGTGAAATATGGTGTGGATACGTATGAAGACATGGTCTATTTAGCCAAGATGAAGAGTAGAAAGGTAAAGAGGAAGCTAGAGTTGGGAGTGTTGAAGCCGGAAGATTATGTGCCTATTGCAGCGGTTGTAGAGTGTTCTTTGGTCTGACCAAAGGCGGTTCCAGTTGTTCAAAGTGCAGAGCCTATGGTGGTATGGCCTATGGTTGGTTATGTTCCTTGGAGGTTTCCAATTTGTGATGTGCATGTGCCAAGGGTGGACGAGATTGTTAATGAGGAGAGGCCCAATATCGAGGTGAACCAAGGTGCAAAAGTGGTAGCAGATGTTGAGGTTTTGATGCGGGTTATAGAGGTATAACCTATTCTTACGGAAACTTTGCATGAAAAGATAGGAGAGTGCAATCAAGTTGCAGATACCGAGTGTTCACAAGTAGGTGGAGAAAGTGACAAAAGGCATGGAAAATAGTCAAGTATTTGTGGAGCAGCAAGCGGATGAAGATGCAAATATAGAGTTGGTATTTGACGCCGTTGATGAAGAAGATACAAGATCAAGCTACTGAGAGACAAGCAAGGAGAATAGAGCAGATGAGTCCACAATCCTATGGCGAGGAGACGGAGTCTGAAGAACCTGAACTGGTGAAGGTAAAGCTACCTTATTATGTGTTTGATGATATGGTAGTAGCCCATGTTCAAGAAGAGCAGGGAGCAGAGCAAACCGATGTGCTTAATGGAGACCGAGTGGAGGAGTCTATTCCCATCAATGGAGCTATGTAGATGGAGATGGTGTAGATTCTTGCAGGAAGGGATGACATGGCCCTACCCATGGATGATGATCAGGAGGATACAGTGTAGGGAAAAATTCTCTCTACCTTGGCAGAGTATGATGCAGTGGTAGAAGAGGTGATTGAAGCACAAGCAACTGAAGCTGACAGGCAAGTGGAGTTGATTGACCCTGAAGAGCAGCTGGTTGCAGTAAGAGGGCTTGATGATGTTGGAATTGAGCGCATTGCAAAAGAGGAGGTTGTGTTGCCAAAGATGGTGGAGATTTTGATGCAGAAGACATGTCCAATGGTGGATAAAGGAGAATCCCAGACAATGGTCTTGCTTCCATTGAAGGTATGTGAGCTATGGTTGATGAATATGGTGGTAGATACAACTATGTGGTGGATGGTTCAGCAGGTGTAGGGGTCTATGCTTGAGGCCTCCACTTTACTTGGTTGGGAGAGAGGGTCAGAGAGGTGTTTGAGCTTGTCCTCAGGTACATTTTTTTTAATGGTGGTATGCTTAGTGCTACTTGGTATATAGTGGGTAGCTTGTGGAGGGATGCATGGAGAGTTGAAGGCAAGCTATGGGCAGCCCACATACATGATGGTCTATGTGTTGGAATTTAGCACTATGGTGAGCAGTTACAAATGGGTGGAAGACACCAATGACAGGTTTTGGATCCAGGCAGAAGCTATGTGATGCAGGGGGTGGGGAAACCCACATAAAGGTTTTTCAATAGGGTGCAATAAAACTATGTAAATATGGTTTTGGTTTTCTCATAGTGTGTGCGAGGTTTTGCAGTTAGAAGGTGAATAAAGCTCTTTTTTGGAACTAGTGGTGGGCAATGATGGTACAACCACAGTTGGTCGACCATAGAAGATGACATGGGAAGGTATGTGCAAGACTAGAAGATGCATGGAAAAGGGCTAGAGCAACTACAAAGATCCTCTCAAAAAACAGATAGCAACAAATATGTATGGCTGATGTGGCTTATAGGCCAAGAAGGGCTCCAGAAGGGGCTAATTTAGGGGGAAGATGAAGGAGGTTCATCGAGAAATATTAGCATCTAGAAATGTATAGATTGAAGTGTTGAAGGAGCAGGTCTAGACGGCTCAACAAACAGAGCTAAGGAGCCCAAGATATTTGAGTTTGAAGTTGCAGTGCGTTGCAGATCTGAGCTGGATAGGGCAACTGGGGAGAGGTGGCCCAAGGGGATGTTAGTGTATAAGCCCATAGTGCTTGATTTATGGAGCCTACTAATCTTTTGAGATCGGCAATTTGAGTCCCAAATGTCAAGTTATTAGCAACCAAAGTTTTGTTGAGGGTCAGGTTTATGTCGGGTTGGTCGCATCGATAGACGTTCCATCTGATGTTTTTGGATCTTTGCCATGGATAGTTTTCATTCTATGCAATGTATGGAGCTAATAAGAATTGACCCCTCGTCAAACAGAGTTACAGACTGCAAGTTATGGCGGGTCAAAGTCGGGGTGCGGTTGCTCAAGTTTGTCTATAGATGGTTTTCTCATGTTTTTGCGGCCTTGATTTGAGGTCATCCCAAATTTCAAATAAGGCGGGGGTTATGTGGCTTGGAGCTGGAGGCAAGGAGTTTTGGCCAGGCTTTGCGGATCGGTAATCAGATCATCAGGTGGCAATTGGAAAGCTGGGCAAAAGGGGCAAAGAGGTTGGATTATTTGGGAGGTTTTTATTAAAAGCCTTTTTGAATTTTTTTGAAGGCTTGGTGGTGAATGCCTTGGAGGCCGCCATGTGGTGCTTCTATGGTCCCACATATGGTGAGTAGAGTGAGGAGTTTGGGGTATTTGACCAAGGGTGTGGCCCTCAAGTGAATGTACAAAGGAAGAGGGAGCTCCCCCTCCGTGAGGCTATGGCGTGGCTTTGTTGGGCGCTCTGCACAATGGCACTCTCATGCCACTTTGCGGGCACGGTATGAAAAAGAAGGATCTGCAAGCATTTTCAAACTATGCCAAACTTATCACTAATGTCAAAATGTGATATGATACGAGGATTGACTGATATGTATGCTTATTGTGGATTTTGGGGCCAAGAAATGAAGATTGATGCCTATGGTGATGCTGCTAAAATGAAGTTTTAGAAGCCAAAGTTGTAGTACTCACAATTCTCTAGAAGCTTGTCTTTATCGCTCATTGATTGGAGTCCGGATGGAAAAGTTATGGGAAATTTAGCATTATCTAGGGGCTAGGTTTGCTATCTTTAGACCAAAATTGGGATACGTGCTCGAGGGATCTATTTCAACTTGATAGGGTTTTCGATGCTAACATCTAGTATGGGCTAGAGGATGTGGTTTACTGTGCTTGAATTGGACATTTGGTGCTAAAGTTATGGTCGATTCAGTTGCTATGTAGTGCCAGAGATCTATGGGCAGGGAGTTTAATGTTGAATCAGTTAAGGTTGTGCTTTGCATTGTTTTAGTTGATATTGGGTAGAGCAAGCTGGACTTCGAGTTGCCTTGACACTAGCAGTATGCAAAATGCAATGCATTTGTTGAAGCAGATACCGTGCTTAATAAAGCTTTGTTCGATATGTATGCTCAGTGTGAAGATTTTACAAAAGCTTAGACAATTCTTGAAGGGAATCCATCGAGAATGTCATTGCTTGGGATGCAATGATTGCCTAAAATATCCAACATGGCAGTGGAATTATGGATAACTAGGGGGAGAAATTGTACTTAACAATGCTTTGGGCAATATGTATGTCCAGTGTGGTGCCATTACAAAAGCATAGAAAGTTCTTGATGAGAATTTCTTGAAAATGTGGTCTCTTGGAACACGCCGATTGCAAGCTATGCCTAACTTGGTTGTGGCAAGGTTTTTGTGGGAGTTTTAACCAACTGCAAAGGGAAGGCCTTTTGCCAAATGTATTTACCTATACTTACATCTTGAAGGGAAGCGGCACCATCCAAGACACTAAACTGGACAACAAAAATCATGATGATATGATTATTTATGGGCTGATGCAAATGGAATGTTTAGGAAGGCAATGCCTTGATGCCAAATGTGGTGCCTTGAGTGATACGTATGCTCAAATGACCGCCCAAGGAGGCAACATCCGCCCAAAGGGAGGCCTCCCACCATACAAATGGCCGTCCAAGGGGAGCTATCCGCCCAAGAATGCAATGGGTGGGCGCCCAATGGGTTCCATAATGGGAAAATACAAAGAAATAGGGGAAAAAATTGGTGTAGAGGCAGCGAGCAGAGAATAAATGCAAGGCTTTTAGGGTCGTGACAAGCGCCACAGTGCTCAAACAATGTTGCCAATGAAACAAAAAGCTCTTAGGAAAGCATGGAGCTCCTATTTGGGGCTACTTCCATGCGGTTCTGAGCAGGGTGAGAATCGGGTTGCCACATCATCGGGGGGGGGGGGGGGGGGGGTCCCACTAGCAACATTGCTAGTGGGTGGCGGGCTATATTTGGAAATAGGAGTGACATGCAAAAAAGAAATAGGGGAGTGACCAACCATAGGGGGGAAATCTCTCTCTTCATGTTGAACCTTCGATAACTCTCCCTCATATCCTTTGCACTTGGAATCTCTCTCTAGAGCCCCGCCACCCTTTTGAAGACATAGCCGATCTCCCACCACCATAGCCGTCTCTCTCTCATGTTAAGTTACCAACTCCTTGATCTCACCGCCATAATCAAGTCTCCATTTTTTTCATCTCTCGGCATTGAAGGGCATCACAAGGGATCATTGAGAATGGTCTTCAGGACATTGCCAGCATCAAGAAAGGTATCAGAGCAAGAAGGGAGGTGGAAGAAGGGCAAAACCTCGATATTTCTCCCTCTCGGTCTTAGAGGGGGAATAAAGAAGATCATTATTTAGGGTCATCAAGTACAACAATATCAAGAACAGAGATCAGCAATAGCTACATGTTAAGGATTAAGGCATAAAGAAGGACTGCAACAGGGAGATAAAAAGGGCATTATTTACGACAACAGAACCAAGTACACAGATGCAAAAAATGATGAAAGATGAATAAGAACAGATGAAAACCAAGGATTGAAAACGACAATTATTTCCTCGCATTCGGGATGGAATTTTAACAAAGTGAACAGAGTAAGGGTTTGGGCGAGCACACGTACAAACCAGAAAATTCTAAAGCTTGGTATCGGGCCAGCCTGTGATCATTATGGGCTTGAGTGTATGCCGCCAACAACGTCTTGAGCATGCAGTGGGCAGAACCGAGCTTATGATTCGTTGGAGGGCCAGGCAGCAAGAATTCAATGTATATGGATGCTAGTGCTTGGAATTTTGACATTATATAGGGATTTTTGTTAGAGATTTGATGAATACCGAGGGTCAATTCCGACCATACTTTGTACATGAATTGGGAAATTGAATGAAAATAGGGTTGGGTCACATTTGTGCTATAAATTTCTTGTTATTTCAATCTTGTTGCCTCTTTCTCTCTCTAGTCTCTCACAACCAGAATCCTGATGCTTTCCCGGTCAACCCTGGAGAATCACGCACACTTCGACAATGCAAGGGGCCAAGCGTGGCGGTTTTAGTTGGTGGCACTGGCGCCTGGCCGGTGGTTCAGGGTGGCACAATTGATTATGTGGCATGCACCCAAGTTGGGGCTGTTTCCTGCGCCCTCCATGAGCCCAAATGTTACGAAGGGAAGGGGGGTCCCCCCACTAGTGATATCGCTAGTGCCATGGGAGGGTGTCCTACATCAGTTGAGAGAGAGAGAGAGAGAGAGAGAGAGAGAGAGAGAGAGAGAGAGAGAGAGAGAGAGAGAGAGAGAGAGAGAGAGAGAGAGAGAGAGAGAGAGAGGAGGAGGAGGCCGAGCAATGACGAGCCAAGCCCGGCAGCCTAGAGGGCCATTTGAAGTGGACAGTTCCAAGCGGCCAAACATAGCAAGGTGTCCATAATGCAATCATGCCTAAAAATAAGTAGACCAAGTGTATGCAAGGCAAAAAATACAAAAATGATCTCAAGGTGAACTACACAGCTAAGCAAGCTCTCTTTTTTCCTTTTTTTGGACTTAGCCAACCCCTATAAAAGGAGGTGAACGTGATTTTCAAAGGGCTTTTTTTTGCCATTATGCTTGGCTGTCGAGGGTTGTGCCAGTAGGGAATTGATTGCAAATGGTTGTGTGTATGAAAGGAAGCCATCATTGCTGTCTCTTGGCATCAGTTCCCCCTTCCCCCTTCCCTTCTCTACTTGTGTGTGTGCGTCAACGTGTGTGCCCCCCCGATGTTTGTCGTGCGCAAAGAGAGATCGAGAGAGGCTATGTGTGTGTGGAAGGCTATGAATTGCAGAGAGAAATGATTGGGTCTGTTTGATGTGTTGCAGAGCATGTGTGCAGGTGGTAGTTGGCTTGCGGATAGTGTCAAGTTTTGAAGGTGAACTCTAGTGGATTGGGGCCCTGTGTATACCCTAGACTATAGTGAGGCATTGTGTTGTGTTTTGGGTGTGTTCCCCTTTCCCCCTCTACAACACTACTACTCTCTATGTGATGCATTTGAAGGACCTACAAAATGAAATGGAGGACATTTGCGTGAATGGAGATCTCTATATAGAAATAGGGATTTATGTTGAGTTATGCGAGGATGAGAGAGGGACATCTTAAAACCATATACATTGTATCTAAGCAGTTGTGCTCCCTTTTATCATATATATTGTATTCACATGGACTTTTGTGCATTCTTGTCTCTATGATAAACTTGTGAAATTTAAATTGTGAATGTTCGTGTATTTAATGCAAGTATGGATGATGATCAATTTCTTGCTTCCTTGGACCTCGATCAGAGGAGGTGGTAAGAGGACCGCCATCGCTCCGGTACACAGTTGTGTCATTCCACTCCTTCAAAGTCTTCGTCTGCTTTGGAGCAATCGACGCACTCCAAGAGTTCAGCGTCGCCTACAATCTACACACTCCTCTAGGCACCGATGCTCTAGTGGTGGTGGCGGTTGCCATGGTGGAGACGCCGTTGATGCTTCCACACTGCCTTGTAGTCGTCAAGGCTCCTTACCTCCCCCTTTTTGCCCGCCCCTACACCAGCCACGGCGTTGCCCTCTACTTCAGGTTTTGCGCGGCTATCGACCGTTCCTGGCTATCCACCACTCGTTACTCCTCCGTGACTCACCCTACTCGACACTCCTCTCTTTGGAGCCCAGACTCCAGTGGAGACACCTGTCCATCAAGATGCCACTCGAGACCCCTATCGAGACGCCTGCAATGACACCTAGGTTCATGCGTCACACAGAGAGAGGGCTTGCTGTACTTGACCAACATCAGGAGGCGACTGAAGTAGTACGAGCGGAAGTGTGACGTGAGAGAGAGTGCGAGAAGAAGAGCACAACGATATGGTGAACTCGCTCTACTGTAATGTGTAGAGCATAGTGAGTTCTTATTAGGTTTTTACAAAAGAATATGTGTACATACCTGGCGGCCCGCCCACTTACCTGGGCGACCACATTGGGCTTTATACCCCAACAACCTCCCACTTAAAGTCCAATGTGGTACTTTAAGTGTGAGAGAACCTACTATACAAGCTAATATACAAGAGATGTAGAGAAGTGATGTACTACCCTACACCTAACTGCTTGCGAAAATGCGCAAAGATCTCTGAGGGAAGTCCTTTTGTAAGTAGATCAGCAGGATTTTCTGTGGTGTGAACTTTGACAAGCTGAAGTTGCTTATCCTCGAGCTTTTCCCTAATGAAGTGATACTTCACATCCACATGCTTTGTCTTTGAGTGATAAACTTGATTGCGAGCCAATTGTATAGCACTTTGACTATCACAGTATAACACATGCGTCTCTTCTTTGATTCCCAAATCTGTTACTAGTCGATTAAGCCAAATTGATTCTTTGCATGCCTCTGATGCTGCAACATATTCAACCTCTGTAGTAGACTGAGTAACACAATCTTGTAATCTAGAACGCCATGATACTGCTCCACCAGCCAATGTAAAGACATACCCTGACGTAGACCTTCTGTTGTCTAAGTCACCTGCATAATCTAAGTCTGTAAAACCCTTTACACGTAGCTCCTGACTCCCATAGCATATACGCATAGTCTTTGTAGCTTTCAGGTATCTCAATATTCCTTTCACTGCCTCCCAATGTTTCTTGCCTGGGTTTGACATGTATCGACTTACTACTCCCACTGCAAATGAAATGTCTGGGCGAGTAGCAATCATTGCATACATCAAACTACCCACTGCAGATGCATATGGAATCTTACCCATTTCAGCCTGTTCTTCCTCAGACACATGACAATCTTGTTTGCTAAGTTTCACATATGGTGGCAATGGAACACTCAATGCCTTTCCCTTCTCCATATTGAAACGTTGCAAAACCTTGTCAATATACTCTGTTTGAGATAACCAAATCAACTTCTTTGATCTGTCTCTCTCAATGCTCATACCAAGTATATGACTTGCCTCACCCATGTCTTTCATGTCAAACGATTTTGCCATCTTTGACTTCAAAGCTGAAATTTCTTCCAAGTGCTTTCCAGCAATCAACATGTCATCCACAAAATAAGGATCAGCCAACTGCCATCCTTAGCCTTCTTTGTATATAGACAGTGATCGAACTCACTACGTTTGTAGCCTTGAGAAAGCATAAACTTGTGGAACTTATGGTACCATGCCCTCGGTGATTGTTTTAAGCCATAAAGACTCTTTAACAACTGGCATACCAAATCTTCCTTGCCTTTCTCAACAAACCCTTCTGGCTGCTACATGTAAATTTCCACATCTAAATCACCATGCAAGAACGCTGTCTTGACATCCATTTGGTGCAACACCAAATCTAATATGGAAACCAATGCAAGAAAGCATCTCAATGTAGTCATCTTGACCACCGGAGAGAAGACTTCATCAAAGTCAATGCCTTGTTCTTGCTTTAAGCCCTTGGCAACAAGCCTTGCTTTTTAATTTGGCTGACTATCATGAGCGGTGATCTTATACCTGTAAACCCATTTACAAGATAGAGCCCTTTTGCCATGTGGTAATTTAACTAGCTTCCATGTCTGGTTTTTATGCAGAGCTGTCATCTTTGACTGCATGTCCAATTGCCAATTCCCGGAGTCCTTCATTTGCACTGCTTCCTTGTAATATGAAGGCTCATTGCAATCAGTCAACATGACATAGTTCATAGATGGAACAAACCTATCAGGAGGTCGCGTGATACATCCAGATCTATGCACAATATGTGGCTCAGGTTCAGCCACAACCTGTGGTTCCAATCTATCCTGTCCTCATCGTTACAGCCGTCACAAGTGTGAAGAACCTGTTGTAGTGTCTCATTCTAAGTAGTGAATTCGGTGGTCTTCTAATGAAGGTGAATAGGCAGAGATCCGACTATGTCCAAAGCAAAGAGAAGAGTATTCCATACACACATTAATGTAACATTTTCTTGTTCTTTTCATGCTATTGCACTTGCTTGAGAGTAATTTACCTTTTATGCTTACTTAAATTTATGCTTAACCTCTCATGTTCCCATCAACAAGCAGTTCTCTTGCTTGCTTGGAAAGAAGAGCAACTTTTTTTTTCTCTCTAACTATGGTTTATTACTAATCATAACTAACCACATTGCTAACAACTAACCACGATGTTATTTCAAGTTTCTTACATTACAAGACTAATATGGCATAGAGAGAGTAGAAAGCACTCTCTTTAACCATAGGGAATTGGAGATCATATTTACCTAGATAGTATGCATGATGAATGGTGACTAATATCCATAATTATCTCTTAGTTTCCTGCATAATTTTTTTTAATGTTGCTTTTATTCTCTTACCTAAATTACTCTTATAAACGTAAATGCCATAAATAAAAGGCAACTAAGAATTGGCATTCGTTTTGGAACTAACCTTGTTTTCCTACGAGAGACCTTATAATACTCTCATGAAAGACTCACGACTTTTTCTTGATTATGCATTCATCTTTCCTCTCTACATAGCATGTGGTGTGAGATTCTTTTTGAGATCTAACCAAGTTAGTACCTAATTCTCTCAAGAGGAAGTTTAATTTTGAAGGGTAATTTTATCATAATCGAAAGAGTTTTCTTTGAAAGAAGGATCCCATTCCAAGTAGAATTATCCTTCCCCTCTCTTGTCAATTGGAGAATCCCAAATCCTTAAACCACTCCTATCTAAAAAATTAACCCTCTCCATGGTATCCAGCTATGCCTAAAGCCCATTCAAATAAGGATATGTCAACCATTTATACTCAATTGCATGAGCATTTTCACTACACTAGCATACCCATTCTTATGAACTTTTCATTTTTACCTTTAGTCTATTATTCATTGAATGGTTCTACTCTTACTAAATCAAGCATTGACTCTTGCATAATCACTCAAAGGAGTATCATGATTGTAAGTTGGTGCACTCTAAAGTTCTATGTTTGCAATTCATGGCCCATACGAAAGAAAAGATCGTCATAAGGAATATATGCGTTGTTCTTTTCAAGTTTGTATTCTTTCAAATTTGTTTTCCAACTACAATATTGGGGGAGTAAGAGGATAGATTCACAAAAGTGACGACCGTGTTGATTGAACAAAAAACTCTCATCGCTTCCATGGAGATGCCCCATGGATGGCAAATGATGCAAGAAAAACAAATGGGATTCTCCCAAGATGGGGTTAACTTGAAACTTACGTTGAGACAAAACCTTAAATTCCTAAGAGACTCGTTGTATTTCTTAAGGTCTTGTTAGATTATAACTCAAGGAACTCACTCTAAATTTCAACTAGGATTAAAAACTTTACCGAGAAGATTTGACATGGATAGCCCAAGCATATCATAGAAATTTTAAGTGTGAAACTTATCTTACATGTTTTGAAAAAGGCCGACATAGGTGTTTACTTGTGGGATGCAATGGGGGATGGTCTTTCTGGCTAGGATTGATAATCAATTGTCTATATTTTAAGCTTGGGTTTATTCAATGCCTTGAAATTGAGACTGGATGAGAGTGTGTCCTGGCCCGATGGTGAGACCCATGGAAGCGTATGGAAATTGGCCTAGTCTGGATAGGCTTGCTATTTTTGAAAAAAGAAGAAATGAAAAAGGGATTCTAAGAAGGAATCGTATGAGGGAGAAGGATGTGACTTAATTAAGGAATTCTTCCATTGTTTGGTAAAAATAAACCTTAGAAAGACTAAGAACCTAAATGGGCTATCTTGCAATTTTCCTCATCAGTCGGCGGACCTTTGTGCTACTTCTTAGTATATTTATCTAAAAGGAACTTAAGGTATATTAATTTTGTATGCCTTTCTCGATCAACATAAAGAAAAATAAATTGTGTAAAGGTGTCGCCTCCATGCGTGGCAAAGGAGACGGGATACCGGAGTTTTGGAGACGAGGATAGGGATATGCTTGGAGAAGTATATGTGATTGCTTGAAAGATAACTAGAAAAATTTAATAATACTAAAGGAAATAGGAAGTAAAAATATTCTAAAAAGAAAAAAAGGTGGGAACGACCTGATAAATGCACACTAGCAAGGGTATGCAATAGTTTGCATGTTGCTTTCAAATGCTTGAAATGCATTCTTGGTTCAATATGTTTGGAATACTATTTTCTAGTATCATAGTACTACCTTGGAAAGGTGCATTTATCAAACGGTTCATTGGGAGGGTGGATACCGGAGGGTTAATTTGTTGCTTGGAAAGCTGAATCCAAATTTATGTTCTCCATTGAGTTAAGAATGGGGGAAGGGATTTGATTTACGGAGTGGGAATCAAACTTGGTAATGAGGGAGTCATGTAGATCAATACACTCATCTTAGGGGAACACACTAACGGATTTGCTCAGTCTTAATCAAGAAAAAAACATCAGTGACCTTGAACCAACGGTGAATTAGAGAACCCCCAGCTGCTAACCTTAGAAGGTTGAGCTCACATTTAGTCTGATGACTTTGATTGGAAAGTTTTAACCAATAACAAAAGATATTTTGGTATAAAGGGTTCCATATGAGAAAAAGTGAATGCTATCACCCCCTTGAGTTGGCACCGAAGAGCAAGAGGAGTCCTGTCTTGGTGTCGGTCTCAAGTGGGAGGGATGTCAAGAATTGTGGTGTATCCAGTTGGAGATGGTGCAAGTGATGATCTTTAACATAGCCCTCACAATCCCACTTGGTTGAGTAAAGCAAACAACCATTTAAAATATGATATGACCGGCTGCCCAATCGAAGCCGTTATCGAGCAAAAGAAAAAGTGGGACACCTCTATAGCTTTACAACATAAGAGCACTAAAACTTCAACCTCAGCACCAAAAAGTATATCAAAAATACCTTTAGTAAACCCCAATCAAAACGCCTATGCTCCCTTGGTAATTTACAAGCACACGTCCACCCAAAGGACCATATCACATAGGAGCAAAACCCTGTCAAAGCAAGGATTTGCAGCACATGATGACCAATGCATATGAATACAAGGTCCTCCTTTTTCATTATTGGACATAAAAAACCCACAACTTCAATATAAATTTCACAATTCATAGATACATGCCCGGGCCAATATGTCTGCACACAGTTTGCCACTAGCCTACCATAGCCATAACCCTGTAGAGAACTTAGTCGTAACCTGATGAGACAACTCCAATTGAGGAACTTTAAAGCTTGGAAGAAATCTTGAAAAATGAATGGAGAGAAATTTGGAGATTACCAATATGGATCTACACTCTGCTACATGAAAAATTGACACGAACAAAGAGTTGTGCCGACATGACTACACATAGAGCAGACAAGGCAAGGCAAAAAACTGCATCAAAAACCATCAAGTGAGGCACAACGAGCTAAAACCTAAAATTTTTTGGAGTTTGGCTGATTTTTTTAAGTTTGTACATGAGTTTTAGTTATATACAAGTCTAACTTCCAAAAACTCACTCACGGGTACTTACAGTAACCCAACTGTTGGCGCTATACTAGTGACTTGCCTTGCATGTATATGTGCTTGCTAAAGCAAGCTAAAAACCCCACAAAAGGAAAGACCACACACCCTTTTGACATCAAATTCCATGTCCATATGTACAAATTTACAAAAAATGGGGTGTCAAAAATGCGCCCAACATAGTTTGCCACACCGCAGCCTGCTAGATCATTCATGATCAGCAGCACGAAAGAGCTAAACCACATGAGGGAGTCTTCACTTCATCTTCATCCTTAGTCACATGATCAAAAAAATGTTCACAAGAATTACCATCCAATTATAGCCATCAACCTTGCAATATACTTCTTCAAATTGTAGCCATTCATGCGTGCTTTATGTGGGGTACCATCCAAGTCAACAAGTTGGTATGTGCCATTTGAAAACCTGTTTAAGACCAACAAAGGACCTTTCCACTTGATTTGAAACTTCTTTTGAAAAGTTCTATCAAGATTACTATTGAAACAAAGAAACATGTCACCCTTCTTGATGTCTTTTTCCTTCACCTTCTCATTTGCTTTTGTATGATTGTTCTTCAAGACCTGCTCATATTGCTGAAAAGCCATCAACATATCCAGTTGTACAGATTGAAAATATAGAAGCCTCTCCTTGAGTGCATCGTTAGGCTCTTCTTCAAGCTTTAGCATCAACTTCAAAGCTGGTATCTCCACCTAGATGGAAGGGAGAGAAACCAGTACTTGATTTGATGGCAGTCTTGTAAGCCCATAGAGCACAAGGTGGCTCTAAATCCCAAGTCTTCACATTGTTTATTGTCGTCTTTGTAAGAATACTTATGAATTCTCCATCAAACCTTTCATTCATTCCATTGCATTGGGGATAATATGGAGTAGTAAATTTGTGATGCATATGAAGCTTCTCACATAGATAATCCATTAGCTCTCCCTTGAGACCTGGACCCTTGTTAGAAATAATTCCAATGGTATGCCAAATTTGCAGGAAATATCTTCATATATAAATTGGGAAACATATTTGCTTGTGATTTGCTTAACAGATTTGGCTTTGGCCCACGTGGATAGATGGGAAATAGCAATAAGTATGTAACATTTGCCTCTAGATAGGTAAAGGACCTATTGCATCAATACCCCACTTATCAAACACATCATAAGCCAAAATTTTGCCTCTAATTTCTAATTTGAGAACCCTATTTTCCATGCTTTAAAACTCTTTCCAAGATTTGCGCCAATAATGAACATTATGTTGAATGCTTGGCCACACATACCCCCTGCAAGACTTTATGCAAAGTGACAACCACAAGAACCCCCATGAATCTCCTCAAAAATTCTGTAAATTCCCTCTTTCTAAGGAACTTTTCTCATCACAAGATCAACCCCCTTCATTTATAAGGCGTTGTGAGCGGGATGGAAACACACAGAACGCCTCTATAATGACCCGACACACACTCTTGGAATGATATACACACACACACACACACACTATGGGGCACCACTCGGCTTACACAACCACCTGGCCGAAACAGGAAACACACCTATGGAGTGAGAGGAGAGAGACTATCCACTTGCCCACTCCACACAGAGACACACATATACACACACACACACACCCAAAAACTCAGCTCAAAAGAGGAGAATTTCTGATGTTTAGATACAAATGAGCTCGGGCCAACACCAATGGGGCAAACAACTCACACAATATGGGTAAAATATACCAGATACGATCACAAATTGGAGTAGAAGCTTCGCTCATAGGAGAAACTTACACAGCAAAAACAACAGAAAAAGAGTGAGGAATTTGGCAAAATGGACAGTGTCATCGCGTCCGGAAATGAGCAGTTTGACATTGAAGACTGGGGTTTTGGGCCGTCCGGAAATGAGCAGTTTGACATTGAAGACAGGGGTTTTGGGCCGTTCTGGACGCGATGGCGCTATCCGTTTTGCCAAATTCCTCACTCTTTTTCTACTGTTTTTGCTGTGTAAGTTTCTCCTATGAGCGAAGCTTCTGCTCCAATTTGTGATTGTATCTAGTATCTTTTACCCATATTGTGTGAGCTGTTTGCCCCATTGGTGTTGGCCAGAGCTTATTTGTATCTAAACATCAGAAATTCTCCTCTTTTGAGCTGAGTTTTTGGGTGTGTGTGTGTGTATATGTGTGTCTATGTGTGGAGTGGGCAAGTGGATAGTCTCTCTCCTCTCACTCCATAGGTGTGTTTCCTGTCTCAGCCAGGTGGTTGTGTAAGCCGAGCGGTGCCCCATAGTGTGTGTGTATATCATTCCAAGAGTGTGTGTCGGGTCATTATAGAGGCGTTCTGTGTGTTTCCATCCCGCTCACATTCTTTTGGCGCCCCCACGAAGGATCTTCTTCGAGTACCTTCTGCTTCGAGCTTCAAGCTTCGAGATTCGGAATTACAGGTTGCAGACTACATGTTACAGGTTACAGGTACATGTATAGGTACAGGTAATTCACACAGGTATAGGTGGCTGGAGTACAGTGATATACTAACAGTGGTGTCACTTGCAGTTGTTGTGGGTATGCATCACTTGGCGCCCGTTTTGAGCGCATTGTCTACTGGATTGTACGTTACTTGTGGAAACTGCCATTGTACGCCTTTGTGGAGCCATATATGGTTTCATTTGGCAGTCCCAGCCATTTCTGAGACTTGGTCTGGAAGATAGTCACTTCTGAGACTTGACTATACGCGATTTGCATTAGCCTTCGTGTGAGGGTCGATAGCGTGAGGTTTTATTGAGCTGGGGGATTCTCAAATGTGGAGATCCTTTCGGTGATATAGGTAGCGAGAGCACCCTTTTCGTGACCTCACCATAGGCTATGTACTAGTGATTCCTACTTGATGCTCGGGTTATATTGTTAACAGTTATGCATACATATACAGTCTATATTTTGGGTTCCTACTACTCTACTTCTGGGGAAACTCTGTCAAAATTTTTCCAAGTTATGATGGTTGGTTTTTTGGTCTTTTGAGCCATTTATGCTGTTATGCTGCTGAAATTTTGGCAAAATCAGAAGATAAGACAAGTGTGCTTTCTTGGGAGTTGCATGGTTGACTTTAATGGATGATCAAAATTACCCTCAATTTACTCCTTTTCATTTAACTCAAAGAATCTAGATAAATGTTCATGTGTCCAGGAAGATTTTTTCCCAGTAGCGCATAGTCTTTATGTTCGGGCCAAGAAGATTAAGAGAGATCCTGGAATGTCCTTTGCCTATTGTGATTCTGATGATCAACTATGAAAACTCATTTGATGTGCATGTGTTTGTTCTCATCTAAAGTTGAGCTTCATTGAAGTTTCTGGGAATTGGGTCAGTCAAAAGTTTTGGGTTCTTGCACGTGTGTTCGAAGGGGTTCTCAAAGCATCGTAATTTGGGTAGCCATGGCTTTCTCTTATCCGGAGTTTCATGGAAGAAATGATGAAGATGTGGAAGACTTTTTGGAAAAGATGGAGGTTGCCTGCATTAGCAACCAGATTCATGACCCGGCACAGATGTTACGCCTTCTCCAAATTTGTTTGAAGAGTGATGCATGAGTTTGGTCCAAAGCATTTGAAGAGGAGTTGCGTGTGGCTGATCCACCTGTAAGATTGAGTTGGGACAATCTACGACATGGATTGGAAGTGGAGTTTGTGAAGATAGAAGATCTTGACAAAGTGTGGCAAGAAGTACAAGGTTTGGTGCAGAAGGAAGGTGAGCCAGTAGATGCGTACATACGTAAGTTCTCATTGGCATGCGAGAGGATGTGCAAGGCCTTAGCACCACAGGTACCTCCACCTGACATGATGAAGAAGGACATGTTCTTGGTTGGTCTTTGGGAGAATATACGTTGGAGAGTGGAGCTAAAGAAGCCTAGGACATATAAAGATGCATTGGAGGTGGCAAGGAACAAAGAGTGGAAGCTGAGAAAAATGAGCCAGCTGGGAGTAGAGTCTTTGCCCATGAGATCTGAATTTCAGCCTATGGATTCTTTGCAAGGTCGCATGCCAGGGGTTCATCATGAACCAGTGGTTTCTATTACTCCTCAGGTTATGCTAGCAGTAGTCACTACAGCAGTGCAAGATGATGGGCTAAGGCAAGACATGAGGCAAGTGGTAGATTTAATGAAGAATCTCAGCCTAAACATGCTAGGTCAAGTGGGAAATAATCGAGGTCGAGGGAGGTATGCAAAGCCAGGAGGTGAAGAAAGACCTAGGAATGGTGTTGGACAAAGTAATGGTAGGTTCTGGAGGCAGACGCCCACGTGTTATAATTGCGGAGAGTTGGGCCACATCAGCCCGCAATGTGATAAGCCACCAAGGATGGGGGGAGACATGTATCCATTTCCAAGACAGGTGCTAACTAGGTCCAATGATTATGGCATCGAAACGAAGGGAGATGAAGGAACCAGTGGATTAACCCAAGAGGAAAAGGGAAAGACAAAAGTGCTAAGTGTAGTTACCTTGGAGAAGGCATCAAAGCTAGAGGATACATTGGTGATGCCTATTGGGAAGAGTACTACAGAGGAAAAGGAAGGAAGAAGTGCCCCAGGTCCTAGTAAGAAGAAGGGAAAGAGCCATGAAGGCGAGGATGTCAAGGCCAAGAGGAAAAGGAGGGCTCGTCGCAAGTTTCATGTTTCGAATTTTCCATTAGGGGATGGGAAATTAAGCTATGACTTAAAGGAGGGTCTGACAAGCAAGAAGGCAGATGTTACTTTGGGCAGCTCATAGAGATGGTTCCTAAACTAAAGCGACAGTGGAAGAGGATGGTTAACCCAATGGAGAAAGAGCCAGAGAGAGGTTCAGTGAAGGTGTTGGCGATGGATGAGCTACCAGACATTTGTCCAATTGTAGATGTGTGGCACAAAAGAAAAAATTTGGGACAAGGTTATGTGGATGGTGGAGCTCAAATATGTGTCATAACACACTCATGCGTTGAGAAGATGGGTCTTACAGTGTCTGGGGTGTCAGGCTTCCGGATCAGATTGGCAAACCATCAGAGAGTAAAATGTTTGGGTGTTGTAAAGAGCTTAGAAGTGGAAGCATATGATGCAAAGGCGGTGGTTGATTTTCATGTGATGCCAGCAGGGTTGGGAGCATATCCTATTATCCTGGGCAGACCATGGTTGCGTGCAGTGGGAGCTGTTCAAGATTGGCGACATGGTACGATTAGCCTCTATGGAAAGACAGGTGCCAAGAAGCTTTATAATATGGACACAAGGAAACGATTAGAGGAGCTTTATGAAGATGAGGATGAGTCTAGTGATGAAGACTATTCCACGGTGACAGATGAGGACAGTGATAGTACTACCAGCAGTGATGAGGATGCTGATGTTGCATTTCTTTTGATGGACAAAGGAATCCAGGAGTCTGGTGTAGTCGCATTTGCAAATGAGGTTGAAGATGAAAGTGAAGGGCCT
The DNA here is from genome assembly GCF_014529385.1 of Adiantum capillus-veneris. Classification (NCBI taxonomy): domain Eukaryota; kingdom Viridiplantae; phylum Streptophyta; class Polypodiopsida; order Polypodiales; family Pteridaceae; genus Adiantum; species Adiantum capillus-veneris. The sequence goes on from NC_140934.1 coordinate 93,701,581, forward strand.
TATGAAGTGATTGAAGGGTGATGCAAACCAAGGTTGAGTTGTCAAAGAAGCAAGAATTGATGACACAAATGATCAGTGGAGACCTCTTAACTATGGAGAAGGAGATATATTTGCACATGCTGGCTAGTTTTCCTGATTTGTTCATTACTTCATATGAAGAGATCAGAGGATTCAAGGGTGAAGAGATGCATATAGAGCTGAAAGAAGGTGTTAAGCCAGTGCGACAAAGGCTAAGAAGGATGGGTCAAGAGAAAATGGAAGCCTTGCGGGAAGAGGTGGACAAGTTATTGAAGGCAGGGTTCATAGTCCCTGTGGAGACCACAGAATGGGTGAGTCCAGTAGTAGTCAGTCCAAAGAAGGATGGCAAGTGGAGGATTTGTGTAGATTTTAAACCCTTAAATGCAGCCACTAAGAAGAACCCATATCCTCTTCCATTCATCGATCAGATCTTGGATTCAGTGGCACGTTATGAGAGGTACAATGTGTGTGATGGTTTTTCAGGCTATTTTCAGTTGAAGATTGCTCTTAAAGACCAAACAAACACAACTTTTATTACACCATGGGGCTGCTATTGCTACACAGTGTTGCCGTTTGGGTTGTCAAATGGACCATCTTTCTATCAAGAGAGAGCAAATTGGGTATTGGAACCTTTCATTGGCAGTTGTGTTAAAGCTTTTATGGATGACTTTTGTGTCTATAGCAGTAGGGTTGAACATCATGAGAAGCTTCAAATGGTATTGGCTCGATATGATGAATGTGGAGGGCAACTAAATCCAAAGAAATGTCATCTAGCACAGCCAAGGGTGAATTTATTGGGCCATATGGTGTCAGAAAATGGCATTGAGGCTGATCCAGATAAGGTTAAGTCTATTAGTCTTCTTCCATCACCTACAAGTACGAAGCAATTGGCAACCTTTATACACAAAGTGAAGTACATGGCACGGTTTATTCCATTGTCCATTACAGCAAGTGGCAAAGCATGATCCATTGCAATGGGATGACAAGTGTGAAGAAGTGTTTCAAGAGGTGAAAGAGGTGTTAGGGGGGTTGTCAGCCATGCAGGCTCCTGATTGGGAGAAAATTTTTAATGTAAATCCATCAGTAGGGGATGATGCCATTGGAGCCATGCTATTGCAAAAGGGGAAGGGAAGCCATTATATGAGGCTAGTGTATTGTGCAAGCCGAGTGAAGCTGGTAGCAGAGAGAAAATTCTCGGAAGTAGAGCTAGTGATGGCCAGTGTGATATTTGCTTGTCGACGATTTCGTCATTACTTGCTACCACGACCTTTTATGTTCTTGACAAGCTATGCTTTTTTGCCACAGTTAATTAATGGCACTAACATGTCAAATGTGGTCAAGAAATGGGTAATTGAACTGCAAGAGTTTGAGTTCTCTTTTCTAGTGGAAGACAGTACAAGGGCTACCCTAGCTGATTTGTTGACCTACAAGGAGAATCCCCTTATTGTTAAGGAAGAGGTGGTGAGAAAGGTAGTTGAAGAAGTGCCACAGATCAGCAATGCACATGTGTTGTTCTTTGATGGCTCATACAGAAAGAGCCATGATGCCGCTTCAGGGGGTATAACACTTTATGATCCAGAGGGGAAGCTAGTATGTAAGAGAGGGTTCAAGTTGGATGCTCATAGTAACAATGAGGCTGAATATGCTACATTGGAAGCTGGATTACACATTTTTTTGAATCATGGGGTTAAAAGGTTGAGTATAAAAGGTGATGCCTTGTTAGTTGTGAAGCAAGTGCTGGGTGTGTGGAAGAGCAAGAACACCTCATTGAAGGAAATGTGTTTCAAAATTAAAGGCCTGTTAAAAAAGTTTGAAGCATGGAGCATCAGACACATTGAACGTGCTCTAAATGGAGAGGCACATGAAACAGCTCAAAGCATGATTGGGGAGCTATTTGTGTTGAGGACCTCTTTACCTCTTTATAATGGCCGGGAAAGTTTGGCTCAAGAAGAGGAGTTTTTGCTAACAGGAATCATTCCAAAGGAGATTCAGAAGTCTAAGAAGTATGGTTTTGTGCGTAGAGCATACAAGTACAAATTGATTGGTGATGTATTATACATGAAAGGGGCTGATCTCGTGTTGAGACGTGTACCTTGGCGGGAGGAGCTTTACAGAGTGTTGGAAGAGAATCATGAAGGCGCATGTGGCGGCCATTTTGCTCTAAAGATCACCTTGCATAAGATCTTGTAAGAGGGGTATGTCTGGCCTAGTTTGCACAAGGATGTTCACCATTGGTGTAGGTCTTGCAATAGGTGTCAAGCATTTGGGAAGAGAGTGTTGAAGCCAGAGCTACTAAAACCATTATGGCGTTTGATGTGTTTGAAAAGTGGGGGATTGATGCAATAGGCCCGTTACCTATCACAAGCAGGGGCAAAAGCTATATTTTGACTGCAGTGGACTATCTCTCTAGATGGGCAGAGGCTATAGCAGTAAAACAGATCACTGCAAAGGATGTGGCAAAATTTGTGTACGATGAAATATGTTGCAAGTTTGGGGTTCCATTAGAGCTACTTTCAGATAAGGGGCCAGGATTTAGAGCTAAACTGCTAGAATTTTTATGTGCAAAGATGAAGATTAGGCATCAACATACCACTCCTTATTACCCGTAGTGTAATGGCTTAAATGAAAGATTCAATGGTGAGTTGGTACAGATTCTTTCGAAAGTGACAGAGCACCAAGGAAAGAATTGGGATTTGGAATTGCCTAGTGCATTATGGGCTTACCGTACTTCGGTGAAGACAGGTACAGGGTTCACTCCATTTCATTTGGTGTATGGAAAGGAAGCACTATTGCCTGTGGAGGTAGAGTTGCCTGCAGTAAAGATGCTAGAGAAGTTGCTTGGGCCGCCTAGTGATGCATTCAAAGAGAGGCTCTTACAGTTACAAGAGGTTCAGTTGGATAGGATGAGCGCATTGGAACATTATGGCCAGATGCAGGATAAGGCTTTGGCGAAGATAAATGAAAAGGTCAAGAGTAAGGGTATCAAGAAGCATGACTTGGTTTTGCGCTACAACAATAAGCTGGACAACACCTTCCAAAAGAAGTTTCAAATTAAGTGGGAAGGCCCTTTCAAGGTAGTGGAGTGTTTCCCGAATGGTACATATCAGTTGGCTAACTTGGATGGGATTTTACAGAAGTCAAGGGAAATGGATTGCGTCTTAAGTTGTTTCATGCCAGGTTGATGATGGTGGAGCAAGATGTGTTTTTTGAAGAGCAAGTGATGTCTGTGAAGGATGAGGAGACCTGTGCTGCGGCGAGTTTCATATCTCTCTTTGCTGCTGCTGATCATGAATGATCTAGCAGGCTAAGGGATGGGCAAATTATGTCAGGAGTTTTTTGGAGCAAGGGATTTCACATATGTACATACACATGCATGGTGCATTGAATAAAGGATTGCCCATTTTCCAGAGCCAGGTGGTTATGTGGGGCCCACATGTGTAAAGGTAGGACATGGTGTACATAGTGTATCGATTTTCATTATTACCAGTACCAATGTGTTTTTTCTACAATAATGAGGAGTTGGTAGCGCATAAAACTTCTTGAGAAAGCTATCCGCGGGCCGACGCCATGAGGTAAGCAAGTGCGTCAGATGGCATCTAGTGGCGTCAGGAGGCCGAACGGGGTCAATATTTGCACGTGGATGAGTACGGACACAACGTGGGTGTTTTCTTGTGAAAGTTATGCAGAAAGGTCATCATTAGGACCAATTTTTGGGGCCACTTCACATGGTGGCAAGACGCATTATTGAAAAAAATCGAGTGCCAGGTGTGCGTATGGATGCAGCAGGGTGACAACTATGCACTACGAGGTCAGTTTTTGGCCTGTTCGGGGTCCGTTTGAGGTCATCTAAAATGCCAAGGGTGACCAACTAATAAAGCTAAGTGTGGGAACTGAAAAAACAGAGAGAAGACCAGAAAAAAGGTGGAGAGAAGAGGAGGAGCAGCCGTAGGTGTGTTTTTGGTGTTTTTGGAGCCTGTTTTGGCCCTAAACTGCTCATCCGAGGTCGGATTTGAGCACTTTGACATTGTAGACTGCGGTTTTGGGCCATTCCGGACGCGATGGCGCTGTCCATTTTGCCAAATTCCTCACTCTTTTTGTACTGTTTTTACTGTGTAAGTTTCTTCTATGAGCGAAGCTTCTGCTCCAATTTGTGATTGTATCTGGTATCTTTTACCCATATTGTGTGAGCTGTTTGCCCCATTGGTGTTGGCCCGAGCTCATTTGTATCTAAACATTAGAAATTCTCCTCTTTTGAGCTGAGTTTTTGGGTGTGTGTGTGTGTATATGTGTGTCTCTGTGTGGAGTGGGCAAGTGGATAGTCTCTCTCCTCTCACTCCATAGGTGCGTTTCCTGTCTCGGCCAGGTGGTTGTGTAAGCTGAGTGGTGCCCACATAGTGTCTGTGTATATCATTCCAAGAGCGTGTGTCGGGTCATTATAGAGGCGTTCTGTGTGTTTCTATCCCGCTCACATTCTTTGTGTGTTTCCATCCCGCTCATTATAGAGGTGTTCTGTGTGTTTCCATCCTCCGTGGGGGCACCAAAAGAATATAAGCGGGATGGAAACACACAGAACTCCTCTATAATGACCCGACACAACACTCTTGGAATGATATATACACACACTATGGGGCAACACTCGGCTTACACAACCACCTGGCCGAGACAGGAAACACACCTATGGAGTGAGAGGAGAGAGACTATACACTTGCCCACTCCACACAGAGACACACATATACATACACACACCCAAAAACTCAGCTCAAAAGAGGAGAATTTCTGATGTTTAGATACAAATGAGCTCAGGTCAACACCAATGGGGCAAACATCTCACACAATATGGGTAAAAGATACAAGATACAATCACAAGTTGGAGCAGAAGCTTCGCTCATAGGAGAAACTTACACAACAAAAACAGCAAAAAAAGAGTGAGGAATTTGGCAAAATGGACAGCGCCATCGCGTCCGGAATGGCCCAAAACCCCAGTGTACAATGTCAAAGTGCTCAAATCCGACCTCGGATGAGCAGTTTAGGGCCAAAGCAGGCTCCAAAAACACCAAAAATACACCTGCAGCTGTTCCTCCTCTTCTCTCCACGTTTTTTCTGGTCTTCTCTCTGTTGTTTCAGTTCCCACACTTAGCTTTATTAGTTGGTCACCCTTGGACTTTTAGATGACCTCAAACGAACCCCGAACAGGCCAAAAATTGACCTCGCAGTGCATAGTTGTCACCCTGCTGCATCCATACGCACACCTGGCACTCGATTTTTTTCAATAATGCGTCTTGAAACCACGTGAAGTGGCCCTAAAAATTGGTCCTAATGATGACCTTTCTGCATAACTCTCACAAGAAAACATCCACGTTGTGTCGGTACTCATCCACGTGCAAATATTGACCCCGTTCGGCCTCTTGACGCCACTAGATGCCATCTGACGCACTTGCTTACCTCATGTCGTCAGCCCGTGGATAGCTTCCTCGAGAAGTTTTACGCGCTACCAACTTCTCATTATTGTAGAAAAAACACACTGGTATTGGTAATAATGAAAATCGATACACTATGTACACCCTGTCCTACCTGTACACATGTGGGCCCCACATAACCACCTGGCTCTGGAAAATGGCCAATCCTTTATTCGATGCACCATGCATGTGTATGTACATATGTGAAATCGCTTCCTCCAAAAAATTCCTAACAGTGTCACCAAGTAGCACATACCTTTTGGCACGTCATAGGAAGGCATACATTTTTGACTTGTCCAACTCTGATGGAAACATACCTGTTTGTAAAAACTCTTCCTCCCTCTCCGAGGCTTGCCTTCCAAAATAAAGAGGAGAATCAACCCTTATCACATACAATTGGTCAATTGAAGCTTGTGTTGCACTATGTGATTCTTTATTATGAGACATGTCCACATGCCTTAAACTCCAAGCTTCAAAATTCTTAAGAAGATTCTTCACTTAAAAGAACATATTTTTCAGCCTTGGATTCTACTTTGCCACACCCCAAGTACTTGCTTAACCACCAAAAGAGCATCACATCTTACCCTCACAGGATGGATGCCAAGCTCAAAGCAAAGGTTGAGCCCTTTCTCCAAAGTAGCATACTCAGCTTTATTGTTGCTTTGTGCCGTAAGCTTCAAACTCCTTTTAGTTACCAAAGCACCTTGAGGATCATAAATCACCACCTCCTAAATCTTCACCATGTGCTTTCCTGTAAGATCCATAAAAATAATAATAGATAGGCATTGTCTACGTCAGTAGCTTCCATGTGTTGCTTCTTCACCGCGTCCTCCTTAAGAAGAAGAGGGTTTTTCTAATACTTAAGAAAATCAGCCAATGTATCCCTTGTACTCTCCTCAACAAGAAAGAGAATTGGAATTCCTGTAGCTCCACAATGCACTTCATAAGCCTCTTTGACAAAGTAGGGCTATTCACCAATTGAGGTAGAAGAGTGTAGCTTGTGGTGATATATGTAAAATGGTTTAGGGATAAGGTAGTGCCTAAAGCTTCTACATGCATAAATCACACTCACCATGATGAGCTCCACCTCAATATAGCCTCTTTCCACCTCTAGCTTCACCCTGCTAGCACAATAGATAGGCTTCATGTAGTGGGAGTTGTTACCTCATTGAAGAAGCATAGATCCAATAGCATCCTCACCTACTAATGTATTCACATAAAACTCCTTATCCCAATTAGGAGCTTGCATGACAGGAAGACAACCAAGAACCTCTTTAATACCTTGGAAAACCTCTTCACATTCATTTTTCCATTGTAGAGGATCCAACCTTGCTACTTGTTTTAGATGATGAAGAAGTTGAGAGGAAAAGGGAATGAACCTTGACATATACTTCACCTTTTGAATGAAAGTAGCAAGTTTCTTTGTATCCTTAGGTGATGGGAGGAGCACCAAAGCCTTCACTTTGTTAGGATCCGCTTCAATGAGGAATCTCAAATCTCGAGCGAGATTTTCTGAGAAATCCCTAAAACGAGCAAGACTAGCCAAGACACACTATACAAATGACCACAAAGTTTTGACAAAAAAAAACCCTTGAACAAGGGTTTGGTAGAATGTTTCCTTTGATGGATTGGAACAATTGGAACCCATACAATGGCATGTTGATATTCCTCTTCTTGGAACTAGTTTCCCTCAGATATTGGAAGCTCATTTCTACCACCATTGATTCTTGTCGGGAATAGTGACACCATGATTCCAATGGATATAAATCTCCTATTCCTACCTCCCTACATGTAGGACCACAAGACTTACACTTCCGAGTCTGTTGAATTGTCCGTCATGCCTCAACCCAGATTACTCACCCAACGTGTGATGCCCCTATGCTGAATATACTTCTTAGAGCCATGGTGTATGATTGTCATTGTACTCCTTTGAAATGCTTTTCCTAATGTGATTAGCCCTTCGTTTTTGTTTGTACTCTATCTATTCTTTGGGAGTTGTACGCCCATCAGTGCCTCATAGCAATTCAAATGGATGGTAGTCTAGCATAGCATTTGTCCTCTTGCAGAATGATGTGGCCCAAGCCCGGTCCTTAGCATCCCATAAGGTAACCCCCTCTAAGGGGTAACAGGGAGGTTGGTTGTGCTACAACAAAAAACATTGTGCCACGTTGAGACAACTGTGTTGGCTAAAAAAGATAAATTTCAGGGTCCCTAATCATTGACAAATTTGGTTTTGAAGGAATAGGAAACTCACAACAGATGAGGAAAGAAGGTCCTCAAGTTTGACCGTCATCATTTTCAACGACTATATAGTATAAACAAAACCCTTCAAAAAATATCTTTGAAAGAGACGCGAACTCTTTCACGTACAGGCAGGGACCAATGCTCGAAAAAAACTTTTTTCTGAAAACTTGGCAAACCTACCTATGAGAATTTTAGTGGTAAACTGACTAAATTTTAAGGTTTTTTACACCAAATGACACTAAATTTCTCTAAATTTTGTAAGTTTTCTCACTTTCAAATTTAAAATTTAGAGGTAAATCTCAAATTTTGTAGGAGTGATTACACTAAACCTAGGTTTTTTTTTTTCAATCCCTCCCCTTCTCTTTCTCTCTCCTCGCTCTCTCTCAATATCCTTAAAAAAGGGCCCGGCCATCGTAGACTTTTTTTTAAAAGAGATTGAGAGAGATGGAGGGGGGGGAGAGAGAGAGAGAGAGAGAGAGAGAGAGAGAGAGAGAGAGAGAGAGAGAGAGAGAGAGAGAGAGAGAGAGAGAGAGAGAGAGAGAGAGGAGGAGGGGATTGTATATGGGTGAGGGAATAGGCTGAGGAGGTGGAGATCGTGCATGCTGTAGGATCAACATATCTGTGTTGATGTGCATCACGTAACCTTGTACTCTATCAGAAGTAAGCTTCTGCATGTTGACGCAGCCCAACCTAATCTCTTGTCGCACCATCGTTTTTGGTGTTGCAACTTGAGTAGGTTTTTCCCAACCCAATTAAGCATCCACCGTGAAGAATCGTGGTGGTTGATGGACTAAGCAAGGTAGGGGAGGGAGAGCACGCACTCCTGCAAGACAAGAGTTCATACTTCTATTGGGGACGGGTAGAGGCGGCAAAAGGAGACCTCCGGAGAGGCGCATCTGCTAAATGGCACTTCTCTCTCTCCTCGTTGGCTAGATCCTTAAGGTCTCTTGGGATAGTTTTTTAGGACTTTAAAACTCTCTTCTTCTTCTTCTTTTTCCCTTTGGAAACAACATAAAAGCCATAGTAACAGTCTCAGCAACAATAACCAATAGTTAAAGAAATTAGAGATGGGGGAAAATTGCAAAATGAAAACCTTTTTAGGCTTGCAATAGTCATGCTTTCAAGAGTAAAGCAAAAATTGTATCTCATTACACAATCTGAAAGGTCCAAGGTTTCTATTTAAGTACTATCGAGTGACAACTCTTATCTAAATCTTGCTATGCGGCTCACTTCATGGACTTCTTGGTGGCCTTAGGGGTAGCTGCAGGGATGGCTGGTGCTGCTTCAATACTCAATCCCTATGCCAAGTGCTCTTCCCTCCTGACAATTTTTCACTCCCTGATAGATTTTCCCTTAGCTCTATGGGCTTCAAATTGATCACACAATGTCTTTTCATGAGCCTTCTCAGCTTTAGACTTGTGAATACTTCTGAGCACGCGCTTATTTTTGAACACGTTACCCTTGACCTTCATATAGGTTTTCTTTCGAATCACAAAGCCATCCTTGACTAGCTTTCTGATATTTTGCCATGAATTGGCCATAGAGATTTATTGACCTCATTGGAATCAAGCCAGACCTTGCGCTTCCCACACTTCAACACGCTAGCCGTGAGGCGCTTCTGCGGCTTGATGGACACCATGGTCGCCCACTCTCATGAAACCCTAATGGGATGAATGGTTTTCTTCTTCTTCTTCTTCTTCTCCTCCTCCTCCCTCGCTCTCTCCCTCTCTCTCTCTCTCTCTCTGTCATACTACATACTGGAAGCTTTCAAGTACCATTTGCTCGGAATCTCCAGAGATTCTCTTATTTGATCCCTTGCCTTGCTAGAGGAGTAAACCTCTAATGGCAAGTGCCTCGCAGGCCTTGAACTCGCGTCAGCCTGAAAGAACATGAGAATTTCTCTAGCCAGCTTGCACCCATGCGGCCAATGAGGCTTTAGCACATAGAAAAAGAGATTTCAGCCAGCTACATGCTACGCTGCTGCCTACCGCGCCATCTGCCACCCCCTCTCCGTGCGCGTTGTCTTGTCGTTGGTCTGATTGTTGCATCGCTCGATGTCCATCATATGCATCTTAGATTCTTTTTTTTTTGGGATTTTCCCCAGCCAGGTACCCGGCCCCTACTCTCTCTTAGTAAACAAGAAACTCTCTGAAAGAGCGCGGGCCGGCGCGCGCTCTTTCAGAGAGTTTCTTTCTCTCTCTCTCTCTCTCTCTCTCTCACACACACACACACACACACAGAGGTGGAGAGGGAGACGTCTTCATCATCTGCATGGCGCTACGCTATAAAATGGGTTGTGAATACCAGCATCTCCACCATCACCAGAGTAGCCAACAGCAGATTATGCGTCACGCTGCATGGGAATACATGGCCACCCACTTGAAATTCACGTATTGAAAGAAATGGTTTCACTTAGGCTTCTTAAGAGAGATTTAGAGTGTTAGGGATAGAACTAAATGCTTTTCTTTGCTTCACCCGACAATCATTATTCTATTCAACTCTTTGATGTGCCAGGGAAATGCTTCTTCTAAGCGGTCTGTATATTCTGGTGGCAAGTGACGATACCTTCTCTTAATTGCTGTCTCCTATAATATTTTGGGTCCATGATTCAAACATTCATTAGTTGTCTGGCTGTCTCATTAGTTTACACCGAAGATAGCGACGAAGGTGTCACGGAGGAGGTGCTTTATCTAGATTTTGATGAGGCTGCCATATGTCGGGTAGCACTTGTTGATTCAAGTAATAACAACAAGTTTAATGCGAAAGTTGTAACTTGTGTCAGAATTTGCATGCTCGAAAGTTGTTGCTATATGTTTTGTAACTGTATATGTGGGATGTTCTTGTTAATATTTTTGGCATTATGGTGGAGAGAGATGTTGTAACATCAAGATCAATACTTGTTTATGGACTCGTTTCAGGCTAGGGCTATGGTGGATTATTCTTTTGAGAGCTTATTGCAAGCACGTCACAGGCGACTATGCTTTGCAAGAAAGAGTGGATGTTCAAACTGGAATAAAGTTAATACTAAAGCTATGCTTGACATATGGATTTGACATGTTCCCACCTTACTGGTTACGGATGTGTTAGTTGATTGCTCTACGTTTAGCATAAGTTGATGAATAGATGAGCAACAAAGTGCCCAAGGCTGAACTCAAAACCACTCTTGAGCCCGACCCCAAGCTCGAGCTTAGAGGTGGTGCTCAGAGTCTCTATAGGGTCTCCTCCAGCCTGGCTCCCATCTTGCAAACCTCGGAGACCACAAGTCCTTATGCCCTCCAGCGGGTATGGGACTACATCAAGGCTCACAAGCTCCAGACTAGTACTGAGAAATCACAGATCTTATGTGATCCTCTCCTTAAGAAGGCATTTGGATGAGACAATGTTAAGGTGTCAGAAGTGCTCAAGTACTTGAGTCCCCACTTGTCAGGACATTTTTTTGTTGATGCTATTAGGTTGTTGGTGATGCATATGGCAGAGGGCAAAGAAATAGAACGAGTAAACATCAAAGTGGACATGAGGGTAGAAAAGCTTATGATGGTTATATTCCTCAATTAACTAAGCCGCAGCTTTAGTGCAGCTAGCTGCTTGCACTTTTAGCAGAGTGTGTGAGGGGATTAGTAGCAGAAAACTCAATGTTGAGGGAAAGGCATTGGGGAATATTGCCACTAGTGCAAGTCATGGTCTGATGAGCCTTTCGATTCAGTCACACTCCTTGTCTAGCTCTGTTGATAACCTATTTTAAAATTTGATGAGGCAAGCATTTTGAAACGATCTACAGACAAATAGAAACATCTCTCATGGCCGATTCAACGCAAAATATGGTGATCTTTTAAAAGTGAACTCTGATCTTTTGGATTTAGGAGGTAGTCTATCCATTGAAAACTCTTTTTGTTGTAGTGCATCAATATATAAAAAACATAATTATTATGTTGATGGTAAAATTTACTATATTGCGTACAAACACTTGCTCGGGTTTGTCTTTGCTCGGAAAAACTTGCTCGATGCATGGTAAGACTCCGCTTCAATTCCATTCTCTGAGATCATATGCCCCAAAAAATTCACTTTGGGTTGAGCAAGATGACACTTCTTTGGGTTGAGTTGACCTCCATTTTCATCATATTCCTTCAGTGCCATCCCAAATTTTGCACAATGATCCTTTCTAGAACTCTCATGCCCTGCAATAGCATCACATATGTCATCTATGAAAGGAAGAGGGTATGGATCCCTCTTCATAGCTGCGTTTAGAGGCTTAAAATCTACACATATCCTCCGCTTTCCATCCTTCTTGGGCGTGACAACAACAAGACTCACCCATTTTGAAGTACTCACAGGACATATGAAACCTGCTATGAGAAGCTTGCCTACTTCTTCCTTTAAAGAATTAAGTTGTACGTGTCCCATTCTCCTTAGCTTTTGATGTATGGGTTGAGATCCTTCCTTGATTGGAATTTGGATTTTCTCTCCTTTGAAGCCTCTAATTTCCTCATAAGAAGTGATGAATAAATTGGGAAATTGTTGTATCATACGTAGGTACTCACCCTTCTCATGACTAGTCAAGCTGGGAGACATCATACCTTGTATCAGCTCTTGTTTGACACTAGGTTGAACTTTGGGTTGCATCAACTCTTAAATTTTCTCATAAGGACTAGAGATATACTCATTCTCCATAATGCCAAGAAACCTTTGTTTCTCATCGTGCTCTTCTTCAAGAAACACTGAGGAAACATCTAGATCACTATCGTTGCTATTTTCCACTTCACTGCCATCATCCCCATTGTCTTCTTCTTCACTTGAGTACTCTTCTTCATCACTTTTATCATCAAAATCAGAATCCAAATATTTCTTTCTAGCCATGTCAAACCTCTTCTTATCACTCATTTTATTGTAGAGAGTGATAATACCATGTCTGCAATCTTGTACAGTTTTGGTTGCCTGTAACCATGGTCTTCCAAGGATGAGAGGGAAAGCACTAATACATGAGGGCATAACATGGAAATTGACCAGCACTTTAACATCAAATACATCCACCTCCAAGTACTTTATAACTCCCAAGCACTTCACCCTGGATTGGTTGGCAAGATCTATGCAAAAACTTGAATTCTTCACCATGTTGAGTCCCAACTTTGATATACAATCTTGAGTAATAACACATATCTGTGCACCTCCATCAATATACGCCCCTCCAATGCACTTCCTCTTATGCCATTCATCCATAGCATTAGGAAAAGTTTGGACTCAAAAAAGGACTTTTTGGCGTTAGAGAGAGAATGCTGTTTGACCAATAGAGTTTGAGTCACCAGAACGGTAGCTCCAATTTATTTGATTTTTATCTCAAATTTTTGCGTTTTCAAAAAAGAGTTTTTTTCTGTTTAAAAGATCTGAATAAGAAGATACGACACGATTTGTGCAAATTATTCCCTTTCCATGGCCGACGAACGCCAAATGTGTCATAACTCACATTCAATGAGGCACACCTTTTGAACACTTTTCAAGCTACTACTTCTTGTGTAAACTAGTGAGCCTCTTTTCTTCTATTGTTTTTGCGTAGTGTCACTTCGCAGCTAATAGAAGCACAGATGGAAGGAAGACGACCACGACGACCATCCGCCTCTGTTAAATCTGTGGAACTATTCAACAGCTTTGACTTAGACCATGGTTGCTGGATGTCTACCACAGTCACCATTGGTAGTTGGGTTCTGCTTCAAACAAGAAGAAGAAAACGGATGTCAAATGAATTCATCCACAACTACAAAGAACATGTGAAAGATTTTCGCTTGTCTCAAATGGGAAAGACAGTAAAAGAGGTGCTCATTGAGCATGCATATATGCACTCCGAACTACGACTACAACAGTCACCTTTGGGGTTTCTTGCTCATAAACCAAACTGTGTGACTACTATATTGCTAAAAAGTCTTAAGATATCCTTCAAGTTATTTTGTTGACTATTTCTTGTGACCATTCTCTTATCTTTTGTTTTTGCAGATATTTATCCTTCTAACAAAGAAGACTGGCAACCAGTTGAGTGCATAATTGGTATTTTTGATTCTTTTCATGCTTCGGTGAGAGAAATTATGTACAGAACTAGTGCGAGAAGAGCTCTCGTAGAGAGGGGAGTTTTCTTTTACGACTACTTTTACAACACCCCTTGCTCTGTCCATGGATTTGGCACTTTGAAACTTTTCCCTCTTCCCCAATAAGATTCCCCAAAGTGGCCAGTTCCAACTTCAGAAACCTCTGAGTGTTTTAGACTCAAGCTTCATCAAGAAATTTTGAAGTGTTTGTGACCAAACATTGCAAGAAGGCAAGTACGAGTCAGTCTATTTATACCATTACATGTCTTTATAGATTTCCTCCACGATGAGGAGGTTAGAAAAACAGAAACCATGTTTATATGCAAATCCCAAACTTGCCTTGATTTTTTGGATGATAATTGGGATGTCAGTGATTCTGAAGGCATTAAGTTGACAAGCGCTCGGTTGTGTGCAAGTGTATGATAGCATCACAAAATTTTATAGTTTCTTTCTACTACATGAGGTGGCATCGAGTGAATGGTCAGTTGGTAGCTATGGATCAAGATTTAAGTGAAAATGCTTTTAATTCCTTGATGTCCATCGAGATATGGTTTTCAAATTATTTGCTTATAGTTGTTGTGGTCAGATCAAATGTCACTTTAAAACAGGTTCGAGAGGATCTGTTAAATGAGTACGATCTCAATTTGCCTTCAAAATTTGTCTTCAAGTGTAACATGCCAAAGGTACTAAGCTACATGTATTACTTTTATACGTTAATGTTTCTATCGTGCTCATGTATCCCAATGTCTTATTGCGTCCGTTGCATTGCAGGTACCTCACAAACAAGAAAATACGACTCTTTGTGCACACATTACCAGCGACAGACTTGAAATAGTGAACTAACTGTGCACAATGATTCAAATACTATTCTCAAAGATTACTCGACAAAGGCAGCTCTCTACATTACCAAGCACCATTGGATCCTCACTCTCCCATTTTTTTGGAAAGCTGTACACAACATTTTGTAAACTTTGAACCATAATCAAAACAAAAGTCAAATTTTGATCCACTGCTTGTAGTCAATTTGTCAAAAGTACATTTTATAATCTCTTTCTAATCTTGTGCGTGTAGTGATGTGGGGGTTGTTGGTTGAGTTTGAGGAGAGGTGGTGGCTTGGGGGTTTGGGGGCTCTGGAGCTGCTTCATGAGTAGGAGAGGTGTTGGGTGGGAGGTTTGGGGGCTCTGGAGCTGCTTCATGAGCAGGAGAGGTGCTGGGTGGGGGGTTTGAGGGTTCTGGAGCTGATTCTTGAGGACGAGAGCTAGTGGAAGATTGGGTTGGGGAGGCATCTGGGGAGATATTGATATGTGCTTGTGTTGGTATGGCAGACAAGGGGTATCTTGGTGGCGGAGGCCTAGGCGTGGGCCTTGGTGCTGGCGGGATAAAAGCATCACGTGCTCTGTCTGGACGCATGGTCGCGCAATTGATCAAGTTTTCAATCATTCTGTTTCTAAACGAAGAAACATAGCCTTTGAATAATCTACCAAATTTCTCACATGCGTTAAGAACATCATGTTTATTAACATAGTACTAAATTATTAAGATACAAATCTGTAAAAGAGTGTCAAATACTTACACTTCTACGACTTCCATCAAGCATGACCCCTAAAAAAATTTCTGCATTGATTAAAACCCTCCATCCACAAGAGTAGGCATCATCCTGCTTAGGGACTTTGCAACTAATAATCGTAGGATTATCATATATCTGATCTTGCGTTAAAGCTTCAAGAGTAGACACAAGCTTCGGAACAGATCTGCGCAAAATACAATTAAATTTCATAAGCGACTTTTAACAAAATTCTATGCGCTGTTGAACAAAATACAAAACCTCTTACCTACGTACTTCACCATGAAATCCATGGGATGAATTAGCAAGGTAGCACCGGTTTCGTTCAAGGTGTAAGAGATCAAGACTCCAATGAGCGCTGTACAAATAAACATAAGCAAAACATATGTCATCACAATAAATTAGGGTTCAAGATAAAATAATTTTACTATTGAAAACATTGCGTACCCTTCATGATAAGCCAGAACAAAAAAATTTGCCGTCTCCATGTTCACTGACTGGAACCAGTCAACTACTTCCACTAAAGATGTATTCTCGGCCATCAAAAAGACCGAGAGGTTCGATTCAAGGACGGCGACATCATTTTGAATATTCCAAGGAAAATTTGAAACTACAAAACTGTAAAGAAATTCGTGTCATACAAAATTCAATATATTAAAAGAATTTATTGTGAAAAAAAGAATAGCACGCACCAAAGCAATCAATTGATGATTGAGTCTGTGAGTTCCCTCATCCGGTTCTGTAAAATTGCAATCTCGTGGGGGTGATAGGGAAAATACAGAATGCGTCCCCACAGAGGAAGGCCAACATGGAAATAGGGAAACAACAATGACAAATCATCAGCGTTGGTGTCGCTGATGGCATCTGCCATTTGTTCCTCCATCATCTCAAGGCGTAGCTTCTCCAATCTTTCACTATCTTCTTCTGTTGTGTCTCGCTCGGTGTTGAGACGGGTGCTGTATCGATGAATTTGTGTAGACACTTCATGAACTTTGACCTTGTCAATAGGTGGTATTCTAAGAGTATTGTCGATCTTTTGGTCTGAAATACCGGCAGCAGGCGATATTGTTTTGTCATACCTGAACCTGTGAAGGCGAAGTGTGTTGATGTCTCACGGCATCAATGTTGTCCTATGGGTGTGGGCCGAGAGAATGTATCTATCCTAGAAAATCTCTACAAAAAACTCCTCGGCGGCCTCATGCAAGCACCCCATTGCACTTCGAGACCACCGGAAATGCAGGTTGTGTTGCTCGCAAATCTCGCGAACAACTCTTTGGAATGGTAGTTTAGGTATTGCCAATGAAATGTGCTTTTGGAGCTTACGAAGTTCGAGTAGAACGCTCCTATTCTGCTCGTATCTTCTTCTTCGCATTGTTGCCCGTAACTGCGGCATGGTCTTGCCCGGAATCACCTGCGATGTTGACGATTGCACTGCAGACGAGCTAGCCTGGCCCTGCGGACCAGACTGGCCAGGATAAACCTTCCTTGCTGTTTGCTTTGTGCAGGCCATTACCTGAACGAGGAGAATGCGAGGAAATATGGAAATCTGGATGTGGGTAAAAACGAAGAGTGACTAGAGACACTTCGAAAAAAACGATGATAAAAAAGGGGGGGGGGGGTTATATTATCGGAATAAGTATAATCACATCTTAATCATGAGAAGAGGCGGATGCATTAATCATGACATTGCGAGGTATGACGAGAAGCGTGCGAGCAGAATGATTATGTGCCATGTGGCACATCAGGACTCAACGCGATATTGGTGGTGCCGAAATTAGTGGCACTGCCTATTCGGGGTGTGTCACGACGAGGAAAGAAGCGCCCCAACAGGTTGTCCTAGCAACAACGGTATGTCGCGGTACAACGCGAGGAGGCGGACCCTGATGGTTCCGAATTGCAGTTTTTTGCGTTGTGGCAAGACAAGATGTTGTCGTGTCAAAATGCGATAAGTAAGGTCCCGGTTAGTTTTGACCACAAGTATCACGCTGTGGAGCGACAAAAAGGCATCGCGTCACAACATGATACGGGGAGTTCCTGAGTACTCTGGATTGGCCGTATCGCATTATGATGCGATAAGAAGCTATCGTGCCAAAATGCGATAACGGTGCTTTTGTGGAGTGATGGCACCAGTTTCACGTTGTGGCGTGACTGTTCCACGACGGACGACTGACACATGGCGTAATCATCACGGCGATTGCATGATACACGACGGCCCCATGATGCACGTCAATCGATGTCATCAATGTCCTCGAGAGTCCTATAAATATGACTTACTCCCCCATTTGCCCTTTGTTTGGATGTTGTGCTCTCTCGTCTATCTTCTCTTTTGAATTTTCGTTATGGACCCCTTCAATGTTGAAGCAGAGGAGGAAGTGCCTTGCTCTCAGGATGCCCCCCAAGACAAACTATCTCATTTTCTATACCGCATTGGGCTTCAGCAGCGCGAGACAGAGATCAGGCCGATGTTCAATCCAGATTTTTCTTTGCATGAGTGGATTGTCTCCGCGCAACATTACCTGTCAGGTTTTGAGCAGACCTACCAGCAGCAAACTTCCGGTGGCACTGTTGAGATACAAGGAGTTCGGTTTGTTCACATGAAGGGTATCAATTCGGACTCCTCCAAGAAACACATATTTTCTAGGAATTGCCTTAAACTGCCAGTGCACTTGCGGATAATAGACTACAAGTGTACACTTCATAACCGCAAGTGTCGAGTGGCTGAATATTATGCAGGTTTTATTTTATATTTGCATTTAATTTTGGATGAGCATGTTGATGCTGCAGAGGCCTCGCTAGAGGATCAGACTGGGAAGGGTCAAGAGCCCAAGTCTCAGGGAAGCCTTGCCTTGCAGGTTTCAGAGGGCGTCCAGCTTCAGGAGGGTGCTTTGCCTACTAGTGTTCTACCTACCATACCTATTGGTGATTTGCAGCATATCATGCTTAACGACATTATGGAGCTTTTTGACCTTCGAGAGGAATATTGCCTTGCCATTGTGGCACAGAATCTTGAAGAGGATGATGCTACCATTGACCTTGAGCACGAAAAGTATTCTGTTATAGATGCCATGTAAATGAGGATGAGTTCGTTGACCCCACAAGTGCAGTTGTGATGATTTACAATGATGTTGCTAGGTATGAGCGCACGCTTCCAATAGAAAAGGAGTTCATGGAAGTGCAAAAAATCTAGGGATTGAAGAAATGGGTAAGGCAAGCACTTCTTCATCATCTTTGGCCTCAACCTCCAATGCGCCCACTGGAGGTCAGGGCGGCATCAACCTATGGAATGAGGACTTACTTGAGGAAGATGAAAACCAGAAGGTAATTTTTTTTTTTTGCCTTACCTTTTTGGTTTCTACTTATCTCATTTCATAACTTTAATTTTCTGCAGTTGGTGGTCTATGATGATACCTTCATTCCTCGCCCTCGTGGACGAGGCATGGGAGATTTAGGGAAGAATTCCTCTCTCGGCCAATACTTAAAGAATCTTAAGTATCCAAGTTTTTTGGTTTTCCATTCGTCCTTCTCCAATGACAACGTGGAGCTACCCTTGATGACGTTGAAGACACTTTCAAGATATTTAGGAGGGGCCGTCATTAGGTGGAACGCAGATAAAATAATGCTTTTAGAAAAAAGGGCCGCATTGTATATGTTTGGCCAAGGGCCACGAATGTATGGTTTGCGTAGTCGCTATTTTTTGACCCAAGCAGCATATGGTTTGGCATGCGGAATCACTGACCCTGTGCAATTACTAGAGTATGACAAGCATGCTATGTTTTGCACAATAAACAACCAATTGCGCATCTGTCTACTGAAGAAATGTCTCTTGTGGCTGTGGAGGTGGAGACAAATGTATTGTCGACAAACGAACCTGCAGGACTAGGTTGCAAAAGACAAAGGCAAGAAGAAGACAATAACGCATAGCAGACAAAAAGGCCAGAATATTTTGTAACTTTTCCCGACGAAGATGAAAATTAGAGAAGCTCCAATGTATATTGTCAATGCCAAAAAATAGTACATTTTGTATCAAAACAATGAGTACATTATGTTTCTCACTTTTGTGACTGAAAAACCAAACCAGTCAAATGAAACATGTCTAACCATTTTTTAAAGCAAAAACTTGTTGATATCAAACCTTGAATGTGGCTAATAAGAAAATATTGTTTTCGGATTGCACGCTAAAGTTTCTAAGGTCGTCTGAATCAATGCTTTCATCTAATGCTCTATTCATAAGTGTTATTGTGACACACTCAACCTTTGTCTCTTTCACTAGCTCGCACTGTTAACCCTCACGGCTCACGGACACCCTATTACCTACGAGACGAACGTGTAACCTACGGCGGTCATTGTATTATTTATTTGGTAGAGTCAGGTACCGGGTTTGTCGGTCCAATAGGAAAAGGGTAAGAGTGATCGCCGATGAGAGGCGTACTCTAACTGGAACAGTCAAGGGATTAGTTGGCTAAGCATGGGCGCCCAAGTGTGAATGGGGTGAGCTCATATAAAAGTCAACTAAACCTAAAATTCACTCATTCTCTCATTTGTGCAATTGAAGAGTGCTCTTTCTCCATCTCCTTCTTCTTCTTCTTCATCTCTTTGTGTGTGTGTGAGAGAGAGAGAGTGAGAGAGGGAGAGAGAGGGAGTGTGTGGGCGATCGAGCATTACGAAGGCACAACGGCGGTGAAGCGGTTGAGCGCGGCGTAGCGGCGTCTCCTTCTTCTTCGCGGCGAGGAATCCTCCACGAAGCAAGCGTAGAGCGGTGAGTGACACACCATCGCCTTCTTTGAGCTTACTAGTTTAGGCTTGTTGTGTGCTTGGAGCCATTTGTGGCTCGCACACGGTGTATCGGCAAGTTCTTTGCATTGACACGTGCGACATACGCGCACATTTTTGGCGCCGTTGCCGGGGAGTGCCATACATGAAGCTCGAGTAGCACTCTGTGCTTCTCCGTGGTGCAATTTCTATTGTAGGAAAGGTAAGGAAGGAGTGTGTGTGTGTTGAGAAGAGGGATTTGGTGTTATATTGTGTGTTTTTTTTATTAATGGAGTTTTCAAAGGTTCTGTGTTTATTCTCTGTGTATTAAGGTAGTTAGTTTTCTGTGTACAATAAGTAAGAAGTAGATTAGTGAGAGTTAATAGAGTGTGTTAGTGTGTAAGAGTAGGTGTATTAGTTAGAAGTAGGTAGAGAGAGTGTATGTGTGCTCTCGCGGAGGCCTTATCTTTAAAAAAATAAAAATAAAAAAATAAAATAAAAATAAAAATAAAAATTTTAAAGGTAGGATTGGGATCGGGAATATCTCCCAGACCCAAGCCCAAACCCAAGCCCAAGCTCACGCTCAGGCCTAGGCCTCAGTCGCCTTTAAAAAAAATGAATTTTAGCTTCAAACATAGCTAAAAATTGATTTTTTGAGGACCAACGGAACGTCAGATGCCCGAAAATTGTGTTGTAAAGCACACAACGACCCTTTAAGTGATACACTCGTTTCGAGCTATCACACGCTTCAATCAGAAAAATCAAACATTAAAAAAACATCAAAAACAAGAAAAAATCAAGTAGAAAACGGGGTGCAAAACACCCACAAAACAAAGCAAGTAACCTTTGAGGGTACTTGCTGACACTTGTAGGGCACCCAAAGCACATGTATCTACGTTCTGGTCATGTGCTAGAGTCCGAACAACTAATTAGTGCTTCGATTTACGAGGGTACTCACTATCCTTCCACGCTAGGGTCTATGCCCTTGGCGGGGACCCAAGGTAGTGCAACCCAAGACCCAAATATAGCGGCTAGCGACTCTTCCTCTGACTACGATATTATGGAAGAGCATCTTACACAAAGCCCCGGGGAAACAAATGAAACCGTGCCTAACTGGGCCCAATAACCTGGAACTAGTGTTTTTAGCCGTTTGATGGAAACTTTTAGTAGAGCTACGCGCTCTGAACCTACGGCTAGTGAAGTATGGGGGTGGGGAAGTAGAATCACCATTCACATCTCCTGTAGACCCCATACTCCCTCAGAGTGTCCACGTGGACATTCCACCTACCTCATTTAATGAGGGCCCTACCGAGCTACCACCTTCCAAAGTCGCCTCTAAGGTAGCGGTGACTAAAAGTCAAAACACGGGAAGCAACATTGCATCCACCTCACGGCAACCCTCTAGTACACCAAGTTTGGACGGGGTATTTCTCAATGAAAATTGGGAATATGACCTACACACGGAGACTTTGACCGACCTATACATGGGCTACACATACCATGTGGGTTGGTTAGAAGTTGTACAATCCACATCTAGTGCCCCTAGTCTAGAGGAACAACAACACATGATCTGCAATGTCATCCATAGGATTATCCAGCCCAAGAGGCAAAATCGAGGAATAAACATACCTTCGACGGGTCCTATGCGATTTTTAGACACGGGCAAAGGGAAACAACCCACTCTATCACAAATGGAGACTCCCCCAATGAGTCCCATCGATCCCCCATATGTTGTTTTGCCAGGGGTCTCAATGCAATCTGAGCCCACAAGTGATAGCTTTACTTTTCCAAGTCTAGCTCATCTTTCCCTTGATGACACCATGGATACCATGCCTACCCCAATGATGGGCATGCCAAGAAACACACCATGGACCTCGTTTGTTAGTAAAGCACCGTTACATGGTAGCTCAATGCCTGCAATAGTACCTACAAGTGCGTACCAATCGTATGCACCTATGGGTCATCACACTCATGTAGTCCCTACCCCTCCCATTGTTTGAACTACCTATGCTCCACAACCACAATACACAAGTTCCTATTTCCATGGGACTATACCAGCTAGCATTAGCATGTCACGTCCGACGTCTGCTATGCCTAGGGCCACCCATATGAACTATGGACCACCACTTGGCACAACATCGTACCCAACGTGGAACCCAAGGGCTTCCTATGCGCCAAGCCCAATGCCAATACTTACTCCACATGTAGTCTCTGGAGCACCTTCACCCACGGTGCCTGCTCACTTAGGTGACTTGGCAACATTTGCTCAAGCTATTGGTCAATCTATTGCTAAGAATATGCGTTACGCACCTGATAGAGAGCCTAGAAGTAAGGCAGTACAAATAGCCAAGCTCACACAAAAATTTAGTGGAGATGGGGATGTGAGAAAGCATATCGAAGTGTTTGAACAAATATGCGATTCTCTAGGAGAACACAATGACCTGCATAAGAGCAATGCTTTAAGCCTAACCTTAAGTGGAAAGGCTGGGGATTGGTATAGAACTTAAGGGTGGAAGAAAAAACGATTTACCCTACTCTTAGGAGACTGTTCTTAAAGGAATACATACGAGAGGGAGTGCTTTGGGGTGTAGCCTCTCAGCTCCAGAAAGCCCAACGAGAGGAAGGAGAGTCGGTGAGAGACTTTATAAGTCGTTTGAAGCATTTGAATTCTCGATGTAATCCAAATGAGCGCTTCAACAATAACCAATTGCTTGATAGATTCATTAGGGGGTTACGACATGAGGATATCTACAATGGCCTAGTCATTAGAGGTATCACCACTTGGGAAGCAGTCACCACCAATGCGATCCAATTGGAGGATAATTTAATGATTCAAGGAGAAAGAGTCTTTGTTGAGTCTAAATCTATTAGCTCGCAAGCATCAGGGCATCAGCCAATGACCCTAAATCCTATTGCTAAGGAGCCAAAGATATGTGAGATGACTTTATCAAATCTCACCAAGGCTATTCAAGAGAGTCTTAGAGACAATCGTGCTCCGCAAAACAATCATATGTATCCAAGAAGGGAGCAACAGTGGTGCTCAATATGCTATGGACCACATAGTACCAGTGAATGCCCTACTTTTAGAGTAAAATTCAATGGGAACTGCAATGCATGTGGGAGGTATGGTCATCAAGCTAAGGATTGCATAGTATTTAAGTGTGCGATGGCCAATAGACCAACCTTAGCATGGACAGACACACCTCGAGTTCCTGCATTGATGTCGGCCCCATCTCTTGAACAAACATCACAACATATGGTCCCTAGGGCCCAAAATGTTGTTCAAACAACACCCTTACCACCTCCAATGCTAGGACCGCAACCACCACATCCGAGAATCACTTCTGTGAATCAAGTGGGTTGTGAGTCATCTATTTCTTGTTTGGAAGGCTATAAGGAAGATATAGATCCTAATATCGCCTATGGGATGGATGTGCTTGAAGAAAGTCCACAATACTACATGGAGGACTATTGGGGACAAGTCAAACCTGTATATCAAGTAGCTGCTCTTGCGGCAAGAGGCCAAAATATCAATTACACTGCTAAGAGACCACCTCTTCAATGCTATGAGTGTGGAGGTCCACATCGTGTAGTTGAGTGTCCTATTAGGCTACAAAAGAATGCCACACTGATGCAAACCTATCAAGCGAGCACGTCTACAATGCTGATACTCATGTGTAATCAATGTGGCATAGATCATTTGATTGCCCAATGTCCAAATAATCCAAATGCACCGAAGATCACGCCATTAAACTTGATTGAAGTTACCAAGGAGCCATCACCAAGTACACCCGTGGTATCAGTTAACGTACTCACACGATCGATGCTCCAAAAACAAAATTATATTCTTGAGGAAAGAGACACAGCATCAATTGCCCAATCTCAGAAAAAGAACAAAACACGAAGAAAGAGATCGCAAAAAGCAGCGAAGTCAGACCCCAGTTCAAGGACCAACATAGGGACTGGTGACGACCCCGTATATATGAACGACGCTGAAGAAGATTCTGATTCAGGTGAAACCATGGAGACCAAAATGACCACTAACATAGAAACCAACAAGGAAGATCTTCATGAGCCACAATGTCCAGGATCCAAAAAGAAGATAGGAGCTTACCCAAACCCTACAGAGGAGATTGAGCGAGTCAAGCAATTAAGGAGTTTGGTAGAAGATACCCAAAGGGATCTAGAACCATCACCTAGGAAGATCCAGATTATAGACACCGTGTGCCCTACGCAACAACAACCTCACCAAGTCCATAGACCCTTAGACATACCTAGTGTCATCCAAGAAGAAAGTGACTTAAAGTCATGGGAAAGTGGGCGTACTCACTTCTTGATGGAAAGAATGTTTATAGAGGGACTACCTGATCCTATCGAAGAAATGGAGATCCCATCTTCCCCACGTCAAGGGACTCAATGCCAAAAGGGGCCGTTAAACATTGCCAAATTGATGGATTTCATGTCTTCAGAAGTTAGAACCACCATCATGTCCAAACTATATAAAGACCCTGAGCTAGTCTCAGCTCTTCGAGCCTTCCTCAATGGAGAACTAAAGTTTGGGCTACCACAATTTGCACAGATGGATGGAGCTGGGGAGATGCCAATAGAGGAGGAATACATAGATCCACAACCCAACCTAGATGAGAACCTTGTTATAGAAATACCTGTTAACAAGTTGGGACAATACTTTGAGGGTGATGAATCTAATGCGACTATACCAATCACTACTAAGGGATTAACTGTGAAGGGAATCCTTGATGGTGGCGCTGGGATTAGCATTGTGACTAAAAATTGCTGGGAAACTATGGGAAGACCTTACCTTGCGACCACAACCATAGTAGTGAAGATGGCCAATGGGTCTATTGTTAAACCTATTGGGATGCTAGAAGATCTCAAGATCAAGGTCTTTGGACATAAAATAAGAGTTACCTTCATTGTTATGGATTTCTCCAAGCACACTATGGCATCTGAGATGATCTTAGGACGTCCTTTCATGAGGGAAGCAAAAATGGTGCATGACTGGTCTAAAAACCATGTCTACTTGTAGTTCCAAGATTCTGTCATTCGAGTGGATCTTGTGACGGGTCGAGTACATCCTCTAGGAAACAAGTTTATAATCGATCATAGATCTGACACCACAGTTCACTCGGCCCCATTGCAGTATTGTTACACATGTAAAGCGGACACCGATGCTGGGGAAGATTCTCCTTATATGGATGTACTACCTGGGATGACTGAGTCGGACAATGTGGATTGGGTCCACCTAGCAGCAACCATAGACACTTGGGGAAATAGGGGGACACCCTGGGTAACACCTGAGGGGGATGAAATGCCCGAACCCTTAAATATGCTACAAGCAATGCATATAGCTTCTGACAAGACTCATCCTCATATAGCAAAGAAAACATACAAGTGGGTCCCTAAATCTTCTTTAGCGACCATGGTTGATGCTAAAAAACAGAAGCCTTGTAAGAAACGTACCTCTCGCTCCAAGAAAAGTAAGAAAATGTTGCGATGAATTCCTAAACGACTATTGGAAGCCCAAGGCTACTATAAAGGAAATGATCAAATCTGGGTGCCAAAACAGATTGTGTTCTTACCTGTCACCTGAACCATGTGAGCTAAATCCTGTGGCTCCAAAACAAATTGAAGATCGTGGAAAGGAAAAAATCACGGAATACTACACACCCGCTCTAAAGCTAGTTTGGGTACCGAAGAAAGAACGATTTGTTCCACCTAGCTCAGGAAGGGGGGAGTCCCATGAAGCTTCTAGCTCCTCATGTAATGCATCCATAGAGGTAAAAGCTTCTCCACAGCCTCCACATCCAATAGTGGACCTCAATAAAGCTACAAAGGAATCCACACCTCCCAGTGTTCAAGAATCACCTGATGAAACACTTCAAGTTTGATCCTGGGAGAGTACCTTACCACCCTTGCAACTCGACGAGGCACCTAAGGTAATAGAAAACTACTGGCAAAAATCCTCACCTATTACCGACTGGAACAACTGGTTTCAAAGGGTGAGGAGCACATTTCAAATGGTATGATCTACCCAAGGAAGGGGGAAGTGTTTGCTGACAGTCATCATTCACTCACTTCCCTCTCAACCTTTTTTCCCTGACCTCTCAATCACCAATCTTAGGGAATGTATATATATAGCCTTATACTCACAAAAAAACAAAAAAAATAAAGAGCAAGAGCAATTAGCAAACAAGTATGCACAATAAAAGTCAAAACATTGACCCAGACGTACACATTCACATCCGGTACACTGAAACAGAAACCTATGCCATAAAACACCTTTGATCCTCATCACTCGAGTGATGGAGGGTAGGTAGAATTAGTACGATAGGAGTGTTTTTGTTTTAGAGTTGAGTGATTAGCAAAGTTCTTTTTTCCCACTGATGTGCCTCCTAGAGGTATTCTTTGTGTTTCCTAGTGTGTATAGGAACGTGTTGCTATGGTTAGGATTTGGACCTTCATGGAATCTTTCTCTCGTTCACACTTCAAATCAAGCGCGACCATCAACACAAACAGGTGTTTCTTGTCCATTAGCATTGCCCCTTATCTTTTTGCATCCATGTTTGTCTGCTTTGATTGTGATTGGTAGCATAATATTCAACACGTTTGCTTAGTATCAAACATTAAATTCAATGTAATTTTTTCATAATCACTTGTCTAGGTTTAAAAATCAAGCAATCCGACTAAGCTAGTTTGACCAAGATAGGTCTTAGAGATCTTCTCTTAAAACCATGGGGAATGCCTTCCTAATAATCAATGGTTACTTAGGTTCTTAATCCGATTTAGGTAGAATTGTGTGAAATGTAATAGGGCTTTCTAGTGGGCTTGACCCTATTGACCTTTAGCTTAAGTATTATAAAGGGAGTTTACCTATGTGATGAGCCTGGGGAGGTGTATCAGTGTTATATGACCCCCCAAAGTTACGAAATTAAAATGCTGAAAATGAACAAACAAAAAATCAAAGTGCCACAATGTAAAATCTTAAGCTAGAAGAGAAATCTCAACTTGATTGGGTACTTCACTCACATGTATCACCTATGGTACTAGAGCCCTAGAGGTTCCCAGTGTGGACGCTTTTCCTTGAAAAGCAAAAAACCCAAGGCATACAAAATAAGCACACACATCAAAATTGAATCACTGTGAAAAGACTTTGGGGGGTCAAAGAAAAGGTAATCAGTCAGGCGATGATTTCATGAGAAATTCCTTTTATCGTAGCTTAACTACAAGGTCTTCTAGGTATAGCCTCTAGTCAGCCCTCGGACATGAAATACTTGGCTCTCGCGATTAAACAACTTAATTGACCAGAGAAAATTAAGAAGCTTACCCATGGTATTAATAGTCGATCTCTAGTGCCTTTCGACCGTTAAATTAGCGACCCCAGACTTGTTTAATTTTTTACCTTTACATCTGTTTATGCATTTGATTACATTTCAATTTAATGTTTATGCTGACAAATTGTTTAAAATTCTGTTACCAATCAATTTGTCTGTATAAAACTGCATATGCTTTTTAATCGCTCATGAGAATGCAATTACTGTGCCAATGTTGTTTGATTTTGCAGTGACTGAAGAAGGCTAAGGACATTCATCTCAAATGCTCTTCCACCTCGACGAACGAGCGTCAACTCAATAGCTTCCGAGGACGGAATCTACATCAGGAAGGGGGGCATGTTAACCCTCACGGCTCACGGACACCCTATCACCTACGAGACGAACATTGTAACCTACGGCGGACATTGTATTATTTATTTGGTAGAGTCAGGTACCGGGCTTGTCGGTCCAATAGGAAAAGGGTAAGAGTGATCGCCGATGAGAGGCGCACTCTAACTGGAACATTTAAGGGATTAGTTGGCTAAGCATGGGCCCCCAAGTGTGAATGGGGTGAGCTCATATAAAAGTCAACTAAACCTAAAATTCACTCATTCTCTGATTTGTGCAATTGAAGAGTGCTCTTGCTCCATCTCCTTCTTCTTCTTCTTCATCTCTTTGTGTGTGTGTGAGAGAGAGAGAGAGAGTGAGTGAGAGAGGGAGAGAGAGAGGGAGTGTGTGGGCGATCGAGCATTACGAAGGCACGACGACGGTGAAGCGGTTGAGCACGGCGTAGTGGCGTCTCCTTCTTCTTCGCGGCGAGGAATCCTCCATGAAGCAAGCGTAGAGCGGTGAGTGACACACTATCGCCTTCTTTGAGCTTACTAGTTTAGGCTTGTTGTGTGCTTGGAGCCATTTGTGGCTCGCACACGGTGTATCGGCAAGTTCCTTGCATTGACACGTGCGACATACGTGTACACGCACTCATCGGGTTTAAGCACAAACTTCAAAACTCCATTGAATTCCTCTTGAGAAACCTCGAACAATTGAACAATATATGTCTGCAAAGCTACTAAATCATAAAATATATTATTGTATTTGTCATAGACCACTTCCTCTGTTGATGGAGATCTGTACATTGTTCAATGTGAAAAGGAGTGCCCAATGTCCGAAGCACTTCCTTGTTGACCTCCAGTCTTGTCTTTCGAATGGAGAAAGGATTTAGCAGCAATGTGTGCTTGAGATTGAACTTCTTACTTTGTTGATGCATAGTTCCGTAAACAGAAAATTAAGTAAATGGACTATTTCCATGTTTTCAAATGCGACACATATCCAATATACCTAAAAAATGCAGACATTTGATTTGATAGGTGAAGATAATTGATTCAAACACCAGACATACCTAAAAATTGCAGAATAACCTTTGTTGGATATTCCGGCTTCATCTAGAATTGACTGAACATCACGTGTTTGGAGTTGATTCTGTTTCAAAAGAGTGTCAAGTTGCTTATAGAAACAATCTTGCAGTAGCGCTTATCGTCCAAAAGTCCGGTGACATCTTTGCGTGTTAGTATGAGACCATAAGGAATTGAAGAAGTTGGTGTGTTGCTGTCAATATTTGACTGAGGATGTAGCAACGATCTAAGCATAAATATGAAAAGTAAGATATAAAACTACAAATGTAAAGATGAATTAAACCTGCTTGAATGGTAATCTTACTTGATTGCTTTAACCCTCTTCTTCAAACCCCCAGAACCAACCTTCAACCGTTCAATGTCTCGTAAGCGTCGTTCTCTTAACCGAGGACCTAAGACATTATTTTTTTCTCTGAGATCATGCATGAGCTGCGTGATGATTTCGTCCTTGCCTTTCAGTTGTTGTTGAGCGCACTCTGTCACAGTTTGCTTCAAGCAAAAGTTTTCTTTGTGTGCAAGGTCTCTCTCAAGCTTAAGAATATCACTTCTGGCGCCGCCAAATGCTTGGTGTAGCCATATAACCCATAATAACCATCTCCTACATAGTTCAACAATGACGTTATGTTTTTGAACGGTGGAGTTGAGTTGGTGACAGGATGCTCAGGATCCATCCTGCCATCCACCCAAAGATCGACGCTTTTTTTACCTTGAAGTTTGAAGCTTCGGAAAGGATGCCTCGCTTATTCTTCTTCTGGAGGGGCTCGTATTCTCTGGACAGTTCAATATGCATATGATACACATCGTTTTGACTCCTCGTGTGAGTTCTGAGTGAAGATGATAATGACATTGAGACGACTTGGTGAATGAGAAAGCTCAAAACAGAGGAGAGCGCAAGAGTGGAGCAAATGGAAGAGAGCTCAAGGGAAGAGACTGCACGCAGGCGGAAAGCAAGAGAGACGCGAAACTGAGGAGAAGAATAACATTCAATGCACCTCGTTGAGCGCCAAATCTTAGTTTTGAAAAATCCAAAAGATTGAGATAATCGGTATTCAATTCGGAGCCATCGTATGTTATCATTGTCTGAGCACTTTTTGAGAGTTTTAATAAACGTACCCCCCAAATCTGATATCCGAGTTTTTTTGAAAGTGAATATCGAAAATGAAATTAGGGACTTTTTATTATCTCTCTCTAAGCTGACCTGGCATTTCTTACAAGGCCCATTTTTGAGTCCAAACTTTTCCTAATGTAAGGCATATAGCAGGTAGCTCATTCAAAGACAGGACTCTCATAGACCCCCTTGCAGGCTCCTTCTTCATGGGGTTGGCTACTTACTTCCATTGCCTCTTCAGCTTAGGACACATATCCATGAGTTTCCCAAAGGTAACATCAGCCTTTCTACTCACCAAATCATCCCTTAAACTATAATTTGGTTTCCTTTCTCCCAAAGGAAAGTCGGATGCATTGTAATGTTGCTTGGGTTTTCTCTTCTTTTTCTTCTCTTTACGTGTACTTGTTTCAACCTGTTTTCCTCTTTTATGACTAGGACTTGCATCACTCATGCCATGATGTCTTGAACCCTCTTACCTATAAGCATGACTATAGCTCCAAAATCATCCTCTGTCTTCTCCAAATGGATTATGCTTACCACCTTTGTTTTGCCCTTCTCTTCATCTGTCAAACCACTTGGCCCTGCTTCCCCTTTAAATCTCAATACCATAATCTTGAGCTGAAGAAGAAATTCACGAAGAAAGAGGAAACATATCACCACCCATTCTCTTTGGCTTGTCGCATTGAAGGCTTTTATGACCCCATTCGCCACAACTATACCATTAAAACATATCCCCTCTTCCAGACATGCCTCTTCCTCTACCACCTATAAATCCCTCATTGCTTCCATCAACACGTCCATCTTTATAGCTTTGACCTTTTCCACCTCCTGTGGATGGGTTTCCTAACCTCGCTCTTATCTTATTGTAGACATAGCAAGAACCACAAACAAATTGTCAATTCATGGGGCGAAACTGACTTGACTAGTGCATAGAGGCTACAAGAGGGTGTTAATCTATTGGAAAACAACAAACAACTTGCATCTAACTCCTCTATCATGCTAATTACTAAGCTAAGCTATGATAACATGAGTGATTATGTGAGGAGATGTACATCTTTCTCGTAAGAATATTCCTTCTTCCTCTTAATCTACTCTCATACCCCGCTACTCTCATGCAACAACTCTTGGACTCAAATGATCTAAGTCATCAAAAGATAGTCGCTAATCGGTAACCAAACCATGATCGTTGCCGCATCAAACAACATCCAAATGTTACAAAACTTCCAGGACAAGTATATAAGACCTAAGCACACATGATTATGGTCTCAAATCTCACTTTTGATGAAGTAAAAAAAAAACGGTTATTAACAACAGTGAGATTTTGACCTAATCATTTTTCTGACCCCTAATGCATCTAAATGCTTAGCAATGATGTCCCAATATCCCTCCTATGCTTACTTTGTGATTTACTACCTTAAATTCCTACTTATGATGAAATTAGGCCATGGGTTGGTGATGCCAAAAGCTACGATTTACCATGATATGTTTACATCAATGCGTAGAGCTCTTACCTGTGGTTGCAATGCAACAGACGGTGCTGCAATGTGACAAATAACAAGGGAGATGTAAGCATGAGAAGGAGGGAAGTGAGCACCGTTAGCTCACGCTGTGTATTTCTTATCCAAAAAATTAATCAAAATTTACAAAGTGGGCTTTTATACCTTAGCCAAGGTCTAAAATGTGTAATGTTCGGCACACAAGACCTTTGAGGCTCCACAACTTACTGTATCTGCAACCTAGGTACACTAGCTGACCTATTCTTTACATCTTGGAACTCTTATTGAGCCCGCAACACATTACAATTATCATAATGGCTAAATAAATAGGGAAATTACAATACATGGCCATTTTGGAAAAATGTGAAAAGTGTGTAGCTCCAATCTTCACTCCTTCTTCATATCATCTTCAATGTGCATTCATAAGGCTTAGATCTTTAGCAACTTTTGTTAATTGACGTCGGCTTAGTTAGCATTCCCCCATTCCAATTTTAATGCCCCTCCTTGGGCACTATTGAGAAGTATTCGTGGAGGCAATGAAAGGTTTTGATTGGTTGTTGATGGGCTGATTGTCTTCATTTGTCGTTGATTTTGTTGAAGAGGTTCAATTTGCTACAACATCTTCATTGGTGTGAAGTTGTTTGATGTGAGAAATGATGTTGCATTTGTCCGTTGTAATAGAATAATGATGAGGCTACTGTTTATTTATGAAAAGTATGTAAAAGGGAAGTAGAATGACGAGGTTCTAAATTAGCGTCTAATACCTGGATGTCCAAAGGGAAAAAACCTAGTGGGAAAAAGGTACCTTTGGGATATGCGCATTATTGGAGTACTTATTAGCATGGGAAATATCAATAAGGTACTAAATGAATTATTTGCTGATAGATATTAAAATAAGAGGGCATCAAATATATGAAGGTAGTATGATGGAACATTGGTTTGCCTGCCTGTAGTCAACTCAAGGTGCATAGGTGGAAGCAAAATAGAGTGTCTAATGCATATTGTCCAATGGTGAGACATCCTATATATGCACACACAAAAATTCATGGAAAACAATATGTTGTGCAAGAAGGATTCTGAGAGGTTCTTTAGAAAGATGGTGTAGCTATAAAAGTATATGAAATGGCTTTACAACCTGGCACCCCTTTAAGAATGTTTTTTGTTGTCGAGGATATATGCTCTCATCTTACTCTGCACTGTGTGTGAGTATTGGACTCTACAACACTCCACCAATTGTAAGTTAATAGCTTCGACTCTTATGCTCATCTCATCTAGAAATGAGTGACATGACTTAGATATCATAACTCTCAAAAAATAAGTGTTTGTTGAGTTATGTCATGTTGTTGACCTAGAGGTCAACACTCCCCCCCTACGAATTCATGTCGTTACTGACATGACATGGTTTTCGATGTCGGTTTGTCGCTTTTGCTTTTGTGCTCCACTTCTTGTACTTTTGTCAAACCACAACAACAACTATGATCCATGAAAATTATTATTTATGACAAACTTTATGTCCTTCACATCAAGCCCCGAGCTGCAAAATTTGTTGCAACTTTCTAACAACTGACAACTTTGTAAGGATTCTGTAGAATTTGTCTAGCTAAACCTTCAACTTCTTTAGGCCAAGTGCACTCCAATACAAATTCTGTTTGTCAGCCCGAATCTTGGAGATATAATTTTTTGATTTGGGGTTCAAAACCCATGTCCAGTATTCAATCCGCCTTATCAAGAACAAGATATGTAACCCTTGAAGGGTTGGTTTGTTGGTGGCTGCTCTTCTTTGTTGATGCGCTCCTTTGTTCCTGCATCAAGGTGATCAAAGTTTCATGTGCCACTGTTAGCTTTTGTGTGTTGTGTAAATCATTATACCGCTTGTACTTGATACATGACTTAATTAAAGCTGACAAACCCCAGTTAATTTCCCAAGTTAGTAACTTGATTCAAAAGGGCTTTATTTGACATCATTCACAATAGTTTGACATCATTCACGATAGATGGCCATCTATGAGCTATCATTGTCCATTTCTCCTCAAAATTCATATACATGATGTACAAGGTATGTAGATGGCTATCATGGATTCAAATTTGAAAAAATTGCATCTTTGGCTAGCTAGTGGTTAGACCTTTTTTCTAAATATAATAACCGTTAGCTTGTATTCTCTATTCATAGCCTCATGACAAAGTTTGGCTTGATTTGAACTTTTATTTGGCACTTTTTTGGATTTCAGTCTGGAAAATGACTGATGGGCATCTCTACCACCTTGTGGCTACCAAACATATGTAGTACCAATGATGATGACCAAAATTTGGCTTGATCCGTGGTTGCTCCTGCAGATATCTATCAGAAAGGATGACTAAATTGTCATTTCTTCCCCTTTTGTGCTTGTCAGTATTGTTAGTCCCTTTTGTTTGTAAGGCTTCATTATTGAAAAATACAACATTGACCAACAATTACAAAATTGACGTGCACACATCATCTCCTTATACATGCTATGAGAAAAGAAAACTAGTGCTATCTAGCTACGGCTAGAATGAGATCAACTAAACTGACGTCTCATCGCATCTAAGTGGCGTATCTATCAGATTTTGCAAAAAGAAACAATAAAACTTTTTGTAAGTATAAATATATAATTACAAAACAGTCTAACTTTTAGCTTATTATTAAAATACAACAAATGTAAGAGAGTAAAGTTTAATACTAACCAATCCGGAGCAAGAACTCGGAATGTTCATAAGGGCGTTTAAGCCCCTTTTGCCCGCATACTCGTGCTCATACGGTGTGGATTCATGTCTAGTCATCGACAACTATTCAGAACTTAATAAAAAAACATTATGTTAGAATTTAAAAGTACAAATACCCATAACTACCAAACCTAAAGGGCAATGCAAAATCACCTACAAAGTTGGCCTCAAATGACGCCCATCCGTCGCTCCCCAAGTGGTGCAAGATCCCTACCTCTACTTGCACTCTGGTTGCCTCCTTTTGTTGCTTCCATTTGTAAGGATTCTTGTGTGCTGCTCGCTTTGCATTCTTCCAATATTTTTTGGCCCAACCAATCTAGCATGTTCCGCACATGCTTTATTGCTTTCTGTACTTCAAAGAGCTTGTGCTTGCAGTACTCGCATATCCGCACCTTCATCAAGTCTTCATTGGAGTGCTCATCCCGATTTGACACGGGAAACTTGTCATGCAACATGTTGATGACTCTATCTTTTAATTTATTTGGCACTTCACTCCAGGTGTTTAGTATGTAGTGTTGAAACACCTGAGAGCAAAGGCCACGCATGTGCGAGGTCACCTTATTGCCATCATCATCCAAGATGATGTTGTCGTTGTTGGGGTATAAAGCCCAATGTGGTCGCCCAGGTAAGTGGGCGGGCCGCCAGGTATGTACACATATTCTTTTGTAAAAACCTAATAAGAACTCACTATGCTCTACACATTACAGTAGAGCGAGTTCACCATATCATTGTGCTCTTCTTCTCACACTCTCTCTCGCGTCACACTTCCGCTCGTACTGCTTCAACTGGTATCAGAGCTCAGATCGAGGCTCGGGGCAGCACTGCAGGAGGCTAGAGTCACCAGCTCATATTGGAGTGAAATTCGACAGGCAAAGACACGGCCCCAAAACCTATGGGAATGCCCAGAGGGCTTGGTGTTCTTAGAATTTCATTCTGAGGTCATCTCGACCACCGTTCGGCTTCGACAAAGTTCTGCGTAGGCCATTTTCGACTACGTCGTCTCGGCGGGTGCAGATCCGACTCTGCAAATTTGGGGTTTCGGCCTATGACTACAGGTGTTGAGGATATCGGCACTCCCAGAGTGCTGATTTGTGGCTGTCTACACATCGAAGGACGGCTCATAGTTCTTGGAGGCGTGTCACATACGACACGGGCACATCTACACACAGACTGTAGGCGACATCCACTAGTTCATCAGGTAGCTTGTGCTTGCTGCTTGATATTCCAGATTTCATCCTGACATTGCAGGTACTTCCACATGGGATGTATGTCAAAGATGATGTATGTATGTTGAGGGTTTGCTGGCTGTGAGTCACGCAGCAAACAACCGTCGCAGCGGTTACATCATATAGTGGGAAATTTGTGGATGTATGATTTTGTGGGAAGTCTATGTACTGTCAGATTTACTGCAGCCTTTGTTGAGGGTCGAGTGAGGTTTTATTGAGCTGGGGGATTCTTGAATGTTGAAATCATTTCGGTGATACAGGTCTTGGAGCGATCCCTCGAGCACCCTTAGATAGGCAGCTAGGATGTATTGATTGTGAGTTAGATAGTTGGGATTGCATCTTTGCTTTACTACCGTTGAGGCATTGTCGTAGTCTATGCTTACAGGACAGTGAGAGACAGTACAGGTGCAGGACAGGTTTACCCACAGCTTACAGTGTTAGAGAGACAGTGGTTTTTTGAGCTTTTTTTTTGTCTGTTTTTTAGTACACCAGAGCCATTTTGCAAAGGAGACTCTGCTAAAATTTATGCAGAATCTGAAGCTTTCTTGGTTCATTTGACAGGTTGATATTGGTTCAGAGGTCAGTTTACAAGGGAAACTCTGCCAAATTTTTCCCAGGAAAGTAAACCACTGTGAAGCGTAGCTATGGCTGGATCACAGGACACTACTCTTTACAATATCAAGAAGTTGGATGGAACCAATTTTCCATTGTGGAAGAAG
Organism: Adiantum capillus-veneris; assembly: GCF_014529385.1. Classification (NCBI taxonomy): domain Eukaryota; kingdom Viridiplantae; phylum Streptophyta; class Polypodiopsida; order Polypodiales; family Pteridaceae; genus Adiantum; species Adiantum capillus-veneris. The sequence continues at coordinate 93,737,717 of NC_140934.1, forward strand.
CAGATTTGGCACGTGTTGGTACAAAAGAAGCACATAAAACCTATAAAGCTCAAGGGGATAAAACCAGAAGATATGGACGAAGATGAATGGAGCGAAATGGATGAATTGGCACTTTCTACCATTATGCTGACTTTGGCAGAAAGCGTTTACTTCAATGTAGCAGACGAGATGTCGGCTTATCAAGCATGGTTAAAGCTGAGTGATCTTTATGAGAAGCAGAGTGCAGCTTCACAGGTATACTGGCTTAAGAAGCTTGTTGACTTGAAGATGAAAGAAGGGACACCTATGTCCAATCATCTGAATGAATTCAACACAATCTATAGTCAGTTGTCAGCTGAAGGTGTCAAGTTTGATGAACCTGTTAGAGCTATGTTCCTGTTGATCACATTGCCGGAAAGTTGGGACACTTTTCGCACAGCTTTGAGTAATTCTGCACCTCCAGATGGTTTGAACATAGCAGGTGTAGAAGGAAGTCTGCTTACTGAAGAAACCAATAGAAAGACAATGGACAAAGGCAAAGGAACAGTCTTAGTTGTCAGGGGAAGGACCAAAGAAAAGTACAAAGGTGGAAAGAGGAATCAGTCTCGTAGCAAGTCCCGCAGTGCTAAAGGCAAGAGTGACATAGAATGCTACCATTGTGGCAAGAAGGGTCACATGAAAAGAGACTGCAGAGAATGGAAAGCAGAAAAAGGCAAAGAGAAAGCTGAAGACCATGGTGAGAAGAACAAGTCCTCAATGAAGATTCAAGAAATAAATGTGACAAACACTGTTGCAGAGGATGACAGTCTAGTGTCAGGAGACATCTACTTCTTGAAGAATACAATGGACTTAGCTCTTCTTACAGCATCTGATGGAAATGCACTGAGTGACTGGATTATAGACTCAGGGGCATCACTTCATGTGTCTCCAAACAAGGAGTGGTTTACGTCTTATGTGACCACTAAAGATCATGTTCGGCTAGGCAATGGGCAGACATGTGAGATCTTAGTTGTTGGAGATGCTCAATTGAAGTTTCAGAATGGCTCTTCTTTCACGCTGAAGAATGTGAGACATGTTCTCGCAATTACAAAGAGCTTGATCAGCACAGGTTTACTTGATGATGCTGGCTACGTCACCACTTTTGGACAAAACATGTGGAAGATATCCAAGGGTTCGATGACAGTAGCACATGGAGTAAAGTCTGGAGGACTTTACATGATTTATGTATCAAATGTCTCTAAAAATGTAATCAATGTAACCGAGGAGCCGAACGTTTCTTTGTGGCATAGCCGGTTAGGACATATGTCCAAGAAGGGAATGGAAATCTTGTCTCGTTCTGGTTATTTGCATGGCTTTTCATTTAATGATTTTGAATTCTGTGAACATTGTCTGTATGGTAAGCAAACACAGCATCCACATAAGCATAGAAGCAGTAGAAGAGATACACAATTGGCACTTGTTCATAGTGATTTGTGTGGACCTATGCCTAACCTATCTCTAGGGGGAGCTTCTTACTTTATAACATTTATAGATGATTACTCGAGGAAAGTATGGGTTTACTTTCTCAAGCACAAGGATGAAGCGTTTAGTGTTTTCAAAACGTTTGTGACACTTGTGGAGAATCAGAGTGGCAAGAAGCTTAAATTCTTACTCACTGACAATGGTGGAGAGTATGTTTCAAAGGCCTTTCAGGACTTTTGTGAGTCAAAAGGTATAAAATGTGAACTTACTGCTCCTTACAATCCTCCTCAAAATGGTGTTGCTGAGAGGATAAATAGAACCATACAAGAGAAGGTCAGAAGCATGTTGTCTAATGCACAACTGCCAAATGGGTTTTGGACTGAAGCTATATCAACAGCTGTTCATCTTGTAAATAGATCTCCTAGCAAGGTTTTGCAGAAGGATTCAGTGCCAGAGATAGTATGGTCAAGCAAAATGCCCTCATACAAGCATCTCAGAGTCTTTGGCTGTGAGGCATATACTCACGTTCCAAAGGAATTTAGGAACAAACTTGAGCCAAAGAGTAGAAAGTGCATCTTTCTAGGCTATGGTAATTCTGGTGAGATGGGGTACAGACTTTGGGATCCCGAATCCAAAAAGGTTATCCGCAGCAATGATGTTCACTTTAATGAATCCAAATATCATTCTAAACCAGAGAGGGTTGAGGATATTAGAAGAGTTGTCTTCCAAGAAGATGGACATGCACGTGCAAGACGGGAGTTGACAAATTAATGGTTTTGGAATCCAAATTAACCATGACCTCTTTGTGCTTGAGTCAACTTCTTTGGAACCCAAATCCGATATGAAAAAGCTTGCGACTTTGGGATTTGCTTAGCCATTCTTGGAAACTTTGATTGTTTTCCTTTTGGCATTGGATCTTGTGATTTTTCATCAGAGATATTTTTCTTCTTTATCCATCATGCTTTTGGCCAATCTGGCTCTTTGGTATCCAGATTTGTTGAACTTTTTGGTTTTGACTTGTTGTTATTTTCTTTTGGCCTTCCTTCGTTTGCCATAGAATTTACTTGTGATAGTGATGACCTGAGTTTTATAGTAAGGAATGTCATAAGAACTATCACTGCTATCCTCAGCAAGGTTGCATTCTAGTACTTTCCCTTTGTGGTTTGTCTGGTTATGAAAAGTTGTTGTCTGTTTGCTCTTGGATTGCTGTTTTTGGGAGGGATTTTCTATCCACTTAATTAGAGCGTTGGTAGCTTGTTGACATGACAGTCTCTTCTTGGCTAAGTCTTTTCTGCATGTATAGGAGTTACATATGAGGATGCTTGTTGCAGTTGCATTTCCACCAAGGATTTTGGAATCCACTTTTGATGCACTTTAGTTTTGTAGCGATGGCATTGTTTCTTGGGTCTTTGATCTAGACAATCATAAAACCGTGCATTTGTTAAAGTTTCATTCTTGTCACCTGTTGGGTCATCCGGATTTCTGTTCTTTGCATCTTTTTGAAGCTCCAAGTGTTCTATGGAGACATAGAACTCGTCTTCTTCTTCATCTTCATTTTCTTAGATCACACTTACTACAACGTAAGAAACAAAATCATAGCCATCTTCATCACAAAACTTTGTTGCTGGATCGCTTTGAATAATGCACACATCAAGAGTAGCCAATATGTGTTCCCATTGAAGTGGCTCTAATGCTTCCTCATGAAAGGGTTCTGGGATATAATCTTTATCTTCAATTTCCTTTTCTAGGATGTGTTCCTCTTGCTTTAGTCTTCTATATTGCGAATCTCCACACATCCATAATTCTTTAGGCTTACCCAACCATGCTAGAAGTTGTGATCTTGCTACGATATTGGAATCAAACTGTCCTACTAGGGTTCTTGTCACATCCTTGTAACTATGGTCCTTAAGATTTATTTTTGTCATGGTTTCCATATGTATTAGGTAGATATGGTCATAACCCTAACCTTGGACCATTTTCAGTTGTCTCATTTGAATGGTCTTCCTACAATGATAGCATAGTTGTTCTTCTTGCCAAAGTCAACAATAACAAAGGTTTGCTCATATTCAATGCCACAAGAAGTAGCAACTGCTTTTTCTAGTAGTCCTATGGGCCTTTCCATGTGCCTATCTGCAAGATGCAATCTCATCCTAGTAGCCCTCATTGATGGTTTTTTCCATTTTTTCCAGACCTCTTTTGTTGCAATGGCAACGCTAGCTCCGATGTCAAGGATTGCCAATTCCACAAGAAGAGTGGTGTTCCCATCTTCTCCCTCATAGTAATCACCTACCTTGTTTTGTGGCATTGGCATAGTGTTTAGATGAGGTATTTCTAGCTCTTTGATCCCTTCCTCAATTTGAGCCATTCTTTGATCCCTTCCTCAATTTGAGCCATCGGTTTATTCCATTGCCTTCGCAGCTCCTTTATCCATTACAACAAGTGGCAAAGTAGGATCCATTGCAATGGGATGACAAATGTGAAGAAGTGTTTCAAGAGGTGAAAGAGGTGTTAGGGGGTCTGTCAGCCATGCAAGATCCTGATTGGGAGCAAGTTTTTTATGTAAATCCATCAGTAGGGGATGATGCCATTGGAGCCATGCTATTGCAGAAGATAAAGGGCAGCCATTATATGAGGCCAGTGTATTGTGCAAGCCGAGTGAATGGTAGCAGAGAGAAAATTCTCGGAAGTAGATCTAGTGATGGCCAGTGTAATATTTGCTTGTCGATGATTTCATCATTACTTGCTACCATGATCTTTTGTTTTCTTGACGAGTTATGGCTTTTTGCCACAGTTAATTAATGGCACTAACATGTCAAATGTGATCAAGAAATGGGTAATTGAATGCAAGAGTTGAGTTCTCTGTTCTAGTGGAAGATAGTACAACGGCTACCCTAGCCGATTTATTGACTTACAAGGAGAATCCCCTTCTTGTTAAGGAAGAGGTAGTGAGAAAGGTAGTTGAAGAAGTGCCACAGATTAGCAATGCACATTTTTTGTTCTTTGATGGCTCATACAGAAAGAGCCATGATGCGGCTTCAGGGGGTATAGCACTTTATGATCGAGAGGGGAAGCTAGTATGTAAGAGAGGGTTCAAGTTGGATGCGCATAGTAACAATGAGGCTAAATATGCAACTTTGGAAGCTGGATTACACATTTTTTTGAAGCATGGAATTAGAAGCTTGAGCATAAAGGTGATATCTTGTTAGTTGTGAAGCAAGTGCTGGGTGTGTGGAAGAGCAAGAACACATCATTGAAGGAAATGTGTTTTAGAATTAAAGTCCTGTTAAAAAAGTTCGAAGCATGGAGCATCAGACACATTGAACGTGCTCTAAATGGAGAGGCACATGAAGCAGCTCAAAGCATGATTGTGGAGCTATTTGTGTTGAGGACCAATTTACCTCTTTATCATGGCCGGGAAAGTTTGGCTCAAGAGGAGGAGTTTTTGCTAACAGGAATCATCCCAAAGGACATTCAGAAGTCTAAGAAGTATGGTTTTGTGTGTAGTGCATACAGGTACAAATTGATTGGTGATGTCTTATACATGAAAGGGGCTGATCTCGTGTTGAGACGTGTACCTTGGAGGGAGGAGCTTTATAGAGTGTTGGAAGAGAATCATGAAGGCGCATGTGGCGGCCATTTTTCTCTAAAGATCACCTTGCATAAGATCTTGCAAGAGGGGTATGTATGGCCTTGTTTGCACAAGGATATTCACCATTGGTGTAGGTCTTGCAATAGGTGTCAAGCATTTGGGAAGAGAGTGTTGAAGCCAGAGCTATGAAAAACCATTATGGCATTTGATGTGTTTGAAAAGTGGGGGATTGATGCAATAGGCCCGTTCCCTATCACAAGCAGGGGAAAAAGCTATATTTTGACTGCAGTGGACTATCTCTCTAGATGGGCAGAGGCTATAGCATTGCAAGTTTGGGGTGCCACTGGAGCTACTCTCGGATCAGGGGCTAGGATTTAGAGCTAAACTACTAGATTTTATATGCGCAAAGATGAAGATTAGGCACCACCATACCACTCCTTATTACCCACAGTGTAATGGCTTAAATGAAAGATCCAATGGTGAGTTGGTACAAATTCTTTTGAAAGTGACAGAGCACCAAGGAAAGAATTGGGATTTGGAATTGCCTAATGCATTATGGGCTTACCGTACTTCGGTGAAGACATGTACAGGGTTTACTCCATTTCATTTGGTATATGGAAAGGAAGCACTATTGCTTGTGGAAGTAGAGTTTCCTGCGGTCAAGATACTAAAGAAGTTTCTTGGGCCGCCTAGTGATGCATTCAAAGAGAGGCTCTTACAGTTACAAGAGGTTCAGTTGGATAGGATGAGTGCATTGGAGCATTATGGGAAAATGCAGGATAAGGCTTTGGCAAAGATAAATGAAAAGGTCAAAAGTAAGGGTATCAAGAAGCATGGCGCTACAACAGTAAGTTGGACAAAACCTTCCAAAAGAAGTTTCAAATTAAGTGGGAAGGCCCTTTCAAGGTAGTGGAGTGTTTTTCGAATGGTACATATCAGCTGGCTAACTTGGATGGGATTTTACATAAGTGAAGGGTAAATGGATTGCGTCTTAAATTATATCATGCCAGGTTGATGATGGTGGAGCAAGATGAGTTGTCTGTGGAGCAAGTAATGTTGGTGAAGGATGAGGAGACTTGTGATGCGGCGAGTCTCATATCTCTTTTTGCTGCTGCTGCTGATCATGAATGATCTAGCAGGCTAAGGGATTGGCAAATTATGTCAGGAGTTTTTTGGAGCAAGGGATTTCACATATGTACATACACATGCATGGTGCATCGCATAAAGGATTGCCCATTTTCTAGAGCCAGGTGGTTATGTGGGGCCCACATGTCTACAGGTAGGACAACATGTACATAGTGCATCGGTTTTCACTATTACCAGTACCAGTGTTTTTTTTTCTATATTAATGAGGAGTTTCTAGCGCGTAAAAATTCTCGAGGAAGTTATCCGCGGGTCGACGACATGAGGTAAGCAGGTGCGTCAGATGGCATCTAGTGGCATCAGGAGGTCGAATGGGGTCAATACTTGCACGTGGATAGGTACAAACACAACGTGGGTGTTTTCTTGTGATAATTATTCAGAAAGGTCATCATGAGGACCATATTTTGGGGCCACTTCATGTGGTGGTGGGATGCATTTTTGGAAAAATCTGAGTGCCAGGTGTACGGATGGATGCAGCAGGGTGACAACTATGCATTGCGAGGCCAATTTTTGGCCTGTTCGGGGTCCGTTTAAGGTCAACTAAAAGGCCAGAGGTGCCCAAGTAATAAAGCTAAGTGTCGGAACTGAAAAAACTGAGATAAGACTAGAAAAAACATGGAGAGAAGAGGATGAACAACCGCAACTGTGTTTTTGATGTTTTTGGAGCCTGTTTTGGTCGTAAACTGCTCATCCGAGGTCGGATTTGAGCACTTTGAAATTGTAGACTGGGGTTTTGGGCTGTACCGGACACAATGGCGCTGTCCATTTTGCCAAATTCCTCACAGGTTTCTTTCTATTTTGTCTGTGTAATTTTCTCCTATGAGCAAAGCTTCTTCTCCAATTTGTGATTGTATCTGGCATATTTTACCCATATTGTGTGAGCTATTTGCCCTATTGGTGTTGTCCCAAGCTCAGTTGTATCTAAACATCAGAAATTATCCTCTTTTGAGCTGAGTTTTTTGGGTGTGTGTGTGTGCCTCTCTGTGTGGAGTGGGTAAATGGGTAGTCTCTCTCCTCTCACTCCATAGGTGTGTTTCCTGTCTCAGCCAGGTGGGTTGTGTAAGCCGAGTGGTGCCCCAAAGTGTGTGTGTATATCATCCCAAGAGTGTGTGTCGGGTCATTATAGAGGTGTTCTGTGTGTTTCCATCCCGCTCACAATGTATGATGTCTCCTAGCTTAGAATTGCTCCAGACTTTAACTGTAGACTCTCCTTGATGTACTCTAACCACTATTAGGTTGCCCCTAACTTCGCGGGAAGGTTTACTAAGCCAAATGAGATCCAAATTAAATGAAACTTGGTCTCTAGACTTATTTTATACTGAAAAACACTTTGTGAACTCATATGCAAGTTTTGTCTTCTAATTTTGCACTTGAGACATCATACACATATGATGTCTTTTGTGGAAAAATAAACTGACTTTTGTTCTAGACACTCTATCACTCAAGTAGCTCTCAACAACTTTCAAAATTCAATTTCAACACTTTTTGTGCAAGTTATGGACAATACAAGCATGAACCTTGCCCAATTAATGTCTTTTGGCTCTTTTTAGCCCAGATGAGCTCCAAATTCAATGAAATTTTGGCTAAGGACTTTTTTAATCCTCTAGGACACTAGCGTACACCCAAATGTCTGATTTGACCCACATTTCGGCCTCTAAGACATCATAGATGTATGATGTCTTTTGGCTCAGAATTCACATATATTTCTACCCAAGGTACTCCTTGATGCAAACAACAAAAATATGTGGTCACAACAAATTTTGGATGCTAAAATTGCTCAAAATCACACTTTCTCACCTTTATCTTATTGTATTTGTAAAAATATCTTTAAATGCAAAGTTATGTGCCCAAATGAATTGAAATTTTGCAAGTGCCATGCTTAACACATCATTTCCCAACCCCTTGTATGGTCAAAAGATGCAACTAGACTGTTAGATCTGGCTTTGAGACATCATACGTGTATGATGTCTATGTGTTCAAAATTCACCCAAGCTTGGTCTATAAGCTTGTTTTGTTGTGCTTAACACCCTGGTAAGCTCATATTTCAATTTTGGTCTCTAAAAGTGTCCCTTAGACATCATATGTTGTTGGGAAACAAGCAAACTCAAACACTTCTATAACGATGTCACCCAAGAGCGTTGAAAGAGCACTACAAGAACACCAAAAGATTCAAAAAATTCCTTTGAAACAACACAAGTCCAACAAGAGTATTCCCCTTGGGAATTTACTGGCCGTCGCCCACCCAAGAGACTATGTCACATAGGAGCAAAACCCTTTCAAAGCACGAATTTACAGCACACGTCGACCAATGCATATGAAGACAAGGGACTCCCCTTTCACCATTGAACATCAAAAAATCACAAATTCAACATCAATTCCACAATTCATAGATACATGCCCTCCCAATCTGTCTGCACACAATTTTGTCACTAGGCTGCCATAGCCATAACCCTGCAGAGAACTAGTCATAACTTGAAGAGCACAACTTCAATTGCGGCACTTTAAAGATTGCAAGAAATCTTGAAAAATGATTGTCAATAAAGATGAAGATGGCCTAAATTAAATCCACATTCCGCTACATGCCAAATTTACGCAAACCAAGAGCTGTCCCGACACGACTACACGTAGACTAGGCAAGGCGAGGGCAAAAACTGCAACAAAAACCATCAAGGAGGCACAAGGATCTCAAACCTGAAAATCTACGGTCTTTGGCTGAATTTTTTTAATTTTGTACATGAATTTTAGTTACATACAAGTTTCACTTCAAAAAACTCACTCATGGGCACTTATAGTAGCCCGACAACTGTCACTAGACTAGAGACTTGCAGTGCATGTACATGTGCTTGCAAAATCAATCATAAAATCCCAACAGAACATGTCCAAATACTCTAATTAAAGTCTATCTCAAGCCCATATGTACAATTTTTACCAAAAACGGGGTTCTCAAAATGCGTGCAACATAGTTTACCAAACCCCTAGCCTGCTAGAGCATTCATGCTCAGCAGTAGACTATGCAAAAGCTTATGTACAAAGATACATCATGTACAAAGGAATCATTACCATATACCCTTACCATGATCAAATGGGAAAGTATTATCCCTTGTAATCATCGTGAACACATAATGGCATCCTTCAAAGTGATAAGGACAATCATCAATCACAAGTGAGGTCCAACCATCAAGGCTCATGTCATACAAACCAAAAAGGCCATGGATCAACTTCTCACCATCAAGAATAGTATCACTCACATAAAAACAAGACAAAACATCCATGATATCCATGTCATCATGGATGTCCCAAATTTCCAAGCTACAATCCTCTTTAACATCCACACATGCATGTGAGGTTTTCATAAGCTTCTTCACCCTTGACAATGCACGACACACCCTGAATTGCATCTCCTCATCCATCTCAACTTGTGGATCATCAAAGCCCCAATCAAGACTACCATCACAATCCACATCACTCAAATTGACCTCTTGCTCACAATAAAAATAATAACTAGTAGGAGACTCAATGCTACCAATAGCACCATCAATATCACAAACATCAATCTCAACATCCCAAATGGGTCCACATGCCCACAACTCATCTGGATACCATGTCAACTCATTTGAATGAGAAGAGAAGATTTCACCCATAATCTCAGTATGCATGTCATCTACACCACAAGCAGGAGAATTGATAAGCATGTGATCCAAATTCATAGAAGTATAAAAGAACTCATATTCACAAGCATTTGTATAGGAACCAAATCAGCCATGTCATTGCTCTCTTTGTCATGCATGCACTCCAAGGTATTTTCTTTCACAATATTGCTTGCACATAACTCCTCATCAATATCTTCATCATCAAGAGAGAGAACCTCATCTTTTACATTTGACTCAACCTCATCATCATTACTACAATCATCACTAGTGATAGAGGAGATCTTGTGTGAAATGCATGAAGAAGTAGAAGACTGATTGACATCTTCCAACCATCTTCCTTGATTCAAGAAATCAACAATGCTCTTCACACCCAACAAGTCAATGCAAGAAACTTCAATGGACAAACATCCTGGAAGAGTACCAATGAACAAGAACTTATCTTCCTTTGCATCCATAATCATATCCTCAAGAACCTCTAGCTCCTACTTGAGAGAGAAAAACCTCATGTAATGCATGTCCAACTCTACTATGCTGCTTAGCTTCAATTGTTTCATCACATTATTCATCCTTAACAAGGCATCACTGAGCTTGAACATGGCTGCAATTTTATGTATACACCATCAAGATTGAAGGTAACCTGAAGCACTCCTCGGGTGGGGGCACCAAAACACTGCTGGGAAACAAGCAAACTGGAACACCTTTATAGCGATGTCACCCAAGAGCGTTGAAAGAGAACTAAAAGAACACCAAAAGCTTTGGAAAATGCCTTTGAAACACCACAAGTCCAAGAAGAGTAGTCCCCTTGGGAATTTACTAGTCGTCGCACCCAAGAGACTATGTCACATAGGAGCAAAACCCTGTAAGAGCACGGATTTACAGCACACGCCGACCAATGCATATGAAGACAAGGGCATACCCTTTCACCATTGAACATCACAAACTCACAACTTCAACATCAATTCCACAATTCATAGATACATGCCCTCCCAATCTGTCTGCACACAATTTGCCAATAGGCTACCATAACCATAACCCTGCAGAGAACTAGCCCTAACCTGAAGAGCACAACTCCAATTTGGGCACTTTAAAGCTTGAAAAATGACTGGCAAGAAAGCTGAAGATGAAAAAAATTCAATCTACACGCTGTCGTATGCCAAATTCACTTGAACAGAGAGCTGTCCCGACACGACTACACGTAGAGGAGGCAAGGCAAGGGCAAAACCTGCAACAAAAACCATCAAGGAGGCACAACGATCTCAAACCTACAAAATTATGGTCTTTGGCTGAACTTTTTTAAGTTTGTACATGAGTTTTAGTTATATACAAGTCTCACTTTAAAAAACTCACTCATGGGCACTTGCAGTAGCCTAACAACTGTCACTAGACTAGCGACTTGCAGTGCATGTACATATGCTTGCAAAAGCAATCATAAAATCCCAACAGAACATGTCCAAATACTCCAATGAAATTCTATCTCAAGCCCATATGGACAATTTTAACCAAAAACGAGGTTCTCAAAATGCGTGCAACAACGTGTATGATGTCTAATTGGTCAAATTGAAGTGAATTTCACTCTAGAGGTTCCTCACTACACTGACAACTCACAAGAAGTTTCAGAATTTAATTTTGACACTTTTTGTGCAAGTTATGATAAATTCAAGCATTCACTTGCCTAGATCTGCCTTTTGGTCTTTAACAAGCCTAAAAATGCTTCAAATTTAATGAAAATTGGCCCGTATGCTTCCTAAATGCTATAGATCACAAAGGTTCACTTGGATGTAACTTTTGGCCTTAGATGGCCTTTAAGACATCATACGTGTATGATGTCTAGGTGGTCAGAATTGAGTTCTGTTTCTACCAAAGGTGCTTGTACAATAGGAATATGTGCTCACAACAAAGTTTGGAATTAAAAATGCATAAAATCATTCCTTTTTGACAAGGAATTCTCGAAAGAGTTAAATTCCCTTAACTCTCAATCTATAAGCCTAAATGAAATGAAATTTGGTGTATGTGCTCAACACAACATGCAGAAGATGGGTATAATGTCAAAAGTTTATTTTTGCTGCCAGAATTACCCTCAAACATCATACACGTATGATTTTTGTTGATGAATTTTTGGACATAATTCATTCACAAGCATCCCTAAGTCTCTAGCACTCATTTTCAAGAACTTCTACAAATTTTCATGCAAAAAAGTGCTCAGAGTCACAAGTTTCTCTATTTTCCGTTTTTGACACTCCGTCTTTTGCTTTTTGGGTGTCAAGAGGAGTTGGTCAAAACTCTAGTCTCAATGTGTACTTAGGGTAAAACCCCCCTTTTGAACACTTTGGTGCAGTCAAATTTTTTAGATTTGGTCTCTAGATGCCCCTTCAGACATCATACGCGTACGATGTCCAAGTTTACAGAACTACAGCTTTTGTACACAGAACTCTTGCACATACCCTCTTATATACACAACACCAACAGGTCATGAAAAAATAAATAAAAGAGCTGTTTACTGCATTTATTCCTCAAAATTAGACTTTTCAAAGAGTTTAAATGCAAACAAGCACTTCAACAAATAAATCAATGATGAATAGCGCTAAATCAAAATTAGATCACTTACCTAAATCTACTCCTACACATCATATAGGGTTTTGCATCTATGAGTAGAAAAACTATTCAATGCCACATACAAACTAGAAAATTCTTTTATCACCTCACAAAATACTCATCAAAAACTACTGTAGTCTACAATGGATATTACAAATCCTAACTAAATCTACTAGTCGTAGACCCTCAGCAAGACACACGCTTCCTGGCTATCCACTTGATCTTGGAATAAACTCTTCTGGATCCACTAAAGAAAAATGATTTCTTTAGCCAAAAATAAAGCAAGAAACCATCACAGGAGTGTTAGTAGGACTACTACTCAAGTTCTTGTGTCTCGATATCGGTGCCAATGTTGCAGGAGCGAATCACACCACCCATAAAGTGCATGCAACACATCTTAGATCAACATAATGTCAATCGAGGACACAAATGACATGATAGACACAAGGAGGCATTCTCTTTAGCTTGTCAAGCTGAGACCATCCCATGCATACAACACTCTGAAAGGCTAACTAAACCACAATCTAGAATCTAACTGCTCTCAACTACACCGCCCAACCCACATACAGACAATCGAAAGGAAACTCTTAAGGAACACCATCCCGTCACTAGGATACACTTGTCCCAAAGCCTCTACACTCAAAACCCTCAGTCTAGACCCATCTGCAAAAAATGTGTATGGAGACAGAGCAGTATTTCTGAAGTGTCTGAAACTGAAATCTAGGAGTACCTATGTGTAGCTTATGTCTCCACGATTGTAATGACTACTTGCAAGTAGAAACAATATATCATTTGATATACTTACATTTGCAAATAGATCGTAGATGTGCCACCGCATTCACTCCATTCCACAAGGAATGCTTGGCATTGTCATGTAGATCTCACTGAGCCTAGCACAATGGTGTTGTCGATTCTCCTAGCGATGAACGATCCGGGAGTAGCGCCAAGATGAAGCTCACGGTCTCTCTCTCTCTCTCACACACACACACACAATTGACGGCAGCTTAAAACTTGATCATGAGAAAAGTTCTCTTTACAAAATGACCTAGGTACCTTATATACTAAGGCTACCATAGGATACCTAAAATAGAGTCCCAGGGGTACAATGGTTTTGTATGTACAATCTAGAAGTACCATTGCACCCTGGCTTCTACAACTAGACTAAATTCTCATTACAAATGATGTTTTTAACCATAATTTATAGCATTTTATAACTCTCAAAAAATAAGGCTTTGTTGAGTTATGTCATGTTGTTGACCCAACGGTCAACAATAGCTATAGCTTGGGCATTGTCAACCCCTAGGGCTTGACTAAGTGCTATGCATGTCATGACCTTGCTGTGAAAACCAATGCCAAAAGTGGTAATTGCAAGTGATTTTTTCACCAGAATAATTACTTGGATTGTTTGAAGGATGGTAGCACCCACAAACCAAAATGGCCATTGGGGGAGAAATCCTTGTGTATGATGCACCCATCTTGCATTAGTGGTTTTCCAATGTAGCGTGCAAGGGCTGCTTGAGGCCCAAACATTGTGTGCTCCACCACCCCCCCCCCCCCCCCCCCCCTTCCATCTAGCCCATAGCTCCATGCCCAAAACATCCTACAAAAATGGAATTAACCAAAAGCAAAGAATAAAGGTTGAATTATCAACATACAAGAGGCTTAGTATTACCTCTTGTTGCTTATCCTCATCATCTGTCATAAAAACAAATATCTAATTGACCCAAATGATTTTCTCATATTAAATTGATCATTTAATATGGGAGAATAAACAGGAACAACGGTTAGAATATAGACATGTGCTTTTAGATCTATCTCAGTAAGGGGCCAATGGTAAAGGGGTCCAAATAAGAGACGGTCTATCGAAGATCACTGCTAGCTAATGGAGCTTAAATACCTTAGGGTTAGCTGCATTAAAGACCTCCAAAGGTTAGTGTTAAAAAACCCTTTGACCTTAGGTAAGCTAGGGCTAAGCTTGAGGTGGGAACCCGGCCCAAGATTGAGGTGCTTGTCGTGTTTGATGACTAAGGTGCTTAAGGTGCTTGTCGTGCTTGATGACTAAGATGCTTGAGGTGTTTCTCGTGCTTGCCGAATAGGGAGCCTAAGGTGCTACAGGAACACGACCTAGGCTTGAGGTGCTTTGTCATGCTTGCTGACTAAGGTGCTTGGGGTTAGGGTGTGCAAAAGTCAACAATGATCCCTACAAGGAGGGGGTGATCCCTACAAAAGGGGTATGAGAGAGAACACACACCCTCATACAAGGCAAGCTTGGTACAAATAAAGCAAAAGGGACACTTGTCAAGTTCCTCCTCATGTTGCCCTCATGGTGTGCCTAAAGCCTATTGGTTGGCCACCCAAGGGGTGCAATGATAATTTAGAAGATTAAATTAACTGTTTTTTGCATTTATCAAGTCCTCTCTTTGAAAGGGGAAAGGGGGACACTTGTCCCAAGACTACCCTTGTTGATTGTAATGCCTCCTGCTTGTGATTGGCTAGGCCTGGAGGGGTCCAATGAGCTTCAAGCATGAGCTAAAAGGGGGGCTCGACCAAGGAAGCTAGGGGCATGCTTGGGGGGGGTATACTCTCCTGTGCGCGCTCGCACACACACACACACACACACTCATTGTGTATTGTGCAAAGTGCAAGAGCTCCCTCTCCTTCTCTAAGCAAGTAGAGAGGTTGAGAGCCAACACCAACACTCTTTGATATGGAAAGCAAATCCAACCAAAAGCCATGCTTCTTCTTCCTCTTCCCTATCCTCGTTCCCTGAGAGCTCTCTCCACCTTTGAAGGTGTTTGAGGTTTTGGGATTGAGGCTTGGGATAGTTAATGCTTTCCACAAAGTCTATGTTATGATTGTGATGCATGAAGCTTTCCATATTCATTGCATCACCTAGGTCACAAGGAGCACAAATATTGTATTGTAACAAGTCTCTCTTGATGGGAGAAACTATAATACAAAAGCCTATTGGAAGGGGGACCGCTGGCTCCACATAAATGTGGTCCTCAACTGTTGTCATGTTCTCTAAACTCTCTCTCTTGCAAAACTATTGTTCATGCCAAATTACCGAAATGCGGTGTGTATGTTGCTACCGTCAATTAAGTTCACCTGCTATGCTCACAAAGTAAATTCATAAAATTACTTCTCTAATTTCCTCTACTCTCGAAGTTAATAGGCCATTTACATTATATTGGTATCAGAGCATTTGGTTTCTCTTTTCTTGCTTAAGAAGATAGGTCCTTAAGTAGCCTATACATGGTTAATTTTGTTAATTATATTAGGGTAAGTGGGACTGGGATCTAATATCGATTTTGTTGAGCCTACTATGTGGGATATGGGGCACACCTCAAGAGCTTTGGACTTAATAATGGGGTCTTTTTTAAACTTTCCTATGGATTTACCATTATTGAGCCATAAGAAGTCCAGAAGGATCCTGCCCTCAGCAACTCTACAATATTAGACCCACTCCACTACTCTCTATGATTAACCACTTTGAGACGTGGGTGTAGATACTTAAGTGCCAATTTTCAAAGGCTAAGAGTAGTAGCAACTAAGGTTTTGAATTGCCAAAGCATACACTAAGTAGGTACACAAATTTTGTTAACATGGATGACAATAACCAAGAGAGTAGAATGAACATTGATAGCTTTGATTTTGCACATGAAGGTGCTAATAATGTTGCCCCCATGTTTGTCACTTATCTTTTTACTACTATGGGAAACCCTGCCTTGCAAGCCGAAGTTACCCAACAACTTTGTGCTTATGGGATTTCCCTTCCTCTCCAAGAGGGGAGAGAGCTTAGGAGGCCTCTTGAAGAGACCCCCAAAACAAGACTCTCTCCCATACAAGAGGAGGAATCCAAAGTGCAAGAAATAAATAAAACTTTAAGTTTCTCTAAAGATGTGACTCCATGAAGATGGCGGTCTAGACGATCACCAACTCCTCCCAAGAGGAAACGTTCAACCCACAATCCTTCTCCTCGTCACTCCAAATGGGAAGAGAGGAAAAAAAGGAAGATAAGGGCAAGAAAGAGGTCACCCTCTTCTTCTTATTATTCACCTTCCTTCTCTTATGATGAAATCTATGGCTATTCTCCTAAAGAATACAAGAGGGGAGGACATCACAAATCATACTGTGCATGGCAAAGCCTGTCACTAAAGCTCAAAAAGTTCAAAGAGGGAGAAAAGATTAAGGCTCTTTTCTTACCTATGATGGCACCTTTGGTGCTATCGACAAAGTGTTGGCCTTCATCTAGCAATTTGATGCAGCCATTGGAGACGAGGGCTTCACGGAGTCCTCCAAGCTACACCATGTGGCTATGCACTTCCAAAAATCGGCTCGTCAATTGTGGGCTAGCCTTTGTGGCAACGACAAATCCCCAAAGACATGGAAAACTCTACGAGTTTCCATCATGAAGCAATTCCTTGTAAACGATGCAAAGAACACAGTGCTTACCAAATGGCACAGTATGAAGCTTCTCTCTCATGAGTCAATCCAAAAATATGTACACAAGTTTTGGGATTTACATCTCAAGGCTACTGTCTTCCAAAAGATAGACTTCGTCGAGAAAAAGCAATAATTTTGTGTAGGGTTACCTGAAGAGATGGCCAGATACGTCAACTCTCAATAGCCTGGTTCTATCACTGGAGTAGTCCATCACCATGGTTGCTTCATGCATCAATTTCCAACAAGTGGCTAGACGATGTGTCAAGCCCATGGAAAAAAAAGACAAAAATGATGCAAAGGGGAAAACCAATGCCCAAAATTCTTCCCAAGGCATTTCCAACAACAACAATAGGTCCAAGGAGAAGGGAGTTTACAAAGGCAAAACAAAACTCTCTCCTGAAGAGCTTGAAGCTTTTTGCAAGGACCATAAGTGTTTTAAGTGTGGGTAGCAAGGACATGGCTATCATTCTTGCCCCAAGAAAAATGCTTGCAATGAGACTCCTAGGGCTTCCACCATCGAAGCTCCAAAAGAGGATGCTCATTGCAAAGGATCATCTCTCTCCTATGCTTGGGGAAAGGTAATGGAGCATGATGCCGTCATCTTGTTGGATCCTGGCTCTACTCACAACTTCATAACAATGGAGTTGGCCACCAAGTTGGGCATTCAAGATTTTGAGATGAGAGATATTATAATGGATGACACAACTTTGAGCGGACAGCAAGCCTCCGTTACTCCCTTGATTGAGAAGTTGAGGCTCCATGTCCATGTCGACAAAGAAAACTTTTACACCTCTCCTCTCCAACATGAGGATGCTGTCCTAGGGGCACCATGGTTCGATTGCATCACTGCCAACATTAAAGTTCCATGAAAGGAGAATCTACTTCACCTACAGGGAAAAGAACATGTATAAAGATGCTAGTGAGTGTGGTCGCACTATACCACTTGTAAATCCTACTACTTTTGATAACTCAATGAAGAGCTCAGTTTCTGCGTACATGATTTTTGTCAAAGAGTCCCTAAAAGATCCTAACATTTCATCAAATGTAAACGGTAGGACTCAAGAAGAGTAAGATTGTCTAATTTTTTTAAAGGATTCCAAGATGTGTTCATCGATGATATCCCTATGGACTTACCTCAAAACGAGGGGATGATGACCATTGAATTGAGCTTCTACCAGGAAGCTCACCGCCTAACAAGCCTCCTTATCAAGTTTCTCAAGCTCAACAAGAGGAGACCATGAGACAAGTACAGGAATTAGTAGACAAAGGGATGCTGAGGCCTAGCTCATATCGCTTTTTTTCTCCAGTCCTTTTAGTGCAAAAGAAAGATGGTACATACCGTATGTGTCTCGACTATCAAGCACTAAACTATATCACTATCAAAAATAGATTTTCCATGCCTCAGGTAGAAGATCTATTTGATAAGCTACAAGGCTCTACCTACTTCAGTAAGATTGACCTGAAAAGTGGCTATCATCAAATAAGGATAGTGGATGAAGATATCCTAAAGATAGTGTTTTGCACAATGTTAGCGGGTCACCGCGACGAGACGTCTACAATATAGCTTTTTGGTACTAACATAATGTCAATATGAAAGGAAGCGACTCGGGATGGGGCATGGAGACTTAATGAGAGTGTCAATCTCATCAAAGTGAACTCATAGGGCTTTCATACTATCGAAAAGCAAATCAACCACTTCCTAGTCGTAAAATTAGTTCATGTCCAATCTCACCGCTCTAGGTTATCATGCCTTTTCAACATCCAAACGAATTTGGAATGCAACGAAACTTAAGGAGAGGTATTACAACACCTAAGGGTACAATCCTATTAGGTTCTGCAGTCATCTAGGAAGGTACATAAATCACAATCCATCACAAAAATTGTGCAAAAAACTAAGACAAAACTATACGAAAAGGTCCCTTTAAGCATAGAAACACTTATCCAAGGTCAAAACATCAAAAAACAACCATTTAAGACCTCATATCAATGCATTTATCCCACAAGAAAGACTTTGCGAACCACAACAGAATCAAGAATGATTCCACTTAGATTGTAGAGTAAGAGACAAGGAACACAATGTGCTATTCGGAAATGAATGTTGATAAGCAGACAAGGAGAAAAGTGGATTACAAATTGTAGCAGCAAGAGGCTCTCACAGTGAACATCCAAAACTCCTCCTTGCTAATGATGATGTTTTTGTTGAAAACTAAGGGTTTTGAATTAAGAACTGAGGGGACTTTCCCGCGGCCACTCAGCCACTTACAAGGGGTGTAGACCCAGAGGGACTAAGAGGCATGACAAAATATAATACACTTACAAATCCTCATTAACTCGAGTATTACAAAATTGGTTTAAATCCACCTTTTACGTGTCAGTACGTTGTGTCCACCAAATATTCCCCCCTTCCTATTTATTGCACGTCCTCATGCAATCTATCTTTGAGTGTCTTCTAGTAGTTGATCGGTCTTTTCTATAGCATCCTAGTGAGGTGCCTGAACTTTTGTACCCTTGCCTCAATCTCCACTTTCGTCATTAGCTCTCTGAGAGGATTATTGTTGCTAAGAGTACTTTGATAGGCTACATGTCTGGCTAGCAAATCTTTGGTGATGGGATTAAATATGGAGGAGTCTACCTCAAAGAATCCGTTCATGGACGCCTCCTTGAAAGTCTTCATGTAGTGGGAGGGTAGGAACATGACTCTCGCATAGAATCCCATGATAACATTTTTGCTTGGGATTTTCTGTCTCCACATTCCAACAGAGCCCTCTTGTGCCTTCGACAAAAATCTGTGAGGGATGCTCTGCTGCCTCTATATCATTGAATGTCGTTATGTAGGTGATTAGCATCCTGGCAATTTTTATGAGCATTTGGTATGCGAGATGTGGGATCTCCTTCATCATGTTGATGACCCCTCTGAGTGTCTGAACCATATACTTCTTTGATGGGGGTTTGTTATTGATTGGATTTGTTATAACAGGGTAGTTCAATATTGCCGATCTTTTGATTTTCCAATAGTAAACGCTGTCCCAGGATCGTCGTCTATTGATAGGATAGTAAGTTGGGTCGATCCTGAGATGTTGCGGAGCATTACTATAGTATGTTTCATATGTGGGTCGTTGCTCAAACCATTTCTTTCACCAGAGGGGTTGATTATCAATGAGAGGGGTTGATTATCAATGATAGTCTGAATTTGTATTGTTGTGATAGAAACATCTCTGTAATCCCCTCTGTTGTTTGGCTCTAGAGCAGGTAGCATTCTTTGTTTCCATAATCTGGCCTTCTGTTGCATCAGTGGCAGGGCGATCATCTCATGCCCAAGGTTTCTTACCACTTCATCTGGAGTGATCATGAGCAGGGCAACCAATTTCAACACTTTCAACTCATCTTGCACATATTCTTTGTGTGAGGGATCTTTGACTTCTGAATCCAGTGCTAAATTTCTTCCTTGGCCGAATTCGAGATGGATGTTGTGGCTGGATCTTTAGATTCCTAGGTTACTTTTTATGTGCTTGTACTTGGCACATCTATTTGGTGAGCTTCAAAAGTGGACTGCTCAAATCCTCCTGTTTGCTCAAATTTCACTGGGGCTGTTTGTTTAGGCTTTTCTTGTGATGCCCTTAGAGCCTCCAAGTCTCCTCGGGCCTTTGCCAACTGCTTTCTCAAATCTTCAATCTCTTTGTCTTTGGCTTTTTGTAGTGCTCTATGCCCTGATGTCATGATTTGTCTGTCATATTTTTCTTGAGCAAGGGCCTCCTTTAGATCTTGGACCTCTTTGTTTAGCGAAGTTGATCTAGATACCAAGATTGATGAGCTCAACATTTCTTACAGGGCTAAAAGTTGGGTCAGAGTCTTGCTGACCACCGCATAGGACTCTTACATCTTTTCACTCTGCGCTCTTTCTCTAGTTAACTTTTCCTCTAGTTGTTGCTGCTCGACTTGCAGAGTAGTGTTGGCCTCATTAAATTGTTGGAATTCTTTGCAGTAATAGGTTGCATTTTCTTGTTCTCTTTGCAACTATGCTTGGAGTTGTAACTGAACTTTTTGCACCTCCTCTATTTTATCTTTTAGATGCAGAGTGTTTTCAGCTGCTTTAGATGCCTCCTTCTTGGTGTCTTCCAGCTCGAGCTCATGCAAGCTCTAGAGAGTTCATTGGAATTGGAATTGAGGCTTGATCTTCTCTAAATAGGCATCAATGGTGAATGACTCGATCATTTATGCTCCTTCTTCCATTATAGCTTGCAAACAAGGCGATCATGGTTTTTGTTGGCTTCTTTGGCCCTATTCTGATGTTCCAGCCTCTTATGTCATTCTTTCCTTTGTTTTTAGTACTTCAACAGCAGCTGGAACTGCAGTAGATTCTGGCTCGGTTATCATCTTCTTCCTTGGCCTTTGTAGATTCGTGGGACAATTTGACATCATCGATGCGTGGCCTCTTTGCCTCTTCTCTTTCTCTGTGCTCCATCTTTTGTTTGAGCTCATTCTAAATTCGTTGCTGCATGTCGTTGGCAATGTTCAGAGCCTCCTCCACTTCCTGTATTTTGTGTTGTTTGATTCGTTCAAGAGTTGATGTCTGCATGCATAGCAAAGGGATGTCTTCTTCTTCCTCTTCCTCTGTTTAATCATCCGCTTCTATTCCCTTGCTTCTTTTCTCTTTGTGCTTCTGTTGTCAGAGTTTTTCTCTTATCACTTGTGCTTCTTCCATTGTTCTTCTTGCTTGGGTAATTTGGATGGCCTCTGCCAACTAGGTTGTCCTTTTTTTTAATCATGTATATCTCATGGAAAAATCACTCCCCTGATCCTCATTTAAAGACTGGTATTCTGAAGGGGTATCTCTTTCTTTAGAACCCCCTTCCTTGCTATTGGGTGCATCCAAATTTGTTTTTTCACTTTCAATGTCCGTTCTTGTTGCGCTCTGCCTTGTTTGTTTAAACTCTGGTTTTGTCCTTGTGGATGGTCATGCTATTGGTTATACTACTCTTTTGGATTTGTGGATCAAATCTATATGTGCTTCTGCAGGTGGTAGATCAACAATCATTCCCAATGCTTGGTAGGATATTCAAGTCATCACTGGTCCTGCGTTCATATAGGTCTTGCTCTTTTGGCTCCCCTTAAGATTTGCTTCTACTATGTTGTCGAGGAGGTAGTTGCCAAAGTCACAGCTAATCCCATTGCCATTACCACTGCCATGTGCAATAGCGGTTCATATGAGGCGCGATGGTAATTTTTTTGTGAGTAGATTAAATCTTGATATGTCAGCTTGTGTCTCTTTGTTTCAGGAAGGCTTTGTCGTTATTTGTTGGTTTTGTCTTTTGCAATAGATTGTGTGTCCCTTGTTGTAGATGGAGAGATTCATTGATTATTTTTGTGATGATTTTCACTTTGACTGTCGCTCCATCTTTGTCCGTCAGGGTGGCTTCCCCATTGTATTGAATAGAGCTTATGAGTTCATGAGAGCCCTTATGAAATCCGTCCCCCATGGCAGTAATCGTAGAAAGTTTTCCAAATGTAAGCACCTGGCCCCTGTCTGTACTTTTGATTTTTGGTGTCGTGTCCACAATTCCCTTGGAAAGATGGTGGTTTTTACTATCTCTACATCCGCTGCATGAAATCTTGCGATGAATATATTGGCCGGTATTGCTTTGAGCCCCTGTTCTGTGACATGGGCCCACGCACCCAAAGGGCACCCCTTTTCTAAAAGGGCACATGGGACACATGTCAGACTCTCACTAAGCTTAACCACATGGTGTGCTTGACTGCTATTGGTTGGGCTAAAGAGGGGTCCAATGAGATTCTAGTTCCATCCAACAAATATCTACATATTTTCAAGATCTCTCTCTCTCTCTAAGGGGCAAGGAGGACACTTGTCAAAATACTACCCATGTACTTGACTGCATGCTGCATGCGATTGGCTAGGGGGAGAAGGGTCCAATGAGCTTGCAGCATGTGGAAAAGTTGAAACTCGCTCCAAGCAAGCAAGGGGGTGCTAGAGGGATATACACCACACACACACACACACGCACACACACACACACTCATTTTGTGGATCCATTCTCACTTGGTGAAACTTGCAGAACTCCACCTCCTTCTCCAAAGCTTGTGAGAAGTGAGAGCCTACACTAACACTCTTGGCTATGGAATGCAAATCCAACCAAGAGCCATGCTTCAATGCTTAAGCTTACCATCTTCTCCATCTTCAATACTATGCCATTATGTATGCTAGCAAGAAGAGTGATGATAAGCGAGGAACTGTTTCTTTATCGTATGGAATGTTTCTTATTCCTCTTCCCTACCCTCATTCCCCACTAGCTCTCTCCACCTTCGAAGGTGTTTGAGGCCTTGGGACCAAGGCTTGGGATACTTAATGCTTTCTACAAAGTTTATGTTATGTTTGTGATGCATGAAGCTTTCCATCTTCATTGCATTACCTAGGTCACAAGGAACACAATAATTGTATTGTACCAAGTCTCTCTTGATGGGAGAAACTATAATACAAATGCCTATTGGAGGAGGGACCGGCTCTGTATGAATCCGATACTCAACTATTGTCATGTTCTCTAAACTCTCTCTCTCTTGCAAAAGTATTATTCATTCCAAGTTAACTAAGTACCATGTTTATGTTGCTACCATCAATGAAGTTCACCCGCTATGCTCACAAAGTAATCTCACAAAAGTGATTCATCTAATTTGTAATTCCGCTACTCTCAAAATTCATAGGCCATTTCCATTACATGGTCTCTCTAGGTTCATAATCTCCCCTCAGCACTAGGATTGGTATCCTATCTGCTATACATTCATCAAGTAGATCTCATGTAATAATGGGAGGGATTCTAGTGAAGTAAGTTACGTTAGGAACTGCACTGCCCATGTGTGTGTGTTTGTAGAATCCCTAGATCCTATTGATCCCATAGGCCCTGTGTTTGAAAATTATTCGTGTCCAAAAGAATCTTCCACTCTGTTTCTCACTGGGCTTACATGCCCAGTTTTTGGTCTCGTGTGCATAGTCATGGTTTTCACTTCTTTTGTATTTACATAGTATTGGTGGAGTGGTCCCCAACATATGTATCTTGTTCTAACTCCTTACAATCCATAGGAGAGTATTTCTTGCCATACTTGTCCATTCTGACCACCTGAATACTTCTCCCCTATGTGTAAGTGAAAAAATACATTTTTTTGCAGTCAATCAGTTTCTTGATGCAGGGTTCATCACATCTATAGTAGAGTGTTTGTTCTCCATTATTGAATTTATATAGCCCCATGTAAGTGCTGTCTGTATTAAGCTGCTTTGTCTCATTGGTCCATTTGAGCACCACATTTTGCTTGTCCATTTTGGGTGGTTCATCTACTAGCTCTTCATCTATCTTATCCTTGGTGCCAGCCATCCCCCATTTGTCCAAAATAAAGGGGTTGTGAACCACTAAGTACATCATTCCCTCTTAGTCGAAATACCTATCCCCATCATAATCCACATCTACAAGGTCCCTGAACACGCTTGGCTTATTTTCCAACTTAACACAGTAGCGGTCCATTCCATCATTGTAGATTTTGGCCTTAAGCACATTTTCAAATTGAAACTTCAAGTACAACAATTTTACATCAGATGCAGGTCAAGAAGGACCAGCTCCCATTGATGTTGTTTCTTGAGGGTTCAACTTGTTGAAGTCCTCAGTCATTAGGCCGTATGACCTTTCTGACGAGGTGTCAGAAATTCTTTCCTCTACAATCGGTTCTAAAGGATGCAGTGGTCTTTGATTCAAGCTACCTTCAGTTGAGTGATTGCTCCCTTGGTCTATAATGCTGGGATTCCTATTTTGGTACAATCTTCATGGTCACAAATTCATGAAGAATTGGTATTGCAAAATCCAAACCGGGTTACCTCATTAGCTAACCTCAATTCACCGTTTTGATCTTACTTGTTGGGTAGTATTCTCTAGATCTACAACCTGTCAAAAAATGTTTGATAGCTGTGAGTTTATAGCCATTCCTGTTAGTTTTAGCTTTCAATAGACAAAATTATGAGGTTGTTCCATAATTTTTACTAAAGTAAGCATCTTTCATATCTTCGTAGCCCAAGATAATCAAGTGTTCCTGTATGTTGGTGAGAGTCCAATGTTCACTAACTTGTACAATGTTAGAAACACCATTTGACAAAGTAATGGGCATGTCAAATGTCACAAAATCAACAACATTGGATTATAGGGGTATCCACTTTCCACTCTTACACATCCAAGGCTCATAGGTGGAAGCGTAGGTATAAAGTAGTGCGCACTTTCAAATATCGTATCCCGATACCTGAAGCCCCCACCTTACACTTGTATTTATGTCCTTCGTGCATTCCTTCAACCATTCCCCAATTATCTCCTTCATACATAACATTCTTGCTACAAAACATAGTAGTTGTGACATTGAATGGCAATGTCTTGAACAAGTGTACAAAAACATGCATGGGGTAGCACCAACTGAGACCTACTGATCTGGAAGCCTTTCAAAATTTTAATGAAAAGAATTTTTAAAAAAAGAATCTTCTCCTTCACAGAAAAGTGACCAAGCATCGGGTTCTGGCCATTCCATGCTCAATAATGAAGGTTTGTCATCAGCGATTGATCTTACCATATCCATCCTTTGAGGCTGACATTACATACATGTGTGAGTAGAAGAAGATTCTACGTTGTAGCAAAATCAAAGGTGGCAAGTTGGGAAGCATCATAGCACCAATGTCGGCACGAAGAGCGTTGGAAGGTTCCTGTGAAACTCTTGATTGGTTGTTCCTCAACAAAGTCACATGGGAATATATCTATGACAACACCAAAAACTATCAAGTCAAAAACAAATAACAAGTGTTTAGAATCGGCAACCAAAATTGTTTTCCAACTTACAATTTATTGGGAAATGTCTTGAGCTTCCATTCCTCAAGCGCATGGAATGCCAAGAGTACACGTGTTGAACAATGGCCACTGTGCCATTGTCTCTATGGTTTTTGGATATCTGTGGAATCTCTTGGATCTAACACCATTAATGGACATAGCACTGATGAGTCCCATAATAGACTAAATCTTTGCCTGAAACATAGTTCAACATCTTCATCCCATAAAATTTTGGCAGCTTTAGCTTGTTACCAATATGCATATGAGAGATCTAACTCCTTTTTGCCGGCATGGATAGCATCATTAACATAAAAAGTAGTAAAAAGAGCATCCAAACCCAAACTTTCTTGGTACATTGTCCAAAAATGTGGAGAAAACTATGTCCTCCTTGCAACCCATGATGATTTGGCATCATCACTCCCTTTGACCGCATTGTCATCATGAGAGTTTGCACAATATGTACCTATATCATAGATATCCATGATTGAATTTGCAGCTTGATCACCTTCTACCTGTAAATCTACATCCATAACATTGTCTCAACACCGTCCATTGGATTGGTAGAGCCCTAAAAATTTGCATCATTTGTCATAGAGCTAGGTATTTCTTCCTTTTGCAACTCATGATGATTAATCATATAAGGAGAAAAATTTTGGATATCATAATCTTGTGGAGATTTTTCTTGCACCCCCTCTAAATGGGTACATGCATCATAAGCCCTTCTATACTAAATTATTCTCTTCTTCTTCAGAACCATCTAAGAAACCATTAATTATGGCATCTTCTTCTTCTTTTGTGACATTAGCACTTGTAAACAAGGTGTTATTAAGAAACATAGACTCATTGGTATTCTCATGCATATCCTATGTTGGCTCCACAATATCCTGCACTTCATCAATTTGCATATATTTATTAACTTTATCTATACAATCATCTTCAGCAAACCTATTGATATGTTTGGCTTCGCTTGATTTGAGGATGCTGAAAAATTAATTAGTACCTTGTAAAGGCTTGTCTTCTTGAGAAAACTCCATGCCAAGTTTAGTAGCTTTCAAAACACTTGTTGCATAGTCTATATCTTTAATAGAGCCACTAATAGGGGCAACTTCTATGTGAGCAATCATTACTAGCCTATAAAGGCTCGTCTTCTTGAAGAATCCTTTGAGAACAACCCATGCTAAGGTCAATAGCTTGCAAAACACTTGTTGAACAGTCTACATCTTCAATAGAACCACTAATAGGGGTAACTTCCATGTGAGCAATCTATGAAAAGTTTTCATTAGTTTCTCTTTTGGCATTAATTATTTGTTTACCTCAGTTAGGTTTTCCAATTTATGTCTTCTTGGACTGAATCTGCTACTTTCAAAGCTGCATTTGCTTTGGCTTTGCTTCTTGCACAAATGAGTTCCCAAAATTCATCATAGCTAAGGAGCTCCATCTCATCTACTTCACCTTTACTAAGGGTAATCTGACCATGCTCAAGAATCTACTTCATTTTAAAGTTGATAATTCTTGAGATTTCATATATAAATCCATCTGCAAAATAGTCCCACTATGTGGGCTATGTTTCTGCCATCTCTCAAACTTGATCTTTGAACTCGGAGCTTACAACTTCTTCAAAATCTACAATCATCCGATCTTCTAGAACCCCTTGACTCTTAGTCCTAGCTTCATAGAATGCAAGAAAACCCTCTAGATCATGCGCTTGAAAATAATGCTGATCGTATATGGCATTGAGTGCCATCTCCATCGCATCGTCAATTTTCATTGTCATCTTCATGGCTTTTACTCCCAACAGACATCCCCGAACTAATTGGAGCATTTTTTTTAAATCTAGAACTCTTAAGTTCACACAAGCCTTTTTTAATTGAATTCTTGAATAAAACTCATCAACTATTGTGGCTTCTCCATTTGCACCTCTCACCCTGGTCAGCTTTGCATCGGATTCACCAAAAATTTCAGGGGATATGTGTTTGCAAAGTGGACTGGGTAGGCACGGATCCTCTGGCTATGAGAGGTGGTAGAGAGAAAGGAGTTGAAAAAGAGAGATGCAATTCAATATAGAACCAGATGAAAACTATATCATCAATAATTGAAATAAATAGTACCAGGTATATGGCGACTCGACCATCACTAACAATCACATAGATGATAAATGATAATGGGTAAGATCATTAGCTCTAGCAGAGATATCAACATGGAACCACTTTTTTTCTCCCAATCATGTCATAAAATTGGAGTCAAATGTTCTTCAACTAGGCTTCATCTGCATCCTTTCGCCTTACTTCCCATCGTGAAAGCAGAGTGACATAATAATGCATGTTTGTTTCCTTGCATAATCACCTCCAAAACCCCCCCAGATCAGCCCATGTGTAAGAAAAAATAGACTTTCAGTCATCTCTCATTTGTATACTTCATGCACTCCCACTCCTCGAGGAAGGTATCAACAAGAAGGATGACCATGATGACATCACTTGAAGTGCATAAGTATGCCTACAGACACACAGGACATCTATTGGTGTACTTGGACGAACATCACATTACCAAATCGAGCATCAATGGGTATGTCACAACCATCTGGCAGTTGATTTCAATGGCATGACCACTTGTAAAAATTCTTGTTTTACCCTACCTATCACTACCCTCATCTTTCCTTGTAATTTTAAAACAAAACATTTATTGTATATTCTCCTTCTCTCTAGAGTGGTCACCCACCCACTCAATGATAGGGAAAAGATTGAGCAATATTATTTGCAACCAAGTTTGAGGAATCCTAAAAAGATTGGGCACACCTTCACAAAGGAGTCTTTTCAGGAGTTGCAGATTGGTTGCGAGGAGTTTCTAACACAGGAAGAGACAAAGCCCTTTTAAAGAAATACTTTCAAAGCCCACTAAGGCTTTTGCATTTGAGCCACATGAGATAGGATATGTTGATGCTTCTATTGTAGCTCCCATGGTAATTTTTACAATACTTCATGTGCCTTGAAATCTGTAGAATATTCCGGTTCCAAAGGCTCATTTGCCAAAGCTAATAGATCTATTGAATGAAAAAGATCAAAATGCGGATTTTGGGTCCTTCTTGTGCTTTATACTCAAACAAGTGTTTCACAGTTCCAAAGAAGAATGGTGCTCTACGCTTCATCCAAGGTATGCAGCCAATGAACAACATAACAACAAGAAATGCAGGTACAAGTCCAATTGTACCTGCATTTGTGGATGAGTTTTTAGAGGAGTTTGCAAGGAGGGCAATTTACTCAATGGGAGACCTCTACTCAGAGTATGATCAATTTCAACTTGCAATAGAAAGCAGAGACTTGACAACCATGAGGAAACCTTTAGGTTTGGTAAGGATGTGTATTTTTCTGTAGGGAGCAACCAACTTGGTTGCACATATGATGAACGGGATGAATAAGGTCTTACATGAATTTATTCCTCAAATCACAATGCCTTTCATGATGATTTGTCTATCAAAGGATGAGAAGGTGGGAAAGATGAAGCTTTGGATATCAAGGGGTGTCGCAAGTTTGTGGAACTTATTAGGAGATTTCGGAGGTCTTTTGGAGGGCCTTTTGGTAGAGAGAGGAAAATAAGCTCCTCCAATGAGAGAAGAGCCTACGTTACGTAGAAAAATAGATTGATATTAACAAAAATATAAAAGGTGTCCCTCTCCTCATTTAATAATCTAGTGGTCCTTGAAGACGAGCACTCTCTTTTATTTAATGTGAGCACCTTTTTCAGAAGGTAGATGCGGTGCATTTGATATGGGATACGTCATCACTAGAACTCAAAAAGTCACAAAACTATCAAGTGGTGGAAGATTTTGAAACTTTTGATACTGCCAATGCGTCCGGAACACACATATCTCTTAGAAATGAATGTCCAATTGCCTCGCTTAGACATCCAAAGAGGCCAAAAATGTCAAACACCCCTAAGAGAACATTTTACTAACGGCGCGCGAGGGAGCATTTCAAAATTTTGGAATGCCTCCTCGCGCGCCGTTAGTAAAAAGGCCCTTTTTCTCTCTTTTTAGGGAGCTTTTTGAGAGGAAAATGTCCAAAAACCTCTAAAAAGGGGCTTTTTGGAAAGATAAGTGTCCACAAATCACTAAAAGAGCTTTGTACTAACGACGCGCGAGGGGGCATTCCAAAATTTTAGAATGCCTCCTCACGCGCCGTTAGTAAAAAGGCCCTTTTTTTTTTAGGGAGCTTTTTGAGAGGAAAATGTCCAAAAACCTCTAAAAAGGGGCTTTTTGGAAAGATAAGTGTCCAAAACCCCCCAAAAATGGGCTTTGTACTAACGGCGCGCAGAGGGGCATTCTAAAATTTTAGAATGCCTCCTCGCGCGCCTTTAGTAAAAAGCCCATTTTTGGGGGTTTTTTGACATTTTTTGCCTCTCCGGATGTCGGAATGAGACAAGTAGACATTCGTTTTTAAGGTATTTTGGCGTTCCGGATACATTGGTGGTGTCAAAATCCTCAAAATCTATCACTATTTTATAGTTTGTGACTTTTCAACTTTCAGTGATGACGTAAGCTACATTGAATGCGCCGCACCTGCCTCCTGAAAAAGACGCTCGCATTAAATAAAAAAGTGACCGTTTTCAAGGACGATTGGGAATATAAATCTACTTTTCAAAGTGTCTGGTTGTCCTTTTGGACGTACTCACAAGGTGCAAGTGCATTCTAAAAAAAGTTTCTAGAGAGAGAAATACAATTTCTTACAAGGCCCTCCAAATGACCTCCGAAATTTTCTAATTTGAATCACATAAATGATTGTGATAAAATTTTGTCTAGGTTGGAGGATGTGAATCTTACTATGTCAAAGAAAAATTCCATGTTTGGTGTCAAAATGAAGTGCTCATTGTGGGGCACATGTGCGGGCCATGTTGTAGGAAACCTTGTCCAACAAAGGTAGATGCCATCCAAAGAATGAAAGAAACATGCACTAGCATCATTGAGGTTAGAAGATTTCTAGGAGCATGTATCTTTTATATTATTTGGATTCCACATTATGCACATGTAGTTGATCCTCTTTATCAATTGCTTAGAAATATTCAAACGTTTAAATGGATATAAGCACATGTAAAATCCATGAAAAAGCTAAAGGAGTTGCTCCAATCAGCACCAACTTTGAGAAAGGTAGACTATGAGCGTCAAAGACCAGTAATTTTGACATTAGATACCAGTCCTCCAGGAATTATATGGAAAATAGGGAAAGATAATGAAGAAGGACACGGGTATGTGGTGAGATTTGGAGCAAAGGTACTAAGTGCTCATGAAAGAAACTATTCATGGATAAAGAGAGAGTTATGGTGGTTACAGCCTTGAAAAATGGAAAAGAGTGCCTAATTGGTGCATATATGGTTGTAGAAACAAATTTTCTACCACTTCTTGGGATGATTACAAGCTGCTCAACACCAAACATTGCTATGTTGCGGTGGATTGCCTACATTAAGTCCTTAAATCCTGAGTTTAAGCACATTGCAGGGTAAAGACAATACAATGGGAGATATGCTATCAAGGGCAAGGTATGAAGATGAGTCACAGATGATTGATGAGGGAGATGATGTAGACAAAAAGTTATATTCTATCTCTCATGTTTGCATGACTAATCCACTTGAATTGTTCTTGAAAGAGCTTTATGAAGGTGATTGGCTTCTTATTGGAAGCTACTTGAGTACTCTAGCAAAATAGAATGATTGGTTTGAACAGGAATTCAGGAGGATACATAGGAAAGCATATGGGTACTTTTTGAGCGATGGTTACTTGTGGAAGAATCCTAAACAAAAGGGTGCTACACCACAAAGGGTTATATTATGTAAAAAAGAGACTCAAGTAAATCTCATGCAAGAGTTTCATGAGAGTCTATGTGCTAGACACAGGGATGTGTGGGCAACCTTCTCCAAGTTGAAAGAAAAATACTAGTGGAAGGGTATGTATAAAGATGTATCTCAATTTGTAGAGTCATGTGTAACTTGCAAAACGTATTCAAATGTCCAACATTATGATGGATTGCATCCTACATATCCACTAGCCATGCATTATAAATGGGTTGTGGATCTAGTCACAATGCCTTTAGGACTCTCGCAGATGAGATACTTAGTTCTTGCATGAGAGGACCTAACTAACCAGGTTGAAGGGCGAACATTAAGAGCTAATACCAGAGAACCTGTATGCAAATTCCTTCTTGATGAGGTGATTTGCTGTTATTGTTGTGTGGGAAAGATCATTTCCCTATTGACAAAGGTGAAATGGATTTCGAGGAAGCAAGGGAGTTATTTTCTAGATTAGGAATCAAGCTTTCTCTTACTACAACTTACAACCCTGAAGGCATTTGAATGAGTGAAAGAGGGCATCCTCCTATCATCAAAGATTTGGCCAGGTCTTGCGAAGGAAGAGTTGGTGAGTGGCCAAAACTGTTGCCTTATGGGTTGATCATACAACACATAGCTCAGTAATTGGCTAGATGCCTATGGAGCTGATGTATGGTCAAAATCCAG
Source organism: Adiantum capillus-veneris (assembly GCF_014529385.1). Lineage (NCBI taxonomy): Eukaryota > Viridiplantae > Streptophyta > Polypodiopsida > Polypodiales > Pteridaceae > Adiantum > Adiantum capillus-veneris. Next base: position 93,769,936 of record NC_140934.1, read on the forward strand.
TGATGCCAGTTGAAGATAAAATTCCCACATGGAATGTATTACCTTGGCAAGAGGGGCTTAACAGGGAAGGTCTCCTTGCATTGTGCATAAGGCAATTACAAAAAAGACCTGGAGACATTGAGGCTGCAAAAGAACGACTCAAAAATGCAAGTTGAAAAGCAAGGTCTACTTTGATAAGCGACATCGGCTCAAGAGTATAGCAATTGACAAAGGTGACTAGGTTTTAGTGTATGATACTAGCCTCGATAACCAGCACATATTCATGCGTAAGTTCTCAAAAAGATGGTTTGGATTGTATGTTGTAAAGCATGTGCATGAAAATGCTACTTATAGCTTGTCTGAACTAGATGGTATAGAAGTAAAAATTCCCATCGCAGGAAAAAGGTTCAAAGTGTTTAAGAGAAGAGGAGACAGTGATCCAAAAGATGTTAAGGAGGAGGAAGAGAAAAACACAAGTGAAGATCAAAGTGAATATGAAGTGTTGGAAGATATCAATGAAGATGAAATCATGGAAGACCTACAAGGAAATTAAAACTACAGAAAATCGTATGTGGCACATACTAGAGGATGTGCATGTTAAGAGGGAGTGGATGTTGTGTTGTGACACGTACATAGTGGGAATGATTGCTACAAGATCTATCTTGTAACGTTTTAGACGCATAAGTATATTTCCTATAATATACAATGCATGTCTAATTAAAATAATAAACTTTTTATCTCATCCTATTATTTATCTCAAGGGTAACATATTCTTACTTTACCCGCTAGAAAGTACAACAAGAAAAAGCGCCAATAACTCTGCCTCTTTAACTTGGAGCAAAAGGCATTGGTTCTTTCTTTCTACTATCTCATAATCATCTCACACCCTAGCTAGATCCTATATCTCGGTTAACTTCCAATATATATATATATATATATATATATATATATATATATATATAATGTTTTCTTATATTTCTTTTTAATAGCTACGGGAATCAAATCCTAGTGGGACTCTAGCTTGCATGATTTTCAAAGATACACGTATTTTAATGTATTATTGCAAGGATGATTACAAAACTTTGTCAACGAGCAATGTCAAACTTTCATATTACATGAGGTGTCCATTGGAATCATATGAAAGTCTAGGCTAAGGGGACCACAAGAAGACTTTTGCTACCACAAATGTACCTTATTTTGATTATTTTTTTACACAAGGTTCTGATCTGAATTGGAAAAAGTATATAAAATGGTGGTCATAGCTTATGAGATGAATCTTTTTTCCGTATTTTCACTTTTTTATTTAGAGCCACGGTTGAGGAGATATGATCAAAATGGTGGACCTAGTCTCCCACATCATGCAGGGACATCTCATTTCAAACCTTGCCAGTTCCTTTTCTCACTGGCTCTTCTCTTTCTTGTGTAACCCTTGGGGGTTTCCTTCACCTATAAAAGGGGACCTCTTCTTCCTTGAAATTCAGTCAAGAGGGAGTGAGAGGATTCATGCAAAATTAGCCCATTAGGAAGCGAATGGATCTAGGAGCGCCTCTTTATTTGGCAGTTTAAGGAAGTCATACCTTTAGTTTTAAGAAAGTAATCAAAGGACAGCTTTTGAATTCAAACAGGCAAAATGGCTATTTTATTTGAATTCAAATTTCCCCCCCCAAATGGAATTCAAAATCTAGCGGGTAAAAGCATATGATGTAGCATATCTATGGAAAGAGATCGCCGTGTAGATTGTAGATCTATGATCTTCGCTCAAATAGGAGATCATATGTGGGAGTTATTTCAAGGCCAAAAATCATAAGATTGTCCACTCCCTTTTTGGGGAAAAAAGTGTATCCTTTGACCACTCTTACACATCTCTTACACACCCACCATTCTTGCACACATGGCATACACCTATTCGTGAAAATGTTAATCATCTCCATAAGCTCATGGAAAATAAAGAGGCCCTCCTAAACCCCATCCTCTTCCTAATGCTTTAGCCCTACACTTGCCTTTGAGGAAGGCTAGCTAAACTTGAAAGCATCCTTGTAAACATCAACTCTAGTCAATCAAGGCCGAAGTCTTCTATCTCTTTCCATCTTCGTCAAATTGGCAAATACTCTCAAAGGGGTCAATAAGCAAGGCGTTTTTTTTCTTCATTTTATTTTTTATTTTTTTGTTTTTCATCTCCAAGCGCAATCTATACCTCTATGTCTTCTGCTACTTCTACCTATACTCCTATCTCCATATCTCTTGTGTCCTAATTGTTTCTCTAGAAGGCATCAAGCAAGAAAGCTCTATCAACAACCTTCTTGTGAAGAAATATTAGTGAATAATGTACATCTCTCCCCGCTACATGTACTTCTCTCCCCAAAGTATCCTTATTGCCTATGAGCAAGAATAGGGCTTGAGAGGGAAACTTATCTTCTCTTGGCTTCTCTCATATCTACAATTTGCATATACTAGAGTTATCATATATGAATAATCCACATGATGTGAATTTCTACCACTTCCACTCTATGCAATCTATTGTAATTAACATATGGATTAGCCGTAAAATACACTTTCAACAACGTATAGTGTTTCTCTTACGCCCTGAGAGGCTGAATGAAAAACTTCTCACCGAACCCCATCATACTACCCCTTATAAACTATAAATTTTCTTTTAACATAAGTGTATTTTTCTTGCTATGAACCAAGAGGATTTGTACACACAATTAGTCCCAATCACTAGACAAAACATATATATTATGGTAAGCACAAAATTACAATTCCAAACAACAATTTGTAGCCTGTTTGGTCGAAAAAGATTGAACGCCATTGACTCATCTATTAACCCTTTCATATTACCCATGATACCATACGACCATAGCCTTGATGTTTTCCTCTTTGTGTTGTTTTGATATGCTCTTTTGTGTTCTTTCTTTGTGTGTGTGAGAGTAAGAGAAAAAGAGTGGAGATTCTTTGATTGCATGTCCTTCCAAACCCTATACTTTCATGGCATCTATGGTATAATTCCTTCATATTGTTTTTGGAGTTCTCTCACAAACTCTCACAGCCAAAAGCTAGGTGCTTTCCTGGCAAGACCGCAAACTTCTTGACAACGGATATCATTGTGTTGAGTGTGCTTTCTCTTTGGCTTAGCTGGACGGTGTGTCATTTCTATTGTGTTGGCCATCTATATCTATATCCTAGCCGCATCCCAAGCTAGGTGGTGTCCCTACTGTGTACCTCTCGTACATAGTCTTCCTATAGAGGCCACTGGATTTGTTTTGCACTTTCACATCTCAACTCATAGGACTCTTTTGAAAAAAATTGCATCGTAGATTGTAATGTGTTGCAAAATCTCTCTCTCTCTCTCTCTCTCTCTCTCTCTCTCTCTCTCTCTCTCTCTCTCTCTCTCTCTCTCTCTCTCAGACACACACACACACACACACAACTCATTTGGCATTGTCATACAACTCATAGATAGCCTACTTGATCTAGGAGAGTTAGTGGATCATCTTCAAGTAGAAATCAAAGAGCTCAAGGATGAGAACATGGAGCTCAAGGCACGTCTTGCCACCTTGCAGATGCATCTCTCCTCCTTGGAGGCACAAAAGCAAGAAGACAATAACTACCTCCTTGGCAAAGCAAAAGAAATTGAACACACACTCACTACAAGTGTTTACAATCTTGCCACCCAAGTCCACGAAGCAACCGTCGTCGCCTCCTCCAAGGTAGAAGAGTACATGCAAGAATGATTCCAAGAAGGACTAGCACTCTTTGTTCGCATTGGTGGTTTGACCTCTACTTGGTGGAAGGAGGATGATACCTACACTTTGACTCTAGTCAAGATCAACTAAAACATTCACCCAACCAAGGAATTCTTGTCTTAGAAACTAAAGAGATGCACATAATGCTTATATAAGCATCACAACTCCTCAAGGGCACTATCAAGTATACCCACTATTGGCATTTTTTATAGGCTTGGATTGCATAAAAACAGGCATTTTATGCAAAGAGTATCACATGCTACCATACTTGCGCTCATTTTTTAGGGCCAAGAATCAATGCCCACACAATATACATGGCCGAGAATACATTGGAAAGTCGCGATTTTTAATTCATCTCACAAAAAGAGTACTTTTTTTTTTTGTAAAGCCTCTCTTGGTCTAGCCCGTCACACACTATCACAACATTGTCATCCTAATAAAGAATTGAACATAAGTAGTGTTCGAATTAGGGTTGTAGGAAAACACACACAGCTTGGAGAAGATGAAGGAAGCTCAAGGAACACAACTGAGAGTATATTACTTAGTGCGCAATGGAAAGATAGATAGCCCTAGAGTGATGGGCGTATATATAATGCATGGGGGAAATAACCTCCTAAAGAGGGAAAAATACCTCGGTGGTCCTAGTGTGTTCACACACATCACTACCACATGTATCTGGTAACAAATCCCACCTAGAGTGATGTAGTGAATGAGAGCTGGCACATGAGTAAATAGAAGTGCCATGCCCTGAGGACATGATCAGTCCACAAAGGGGCATAAGACCAAAGCTTTGCGGAAAGCTTCAAGCTCTCACGAGACAATGCCTTTATGAAAATATCTGCAAGGTTGTCTTGTGTTGACACATAAGCCAAGATGATCTCTCCTACTGAGAGCCTCTCCCTAGCATAGTGGTAATGCACCTCAATCTGCTTTGTGCGAGCATGAAAAATTGGGTTCCTCACAACTGCCAATGCACTCTGACTGTCAGTGTAGATAGTGTTGGCAGTGTCTTGTCCTGCACCCAAATTAATCATAAGGCGCCTGAGCCATACACACTCAACCGTAGTTGTGAATATTGCCCTGTACTTAGCCTCTCACAACTAGAAGTGGCCACACTAGGTTGCTTCTTACTCAACCATGATATAAATGAACTGCCAAGCATGAAACAAAAACCACTTGTGGACACTTGCGTGTCAAAACAACCAACCCAATTTGAGTTCGAAAAAGCATGTAAGTCTGGCGGAAATGATACCCCCTTGGGATAAAACAAGCCAAGATGTAAAGTTCCACTAAGGTAGAAAAAAATCCTCTTGACAGCCTGCCAATGCTTAGGCCCTAGGCTATGCATAAATCTGCTGACCTGTGAGACTGCAAACTAAATATCCGGCCTCGTGTTGCACACATAAATGAGGCAACCAACAACAGTTTGGTAAAGAGTGACATCAACAGGATCACCAACATCATGTAGACTCAACTTTAAACCTATTTCCATGGGAGTGGCAATAGGTTTGCAATACTCAAGTCCAAACTTACATAGTAATGTCTCTATGTAACTTTTCTGACACAAGGCAATACCACCATCATAGTGCTTAAACTATATACCCAAGTAATGATGCAACAACCCCAAATATTTCATCTTGAAAGTAGCATTCAAATCAGCCTTAAATTCAAAAATATGTCTCTCATTTGGTCGAGTGATCAGTAAATCATCTACATAAAGAACCACAATGAGAAGTACATCACCCTCACGCTTTACATACAATGTGGTTTCTGTTGGACTGTTTACGAAAGCCTTGTTTGACCCAATGAGTGTCAGCTTTCTCATACCAAGAACAAGGAGATTGCTTCAACCCATACAAAGCCTCCTTACATCGGCAGAACAAGCTCGTTAGGATGGAAAGGATGCAGAGGATCATGCGTTGATTGTGTTGTCTGTGAAGCGCACCATTACTCCTCACATTCGTTCAGTAAAATCTGCAAACACAGGCTTAGGATATTCTAGCAGGTCTTTATGCAAGCCTCAATGAGGTTAAAATTGCTTGCCGCGGAAAGAGCTTGAATCAAAGATTATTCATGAGGAAGATGATATGGACACTTTCCTTGCTGATGTCTAGGATATCAATGAGAAACTTATTTATGTAGGTGAAGTCATTCAGATAGTTCCCTTGTGAAGACTGTTCTTCATGCCATACCAGATTCTTACCAGACTTTTGCTAGTACTTCGAGACTTATGACCCAAGGAAATCCTGAAGTTGTCAAGTTTGATGCATTACGCACATTGCTATTACAAGAGTCACTTTCTAGAAAAAACAAGACTAGGTAGCATGCACTTGAACAGTCTTTTATTGCTTCTCAAAGAAAGGGTGGTAACAGAAATGCAACCACTTCTTATGATTCTGTTGCGAGTGGAAAACTTTTATTCCTAATGCTTCTGCGAGAAGTAATTTGTGTGGAAATTTTGGTGATAAGGGCAAAAAGAAGATGCATTGCCATTATTGTAAAGCTAATGATCACTTGATCAAGCAGTGTCCTAAGTTGAAGGCCAAAGAGGCTAAGAAGAAAGAGGGTGGTTCCACTGCAATGTTGGTTCCACTACAAATGCAACCATTGTTGAGTCTTTTGTGAAAGGAGATTGTGATGTTTCTGTTGATGCAAAATGGGCTTTTAATGCAGAGTGCACTTACAATCCCGCTGTCCATGATGCATGCATGTCAGTTGTTGTTGTAGATTCACATGTGTGGTATTTTGACAGTGGTGCTACAAAGCACATTACCTCACATCATGAATTGTAAAACCTGTCTTGAGTCAAACTACTCTAATAGCAGAAATCCTTGCAGCAAGACCTGCAACATCCTCAACATTGCCTACATCATCAGAACCAGGATGTACACCAATGCCCTGCACAATTTTCCAGACACCCTTTGACACGAGAACATGTTGCATCATGTAAACCCACATAGGGTAATTGTCCCCATCCAATTGTCCTCAGCAGTAACAAACATCTTGAACACATCTGTGTTGTTGTCAGCCATGGTAAATGTTGCACTTTATGTGAAAACTTCCTGAAAAGAGGAGAAATGAAGCGAGAACAACACGTGCTATATATCACAAACCGTAGAAGACTGTAAGGGACCTGTTATACAAAAAACGGCACTGACAAAAATTTTGCACAAAATGACAAAATAGCCTATGTAGTACTGCCTGTAGTGGAAACAGAGGCTGAAATGAGCTCGAATTAGAAATCTAAGCAGATTGATATCTACGAGCATACCCAAAAACTTTGTCGACCTACAGACGCTTGCCAAAGTTCACTGAAATTGGAGAAAGTGAGCAGATGTGTGGTGTTGGAGCTGTTGTGGCGACTAAGCCCAGGAGGACACAACCTGCGCTGATACCAATTGTTGGAATTAGGGTTGCAGGAAAACACACACAGCTTGGAGAAGATGAAGGAAGCTCAAGGCACACAACTGAGAGTATATTACGTAGTGTGCAATGTAAAGATAGATAGCCCTAAAGTGATGGGCGCACGGGGGGAAAAAACTCCTAAAGAGGGAAAAATGCCCCGGCGGTCCTAGTGTGTTCACACACATCACTACCACATGTATATGGTAACAAGTAGAGTATCACTCATATATTTCAAAAAGTTATCGTGCACATTAGGTAAGACATATTGAGGATCTTATTTTGAATTATTGATATTTTTTTGCCATGTGTAATTTTTTATGAATTATCCTAACAAAAATACTTCGTGGATTATAGTTCCGTTTTTTTACACAAGATATCTTTAGATACAAATTTCATTTGCAAGATCTTATGGTTATTTAATAGATACACTTATAAGGAATGTGGTCATGTTAAAAAATCTAAACTTCAACAGGTAAATTTTAGTAGATCTTTCGTAGACAACACCTTAGCCAATTAAAATAATAAAGATAATTTTTAAATAAGATATAATAAAAATTATACTACATTTTTTCTTAGGGATTTAATAGATCCTCTAGCACTAGGTGCAAGTTGCTCGTAGAAAAAAAATCGTTCACCCATTTTGATTAATTACATTTCTTTAGTTCACCTACCGTATAGATCTAAGGGTTTTGAATGTGCCAGATCTAGGATTTTTACATTTTTGTGTCATCTAAATGTTTTGTTTAGCCTCTCAATCCTAACTAGCTATGCAAGAACATATAGTATTGACTCTACATCAACAAATGTTTGAGCTATATGAAACGGTCACACTCAATACCCAACTACAAAAACTGGGCACAAGATCTTGTACCCACCCATTAGTGAGTCCTTGAGACCAGCTCAACCTTAAGTCAAGGAGCAAGAGATTCAAAAAGTACGAGATGCACGAGCAGCAGGAAAATGGGTCACGTACCAAGGTGGGAAGGCTATCGTTGAGGAGTTTTGAGTCCCAAAACCCCCCCAAGCCACTTCCCTTACCCACTTTCCCTCCCCCTCCTACGTGAAATATGTCCCATTATAGCTATTTATGTTTTCCATGTACTCTTTTAGCAAGAGCATCACAATTTTTTTGTATCCACATTTAGCTATGTTCTCGATGTAATCTTTTAGCAAGAGCCCAGCAATGTATGTTCCCTTGGTCCCACAACTCATATTTGACCTCCGATGACGGTAATGAAATCTCTCTCTCTCTCTCTCTCTCTCTCTCTCTCTCTCTCTCTCTCTCTCTCTCTCTCTCTCTCTCTCTCTCTCTCTCTCTCTCTCTCTCTCTCTTCCTTCAATTGATGGCCCGATGTCTCATTGTTTCCTATATTGTGTAGGTTACACTTGCTTGAAGGCACCTTAGCAAGTAGATACCACCACGTGGCCAAGGGAAGGGGACAAAATCCCTTCCCCCATTATATGTATTGTATATGGTATCATGGTTTTTGGACAAACGTAAGCCATGAACAACAAGGAAATCCATGCTACAGTGTCTTAAGCTGGGGCAAAATCCACCCAAGTTCATGGGTCGGTACCCTAAGGAATACTTTTGTAGATGATGATCTACTTATATTTATTTTTGGACTTTGCACCCGAAAAATACATGAATGTAAATTTAAGTGTGTAAATGAAGAGGTGCCTAGGGCTTGATATTAAGGCCAACATACATATTTCAAGGATACAAATTAAATAAATGGTTCATGTTGGGCTAAAATTATCGAATAGTTGACCTTTCCTTACTCGTCCTTATGTGTTCTTTGAAAATTCTCCTTATGTCCAAATGATTGCTTGACCACTATCTACACATGGTGTAAATGTCAGTGAACTTCCTTTGATAGCATGATGGATGGAGTGAATAGTGGAAATTCTTTTTGAGCGATTTTTGTGTGGAGCCAAACATGCTTGTTCTTGATAGAGAGATGCTTCTCAGCTCCATAACAAGCCTAAAGGACCCTAAATCATCAAAGCAAGAAGTCAAGAACGATGGGCCAGCCATAAAAAGCTGGTGAAAAATCAAGGCTATGGGCTGAATTCAACACAAGTTACCACACAATATTGGGGCGATTAAATCCAACCTCTAAGCAAGTTCAATGTATACTTCACAAATTTAAACTTATTAAATTTTACCAACTTTTCTCCAAAGCCAACTTGACAAGCGAATGTTGCTTTGGTCAAGATGAGATTTACAGTCAAAGAAAATTTGATAGCTAAGTTTCTTAAGCTATCTCCTTTTAATATTGGATAATCTACAATACTTTTATGACTCTCAACAACACAAATGATTCAACTCTCTATGAACGCTTAACAAGATCAGCTTTCTTTTATCTTGACATCTGTATGTCAGCTATGAGCACATTTTATCCTTCCAATGTCCTTATGTGGAGCAAGGGTTCAATTTAGGACATATTCCATAGAAGTTTCTAAATTTTGGAATATGATATCACCATACAAACTTGGGAAAATTTTGAGTATGACACATACATCACCATCAACCTGTCCACCTCTTTTCCCAATTTCCAAGCACGCACACACACACACATACATCACCATCAACCTGTCCACCTCTTTTCCCAATTTCCAAGCACACACACACACACACACACCTAGACACACACACACACACACACACACACACACACACACACACACACAACATGGAATTGACATAGACAAGATTGTAAGAGTGTGCAAGAGAATTTGAAGAGATAGAGACTTTATTAGAGAGTACACATCAAAATTAAGCATAGCATAAGAGTGTAGAGAAGAGAATCTCCAAGTGAAAGGCCTAAATCTAGCCCCAAAATCCATGGAACCTCTCTTGTGGAGTTGGTATTTAATATATTATTTGTGAGTTTAAGGTGCCAAAATTTGAGGCCCCTTTTTTACAATCACTTCAATTTTGTAAATGAGTGAAGCTCATTAGTTCTTGCATGACCCATAAGGGAAGTTCCCACTACAATTATTTACAAAGCCACAGTGGCTTATTGGAATGAAAATCTAAAATGTGTCGAGTATAAAATGGCCATGAGTAATTGCCGGCGTCTTTTTGTCAACTCCCTGCATTCCACTCTACAAAATCATCATCAACAACTCAATTAGAAAAATAAATAGATAGCACATAATTAACCATTACGCAAGTTATCCCAATTGCAACTAGCCACTACAACAGGAGGGTGCCTAGTCTCGTAACATCTCTCCCACCATGGATAGCAATTGTCCTCAGTTGATCAATAGAGAAATCAACTGGACCGTGAGGTGGAAATTGTGGAGAAGGTCTGGAAGTTGTGAAAGAACTTTTCACGCATCCATTTGGCTCTAGGTGACCCTTGAAAGTTAAAAGGTAACAATTATAAACCATACAAGACATATTTAGGAATTTTCAGAATTATTCGAGTCCCATTTTTTAAAATGATATTTAAAATTGGAGTCTTTTTTATTAAGTTTGACCTGATGGTTGTTTTTGTGAAGCTTTTCTGCCATATAAAAAAGAGGCACAAGCACATGAAAGGGGGCTCAAACCCTCATTTGGTGTTGCTGCTTCCTAGTAAATACAAAGATTGTTTGGGTATATAGTTGGCATGCACCTCAAACTATCTATTTTTTGATAAAAAGGGAAAGAAGGTCAATGATTACTATTAACTTTTATAACCTATTGCTAGGCATTGTGCTTGAGCCTCATGCCCCTTATGTGTCCCCATTCCATGCCCCTTTGTGTAAGCTAACTTCACCTCTTGTTACATGATTACTACGGGTACATAAGTGGCATGAGTTTACAACTACCACCATGCTCAAGGTACCAATAGGACATGATGTTCACACTCAAAATTTGAGCCTCCATCTTGCTATAGGTATGTAAGGAGCATCCACCTTGCTATAGGTATGTAAGGAACATGACTCAGGGATCAACCTTGTTCTAAGTACATATGAAGCAACACAAGGCTGAAACTCTTTGCCTTGGTCTAGGTAGCGAATGGGTAAGTTCAAGCCTCCACCTTGATCTAGGTATGTAAGAACATGAGGTTCAAACTTATGTTGAGCTTTATGTCCCTTTAATACCTAAATCAAGGCTGAAGTTCAAACTCTTGCAGCTATGCCCCCTAGGATGTAAGGAGTGTGAAGAGTTTGAGACTCTACTTTGTTCCAAACCCGTAGGTAAGTATATGTGGCCGGCTCAAACTTAAGTTCTTGCTCATACTCTAGGTATGTAAGAAGCATGAAGCTCAAACTTGAGTTCAAGCAATCGCCTTGTTCCAGGTATGTAAGGGACATGAGGCTCGAACTTAAGTTCGAGCCTTTGCCTTGCTCCTAATTTATAGGTAAAAATTTGAGACTCCATCTTGTCCAACGTTAGAAAGAGCATGAGGCTTGAACTTAAGTTGAGCCTTTTCCTTGCTCCAAATTTATAGGTAAAGTTTTGAGCCTCCATCTTGTCCAAAGTCAGAAAGAGCATGAGGCTCGAACTTAAGTTTGAACTTAAGTTTGAGCCTTTGCCTTGCTCCAAATTTATAGGTAAATCTTTGAGCCTCCATCTTGTCCATGAGACTCGAACTTAAGTTCGAGCCTCCACCTTGCTCTAGGCATGTAAGGGACATGAAAATTTAAACCTCCACCTTCCTCAAAATCCATAAAGCGCATGAGGCTGGAGCCTATCGCTGTGTTGGCTATAAAATGCACACGAACACTCACATCACCTACTTCAAAAACTTAACTAAGGCTAGTAGAAAAATCTTTAAGCTTTTCAAACATATTAAACTACACACACTATAATCAAAACTAATCCTGCGTGTGTTTGCATGGCACAATTGGCAAGGCATGAGCATGGCCATGAATAAACGCGTGCCCTTGATTTGAGCATTTGTTGAGAAATTAGCTGTAGATTAGCCCATTGATGAATGAATGGCATGTCTAGACAATTGCATGCTTCCCTTTAACTCCACCCTAATTACCAGTGCTTTTTGCCCTACTTCTATTTCAGATCCTCTAATATCTCCATGTGGATGATTCTTTAAGAACCCAAGGACTTACAGAGGTTAAGGGGAAACTCAGTATGCCCTACAAATTCTTTGCAAAATTCCAATCATTACTAGTAGGGTGATGGGGTAAAAGCACCAACTATCCCAAAAAACGATGTTGACTCACACTGCAGCTTGCTATTTTACCATATGCACAGAACATGCCAACATGTGCATTTCAAGCATTTTCCATTTTCAAAACTTTTTGAGGGGCTACAACTCTTGTAAGCCCTCCTCATAACCTATGCAATCATGGTGTGTGAAGACGAGTTCACAAGAGTATGAGTGGGCCTCCAACCCCTTGTGCTGTTGGGTGGGATGGGACTCCAATATCTTTCATGCTAATTCCATTGCACGGGGATCATCTAGTTGTGGCTCTGCAACCATTGTCTCCACAATCACCTACATCCATAGTTTGCAACCACCATCTCCACTGTCACTGGCTGTAGCCACGTCTGCAAATCACCATCGCAGTCGTCTGCAAACTACCATCTCCACCGTCGTTTGCATCTGCAAACCACTATTATCACCAGCATCTGCAAGGTTATTGTCCAATGCCAGTGCGACTCATTCAAGGAGACCAATTTGGGGTTGTTATCTACCACCAATGGCAGTGCACAAAGACCCGTGTGGGGTTGTTGCAGGGCTGTTGTCCGCCACTTTGCAGCTCCATCACAACCATCATCTTAACAAGGAATTTCATGTCTGCCGCTCAGGGAGACCTAGCCGAAGAGGCCATTTCCTATCGTGATTTGCAGCTACTGTCTCATCGTCGTCACATGGTATGCATGGCCACTGCGCTTTGCCCCTAGCATCTACTTCAGTGCAACACTTAACGCCGATGAGCGGTATCAACTAACAGCGGTAGGGGAGAACCTCTGTCATAATCTGACAGCTTTGAAGTTTTAATTTCAAAATTCAAATTAAAGTGCATTTCTTTAATGAGGCTCAATTTTTTTTTGTCTTGAGCTAACCAATGGTGCCCACCATTCCATTTTCATGAGACCACCCAATGAACACCCACGCCCTTTTGCTAGACTCTAGAAGCAATGTCTCAAAGATGTCATCTCGCTCGACCTCGAGTTCAAGATTCAACGTTTCTTGGATGTTCTAGCTCAAGACTTTGAAGATGCACAAAGTACTATGCACCCTCAACAAAGCGTCAACCAGGAGTATGCAGCCTCAACCACGCATCGACCGAGAGTATGCACCCTCACAAGAGGTTCTAGATGCAGACTTTGAAGATGCACAAGACTATGCAGTCTCAACGCTTATTAGAAGAGGTTTAGGTTAGAATGATACAAATATGTGCAAGCAAACTCCAAGGGAGTCAGCTTGCAAGATCTTTACAACTAGTCTTAGAATTGAGAAACCTCTTCTCTATGTTTATGTCAACACAATTTGGAACACCCATTTCATTTGTAAGCATTTTCAAAGAGCCTTGATCCAAACTTTCAATCTTGACAACATCTTTTGAGACAAAACTTTTGACATTGTTGGTCATTGGTGAGGATATGTATTCGTCATGAAAACTAGACATTCAACTTGTATCTTCTAATGTATTCTCACCCTTTATGCTTGCTTGTACGAAAACACAATAGGCACAAGCTATAGATGAGACACACCCTCAACCAAGCGTTTGGGTCTCAAAAAGTCTTTTCGCATGATCCTTGTCTCTGGAAAAGCATACTTTCAAAATCTCACAATAGTTCTCAAGGAGAGGATGTGCACCACTCTTGGAGTATTAGTGTCCATCATATGCCTCATGATCAAACATATTTTACACCTTCTTGCACAACCTACATGTAACATGTGTCAGAAGCATGGGGCTCCAACCTCCAAGACAAAACTTAGAGCTTGGTAAATAGCACACACTTGTTTAGCACTTTGTGTAGGTCTGTGTATACATGACAATTGCTTGCAAGATGAAGAAGAAAATCCTTTTCATGCTAGCATTCATTTAGTTGTAGACAAGAATGATGTGCATCCTCAACCAGAGTTTAGGTGCTCTTAGAAATAGATGTAAGAAGAATTGTCCCGTTTTTGTGTATTTTTCCCAAAATTCCTAAATTGTTGTTATACCACTACGTGTAGTGGTGGTCTTGTAATCAACTATTTTTGCATGGATTAGTTTTTCTTCTAATCCTCATAAATGTGTTGTGTAGGTAGGGGTCCTCTGAAAGATTTTAAAAGACTAATGGGGAATGCATCGTGAATGTGCCTACGTGAAGAGAAATTAAGTATTAAAAGATAGTATTATGTTTAAATATTCTTGGACATTACCATGTCCCAAAACATAGTGACTACCCTAGCATGAGTAGAGGGCATGGAGAATGGACAAAATTTTAACAGTCTTGCTACACAACATATCCTACATTAAAACCATAGAAGGTGGCACATAAAGAAGGTTGAATATCTGAAAAGCAACCTTTACAAAAACTTTAGTACCTGCTAGGGCTATTAAGCCCAAGGCTACAAGATATGCAATACCATATCAACTTGTTAAACTTCACTTTTTAATCAAATAAGTAAATGCTATTATGAAGAAATTGGTGTATTTCACTATACAAACAGGTTTCTATCTTCAAATGACCGTAGCGCATAAGTAGTAAAAAAATTCAGAGATGTAAATTTATCATACGTTAATAACGTGTCACTTGGGTTTTTGATAAGAGTGTAAATGATTGCAAAGCGGATACTTATCTTGAGTTTATTGGTTTGGAAGTTTAGAATTCTTGACTCATCTACACTAGAGAGAGATTGCTTTTGCTCATTAGTTCTTGCATGACCCATAAGGGAAGTTCCCACTACAGTTATTTACAGAGCCGTAGTGGCTTATTGGAATGAAAATTTAAAATATTGTGCGAGTATAAAATGGCCAAGAGTAATTTCCGGCGCCTCTTCGTCAACTCCCCGCATTCCACTCCACAAAATCATCATAATCAACTCAATTAGAAAAATAAATAGACAGCACATAATTAACCATTACGCCAGCTATCCCAATTGCAGCTAGCCACTACAACAGGAGGGTGCCTAGTCTCATAACATTATGGGCATGGAAAGGGTTGTGGAGTACATGATAAAGATGCATCAAAACCCCTCACATCGACTTCCGACAATTGTATGGGAAGCAAGCAAAAAAGTTCAAAAGACGCATAAAAGCAAGATTTTGAGCACCGGATGGATGCAAGATATAAAGAAGTGGTTTGGAAGATGGAATGCATCACACTTGCTACATGATGCCTCAATAGACTTTCAAGTGAATGAAGCTTTTCTACAATGCCAATGTATTACGGCTTGGGAGAAATCCGGGGGGTCACTCTACATATATTACACCACCCATATTGCTTCCAACTACAAAACCATGTTCTTTGCTGAAAGAGGAAATCGTACTCACCCTTACGTATGTGAGCCTATCCCCTTGTATGTCATTCGTCTTAGCTCCCACTCCCTCCGATGCGAGACAAGGCATTGGGTCAATGGAGAAGAGCCAAATTGAGTGTGCACATTATGTTCTCTGCAAGTTCGAGAGTCTAATTACCACACACTACTAGAGTACTCAACTTTTGGTCACATCTGAACTTGCTTCCTTCACATTTTCAGCCATGACTTAACCTACACACTTTCCTCTCCCAGCCACAGTGTGTGGGCTCTCCATTGCAACTCTCATCACCACAATTTTAGAGCATTGAGAATCACTCATCACAACACACATACTACATCACATGTAACTTTGGTCCCATAGGTCATATTTTACCTCCAAGGACGATAATAAGAAATAACTCTCTCTCTCTCTCTCTCTCTCTCTCTCTCTCTCTCTCTCTCTCTCTCTCTCTCTCTCTCTCTCTCTCTCTCTCTCTCTCTCTCTCTCTCTCTCTCTCTTTTCAACAGTACTTAGATAGATCTTTGAGTGAGTCTTTGAGGCCTGTTGGGATTGTTTGTACAACATTAAAGACTCTTCTTCTTCCTCCTCCTCCTCCTCTTCTTCTCTCTCATTGGTTTCAAGAACTGTTGTAGAGATTCTTGAGGTATCATGGCTCATTCCTATGATGTTAAAACGTTTCCACCTCCTCTTCTCCAGCTTATTATTATTATATTCTCTCTCTCTCTCTCTCTCTCTCTCTCTCTCTCTCTCTCTCTCTCTCTCTCTCTCTCTCTCTCTCTCACACACACACACACACACACACACACACCAAAAGAAAACAAGAAAATGATAAAAAGAGTTAATCAAAATGCTTTAAAGCCTCGCTAGCTAGAGTGTCTTGCCGAGGTCGATTGTGTTCCCAAAGTTTCTTTACCATGGAAGCTTGGGTTCATTAGTGGACTCATATGATTGTCAAGGGGTCTCTCTCTCTCTCTCTCTCTCTCACACACACACACACACATACACACACAGAGCTTACCTCATTGGCCCTAGGACACGCCTTTCACGGTTGACATAAACCGGAGAAACTATTGGTATAGAGAAAAAAAAGGGTGCCAATCTTTCCTTTTACCCTTTGCAAAATGGAGGGGAAACTTCACTATGCCTAATATAAAGCACACCAATGTCACACAATGAATATATTCACCACTATCATCGCTTTGGCAAGGTGCTGAAGGCATGTAGCTTCACGTACAGTTCGGAAACCGCTTGCTCCACAAACAATGGCATGGCATTCATGAAGATGGCTTGTGCACTAATCTCTCATAGAGATTCCAGCAGAAGAGTGAACTCACAGTACCTTAGCATGGAATGGTAAAATAGAAAGGGGACAAAGAAGCTCTCAAAATTTGAATGAAGTGGCAAAACCTATGGATCAAAACTGGCCGCAAAAGGTAGTCTACTAACGTAGTTGTTGGTATATTACTCAGGAGGGTTACTATTTGTAAAACCTATATATCGTGTGTGTGTGTGTGTGTGTGTGTGTGTGTGTGTGTTCAAGGAATATATATAAAACCCCTTAGCTGTAATTTTTTCATAATAAACGAGATTATTCACCTATTCAATCAGTAACTTTTATTTCAAGGTTATTTTCCCAATAGCCATCTATATGTGGAAATGCTAGAAATTATAGAATATAATAATTCTTTCTATTGAACACACATGATAGGCCCCCCCCCCCAAGGTATATTAAGGTTTGCGCAAATACTTGCTCTCTTTGCACATTAAAAAATAGAGGGGGGGTATATGGTCATACCCTAACAGCATGGCTGTGGTGCCGTTACGTTGGTCTACAATGCACACATTCTCAGCCAAAGAGAGCAAAAGATTGCTTCTCAAATCTGGTTGCAAGCACATGCATCTCCTCCTCCTCTTCCTCGTCTCTCTCTCTCTCTCTCTCTCTCTCTCTCTCTCTCTCTACGTGTGTGTGTGTGTGTGTGTGTGAGCCATTTGGGGCCACAGACTCTGTGTTGTTTCTTCCTCTGTGCGTTGTTTTGACCTATGACCACTACCTTCACGATCGACTGGTCTTAACTACTCTATGTGCCCTGGGAACATTGGATAGAGAGTCATCAGTGGCCTGTCATTCAAGAATTATAGAGATGGGAACAGGGAGGTGGCTTGAGTTGGCATTTGTTGCCTCCCTATATGAGAATCTCTTTTAGCTTAACAGAGTAGTATAGACAAGTGTGTTGCCCATCCTCCACACACACACACACACACACACACAAAGAGAGAGAGAGAGAGAGAGAGAGAGAGAGAGAGAGAGGATCATCAGTTCCTATCCAAAAACAAACGGCTCTCTATCACTTCATATATAGAGGGACTATATGTTTTACACGTCATCATATTCTCCAAAACATGCTAATTTTAAATAATCTTACGGTAGTACTTCTATTTTTTTAATGCTCTTTGAAATGTGGTTAGTTGCTACGTAGTGAAAAGACGACTCCAATTTGGCATAATGTACCCATATTAACATAACAAATAAGTAGATAAACCATTCAAGTTGGTGAATTCTCCCTCGAAAGACATTATTACAAGATTTGGAAAATCATGGTACAGTAATGCAACACATTTAAAGCATTATAGCAGAAGCTTATGGTTCTATCATACAACAAGCTTGATCTTGCAGAATATACAATCTTTTTTTTTTTAATGCTCAGTAGAGCTTGCATACACAGAGCCCTAGCATATCCTTTGCAGAGGGTCAACCCGAAAAAGAATACAACGAAGGAGGGCACCCGACGCGCCTTACTTACAAAGCTTGCTTTTCCTTTTTCCTATTACATTGGATCTATGAAGAGCTCTGCTATTTGGAGGAGTGGATCGAGCACAGAATATACAATCTTAACAGTAGAGAGAGCTCAAGCAACCGAAAGGTTAGTGCCACTCTCCAAATGTGAATGTAGAAGTTCATGCATTAAATAGTTGAAGTTGTTTCTTGTGGTGCTGTTTGTAGAAGGGGAGAGTCTAGGAGAGGGTTTTGGAAGCTTCTTTTCTTGCCACTTTGTTTGAATATGGAGCTCATCAAGCAAAAGGCCAGTTGTCTTATTAATAAGGGCAACATCTCTCTTCATGAACCTCATGCACAATCTAACTTCATCTAGTTGGTGAGCATTGTTCAACACTCCTCTTTCACCAAGGGAAAACTCTCTCCTTTGGAGGCCAATAAATGGCACTCTCGAACTTCGATAGCCATCCACAAGGTGTAAATAGACCTCCAAATTGTGTGAATCGACCATGCCGACATTCTTCTTCAAGAAAGGTGAGAAGTGGTTGTCGAGACGAAGCTCCATGCCAACATGCACATATGTGTTCCATTTAAGATTATGGTGATGAGAAACCTTACTAGATGGCCCACTAGAGGAGACATGGTGTGTAGGAGTTTCCTCATGGACAAAGATTCCAGGAACCTTAGGCACCATGTCATGGACATTAACTACCCTTAAGACCTTCACACCTATTTCTTCTAATCTCAACCTGAAGGCCTCATTTCCCACTCGTGGGGCTGCAAACGATATCACGCTCACCGGTACATCCTTCTCAACACAATTCAGAGCCACATCATAAGAAGCCAATAGTGCCAAGGCTCCTCCCAAGCTGTGCCCTGTCAGGGTGATGCTCAATTGACTCTTTTGTCCCTTGTACATATCCACCAATCTCTTTACCTCATCCCTGACTTGCTTGGAAGCACTCATTTGGCCATGAGGTGCATCCATGTTGCAAGATGTGTAGAGGGTATAGAAGCCACGCTCGACGCCAACATGACCATGTGACGTCGTATTGTGGGATGCGCCACTAATGCCATGTGGCTCAATCATGGCCCCATCAATGTCTTCAAGCCACTCGATTTGAGTGACCGTGCCACGCCACACCACCACGATGTCACGTCTACCGAGTCGTGCAATCTCCTTCTCGTCGTTTGCCACGGCGATAAACCCAATCCAGCTAGATTCGTGTTGCCCGTGCATTCCGGTGCGACTTTCGAGCCATTTGGGCAATACATGGACATCTGACGAGGCATAGATGTACTTAGTAACAGTGTATCCGGTCCACGTGAGACCGGCCCTTTGAAAAAGCTCTTGTTCCTCATACAAGCACTCCCCCCGGGTGTGAGACCCCTCCTCATTATCAAAGGCATCATAGGTGAGCTGTGCAAGGTCACCATACTTGATGATTTCAGCCCTTAGATCTGGATCCAACGGCGACAAGAGGCCCGCCCAATTGCTGCAGCCATGATATTCTTGCCAACGTTTGGAGAGCTCCCCATTGGGGCTGTTTCTGAAGGTCTCTTCAAGGGATTGGATGAGAGGGTCAAGCTGCAGGTGGCCAGGAGAGTGGCGATTGGGGGATTGCAGGGAGAGAGAAGAAGGAGAATATGCTTCTCGGCCCTTGGGGTTTCGTAAGTCAAGAGCAGTAGAAGGAGAAGGAGAGGGTGCAGAGGCAGCGCCCCACCTGCACCAGGTGGTTTTGATCGGCTGCAAACGAGGGGTAGAGCGTGTGTATGGGAGGCGCAATGGACGGTGGGGATTGGTGGAGAGGGGGCGGCAGCGCGAGGAGGTGAGATCGAAGCCGTTGGATGATGAAGGCGCAAGGCTAAGGGCCATAAAATGAAGCAGAGAGAGAGAGAGAGAGAGAGAGAGAGAGAGAGAGAGAGAGACAGCACTGTCCAGTAGCCAGCTTATGTATATTTATATTCACTCACCTGCAGCCACATTGTTTCAAAAGCCTGAGATCGAGTCTTCTCCTCTCTGCATCGTCATCTTCATCCATCCTTCTCTCTCTCTCTCTCTCTCAGTGCTGGTCATTTTCTCCCTTTTGACAAGGTCTCCCTCCTTTACCAGGTCAAAGTCAGCCCCCCGACACCCGGCCCCACCCGCCCGCCGGCCCGGCCTTTTCTGCCGCTCGACTTTTAATTTCACGTGCATCCACTTTAGTCTTTGACCTGTAAAAATGATGTATAAAGATTCGAAGCTCCATTATTGAGGCCATCTTCTGCAAACCAATTGGAGGGCAAACCTCTCTTCAACCGAAGGGCCCATTTAAATTGGCGAAACTAGGAGGAGGTCCGCTTCCATGGACATTGGCCATTGGCCAACCTTATCCACTCGGGAAGATTACCTTACGAGTCGGGCTGTCTCTACCTAGGGGGGTTGGGTGTGTGTGTTGTTATTTCAAAGTTGTACATAATTCTCAAAAAAAAAAAAAACTCCTCAAAAGATGATCAAGCTGAGGAGGTTGAACACGAGGTCGAGATGCCAAAATTTAGCACAAGAGATCAATTCACTGGATTTAAACTCCTAATCTCACGGACAAAGTACACAAACCACTCAGGCAATGAAATTTTTGTGTTCAAAATTTCAAACATGTAAAATACTTTTTTGCTTAGAGCTCATATCGTTTGAATCCGACTTAAGTGAAACCTAGTGGGAGCCAAGGGATCCTCTACACATGATTGTCTCATGGATTTAAGGGCTCCCACTAGCTTCCATATGTAGCTAGATTCGACCTAAAACTAAACTTGGACACACTGATCTGCTAACTTTAGTATGTATAACACTTAGTATACTCTTGCTTTCTTTCATGTGTGCCTTACGGTTGAAGTGGATTCCATGCATGGATCTTGAGTTGGAGCCCTGGTGGCTATGGGTTAGGGGGGCACTACCCAACTTTTTCTTTTGCCCTAGTTTCCTATTTTGGCCACCTACGTTAGAGTGTGTAGTAGCAAAAGAAGAAATATGAACACGAGAATGAGAGAATACAAGAGAGAAAGTGAGAGTGTTAGTGGATTGCAACAACGGACGTCTATAACATAACTAACTAGGACTAACAAACTCTCATGTCATTACTCAGGGAAGCCATCGGAATGGGGTACTAACACCCATTGTGTTGTGGAATGAGATGGTCACATGATAGCTATTCCATGTATAGTACATTAGAGTGAGATGTCAGATATCATATCAGATGAGGTGAGAAAAATCAAACCTTAGAAAACCAAATGGAAAAATCAAAAAGAAATTGAACTGAACTAAAAGAATGAATTTAGATGACATGAACTAAGACAACCAGCATTTGCAGTGGAGCCACCCTCTTTCTTCTTAGCCTCCTTTGCCTTCAACTTAGGACACTGCTTAAGTGATCATTAGTTTTACAATAATGGCAATGCATCTTCTTTTTTCCCTTATCACCAGAATTGCCAGACGAAGTGCTACCAGCAGAATCATTGGGAACAAAAGTTTTGCCACTCGCAGCAGAACCATAAGAAGTGGCTGCATTGTTATTACCATGCTTTCTTTGAGAAGCAATAAAAGCCTGTTCAATTGCACGCTGTCCAAAGACCGTCCAAAATATCTCAAGCCCAGTTTGCAGATTTTGTTGAACGAATGTGAGGAACAATGGTGCGCTTCATAGACAACGCAATCAATGCATGAGCCTGGGCATCCTTTACATCCCAACGATATTGTTTTGCCGTAGGCAAAACAACTCTAATAGCAGCAATCCTTGCAGTAAGACATGCCACATCCTAAACATTGCCTACATCCTCAGAACCAGGACGTACATCAATGCCCTGCACAATATTCCCAACGCCCTTTGACACAAGAATGTGTTGCATCATATAAGCCCACATAGGGTAATTGTCCCATCCAACCTGTCCTCAGCAGCAAACATCTTGAACACATTTGTGTTGTTGTCAGCCATGGTAAATGCTGCACCTGATGTGAAAAGCCATGGTAGAAGACTGTAGGGCAGTTGTTATGCAAAAAATGGCACTGAAAAAAATTCTGCACAAAATGACAAAATTGCCTATGTAGACCTGCTTGTAGTGAAAATAGAGGCCGAAATGAGTCCGTAATGATCCCGAATCTGTGCAGACCTGCGAACGCTCCCCAAACCTCTTGAAATCGGAGAAAGTGAGCAGGCATGTACTGGAGCAGTTGGCGACTGAGCCCTAGAGGACGCAACCTGCTCTGATACCAATTGTTGGTATTAGGATTGCAGAGAAACGCACACAGCTTGGAGAAGACGAAGGAAGCTCAAGGCACACAATAGAGAGTGTCTTACTTAGTGTGCAATGGAAATATAGATAGCCCTAGAGTGATGGGCGTATATACAATGCACGGGGAGGAAAACCTCCTAAAGAGGGAAAAAATGCCCCGGCGGTCCTAGTGTGTTCACACACATCACTACCACATGTATATGGTAACAAGCCATGAAGAAGTTTTTGTAGACATGTAGTAGTGTTAGTGTGTATACGTGCTTCACCAGGGGTACTTTTCTCCCACTGGGTTTTTCCCCTGGACATCTGGTGTGAAAGGACACCTTATCTCTTAGGGTTTCATATAAGCTTTGTAGCTCTGAGTTTGTATACTCTATTATTCTAATACACAGAGAGAGACTACAGAGATCTTGTACGCAAGCTCTGTGTCTTCTCCTTCTCCATCTTCTTCCTACTCTGAGTTGTTGTCTTCCTTCTGTTTCCTGTTTCATCATCTTCAACAATATATTTGTAGACATGTAGTAGTGTTAGTGTGTATACGCGCTTCACCGGGGGCACTTTTCTCCCATTGGGTTTTCCCCCCTGGACATCTGGTGTGAAAGAACACCTTATCTCTTAGGGTTTCATATAAGCTTTGTAGCTCTGAGTTTGTATACTCTATTATTTTAATACAAAGAGAGAGACTACAGAGATCTCGTACGCAAGCTTTGTGTCTTCTCCTTCTCCATCTTCTTCCTACTCTGAGTTGTTGTCTTCCTTCTGTTTCCTGTTTCATCATCTTCAACAATTGGTATCAGAGCAAGGTGATTTCCAGAGCCTCTACTTGCGTTTTTGCGTCCGCGTGCGCAATCGCAGTTTTCAGGTTGTTTTCGGAAAATTTGCTCGTGGGAGCATCCTCGACGTTCTGGGAGTATTCTGAGTAGGTGACCTGTGGTTTTACCCCCCTTTCGAATCCGTTCGATCCCTCAGAATTTTTTTCTGAGCAGCATAGCAGAAGTTACTTTTTTGAGGCGTTTAGATCAAGAGGGTGTGCTTTTTGACAGATTTTCTTCACGTAAACAGTTCTTTTGGGAAGCAGCTTGTCTTAGCTTTGTGCTGAGATTTTGTGTAGAGTTTTGCTTGGATTGGAGAGGAGATTTGTGAATCTCTTGGAGGTTCTTTTGCTCTCTTGTGTGTATCCACAGTATGGCTCAATCTACGGACAAAGAGATTTTTGGTGCGTTTACATCCGAAGACAAATTGGATGGTACCAACTATTCTCTTTGGTCTTTTATGGCCAAAAATGTTTTGGTTTGTAAAGGATTGTGGGATTATGTATCTGGAGATGAAGTTCTTCCAGGTAGCATTGCACCTGCCACGCCTGGTCGTGGTGCAGCTATTGCTGCAGGACCCTCACAAGTCACTCCAGAGCAAAAGAGATGGGATACTAAAGATGCACAGGCTATGGCTGTGATTGCCTTAACCATAAAGAGGAAAATCACACCACATATCAGATCTTGCAGAACTTCTGAGGATGCTTGGAACACTCTGCAAGCTATGTTTGGAGGAAGAAATGCTGCTAGAATAGAGTTTTTGAAGAAACAACTTGACAAAATACAGATGGACGAAGGTGACGATATTGTCGAGCATCTTACAAAAATCAGGGATCTTAAAGAGCAATTGCTTAGCATTGATGAAGTGATTCTAGAGAAGGACTTGGTTTCCAAAACACTCAATTCACTACCACCATCTTATTTGACTTTTCAGACTTCTTTGACTCTATCTTTAGGAGCTAATCCTGAGCCTCTTCATTTTGAAGAGTTAGTGGCTTTGCTATTGCAGGAGGATCAATCACGTAAGAACAAGTCTTTACAGGTGGATGGTATGGATCATGCTCTTGTTGTACAAAACAAAAACAAGGGTAAAGAGAGTGCTCATTACTCCAAGTCTGGTGCAGGACAGTCTTCAGAGAAGTCTAAAGGTGATTCCGACAAGTCCAAGAAGAAAGGTAAATGTCACTACTGCAAGAAACCTGGTCACTACATTAGTGAGTGTAAAAAGCGAATTGCTAAAGAAAAGAAGAAAGAGTCAAGTTTGGTTGTTTCAGCTTCTGGTGATTCTTCTACAACTAAAGAAGAGTCTACAAACTTTGTGCAGGATTCTTATGCTTTCGTAGTATGTTCAGATTTTTCTGCTTACAGTGTTGACAAGACACAAATGATTTGGTACTTTGATAGTGGTGCATCCAGGCATATTACTTCAAGGAAGGATTTGTTTTGTTCATTAGATGTACCTCCAGCAGGAAAGAAGGTGACATGTGCAAATAATGCTTCTTATCCAATAAAAGGCGTTGGTAAGATTTTGATTACCATTTCAGATGGTTCAGATTTATGCTTGCCAGATGTCTTATATGTTCCAGGGATCAAGAAGAATTTGTTGTCTGTATCCTCTCTTGCAAAAAATGGTCTTCGGGTCATTTTTGAGGATGACAGATGTGTTGTACGAGATCGAGAGAATGGTTATTCTCTTATCACTACAGGTACGCTAGAAAATGGACTATTTGTGCTAGATCGTTATGAAAAGCAGATTCAGGTATGTATTGCAGAAACAAAGACTCAGGCCATGCGGGATGCTGAGTTGTGGCATGCTAGATTCGGGCATGTTAGTTATGGCAGTTTGATGACTTTACAACGTCATAATATGGTGCATGATTTGTCTTTATTGGAGATGCCACCAAGACATGTATGTGAAGGTTGCGTTCTTGGAAAGATGCACAGATTTGCATTTTCGCAGGATGGTTCAGTTCGAGTGACACGAAAGTTGCAGCTTGTACACAGTGATGTATGTGGTCCTATGAGGACGCCATCTTTGGGAAACAGCCTTTATTTTGTGACCTTCATTGATGACTTTTCCAGGTTTTGTTGGGTGTATCCACTCAAAGCAAAGTCAGACGTGTTTGTAGTTTTTCAACATTATGTCGGCATGGTTGAAAATGAAACAGGTTGCAAAGTATAGACTCTTCGTACCGATCGAGGAGGTGAATACATGTCAGGTGCATTTAAGGATTTTTTGGGAAAGAAAGGCATTAAACACCAATGCACTATGCCATACACACCACAATAGAATGGTGTTGCAGAAAGGAAGAACAGGTCTTTAATGGAGACGGCTAGATGTATGCTCAAGGCTAAGAGTTTGCCTCTTAAGCTATGGATGGAGGTAGTTGCTTGTGCAGCACATGTTTTGAACAGGTGTCCTACTCGTGCCTTGAAGACCATTACTCCATATGAAGCTTGGTATGACAGAAAACCTTCAGTCAGTTATCTTCGTGTTTTTGGTTGTCTTGCTTATGCTCACATCCCTCAGCAGTTACGTGGGAAGCTTGATGATAAGGCAATCAAATGTATATTTGTGGGGTACAATAGTGGAAGTAAAGGTTATAAACTTTACAATCTTGCTACAAACAAGATTTTTGAAAGTCGTGATGTAATTTTTGCAAAAACTACTGCTCAACCTATGGTTGCTTTTGATGTACCTCATATGCTGACACATGATGTATTTGAAGGTTTGCTTCCTTCTTTTGTGGAGAATCAAGAATCACAACAGGTTGATAATCTTGATCAATCTTTTGATCAGCATGTGACACCTCATGATGTAGAGGAAATTGTGCGTGAAGAGCAAGAAGTTCTCAGGGAAGAAAGAACCTTGCCTAAATGGGTTCAGAAAACTTTGCAGGATAGCAAGTTGGATGCACCGTTGCCACGAAAAACACGTGCTGGTACTACTTTTGGCAGAGAGCAAGTAGATTTGGCTTGCTTTAGCACTCTTTGTGATGTAGATGAGCCTGATTCATTTGAACAAGATTAAGAGTGTGTGCAGTGGAAAGATGCTATGCAGCAAGAAATTGATTCTATTCATAAGAATCATACATGGGATCTAGTGGACTTGCCTACAGGTAAAAAGCCTATTGGTACAAAGTGGGTTTTTAAGGTAAAAAGTAAAAAAGATGGTACTGTTGACAGGTACAAAGCAAGGCTTGTGGCAAAAGGCTATGCACAACAGAAAGGCATAAATTATGATGAAACTTTTGCTCCTACTTCTCGTGCGTCCACAGTTAGATCACTAGTTGCAATTCCTGCTCATCCTGGTTGGAAAGTGCATCAGTTGGATATCAAAACTGCTTTTTTGAATGGTGATTTGCAGGAAGAAGTTTATGTAAGTCAACCAAGTGGTTTTGTTGTAAAAGGTCAAGAGAAAAAGGTATGTAGATTGCGTAAAGCTTTGTATGGTCTCAAATAGGCTCCAAGAGCATGGTATGAGAAGATACATACTTATTTGATTGGCCACGGATTTCAGAATAGTCCAACAGAAAGTACTTTGTATGTCAAAAAGAGAGATGGAGTTCTCATTATGCTAACACTTTATGTGGATGATATGCTTCTTACAGGCAATAATGCAAATGAAATTGAAGCGTTTAAAGATGCTTTGAGAAAAACCTTTGAGATGTCTGATATTGGTTTGCTACATTATTGCTTGGGTATTCAGTTTGTGCAATCAGAGGATGGCATATACATGTTGCAGGCAAAATATTTGCATAAAATTTTGGACAAGTTTGGTATGCAAAATTGTAAACCAATCTCTACACCTGTAGAAACTGGATCAAAGTTGAGCATGCACGATGCTGGAGAACCTTTTGATGTACATACTTATGCAGCAGCCGTTGGTTGCTTGATATATTTGGCAGGCAACACTCGTCGAGACATTCAATTTGGGGTTTCACAAGCAAGCAGATTTATGCATAGCCCAGGTATGCATCATTGGCAGGCTGTGAAGCGCATACTTCGTTACCTTTCAGGTACCCCTAATCTTGCCATGTTCTTTCCAAGGGGGGATATGTATGGAAAGCACAGTTCTATGCAGCTTCTTGGTTACAGCGATTCAGATTGGGCTGGTGATTTTGACACACGACATTCCACAAGTGGCAATTGTTTTTTCTTGGGAAATGCATGTATATTTTGGCTAAGCAAGAAGCAACCCACAGTGGCTACATCAACTTGTGAAGTTGAGTACAGGGCAGTTTTCACGGCAACAGTTGATTGTGTATGGATACGCAGGTTATTGGCAGATCTTTGTGAGTGTCAATAGGCACCCACTACCATTTTCACTGACAGTCAGAGTGCTATGGCAGTTGCAAGGAATCCAGTATTTCATGCAAGAACAAAGCACATAGAGGTTCACTACCACTATGTCAGGGAAAGGCTACGTGCAGGGGAGATCACACTAACTTACTGTCCTACACAGGATAACATTGCAGATCTATTTACGAAGGCGTTATCACGAGAAAAGTTTGAAGATTTTCGAAAAGCTTTGGGCTTACTCTCATACACATGATGATCTGCTACCTTGTACGGATTCACACTATCACTACAGGGGGAATTTGTAGACATGTAGTAGTGTTAGTGTGTATACGCGCTTCACCAGGGGCACTTTTCTCCCACTGGGTTTTTCCCCCTGGACATCTGGTGTGAAAGGACACCTTATCTCTTAGGGTTTCATATAAGCTTTGTAGCTCTGAGTTTGTATACTCTATTATTCTAATACAGAGAGAGAGACTACAGAGATCTCATACGCAAGCTCTGTGTCTTCTCCTTCTCCATCTTCTTCCTACTCTGAGTTGTTGTCTTCCTTCTGTTTCTTGTTTCATCATCTTCAACATTTTTTTTTCTTTTCCTATTAAATTTGGGTACCCAAGGGGTAGCCCTAAGTCCATCCCAAGAGCACCCTTCCATCACGATTAAGACCTCTTGTGGTGATGCTCACTCAAAGGCTTCAAGCAAGGCCACATGCAATTCACATGCATACCATGCATACCGCAAAGTATCCCTTTGAAGTTCATAGGTACCAAGGGCTTGCAGCCAAGGACCCACAAGCGAGGTCAATTGTTGATAGCCCCACTTGGTGATAGATCTTTGATCACAAAGGGTCCCATCCCTCGCTTTTTAAGTTTCTTGGAATGTTGTTTTAATGTATAAACTAGGATATAATCCCCTGTTTGAATTCTTTTGAGCACACATTCTTATCAAAAAACCACTTCTGCCTTCTTTTTTGAGTGTAGATAGAAACTACGACTTTTAAGAGGAGTTGATCTAGCTTTTCAAGGTCATCTATTCTTGAAGATAATTCATGGCCTGTCCATTCTAGTTGTTGGCTACCCTTAGCATTGGGGTTCAAAACTCCATGGGAAGGATAGCATTAAGACCAAACAACATGTTATACGGTGTCATTCCAATAGATGTCTTATAGGCTATCCTGTAATTCCCAATTGATCCTTGAATTATATACTATTTTAGTCAATACAATGCACAAGGTTTTGCTTGTAGCTTCAGCCTATCCATTAGCATGTGGATGGTATGGAGTAGCTTCTTGTGAATTATCATGAATTTATCTATAAGATTTTCAATAGTTTCATTAATAAAATGTGTTCCACAATCACTAACAAGTTCTATTGGTAGACCATATTTGACAAAGACATGTTCATAAAGAAATTTTACAGTGGTCCTCGCATCCACTTTTTATGTGGCTTTTGCTTCAGCCCATTTAGTGAGATAGTCCGTGGAAACAATGATATATTGGGCATGAGTTTGGGAAGCCAGAGGTGAGATTGGACCTACAAAGTATGTGCCCGACTTAGAAAAATCTCTAGTAGCTCCCATCATTGGACTTAACGGCATCTCATCCCTCTTTATTGGCACTTTGGCATGTTGACAAGCATCACATCTTTTAACATACTCTTCAGCGTCCATTTGTAATGTAGTCCACCATATTCCCATGGTCAAGACAATTTTTGTTGTCTTATCCCTTGAGAAATGGCCTCCTCTTATTCCTCCATGTGCCTGCTCTAGGATTGGAAAATACATGCTTTCCATTGTACATATCCTGAGCTGACTATCCTTTCCTCTCTTATAGAGATGATTTCAATCTATGTGAAGTCTTGAGCCTCTATTTCTATAGCTCTTTGATGTGCCCTAGAGATATTTTCAGGAAATGTTCTTGTTGTTAGGTAGTCAATTATATGTTGACTCCATTATGATGTAATTGTCACCTGAAACAACATTGCATGTTCTACTGGTGGTGTAGATCTGCATGTAGCACAGTTAGTAACATACTTATGTACATCAGCACACATATTTGGCTAATAAACTCCTAATTGTTTCAAGCGTTGATATGTTTTTGTTTGTGAGCATTGAAATGATAAGTCCTGAACATGTGCTTCTAAAAGATAACAATCGTACTCTTCCATACTTATGCATAGTTGTAAAATGTTTTCTCAGCCTAAATGATACAAACGTCCTCCAATTAATTGAAAATTCTTGGATTGTCAAACCCTCTGTTGTTTAAATTCTTGCTTGGTCCTATTGAACTCTCCTCCATAGCACAATAATCTGACTATATCCTGAAACCACTTGGGTACCATTTCAACATTGAAAAGATATGCATCAGGGATATCATTGTCTACGCCTTCTGGAGCTTCTCCATTTGGCTTGGAAAAATGGTCAGCTCAAAGATGCGTCTTACCCTTTTTAATAACTACTATAAAATCAAACTCCAGCAATATGATGAACCATCGTGCAATTCTTTTGCTATTGCATGGTTTGTTTACAAGGTATAAGAGGGCTTGATGACTCCTTGATGATCGACGAAAAACACAAATTTTTTTGCAAGGCAATAATGTCAAAAAAATTAGCAGAATATATCATCCCTATCCCTTCTCTAGTCTTAGTGGTAGTGAAGTTCTTTTTAGCACTGTTAAGCTATCTACTGGCATAACAAACTAGGAAGTCCATATTTCCTTCTCTTGGCTGAGCCGATACATCCTATAGCAAATGTTGAGGCATCAATATGAACATGAAAGGTATTTTCCCAATATGGTGCTTTAAATATTCGAGTGGATATGAGTTCTTTCTTCAACTTTTGAAATGACTCCTCACACTTCTTTGTCCATTCAAAGACTACTATAAGTGTATACAAGGATTGAGCAATGACTACATACATGTGTACAAACCTCTTGTAATAACCATGATGTCCCATAAATCATTGTACTTGCTTTGTGTTGTTTGATCTAGACATCTCTACAATCACTTTTGTCTTATATGCCATTTTCTGAGACAATATGTCCCAAGATTCTACCTTGTCTAACCGTAAATACACACTTTTCTCGGTTAAAGAAGATCGTATACGTCTTGCACTTCTCGAATATTTTTATGAGGTGCTCCATATGTTCACCTCTCAAGAGAGATTGGACACATAGATCATCCATATAAATTTCCAAAAATATCCTCAAGTATTCTTTAAAAGCATGTGTCGTTAATCTCTAGAACGTTGCCAGGATATTAGTTAGTCCAAAACAGCATGGCTCTATACACATATATTCCCCATTCTGTGGCAATATTGTCTTATATTGATTGTCAGGAGCGATTGAAAGCTGTTTGTAGCCAAAGATTACATCTAGAAAGAAATATGCTCGCTTGCCTGCCAGTCGTTCGAGAACATGGTCAGTGATAGGTAAGGGATAATTATCCCTTATTGTGGCTACATTAACCTTCTTTAGATTGACACACACTCAAAGTTTACCATTCTTCTTAGGCACTACCACAATTGGAGATACTCGATCAGTGTGTTCTATCTCGTAGATGAACTCTTCTTCCTTCAGTTTACCAATCTCTTCCTTGATGTGCTTCCCAAATATATCATATACGTGTACAATCTCTATTGGCTAGGCTTTAGATCGGGTTTTCAGGAGATCGTGTGTTGGCATATTGTTGGATCTACTCCTTTTAGGTCTTTATATGACCAAGAAAACAAATCCTTGTACTCCTTGAGAAGACTTATGAGCTTCTCTTCTTCTTCCAGACTGAGATCAGTTGCTATATAGACCAGCCTTGGCTCTTCTCCTAGCTCTACCAAGTCTATCTTCTTTGCATCCTCTGGTTCATCATAATACTCCTTCTCCTTTTGCTCTTGTATGGGTTGTGTCATCACTACCTCTCTGTCTTGGATAGTGAATTTCCTAAAGTGGCAACACACACTAACTTTGTCCTCATTTTTCTCACCCTCTTCTTCACTTTCTATTTCCATTGTCCACATTTCCCTCACAGTTTTCCTGATCTCTCTACATTTCTTCTTTCTTTTAACGTTGGTCCATTTTGGCGCTCCAAACTCATCCATCCCGGGTTCTTTTGGTTTTTTGTTTTTTGTTTGTTTTCAATCTTTTGAGCTTGCTTCCTCAAGCTTCTAGCACTTTCTTTTGTTCTTCCAAGGCGTGGTTTTGTGAACTAACCTGACATTTTGTCTTTTACAAAATCTTTTGCCTTTATAAGCATTAGAAATTGTATTTTGTCCCTTATTCTAGGCATCGGATTCTCTCTAGCCCTGTGTTCATCTCTCTTGCTCTTATAGCGTTGTTGATGTCTAGGTTTTTTATTTGGAAAGTGTAGAATCTGACATTCGCTATTGTTTCCTCTAGTTCACTAGGGTGGTCAGAGCATTCATTAGTTGCGTCTTCATCTCACTCAAGATTCTCTGTGAGTCGTAAAACATCTCCTCTTCATCTACTTCCACCGGTTTGTCTTTTCTAGATTGTTCAGAGACTAGTTCCTCCTCTTTCCCATTTACCACGCTAACCATATAGTATGGAACCTGTCATAATCATATTTATCGCAAAACTTCATCGCGGGACTATTCGAAATAGCACACACAACTAGGGTAGCTAGCTAGAATATGTGTCCACTCTAAAGGCTCTAGAATTTTTTCAAGGAAGGGTTCAGGAATGTATTCCTTGTCTTCAATCACCCTTTGCAGAATACACTCTTGTCATTTTAAGCTTTTGCACAAAGATGCTTGACACATCCATAGCTCCTTTGGCTTACCTAACCAAGCTAGAAGCTCATATCCTACTAATGTGGCCAAATCAAACTCCTCAACTGGGGTTCGGTTCACATCTTTATAACTATGGTCTTTAAGGCTTATGCATGTTGTGTTTTCCATATTTCTCAGGTATATATGGTCATTTCCCCAATCCTAGACCATTTTAAGTTGTCTCATGAATGGTCTTCCCAATATGATGTCGTAGTTGTTCTTCTTGTCAAAGTCAACAATAACAAATGTATGGTCATATTCAAATCCCAAGAGGTAACAATTACTTTCTCTAGAATCCCCAGGGGTCTCTCCATATACCCATCTACAAGCTATAGTTTCATTCTTGTTGCTCTTAAAGCCGGTTTTCTTCATTTTGTCCATAATTCTTTGGTTGCAATGGCCACACTTGCTCCACTATCAAGAATTGGCATGGTTGTAGCACCGTGAAACTCAATGGGAAGTGTAGTATCTCCATCCTCACCTTCACAATACTCCCCTACCTTGTTTAAGGGTATTGGTTGCATGTTTAACCGAGGCTTTTCGTGCTCTCTGATGCCTTCTTGTATCTGTGAAGCCGTATCCTTTACACCAAACTTTTCTAAGCATTTTTGGACTGTCGCCCACATGTTTGGTCGTATTCAAAGAAGCTCAACGAACGTAGTGGTGCAAGTCACAGGTGTTGATAATATGTCTATCAATCCTTTAGAGTCCAATTTTTTTATAAGGAGAGTCTTTGTCATAGTATTTCCTTCACATCAGACTTTGATTCATACTCTCCCATATAAGAGGGTAAGGTTCTCAAGGATTGACGCTGGTTATCTGAAGATATTATAGATCCTCTATCCCCCCCAATATGAACAAATATTTAGATCTGCTTGAGATCCTACCTCAAAGTCCTCAATAGGAGGAAGAAATGCATCCCTCTCATTACTAGTCTAGTTCACTCTCTGACAACTCATTTGCTTTGTTTTCTTCTCATATTTGTTTCAAAGTTTATCTAAGCCATCATCTCTTATGTATATCTCAAGTATGATAGGATGTAAACCATTGTGGTATTCATCACTACTCTTGGCTTTTCAATTAACTCCACGGGTTTTAGCTCAGCTGTGGGAATCTCAGCTATCCCTTCAGGCTTGTGTCTTGGTGGTATCATTGGTGTTGGATCTAGAACCTCCACTAAATCCTCTGGTTTACTTATCGGTGGCTCTAACAAAACTTGGGTGGTTTGGATCATCTTTTCACACATCTTTAGCCTTTGCTTTTCCAACTCGGCGTATGGGTACGTCATCCATGTTTGTTCCTGGATCTAGTTATTTTTAAGACGTGCTTCATAAGCTTTTAGAAGTTCATTTAGAGGTTTATTCACCTTTTCAACTATTATGGATCCTCTCGAACTTGTAATTTTTTGTTTTTCATTCTTCTCAGGCTCTACCTTAGGGGTCTCCTTTACCTTGTTGGCTTCCCCTTCTAGTTTTCTCAGTTTTTCCTTGGTTTGTTTCAGCTCTTCTACTAAGGAAGTTTGTTCTTGTTCCTTCCTAGATTTCATGCGTGCTTTCCTACAAAGTGTTGCGATGACTTCTCCATTCAAGACTAGGTGCATCTATTCTAAGCTCCTCTATTATTGATTCTTCCATTGCTTTTTGAGTTTGAGCTCTTGTGACAACATGTAAAGGTATCACCAATTTTTTTTTAGAACCACTACTTGACGAGATTGCCTCTAACATGATCAAAGTTGTTTTCACCATTTTATTTGGGTTTTTTGGGCAATGACTAATTAAATAAGTGATGCCACAATCTGGACAACATACATTCACTCTAATGAGGAAAGTCTTTCATAAGGTGGTTGCCACCACACTTGTAGCACAATCCTAATGGTTGTCGAGGGGCTCCTGGAGTTGCTCTTTGCTGATAGATAGGCCTTGGTCCTGCTAATCCGCCATTGGATCTATAAACAATAATGTTCTCTCATATAAGTTATATCTACCTTCTCCTAAAGCATGAGCTGATGTTGGAAGTCCAACATTCCCAATCATAATCCAAGGTTCTGATGCTTTAGGCTCTTCAAGTGGGTAGTATGATGAACTAGCCATATATCCACATGGTTCTTCATAATATGTGGGCACAGGCACTAAGGCTTGTCTCTCCGGTTCTTCTATAGTGGGTGCATACCTATGGCTTAATGGTCTTGCTCCTGGGAGAGGTGGTTGTTGCCCCAACATTGGTTGTGCCCGCTCGATCCCTACTGGTCCTAGCAAATTCCCTGTTGTGTACCTATACATTGTTGGTACTTAACACTAGGTTGGTAACCTAACAGGACATAAAAGTGTCCTTTCAGGGTTTTGAAAAAAACCTCCAAAACCATAGTAGATCCACTCATTTTGTAAAATCCTTTCATGAGGTTATAGTTCAAGGCCTACTAAACATGGAAAAAATAAGAAACTTGTAAAATTTCTCATCTTTTGGTCACACCAAGCCTCCAAAGTTGATGGACCAGTGAATTTTCATCAAAACAGTCATTTCTTACGTTTTGTTGCATAAAAATAAGATTAGGGATTTTTGTAGGACTTGAGATAAATTCCCTAGTCAACTTCAATGGGTTGGTGATGAGAACATATGATTGCTTCTCACTCACTATTTTTTGTTTTGCCAAAATAAATAGGTACAAAAAAGTTGAATTTTTACCATTCTGCAAACCTATCATCAAAGTTTTTATAGCCACACTCAATACAAATAATATATGCATGTTTTCTTAGTTTCCTATTGTCCTTTATGTTCATAAGGAGCCATGGAGCATGTGAAAAGAATAATACATCTCTTACCAAGGGAAATCTTGGGGACAAAGATGAAGTGTTAAATATAGCAAACATGAAAAAACTGGGTTCAACATTATGAGTTGTAGAATCCCATAGAAACTATTCAATATCTAGCCAAATTTGATACTTATGACTAGATATGGTTACTACCTACAAAATGCATGTAGTTGTCACAAGAAACTAACAATATTGAAAAAGCTATACTTGATATACTAGAATGTTTCGTTTTCTTCTATAATTGAAAAAATCAACCATCGTTGTGTACTATGCAAAATAGGGTATTAGGTGCCCCAAAACTCAAGGAATGTTAGCTTTATGTTACAATATGCGACATAGAAAATAAAAATGCATTTGGATATCATGAAATCCACCAAAAAAGTCATAGAAGAGCTAAAATTGGCTAAAAAACAGGATTTGACAATTTTTGTAATTTGGTCATAACTTACAACTTTAATATTTATTTCTCCCTAGAAGCATCAGGACATGTTGAGGACTACTAAAGATAGTTCTCTAGCATTATAAACCTCACAAACATGAATTCTAGAGTGGTATAGCTGCAAAAAGTTTAAAAAATCCAAAAACAGGACCCGTTTTTTCACACAGTTTAGGTTGTGAAATGTTGTGCAAGGACAATGTTAAAGATGGAATTGATATTCCAAAAAAATGTCGAGTTTTTTTCAGCTCATGAGACAACTTTCTAGATAGATATCACCTCAAAATCCATTTTGAAACTCTTGACATAATTCAAGGAAAATGGTCACTTAACAGGACATAAAAGTGTCCCATTACCAACCTAGTGTTAAGGAGGTGCTACCTAGGCTGGTGGGGCATACTGTTGCTCCCTCATATATCTCTTGTTGTAATAACACTCTTTTGTCACATGATTAGTCCATTTTTTCTTGATGGCACACCACTTCGATTGCTTAGCCTCTAGCTTAGAAAATGGGCTTATCCATTTGAGAACTTCTTCAATAAGTTGCACCTGGCTTAAAGCTGGCTCGTTCTTTTGTGTTGATTTTGTGGATATAGATCCACTACATTGTGATGAAAAATTATCATCTAAGTCTCTATAGTCACCTTTCTTGCAGAAAACACAATTGTCTACTAGATATATAGCTTCTTTGGTCAACTCGTTTAGCATTGTGCTCCTGTTTATATGCAGATACTTTTGAAGGTCCACATTCCTCAGTCCTTGGATGAATATCAACATGAGTCTTGATTGCATTGGTAAGTCTTCCACATGGTAGAATTTTATGTAGCATTTCAGTCTTGAAGCTACTTTTTGTATTGATTCTCCTTCTTTTTGCTTGAAGATATGGATTTGTGAGACCGTATTGTGGGTTATCCCTCTTTGAGATAATTCCTCAATAAACTTGTCAAATACCTCTTCCATTGACTCAAAATATCTACGTTCAACTGAATTAAACCATGTGGCGGCATCCTCCTCTAGAGCTAACCCAAATCTTGCGAACTGCGTGGAAAAGTCTAGGACTTGCTCAAGTCTAATGACGCGCACAAATGCTGCCACATGATCTATTGGGTCTCTGTTTCAAGAATATTTCTTGTTAACCCATTTTTGGACTTATGAAAAGGTCTGATTTTGCAGTGATCCATCAATCTCAGCATGGGATCCCCCATTCCTCCTCTATGAGCTTTTTCTGGTCTCGGATATGCTATGTGTTCCTCGCATAAGGGTGCTCCTAATCCATAATTCTTGATTGGTCTAGCAAGCGGTCATTACTCTTCTCAGACCCTTTCTCCTCATTGTCGTTCTCATGTGGTGCTTCAATCTTGGTCCGATTTTGCATTCTTGTTCTACTCTCATCCTAGTATTGCTAATGGAGTGGTGGTATTGGTGGTGCTTCCAGCCTTGATATGGTCTGATATCCACTCCTTTTCGTGTTCAGGTCTAGTGTTGCAAATTGCTTGAGCCATGATGGAAATGAAAATGACGAGGCTTGTGAGTTTTGAGGGTTTGAAAATGGATCTCTATTTGATTGCGATGTGGTGTCATATCATTTGAGAGGGATTCGTAGATTTGCTAGGGGTTTCTATGGGCGTTTGCTTCTCTTCAAAAGCCCGTGCCAATAGTTCTGGCGTTATTCCTTTCCCTACATCTTTTGGGTGAATTGGCTCGTATTCTTGTCCATACTTATCGACAAAATGATATGGGTTCCAGCTAAAGAATCATACAAAAACAAGTACTAGAATTTGTCTTTGCTCAATTCATTCACATGGGTTCCATGCAACGGTGGTAGTAAGAGGTGACTCTCCCCTCCCCGTGCTTGTAAATCCCAATATTCTCATGAATTGTAGCCACTCTCACTACTCTCTTGTCATGAATGTAGAATGCTCGAGAAAGAGTGAGTTTAGGAGGGGTCTGCATAACCATCTTCCCTTTTGCTATGTTTTCTTCATATCGATTGTAATTTTCAAGATCTTTGACAATGAGGTAGTGGTTTCCCTCCTCATCCCGGAATCTATCACCATTGCCGTTTACCATGATTACTGTCAATCCTCTCACTAGTCGTTCTTCAATACAGATGCATTGACATCTTTGAACATCAGCATACACTAGGGCTCCATGGGTGTTTGTTCCCTTTAGGACGATTGCCATGTATTTTGGTATGTTTAACACGAGTTTGGTACCAAAAAGGACATTCTAGTGTCCTTTTTGTGTGTATTTAGAATAAATATAGCGTCTTTTTCATGGATCGTCTTGCCATCTCCTTTTTGAAGAGGATGTTTAATAGAAGATAAGAGCTAGGAAAAAAACGAAAGACTCACAAAAAAAGATAAATGACCTTTGCATAAAGCATCCCAAAGTTGACATGGTGAAAAAAAGCAAGATGGTGTTTACTCTGGGAGAGTTTCCTTCTTGAAGAAAAAAATCCACAATACAAGCAATCAATTTTCAAGACCTCTTTATGAGTATGGAAGTCTATCACAACCAATAATTCCTACAATAAAGATCATTTTCATGATGGAAAAAATCCTTCTTTTTGGTTAGCGTCAACAAAACAACAATTCCCTATTGCACACATGGTAGCATATTCAAATTGGTATATACAATGCGCATAACAATGTGGACTAACAAAAAAATCATAACCAAGAACAAGAGTCCAAGATACCAAATCAATGTACTCAGGATGCATAAGTGGATCTCAAGCTTGCACTGGACGATTATATGACCGCACAACTCACTTCGTTCTTATATCCATGCAATCATAGCCTATCATGGCATGGTATTTGTAGAAGCATGGATCCACAAACAAGAACCATTTACATTTAGGGCAGCCATACATTGTTCTTGATGGATTCATTCCCATAACCTTATGCCCTTCATGTGTATGCTTCTTCCTTTTTATCGCACAAACAAAGAAATACCTGCTTGCCTTTTGCACTCAACTTCCAAGGTGTATCCACCCATTGGACCACCTATGTACATTAAAGTTTTTGGTGCAACATGATCCGCAAAATGGTTATCAACTAATTGCTCTTGAAACTTAAACATGAACTAAAAACAATCTTCCATTCTTCTTACCATGCAAACACTTCCATAGAATATAGGAATTTTCCAGTACAGAGTCTAGCATTCCCCAAATTAGTGCATGCCACCATTTCCCACCATAGACAGTGGTCTCATGACTATAGACACTACCCAAAACCATACTATCAAATACATCACAGTTGGATTTGCACTTATTATACACCAGTGCTACTTCAGGACAAGCAAGTGAAACTTTATGACCATTTCGAGTCCCAATTTGTCTTATAACTTCTCCTTGCTGCATATCGAACACATTCAAAGAAAAATATATCGCTTTACTATCCTTCCAATTACAAGCCAAAAGACCCTTCTTTGCATCATATGCAAACCGTGATGAGCCACGATCACCACACTCAAGGTTTAACATCCACACATTTGGAGAAATTTTCCTATTTGTCATGTAAGTGCCCATGCCTCCATATCCCTCCTTAGTCAAATGCCTCAAGTGCTTAAGTGATAAGGCATATTTAGGAATTTTCAGAATTATTCGAGTCCCATTTTTTAAATTGATATTTAAAATTGGAATCTTTTTTATTAAGTTTGACCTGATGGTTATTTTTGTGGAGCCGTTCTCCCATATAAAAAAGAGGCACAAGCGCATGATAGGGGGCTCAAACTTAAGTTCAACCCTCATTTGGTGTTGCTGCTTCCTAGTAAATACAAAGATTGTTTGGGTATATAGTGGGCCTGTGTCTCAAACTATCCATTTTTTGATAAAAAGGGAACGAAGGTCAATGATTACTATTAAATTTTATAACCTCTTGATAGGCATTGTGCTTGAGCCTCATGCCCCTTATGTGTCTTCATTCCATGCCCCTTTGTGTAAGCTAACTTCACCTCTTGTTACATGATTACTACGCGTACATAAGTGGCATGAGTTTACAACTACCACCATGCTCAAGTTACCAATAGGACATGATGATCACACTCAAAATTTGAGCCTCCATCTTGCTATAGGTATGTAAGGAGCATCCACCTTGCTATAGGTATGTAAGGAACATGACTCAGGGATCAACCTTGTTCTAAGTACATATGAAGCAACACAAGGCTGAAACTCTTTGCCTTGGTCTAGGTAGCGAATGGGTAAGTTCAAGCCTCCACCTTGATCTAGGTATGTAAGAACATGAGGTTCAAACTTATGTTGAGCTTGATGTCCCTTTAATACCTAAATCAAGGATGAAGTTCAAACTCTTGCAGCTATGCCCCCTAGGATGTAAGGAGTGTGAAGAGTTTGAGACTCTACTTTGTTCCAAACCCGTAGGTAAGTATATGTGGCCGGCTCAAACTTAAGTTCTTGCTCATACTCTAGGTATGTAAGAAGCATGAAGCTCAAACTTGAGTTCAAGCAATCGCCTTGTTCCAGGTATGTAAGGGACATGAGGCTCGAACTTAAGTTCGAGCCTTTGCCTTGCTCCTAATTTATAGGTAAAAATTTGAGACTCCATCTTGTCCAAAGTTAGAAAGAGCATGAGGCTCGAACTTAAGTTTGAGCCTTTTCCTTGCTCCAAATTTATAGTAAAGTTTTGAGCCTCCATCTTGTCCAAAGTCAGAAAGAGCATGAGGCTCGAACTTAAGTTTGAGCCTTTGCCTTGCTCCAAATTTATAGGTAAAACTTTGAGCCTCCATCTTGTCCATGAGACTCGAACTTAAGTTCGAGCCTCCGCCTTGCTCTAGGCATGTAAGGGACATGAAAATTTAAACCTCCACCTTCCTCAAAATCCATAAAGTGCATGAGGCTGGAGCCTATCGCTGTGTTGGCTATAAAATGCACACGAACACTCACATCACATACTTCAAAAACTTAAGTAAGGCTAGTAGAAAAATCTTTAAGCTTTTCAAACATATTAAACTACACACACTATAATCAAAACTAATCCTGCGTGTGTTTGCATGGCAGAATTGGCAAGGCATGAGCATGGCCATGCATAAACTCGTGCCCTTGATTTGAGCATTTGTTGAGAAATTAAATGTAGATTAGCCCATTGATGAATGAATGGCATGTAGAATGGCATGTCTAGACAATTGCATGCTTCCCTTTAACTCCACCCTAATTACCAGTGCTTTTTGCCCAGCTTCTATTTCAGATCCTCTATCTCCATGTGGATGATTCTTTAAGAACCCAAGGACTTACAGAGGTTAAAGGGAAACTCACTATGCCCTACAAATTCTTTACAAAATTCCAATCACTACTAGTAGGGTGATGGGGTAAAAGCACCAACTATCCCAAAAAACGATGTTGACTCACACTGTAGCTTGCTATTTTACCATATGCACGGAACATGCCAACATGTGCATTTCAAGCATTTTCCATTTTCAAAACTTTTTGAGGGGCTACAACTCTCGTAAGCCCTCCTCATAACTTATGCAATCATGGTGTGTGAAGACGAGTTCTCAAGAGTATGAGTCCCTCCAACCCCTCATGTTGTTGGGTGGGACGGGACTCCGATATTTTCATGCTAATTCCATTGCATGGGGATCATCTAGTTGCGGCCTCGAGGATGCACTATGTAATCATGTTAATGTATAATGTGAATTCGAAAGGAGGAGTTTTAAAATGCAAAAAATTTAGGCAATTTAACAGAAATACATTAAAATAAGGGGTCTTTATATTCAATTTTGGGAAAAATTACTAAAATAAGGGGTGGGATGGGACTCCAATATCTTTCATGCTAATTCCATTGCACGGGGATCATCTAGTTGTGGCTCTGCAACCATTGTCTCCACAATCACCTACATCCATAGTTTGCAACCACCATCTCCACTGTGACTGGCTGTAGCCACGTCTGCAAATCACCATCGCAGTCGTCTGCAAAGTACCATCTCCACTGTTGTCTGCATCTGCAAACCACTATCATCACCAGCATCATGTGAGGTTATTTTCCAACGCCAGTGCGACTCATTCAAGGAGACCAATTTGATGTTATATACCACCAATGGCACTGCACAAAGACCCGTGTGGGGTTGTTCTAGGGCTGTTGTCCGCCACTCTGTAGCTACATCACCACCATCATCGTATCAAGGACTTTCTTGTCTACCACTCAGGGAGACCTGGCCGAAGAGGCCATTTCCTATTGTGATTTGCAGCTACTGTCTCACCATCGTCACATGGTATGAATGGCCACTGCACTTTGCCCCTAGCATCTACTTCAGTGCAACACTTAACGCCGATGAGCGGTATCAACTAACAGCGGTAGGGGAGAACCTCTGTCATAATCTGACGGCTTTGAAGTTTGAATTTCAAAATTCAAATCAAAGTGCATTTCTTTAATGAGGCTCAGTTTTTTTTTTGTCTTGAGCTAACCAATGGTGCCCACCATTCCATTTTCATGAGACCACCCAATGAGCACCCACGCCCTTTTGCTAGACTCTAGAAGCAATGTCTCAAAGATGTCATCTCACTCGAACTCGAGCTCAAGCTTCAACGCTTCTTGGATGTTCTAGCTCAAGACTTTGAAGATGCACAAAGTACTATGCACCCTCAACAAAGCGTCAACCAGGAGTATGCACCATCAACCAAGCGTCGACCGAGAGTATGCACCCTCACAAGAGGTTCTAGATGTAGACTTTGAAGATGCACAAGACTATGCAGTCTCAACGCTTATTAGAAGAGGTTTAGGTTACAATGATACAAATATGTGCAAGCAGACTCCAAGGTAGTCAGCTTGCAAGATCTTTACAACTAGTCTTAGAATTGAGAAACCTCTTCTCTATGTTTATGTCAACACAATTTGGAACGCCCATTTCGTTTGTAGGCATTTTCAAAGAGCCTTGATCCAAACTTTCAATCTTGACAACATCTTTTGAGACAAAACTTTTGAAATTTTTGGTCATTGGTGAGGATATGTATTCGTCATGAAAACTAGCCATTCAACTTGTATCTTCTAATGTATTATTACCCTTTATGCTTGCTTGTACAAATACACAATACGCACAAGCTATAGATGAGACACACCCTCAACCAAGAGTTTGGGTCTCAAAAAGTATTTTCCCATGATCCTTGTCTCTGGAAAAGCATACTTTCAAAATTTCACAATAGTTCTCAAGGAGAGGATGTGCACCACTCTTGGAGTATTAGTGTCAAGCATATGCCTCATGACCAAACATATTTTACACCTTCTTGCACAACCTACATGTAACATGTGTCAGAAGCATGGGGCTCCAACCTCCAAGAAAAAACTTAGTGCTTGGTAAATAGCACACACTTGTTTAGCACTTTGTGTAGGTCTGTGTATACATGACAATTGCTTGCAAGATGAAGAAGAAAATCCTTTTCATGCTAGCATTCATTTAGTTGTAGACAAGAATGATGTGCATCCTCAACCAGAGTTTAGGTGCTCTTAGAAATAGATGTAAGAAGAACTGTCCCGTTTTTGTGCATTTTTCCCAAAATTCCTAAATTGTTGTTTGATGTAAAGAATATA
This sequence comes from Adiantum capillus-veneris, assembly GCF_014529385.1. Classification (NCBI taxonomy): domain Eukaryota; kingdom Viridiplantae; phylum Streptophyta; class Polypodiopsida; order Polypodiales; family Pteridaceae; genus Adiantum; species Adiantum capillus-veneris. Next base: position 93,813,216 of record NC_140934.1, read on the forward strand.
TGAAAAAACACTTGATGACCCTCTACCTCAAATCATTCAGAAGCATTGAGACAAGACGATAAGACAATTTTGTGCAAGGCATTTTGTCATACACCCAAAACGAGTAATTGTATTAAGCATGTGATCACATAAGCTCCATAACTGTATGCCAAACTTGTGAGCATTTTTTGGATTATATACTTGACAAGGGTTCAATTTACACTTTGAAGGGATTATTCTCACAATTGTAATGCAATTGAAAGGTAGCATTTAGTATTTCCTCTAATGGAAATATCTACCATAGCTTATGCTCTCTAGTACCCCTTATAAGCGGCCTCTAGGAATTATCTCTTACATGCAGAAAATGTTTAATCTATTGATACTCAATTTGGCCCATTTTCTCACTAAAGTTTGGATAGTGCATCACACCACATGTCTCTCCTTTCCAATAGTAATTCTTATCAGACATGTACTAGAAAGACATAGCAAGTGATACACCAACCAATCGTAAAAAATAATGTCTATCAAGATCAATCCATCTTCTTGTAGACTCATGCTTGCATAAAACATGCTCTCACTTCTCCAATGCATAGATATTAGTCTCGTGTAAAATCATGTCAAATAGATAAATTGGAAACAATGACAAAAACAAATGATTTTTGTAAACACACCTGGAATTTGCCCCATATCAGGACCTGATATGTCCACAAACAAAGGGAGCTTCTTGAATGTCCCATGAGGCTGCACATGCATATTATCCCCACTCTTCCATGTTGGCATGGATACATCATACCAATGGGCCTCATCATCACTCTCACGTAAAATCGAACCTTCAGCCTCCAAAAGCTCATATTCACATTTATCTTCTTCTCCCACTGAAGCATGTTCATCAGCTGAATCCTCAGCTTTTTGCATATGCAAAGGCCGAACTTTCTTAAAAATAGGCTTATGCACTTTGCCCCACTTATTTAGAATCCTATATCCCTTCCCACAAGCATGAGACTTATCAACTTTGTTTACTTGAGAATCAACATGGCTATCACAAACCTCATCAGCATCGTCTACATGACTATCACAAACCACATCAATATGTTGTGACTTTGGTCTACCACTTCCCACAATTTTGTATTTTGGAGGACGACCGCGACAGTCCTACTAACAACTAAAGCATGCAAATATCTACATTCATACTCTTCTTCCATAGGTTATGCTTGCATAGATTCGTGCATAGGTGGCTCTTGCATAAGCTCCTCATGATTAGGCATTGCGCGCATTGTCAGTGCATCATCCATTGCATCAATAACATGCATCAAATTCTCATCATTGCAACTAGCAATCAGTGCATCAATTACATGATTCATATCCACATGGGGTAATACATTTGAGAACCTCACATGCCTCTTTTGACTGGCCAAGAAATCAGCCAAGCACTGCTCATCATTATCATCTAAAGCAATCTGAATATGCACATCGGATCGTGTTTGCTCCTCCTCGAGAACAATGTACCTGCAAATTGAATCCCATGAAATTATGTACACAGTAGAATCATCTTTGAGCATGCACTTGAAGATTTTTTTGTGGGTATTGAAGGCGTCAAACTTGCCCCTATACTTCTTGCTTTGCCAAACATGACAATGGGCCTCTTTTGCCCAATCAAGGCCAAAATCAAAATCTAGAAACATGAGCTTCTGTCCTTCTCAACTGCTGAAAAAAGTGCTGGAATGCATGCCAATGAGCAAGGAAGTTTGTGCCATACTTGGTTTGGTGAGCAAAAGGGACGCGCTACTGAGTTCTTTGCAAAACGTTGCATTGTTTTTCTTGCTAAAAAGTGCAAAAAATGGCTCTGTTTTGCTATGCAGGGACAAGGTTGGTCCAAAAGGCCCTCCTCATGCACAATATTTATCACAAGCTCTAGACACCATAGCCATGCAGGCAAGATGGAAAATTTACCATAAGAAATTCCATAAAATTAGGTCAATAGATGTAAGATCTCGCAAAAATAAAATTTTGAGCTTTACTTTGAGTCTTGGGATAGTGATTAAAAAAGGTTGCGTCCAATTTTTGCATATGTTTCTTGCAAAACAATTCCAAAAACTTTGTTTATAGGACACTAAGGTTTCCTAGGACGTTTGAGTATTTGATTACATAACTACTGTTAAGGGTTTCCGGGAGGTGCTACCCTCCATAGTCCCTTGTTGTTGGGAACCTCCAAATTGATGGCTAGCCATCCACTAATATGATTCGTCAGAAGAGGTATCAGTATCACTGCCCTCTTCTATGATTGGTGCTAGAAAATCTATCCTTGCTTGGTTTACACTCTCTTCTATTGACACTAAGCTAACCTAGTCTCTTACCACTCTTTGGTCTCTTTGAAGATATCTACTAGATCTCAAATTCATCAAATCTTTCACACAAACAACTATCAACCCAAACCTCTTACCTTAGAAGTCTACTTGCAGCTGCTCTTTGCTTTGATTTGCCTCCAAATCACTTTTTCAACTTGTAAAGTACTTTGCACTCGACAATGATCACCAACTTGCACGATTCCTGGTTGTAGCTACCTGTACAAAACTTTTGACTCTGCAATTCTTTGTCAAAATAGTGATTCTCACTTAAGTACTCTACGATGTTGATTGGTATAACTTGAGGGTCAATCCAAACAAAACAACATTATATAAGGACTTGGTTCCCTGTGATTTCTATACACTGATCTAAGGAGAGAGACGGGATCCTAAGGTCACAAGGAAATCTCTTGGACAATCGAAATCACTATTTTAGCCCTAAAATAAGTCTCCAGACATCATTCGTGTATGATGTCTAAGTGCTCAGAATTAGCCCAAACTTGAAATTTAGAGTCTCCTTGATGTGTTCTATTCACCCAAAGTTCTGCTTTGTGTTCAGACAACTTAGGCATGTCAATCTCCCCTATTCTGTCTTAGTTGCTCTCAATTTCTCTAGGAGGTCTTCTAAGTTAGAAATGGTCCAAATTGGATGAAACTTGGTCCCTAAGCCTTTTTTGTGGTGTTAAACACCCTTGTCAGCTTTGATGTCAGCTTTGGTCTCTAAAAATGCCTCTTAAAAATCATACGTATATGTTGTCTAGCTAGTCAAATTGAAGTGAAACTCACTCATAAGTCTCTCTCCCCACAAGCAACTCATAGCAGCTTTCAAAACTCAACTTCAACACTTTTAATGCTAGATATGATCAATTCAAGCATTCACTTTGCCTTGATCCGTCTCTTGGCCTTTACAAACCCAAAAAGCTTAAAATTCAATGGGATTTTTCCTATTTGCTTCTTAACTACTGTAGATCACAAGGGTGCACGCAGATGTATCTTTTGACCTCAAATATGGCCTCTTAGACATCATACACGTATGATGTCTTGAAATTTTGTTTCTACCCCAGGTGCTCTATGATGTGTACAACATGCACAAGTGCTCACAACAAATTTTGGAAGTCAAACTTGCACAAAATCACCAATTTTTGACAAGAAATTTCCGTAAAATAGTTAAATCTTCTCAATATTCAATGTATATGGCCAAATGAAATGAAACTTGGTGTATATGCTAAGCACAACATGAAAAATATGGATACAAAGCCAAAAGGTCTCTTTGGCTACCAGATTCACCCTTCAAACATCATACGTGTATGATGTTTGATGATGCGTTTTTGGCCAAAACTTTATCCACAAGCATCCTCAAGTCTCCAACACTAGTTTTCAAGTAGTTTTACCAATTTTCATGCAAAGACATGCTCAAAAACACAAGTTCGTATTTTTACTATTTTTGACACTCCGTCTTTTGTTTTTTGGGTACTAATTGTTGGTCAAAACTTTAGTCTCAAGGTGTATTTAGGGTAAAACACCCTTGTTAACCACTCTAGTGCAGTCTTGTTTGTCAAATTTGGCCTTCTGCTAGCCCTTAGGTCATCATACACATATGAAGTCCATAGTTGCAAAATTATAATTTTTTTCAACAAGTCTCTTGCATATACCTTCTTATGTGCTAAGCATCATCACTCATGCACAAATATCCCCAAAATCTTGTTTGTTGCACTTTTATTCTTTAACTCAAACTTTCTAGGATTTTAAATGCAAACAAGCACACAAGAAAATAAATCTATGATGAATAGCCCTAGATCATAATCAACATGTCCTATCTACAACTACTCCTACACATCATATATATCACTAGATTGGTAGCAGGACACTTTTGTGTCCTCTTAAGTGACCATTTTTCTTGAATTATTTGAAGAGTATGAAAATGAATTTCTAGGTGCTATATATCCACAATGTTGCCTTATGAGCTGAAAAAAACTTGACTTTTTTTTTGAAATATTGATCTCACCACCATTAACCTTAGTTTTGCACAGCATTTTTGAACTTAAACTGTGTGAAAAACCGGTCCTATTTTTTGTTTTTTTTCAAATTTTTGTAGCTATACTACTCTAAACTTCATGTTTGTGAGGTTTAGATTGCTAGAGGATAAGAGTTTGTAGTTATCAACATGTTTTGATGCTTCTAGGAAGAACTAAGTGTTAAAATGGGAAGTTACGATCAAATTAAAAGAATTACCTAATCCTGTTTTTTGGCCAAAATTAGCAATTTTATGAGCTTTTTGGTGGCTTTCTTGATATCCATATGCATATTTGATTGTGTAAGTGTCCTATATAACATAAATATAATCTTCCTTGAGTTTTGGGGGACCTAATATGCTATATAGCATAGTATATGATGATTGTTGAGTTTTTTTGATTGTTGAAGAATGCGAGACATTTTAGTGTAGCAAGTGTAACTTTCTCAATATTGCTAGTTTCGTAGGTTGATTGTGTGTATTTTGTAGAATTGTGTAAGTGTCATATATAACATAAAGATAATCTTCCTTGAGTTTTGGGGGACCTAATATGCTATAAAGCATAGTATATGATGATGGTTGAGTTTTTTGATTGTTGAAGAATGCGAGACATTTCAGTGTAGCAAGTGTAACTTTCTCAATATTGCTACTTTCTTAGGCTGATTGTGTGTACTTTGTAGGTAATAACCATATCTAATCACAAAATATAAATTTGGCTAGATATTGAGTAGTTTCTATGAGATTCTAGAGGTCATAATCCTAAACCCAGTATTGGTATGTTTGCTATATTTAGCACTTCATCATTGTCCCCAAGGTTCCGCCCTTAGTGAGAGATCCATTATTCTTTTGACATGCTCCATGGATACTTTTGGATACAAAGGCCCAAAGGGAACTAAAAAAACATGTATGTAATATCTGTATTGAGCGTGACTATAGAAACTTTGATTATAGGTCCGTAGAATGACAAAAATGCAACTTTTTTGTACCTAAATTTTTTGCCCCCCAAAAAATTTATTGAGGCAAAAGTAACCATATGTTTGATCACTAACCCATTGAAATTAATAGGGAATTATATCTCATGTCCTACAAAAATCCCCACTCTTATATGCAATCAACTGTAATGAATGGCTGTTTTGGGCAAAATGCACTGGTCCATCAACTTTGGAGTCTTGTTGTGACCAAGACATGAGAAATTTGACAAATTTTTCATTTTTTCCATATGTAGTAGTCTTTGAACTATAAGCTTATGAAAGCATTTTTCAAAATGAGTGGATCTACTATGGTTTTGGAATTTTTTTCCAAAACCCTGAAAGGACACTTTTATGTCCTATTAGGTTACCAGGCTAGTGATATGGAGTGTTGCATTTATGATTAGAAAAATGCTTCACTACCTCACATGGACTAGCTATCACTTTTATCACCTCACAAACTAATCACACACCGTCAACACTAAAACACAACTAATACTACCTATGGAATAAAATCGAGGTGAGTCACACGCTCCCTAGCACCTCCCTAGTTCTCAAGAGTCCAACTCCCAAATCCTACCTAAACTAAAATAACAAGACTTTGGAAAACCAGAGGGACTTCTACCTCGTAGGATTAGTCTAAGGTCACCTACCTAGGGCTCTCGTCCCTGACAGTGGTACCAATGCTGGCATATATGCCACGAGTAGACGCTAGGATAATGAGAACTTAACCAGCATACCAAAAATGTCCACCAAGGACATAGCTCAACCCATAGGCGCGTGCAAGCAGATAGATGGTTGTCAATCGCCTGTGCGACCTTCTAAGGCAATCACCTACTCGACCTTCTAAGACAATCACTACTTGAGGAAATCAAAATTGGACATCCTATGTGGTGCTTGTGACTACAAAACAACCTACAATGATCATGCTACCGAATTTAAGACCTAAAGTCCTCTAATTCCCTCGAAACTCATAGGGGTTACTCTACTTATCAAGAGATCCCTACCCTATGGACTTTGACCCTATATCCTACTCATAACCCCTTGGTGTAGCAAACACGTATAAAGACAGGGATTCTATTACAGGTCATCAATTCTCAACTTGTATGATCCTAATATGTAGTTCTACTGATCATGAACCTTCAGGTAGGAAAAACTCACAAAACAGACTCATAGTTTGCAAGAATATTCACTCAAAAGCTCGTGGGATCTCGCTTCAAGACAGAATCCAAAAACTTGCAAGCTTGGCATTGGTGCGTAGCCCTTGCTGTTGCTAGCTCTTTGTGGTGTAGGCTTTGTAATGGTTGCTTCATAGCACGAATAGAAAAGAGATATGATCTCTCTCTCTCTCTCTCTCTCTCTCTCTCTCTCTCTCTCTCTCTCTCTCTCTCTCTCTCTCTCTCTCTCTCTCTCTCTCTCTCTCTCTCTCTCAGTCACACAAACACCGCATGGTAAACACAATAGCTTGATTAATTTCAAAAAAAAGTCTCCTTAGGGTCACAAAAGTTTGGCCTATACACATTCCTCTTGAGGAAAAATAATCTCTCCAATCTATACAAAATGAGATATTACAAAAAATGGGTTGATTAGGTGATCCTTCTCAATGTTCCATCAATCAACAACTAATTTGAAACACATATACAATATGTTAATTCACTTAACCATAAATGAGGACCTAAAGAAATGCAAATAACTATCATAAGAATATACAACACAAATCACTGTCTATTCACTATTGGACAATAATTAAAATCCATTAATAATAAGTAGACATTACAAAGAGCTCTTAACAAACATCACTAGTCAATCTCTCATCTTTTATGAGGAATGATTCACCAAATATATCTATCTCACTCTGAACTTCTGCATCTTTATCATCAAACTCCACTTCTACATCCATCACTGCAACTATTTCAGTATCTAATTTCTCATCTCTAGGTTCAGGCATGTGCTCACTAAGAGCACCGAATTCAAACTCAATATTCTCATCCACATCATCTACAATCCGTCACACTACTCATGTGTCTCTTTGTTCTCAATCTCCAATCCTTCACACGCTTGTTTGTTTCGTGAAGCAACTTGGACAACAAGGAGCCAACATGGTTTAGTCAAATCAACTGCATCTTTTTCATTCCATAGTGGATTTTTGAGAAACAAAATCTGTTCACAATGCTACAAAAGTACAATGTATCCTAGCCATTTGTCCACACCTGGCTAGAGCTCACTTGAATAAGTCCACTCCTATTTTTGTGCACAACTTCATTAGAACCACTAGTAATAACCTTGAACCACTTCACATCACAATTATAGATATCAAACTTTCTGAAGATAATTTTCAAGATGTAATGGATGTAGCCAAAGTATTCAAGATGGCCAGTCTATGTGTTGTCATCCTTGGCACTAATCTGACTTTCTTGGATGAATCATACCTTCACACCATTGTTAAAGGTGACGCTTTGTTTGTCTATCTATTGCACTCAAAAGTGTTGCCCATGTGACCAAAATGCTCCGTATTTGTGATACTACAAGCACATAAACCAATATTAGACTTAATATAGAAATTTTATCATGCCAATTAAAATTAAAACGCAGCCAAAATGTATACATGCAAATTGCATCCCTTGACATCTCCTCTTCTTCTGCAATATTTGATACTTCCATTTGCTTTGTCTCCAAAATTGTTGCATCTAGCTAGCCTCTAGTAGGAAATTCTATCAATTTTTGAAGATGATCTAGAAAGGGAAGATTTCTAATTCCACAATTGCGGTTGAATTACAAGAGATCAGCCACACATTCTTGCTTTTCCACTTCATATTTCCAATCCACTTATGCATGAATTTTGAGTTGAGAAGAAAAAATTTCATAACCTTTTTACGCATTTTGACATCCATCTTCCTCATAATACCTTGTCCTTGCAGATCCTCCCTAGTGACCTTGGCATTCGTCTCAACAATCCACATTAAGGGCATATTTGGGTCAATTGAACCCAAAAATTCACTAATAAAAACAAGAGGCTCATGCACAAGCTATCGTTTGGCTATGCTACCCTCAGAGAGATCCCTTTTAAAGTCTTCATGAATCTGTCCAAGAAGAAGATCCACTTGTACTAGATGGTCCCAACAATTACTTTATCAACTACATGCACATGTATATACATTTGGATAGTAATAATGTTCATTGAAAAATACTTCTCCGCCATATACACTACCTCTATAGCATTTAAGTGAGTTGCATCTATGCTATCTTTTCTTATCTTTTTTGATGAGATTCAATGCACTAACTCACTAATCTTATAATTTGTGTTTCTAATGTCATGTGTTAGACAATCTTTTATAGAGATTGATAAGATAAACTATAAAAATATATGCCAATCATGTGACTTATGGCCACTGATATTTTCATCCCTAGTAAAAGTTGTTTTTAGACATTGCATGCACGCAATAGGAGTCTTGAATGAAGATATGATATTCTTCACTTGATGCTCCTCTACATGACTCAAAACCCATGGAACGTTTGGAATAGCATAAGTTCCATTGGGTTTAAGTCGAGGTCACATCTCTGGCATTCGTCCCATAGCTTATAGATCGTCTCTTTGTGCCTTGGTATCCCTTTTTCCAATAATGGTCTTCCATAAGATCTCCTTCACATTCTTGAAAATAGGCATTGGTTTTAGCAAATGATTGATAAGTAAGTCATTCCAATATGGCATGTTATGAAAAATAGAGAGTCTTTTTGTGCCGATGTCAGGAAGTGCGCAGTGTGGCTAGGAAAGCGTCGAGCCTCTGACTATGAGGATTCGCAACAAAATCAAGGGAGTCGTGGAAGATTTGAAGCTAAAACCACACTCACAAAGAACAAAACTCTAGCCATGAAAGATTTTCTTTGAAAAGAACCAAGATCAACTCAAACCTCTTGTGTGTGTGATGATTTGGTGTAGCCTCGCTCTTAATTGCACAATTGCAGTACCTTTTGCACTGATAAAAACCCTAAACAAACACTTCAATTCTCCATCATAGCCATTTCGTGGAATCTTAAAAAATTGATTAGGAAGTAGCAAGTAAGTATTTGAAGTGGGGAAACACTAACTGGTGGCCTCACAACCTCGAATACAAAGTTGAAACAACACGGGACTACACTAGCAGACCATAGGTATAGGCTATGTATCCCTTCACAAAGGAGCTCAAATTGTTGATATTAAACTTCTAAAATGTTCCTTCAGCCCTCATAGTCACGGCATCATCAGTGATGTGGAATTTTGAGCCCTTTTTGACCATTTTATGACCATGTTTGGTCATTTTTAGCCCAAAAATACATTTTTTGACTGTTACAAAGTCCAAACGAGCTGGGAAAATCCCTAAAATTGTGGAACAATTCCAGTGGGACTAAATTTCATCTTGAAATTGATTTTTCCACTTGGAAAGCACCCTAGATGCATCTTTTATGCCCGTGCATAAAACCTACTATTTTTCACCTAGATCGTGTGCATTGAACATTCTAGGCAAAACGAGCAAGCCACTTCAAAACACTTGACATTTGTATATTTCTAAAGCAAATATGTTTATGAGAAAAAAACATGCCATAGTGCCACATCTAGGGCCTCGCTGTCTTGACAAGGTATATATTGAACTGCAATCATGGCATTTGTTTTTGCATATATCACACTATGTACATCATAGCATTTGGTTCCTCATAACAAAAGCATTGAGAGTGAGGTAGATATTTTAGTTTCACATTATGCACCTACCACAACATGCATCCACCCCTCTAAACCTGCACATCCTCTGGCATGTGCCACACATAGTGTTCAATCTTCATTTAAATCTTCAATTTTGTCACATCGCTTCTAATGAATTCCGGTGCGTCATCATCTCTTTATTCATCCTCTTCCATAACATATTGATCAAAGCCTTCATTTTGACTTTGTTGCAAAACAAAGGGATCTTATTGCCTCTTCTTTTGAACAGTTTGATTGTTTTCCGTGCAATATGCTTAAATTTAGAATTCAAGGACTTTATGTAGGCAATCCATCTCACATAGCAATGTCAGGAGTTGAGCAGCTTGTGATCATTCCAAGAACAAGTAGATAATCAATCTCCACTATGACATTTGCATCTATCAAATAATATTAATCACATTTGAGTGTTATAACTGCTCTAGATAATTCCCTTTTTACCTGTGGATAATTGCATTGACAAGCACTTAGGACCTTTGCTCCAAATCTCACTACATATCGCCTACAATCTTCATCATCTTGGCCAATTTCCTATCCAATTCCTGTGGGGCTAGTATCCACTATCACAATCACATGTCTTCCACATTCATAGTTTACTTTCCTCAAAGTTGGACACATAAGAAACAACTTCTTCAATTTTCTCATGGAATGTGTGTGCATTTCTTCCCATCGGAATTGATCATACCCTGAGTACACATCCTCAATAGAATATATTGCCCTTCTTGGGAATGCCTCTGCAAACTCATTTACAATTGGCTTTGTATCCACATTTCTGATTGTAACCTTGTTGTGACAGGCTGCATATCCTAGATAACTCATAAAGAACCATTTTTCTTTGGAACTGTGAACCATGTGTTTGAATATGAAGCACAAGAAGGCACCAAAATACCCATCTTGATCTTTTCATTAAGTAGCACAATGAGTTTTGTTAAATGAGCCTCTGAAACTGAAATAGTTTGGAAGTTCCAAGGTACATGAGGGATTGTGAAGATTACCATAGGAGCAAAAAAGAAAGGATCAACACACCCTATCTCATGCCACTAAAATTCAAAAGCTTTTCCGTTTTTGGCAAGCATGTCTTCAAAGCATATATTTTTAAATTACTTTTTGTTGGTGATTTGGTCTACCTTTACTTCCTATTTCCATGGGCACTTAGGCCCTTTAAGTATACTATATGAATATGGAGGTGGTATTCCTTTCCTGCTTGTCTAAAAAGTTCTAGTTTGCTCAATCTGACCTTCTATTATTTGGCTATGTTCCAAGAATTTGTTAGCCATAGTTAGTGTTCACTTGATGTTTTTCGAGTTTGCATTAGCTTTTAAGCCTTGCTTTCCTTTTCTTGACCACTACTTAAATTTCTCAACTACATATTCTAGGGTACATGGATCACGATCCATCATTTTGGGGTCAAGAACTTGGCCATTTCCCGATTGTTCACATCCTATATATTTTGTTTTGGCCTTGTTTTGAGTTCTCTTACAAACCACCATGCCTTAGCAATGTACACTCCGTAATGAAGCTGTTAGTAAATGCTACTACCCTTGCCAAATGGGTGTACATGGATTACAATTCATGTACCTTAGCATAATCAAATGTTGATGATATGGCCATGAAGGCACTATTATGTTGGGTTTCTGGTGGAAGAAAATTTGTATTTTGGAGGTCCCTAAGCCCCTCATGCAATAATTGCCTCAAGTTTGTGTGACTCCTCTCATAATTTGTGTGCTTCCTACTACTAGTGCATGTGACTTGTATGCATACATAAGCCTTGAGTTATGAGGATCATAACTATCAAGTCCCATGAGCGGTGGTGGTCTTGATGACTTTTACACAACATAGAAACACACAAATGCAGCAAGTGGTCACAAAATCTCTCTCTCTCTCTCTCTCTCTCTCTCTCTCTCTCTCTCTCTCTCTCTCTCTCTTAAGTGATAGTACAAACAAGATCTAAGCTAGCCAATTTTCCCTATATCATGTTGGAACGAGTTGATCATTTTATAGCTATACAAAGTTAGAACTTCAAAGGCAAATGCCCATTCAAAATAGATAGACTAAGAAAAATCCAAGAGCATAAGGAAATCAAATAGACATTTGAATTGAAAGAGTAGAGTTAGATGTTGGACAACCAGATATCAAATTTGATATATATTCAGATAGTGAAGCCATGTTGGGGGTACCATCGTAGCATAGCTCCAATGACCAACAAAATTATCAATCTCAAAGAGATGAGCTACCCGGCTAGGGCATGGAAACACTCACACAATTAGCGAGCTAATCATGGAAACATGAATGGTGACTCAATGAAGTGGGATTCTCGGCCTATGGGGGAGATAAGCCACGATGTATGGCAACCTCCACATCCACTTCCGTTCACCTCAAATCAGCTCAATCACACACACGAACGATTGCAAGACGCACGCATCAATAATCCTATCATGCAACACACTAATCAAGCACACACACATAGATCTATCGAGCATACATACTCCAATCAAACCTACATGCATACACAAGCAAAAGAGGGAAATCACACAAGATTAGAGCGGGATTAACCACTAATTAGTTACAATCTAGCTAATCAAAGCATCATTGGCAATCACAAGAAGTATGAGAGAGGCATAGTGAAAGAGAATTAAGCATTGATTAGTGTTAATCAAGTCACATGAGCAAGGAGAAGCTGAAGGACTCCATAGCCACACACCTCATGAGCTCTCACTAAAGAGTGGTCTCAACAACTGAACTTGGGAACCCTAATTTTTTTTACACACTACCTTATATAACTAGGGTAAAAATATGCAATGTTCAGGTGCCCAAAGGCCTTAAGGGATCCACCACTTACTAAATATACAACCTAGGCTCACTAACTGACTTGTTCTTTACATCTTGGAACTCCCATTGTGTCCGTACCACATTAAATATATTACAATGGCTTGAATTGAATCGAGAATTTACAATACATGGCCATTTTAGGAAATTGTAAAAAATATGTGACCCAAATCTTCACTAATTCATGTTGATCTTTGATGTGAATTCGTAAGCCTCGGGCCTTTAGCATCTTCTGTTAACTGACGTCATCTCAGTTAACATTCCCCCCTTCCGATTTTAGTGCCCGTCCTTGGGCAGTGTTGTCCGTGGAGGTTGTAGAAGGTTTTTGATTGGTTGTTGATGGACTGATCGTTTTCATTTGTCGTTGAATTTGTTGATGAGGCTCATTTGCTGCAACACCTTGATTGGTGTGAATATGTCTGATGTGAGATATGATGCTGCATTTTTCCATTGTAAATACATAATGATGAGGCTGTTGTTTATTTATTAAGAGTATGTGCAAGATAAGTAGAATGATGAGGTTCTAAATTAGGGTCTAATACCTGGATGACCAAAGGGAAAAAACCTAGTGAGGAAAAAGTGCCTTTGGGATATGCGCATTATTGGAGTACTTATTAGCATGGAAAATTATAATAAAGTACTCAAGGGATTATTTGCTGATAGATATGGAATTAAAAAGGCAACAATATGAGAGGGTAGCATGATGGAACATTGGTTTGCCTGTTGTAGTCCATTCGAGATGCATAGGTAGAAGCAAAAAAGAGTGTCTTATGTATATGTCCGATGATGGGACATCCTATATGCATTCATAGAAATGGATGGGAAACAATATGCTGTGCAAGAAAGATTTTGAGGGGTTTTTTAGAAAGATGGTGTAGCTATAAAAGCACATGGCATGATTTGCAAGCTGGAACCCCTTAAGAATGGTTTCATTGTAGAGGATATGTGCTCTCATATTACTGCGCACTATGCGTGAGTGTTGGAAACTACAACACTCCACCAATTCTAAGGTAATAGACTTCAACTCTTATGCTCAGCTCATCGAGCATGAGTGAAATGGCTTAGATATGCTCAACTCTTCCAGCTTGAGCGTAAGCCTAATAACTACAACTCTTAGCACAAAGTTTATTCAGACATGAAGCTTCTAGACTAATGCTTTGCTCATTTTATGCCTCAGCAGCTCGACTCAGACTATGCCAAAGAGTGTTTTTTGCACCCTGGCGACTTGCATTTTTACATTATTATGCTTACTACAAACATTTCTTTAGGTAAAAGTAAGCTTGAATCCTTAAAAAGAGGATTAGTGAAGGACCGAGTTGGCATTGAAGGTTTCTTTTTGCACACCTATTTTATTATCTTTGAATAACAAGCTTTGTTGGTTGAGTTGTCCTTCTTTGACTGTGAAGACTCCATTGTTCGTGTGATTCTCCAATTGGGCATGTTGTAAGGAGTGTTTGATGTGGTTGTAGGCCTTTGTTGGCTGTTAGCATGTGTATTCTGACTCGAAGCATTGGAAGACTTAGGAATCCAAATCTCTTGATGACCTTTGTATCTCCTTTGTTGACTTTGATTTGATGGGAGCAAAGCGATACCCAAACCCCGACGTCCTCTAAAACGTCGGGGGTCGATGGCACGCCTCGAGCCGGTCACGGTAAAGCAAACAGGGGGCACCACCTAGCTTTGAGCGGCTAGGACGCAGACCACGGTGATGTGAACACCGCAAACTTACACACAAAGAGAGAGAGAGAGAGAGAGAGAGAGAGAGAGAGAGAGAGAGAGAGAGAGAGAGAGAGAGAGAGAGAGAGAGAGAGAGAGAGAGAGAGAGAGAGAGAGAGAGAGATTGACAAATGATGAAAACCCTCGGGGGTGTGAGGGAGAATTATTCCTTGCAGTATTTACAATGACCTTCCTTCTGGCAAGGTGACACACCGTGGTGATAGAGAGGTAGGGGGAAGAGATGGTGAATCTACTTGGTGAGTTCTCTAAAGACGACTCGATGATATGAAACTCGCTGCCAAGAATGTGTATGTGTGTGTGCATCGACCATTGAGTCGAGAGGTGGATGTAGCTCCCTTCGCATGGTGCAATTCCCAAAACAAACCATCACACAAGTCCCCTCCCCGTAATTCCAATAGTGTCAATTCCTCTCACTAAAACTCTATCAAGTGCTGACCTCTCATGAACTACCCCCCCCGATAGTGACCTCTTAGTGCCCTTTTATAGGTGTTGGCTGCTTGGATTAGGGTAATCCGGGTTTGATTAGGGTAAGCTAATCGGGAAAGACAAAGCAAGGCGGTGGGCCCTGTGTGGTTGACCCTTGCTTTGTCTTGGGAGTTATTAAAAATGAAAACCTCTAAGTGGGCCTTTGTGACGGGTGCTATCACTTAACGAGCGTGAAAAGCGAGTAAGGGACAAAAAGCGAGCAAAGAAAATATTGATCCCATTTGAAGGGTTCTTGATTGTTTATTCATAGAGAGGGAGGGAGAGACAAAGAGAGATGGGAAGAGAGAGGGTAGGAAGGGGACAAAGACAGAGAGGGAGGGAGGAAGAGAGAGATAGGGAGAGATTAAGGTGAGAGTGAGAGAGAGAGTGGGTATACATACATTATATATATATATATGTGTGTGTGTATACATACATACATACATACATATATATATATATATACACACACACACATAAATACATGTATATATATACACACACACATATATGTATGTATGTATACACACACACACACACACACACACACACACACACACACACACACACACACATATATATATATATATATATATATATATATATATATATATAGAGAGAGAGAGAGAGAGAGAGAGAGATACGATAGAGGGGGGATAGGGAGAGAGGGAGGGCGATAAAGAGAGAGATAAAAAGAGATGGCGATAGTGGTTAGGCATAATTAGGGCAATGATTGTGAGTTCTTGAGGGTTTATGAATATCTCATAGTTTCTCATTATATTGGCATAATATCTTGATTTATATATTTGGTTATTGGCAATGCGGTTAGCTCCAAACTAATACCTAGGTTTTTTTAAATAGCTCATACTTTCAACCATACATACAAGAGCTTCTTGCACTATGTACACATCAACACTCAGGAAATTATCATAAACCATTAAGTGCTTGGTCTAGGTATAGACATGTTTGAGCTATGTTTAAGGTAAATGAGCCCTATTTGGTTCTATTTCCTTTGTCCTCCACGAGTGAAGGTCCAATAGAAAGGATGCAATAAAGCATGAATGGATCAACACTCTTTTTTTATCAGAGAGATCTAAACATAGACTTTGATAAGATGACCACTCTCATTCATGCTTATGGTACGATCCCAAGGGCATCGGAAGAGCACATGCTGCTCATCAATTTCTTTATGGATGAGTTATAGTAGCAACAATACATGGTAGGAATATCTAGACATGTGGAGTAAAAATTCTTTAATTGCATAAGTGCCTTTCCAAGCGATTCTTAATCTCTCTCTCTCTCTCTCTCTCTCTCTCTCTCTCACACACACACACACACACACACACACACAAAAGTCAAGCCTTTAAAGGGCTAGATCTTTGAGTTTGGAGGGATTGATCCTATGACATAAAACTTATCTCAAACTTAGTTCCTTGGTGTGTTAAAGGTGAGGCCTTGCCATGGTGCAAATGGAGTCACTAAAATTGCCACTCTCAAAATTCTAAGGCATGGATTTACAAACAAGCTTGTAGCCTTAAAGCCATTGAATATCACAAAACTTTGACTTACCTAAGCGAAGGGCTTTTTCTAAAATGAACGTAGAGAATGAAGCCACTTGGCAAAAGCACAATCATTGTTCATAAGATGATGGATGATGCAAGTTTCAAGTCAAGCCATACTCATTTGAACGAGGGAGAAAGTGCCAAAAATGATGTGCAACGGCTTTTGAAGCTTGCAGTGTTTTAAACTTTGTAGTGAGCGCGCACACACAGAACAAAAACCTATGGCCCTACAAGCCTGCAAGGTAAGACACATTGGTGTACTTGAAAACTTTAGCATACTTGTCCCGTTTCTAAGCTTTGCACAGAGCTAGAAGCCAGCATGGTTTGACAAACTGTTACCAGAGTTCCTCATAGGACGTGCCCAGAAGAGTGAACAGTCACAAGAGCCTCAAAAAGTGTTGAGTTTCCTCCTAAAAGCAAGACCGTAAACAAGGAGAAACTCAAAACTAAGCATACAGATCCAATCTTTTATTGGCCCTAGTTATGGTAATCGTTCAACACTACAGTAGTACTTCAACGATGAGATCGGAGGATCTAGGCTAGCCTTTTCTTGTCAATAGGGCTACGGAGGTTATCATAAGTTTGGTCTCACAGACCCCTCCAAATTTGTGTTTCGAAACGCACGTTGGTAGGGTCGGGTGAAGATAGGCGTATTAAGTAGTGAGAATGCAGTGAGAATGCTGCCAATCAGGGATCCTCTGGTCTCACAGGCCCCTTCCAGATTGCGTTTCGAAACACAAGCAGGTAGGGCCTGGTGAAGCTAGGTTAATAAAGCAGGGAGGATGTTGTCGATAGGTTTGCTCAATGAAACAGTGAGGTGAGGGAGGTGTTGTGGCGAAAATGGGAGGAGTGAGGGTGCTACTCAGCCCAAACAGAGAATCAAAGCTAGGTGTCCCTCAGCTGCAGCTCTTCTAGACACTCTACGACAACTCACCCTCTCCAGTAGCACCCTCGCCATTTCTATCAGTACGCACGCTCCTATCCATTGCATGCAGCAAACAATAGACTTTTGGCAAGCATGATTTATCAAATGCATTAATTGCGTATATTTTCTCTCAAATTGAATACATACATTTAGCTTCATTACAAAGTAGTTATGTGTATCTAGGAGACCCACACTCACAAAGACCTATAGAAGGCACCACAACATTGTCGACAAATTATTCTTCTTAAAATCTACTTTGTTTTGACACTTTTGCATCAGTTTTATTTTTGGCATCTTTAAGAAATTTTAAAGATACTCTTCTTAATTTGAGCAGTATGTTGCCTCTTAATGATCGATACTAAGCTTAGCTATATGAGATGTAATAAAACAATTACAAAATTTCATATAATAATTAGGGTGAAAGAAAAAATTATTTAGTATGACTCTACCAACTTTTTTGACAATTTTTCGTGTTTTCTCTTTCACTTTCTCACATTAAACTGTTTCTCTTATTTTCCAGATCTTGTTTGGGGCATGGTAAAAAGTTGTGAGTGTGTAAGAGTCATAGTGATGAACACAAGCTGTTCCTCAATGTATATAGATAAGAATTGGTGTTAGATACTATTGTGTACTACCATACGTACAATGTACGCAAGAAAACACAATTGTAATTTCAACTAAATTGAATATCTTTGTAGTTCAAGACAAGCATAAAGTATAAATTAGTGCTAGATGTCAAACAAAGATTTTGCTGAGTGGATGAGTTTCATAGCTTGCATTTAAGCACCATGTTGGACTCATGGCTACTTGAGAGAAGGAACTGAAAGAAACTTGATATGAAGTGTTAGTTAGACCAACACATCACTATGATGTTAAGGAGGCATAACACAATTCCTAGTTTGAATCAAGAAATTTTATTTGTAAAATTTTGGTGAGAAATACAATTCTTTCTCTTTCTCCTAAACCTATGTTCACCCCTCATTTTTTAATAGCATAACAAAAAGAGCTTAGCAAGTGTTGAAAAAGCTAGTAGCCACTTTGAAAAGAGGTGCTTTTGTTTTTCTCTTCAATTACTTTAGGTACAATGTGTCCCTAAAGAAAAACAACCATTTAAAATCATGCATATATGTAGATGTAGTGTACAAGAGAGAAAATTTGCATATAGAGATCATGTATAAGTAACACTTTTTTATGAACGAATGTATGAAGAAGAAAGACAAAAAAATCAAGAACCCTTCAAATGGGATCAAAATATCTATCTCTCTATTTTTTTTGCTCGCTTTTTGTCCCTTGCTCGCTTTTCACCGCTCGTTAAGTGATAGCACCTCTTTGTGACCATCACCTAGAGAGAGGGAATTTACAAATTGGGAATTTTAGAAGGCTTAGGTGAAAACTGAAAAAATGATGATGATAACCTACGGTTTATTGAAATGGTGTTGTGCTTGCGTGATGCCGGCGAATGGTGGCTTGCCCATACGTCGGTGTATCACGTACGTTTTTTCGGGGTCGGGCGGGGCATGCCTTCGGTGCCTTTATTCTTTTTGTTGTCAGTGTCGCGTGATTCGGGTCATCCTCCTTGGTTGTTGTCGTCGTAGTCACGAAATCCTTCGTTTTTTTTGTATTTTCGACGAGTGTGCGTTTATGCGTGTGTGCTGTATGTATAGGGGTGCGGGTGCATTCGTGTACATAGGTGTAATTATATGTATAGGTGTGCGTGCGTTTATGTGCGTGGGAACAGGGGTGTCAATATATATATATATAGTTTTCTCTTCTTTTTTTTTTCGGCGGCGCTGTGGGTGACGCAGAGGCGGAGGGGAGAGAGGGGGTGAGTGGGAGAGAGAGAGAGAGAGAGAGAGAGAGAGAGAGAGAGAGAGGTGTGTGAGCCTGTGTGTGTGTGTGTGTGTGTGTGTGTGTGTGTATGCACGTGCGCGGGTGTGTGTGTAAGAGGTGTACTACGTGCATCAAGCGCACGTGCACGCGGGTGTGGACAGAGCGGTCGCAAGCGGGATGCACGTGGGTGCGCGAGGGCGAGAGGGGGTGAGGATGGGGGGGGGGGGGGGTTAGATGTGTGGTGTTCATAGCGCCCGCTAGGGCCGGGGGGGAGGAGCACGCGACAGAGCGGGGGGGGATATGGTCAACGAGAGAGCAAGAGAGAGAGTATAAGTTAAAAAGGGGGGGTTAGGTTCCCATAGGGCAGGTTCCCACCATGAAGTAAGAGAGAGGGAGAGAAAGGATGTGGTGAGGGATAAGGGTGGGGGGGTATTGAAGAGAGAGAGAGAGTGAGAGGGTAGAGCGGGAGAGAGGGTGTGGCTTTCCTTTAAGCTTGGTGGGGCCGCCCTAAAAACTTAGAGCTATGTGAAGTGGGGGGGGGGGGTATAATGTAGCGGCCCGCCGAGGCTGGGGTGTGGACAAGTAGAGAGAGAGAGAGAATCTTTGAAAGAGAGAGAGAGAGGAAATATACAATAGCTGTGGCGGCCCGTCAGAGGGTGTGATAGAGGAGTAGGTGTCTCATGCGCCCACCGGGCTGCGTGACGCAGCGGTGGAGTAGGAGAGCGAGGGAATATTTGGCGGAGCCGGGCAGTTGGAGAGAGAGAGAGCTCGTCTTCTTGCGGTAATGGAGGGCTGTGGCCAAACTGGCGGCGCCCCTCCATTACCTTGGGGGGGGGGGCGTTATTGGTGAATGGTAGAGAGTTTTTTTTTTCTCTTTTGGTAATAAGCCTTCTTTTCCTTAGGGGTGGTTCTCACAGTCACGGTTTTGAAAATCAACCATCATTAGCCCTCCCATCTGGCTAGAGGCATTCATGCTTCTAGCCCTTCCTCTGCATCTTTAGTTGTGGAGTTAGAGGGTTCTCCCTCTTCTGGAATGTCTAACATGAACTCTGGATCAAACCTAAGAAAATACCTTTTTAGCCTCCATCCATCGACTCTAGTCTTGTGAGTTCTCCCATCTGCTTCCATCAGCTTATAGCTGCCGTTGTCGTAGCGCCTTTTGACAATGAATGGTCCTTCCCATCTGGGTTGGAAATTTCTTGTCTTTCCTTGTGTCAAATCTGTTGTCGTATCTCAATACTAGCATGCCCTTTTCCAGGCCCTTTTCTTTAAGTGCTTGATTGAAGGTGAGCCAGTGTCATTCTGCCTGTGCTACATAATGATTGATTGCTTCTTCCCTATCTAGCTGGAGCCTCTCCAGATCTAGGATGTGGTTTCGAAGATTTACAATTGGGCACTATATCTGGCTAGCCAAGACTCGTAAGCTGGCTATCTGTACCTCAATGGGTAGAATTGCCTCTTTCCCATAAACTAGATGGAAAGGGGTGAAACCTAATGATGTTTGAAACGTCGCTCGGTAGGCCCAAAGAGCTGCCATGAGATGTTTATCCCAGTCTCCTGTGTGATTGTTCACCTGCTTTGTGATGATTTTGCAAATCATTCCGTTTACCGTATCGACCAGACCATTGCATTGTGGATAGTATGGTGTGGAATGTTGGTGTGTGATGCCTAACTTTTTCATCAGTTCTCCCACCCGATTGCCTCTGAAACCTGGTCTTCTATTTGATATTATCTCTAGAGGAGTGCCGAAATGGCAACAAATATGCTCAAAAATGAACTTTGCTACCTCTTGGGCTGTAATGCGGGTGGTGGCTGTTGCTTCTGCCCATCGAGCCATGTAGTCTACACCCACTATAATGTACAATTTACCTGATTGGGCCCTTGGTAAAGGACCAATTGCATCTATTTCCCATTTCTCAAATGGACCATATGAGATGATAGGAGTTTGTGGCTCATAGGTTAATGTGCGATCACTGGCCACTTGAAAAGCCTTGCATGTTTTACACCAATGGTGTACATCCCTGTTCAAGATAGGCCAAGAGTATCATGCTTGTAGAATCTTCCTACTGGTGATATCTAGAGCAAAATGACTGCCGCAGACGCCATCATGGCAACTTGGAATTACCTCTGTGATCTCACTAGAGGTTGGCACTCGCCTAAGAATCTGATCCTTGCCCTTACAATACAAGTGGTCGTTTACAAGGTGGTATCTGGTAGCCTTCCTTACCAGCCACTGTTTCTGGCCTTTAGTGTACCCTTCCAGACATTCTTTTGTATCTGGAAAGCTGACAATATCAGGCATAGCATCACTACCTTGAAAGAGGGGTAGCTTCAATTTGATTGCTTCTATGCAAACGTCTTGTATTGTTTCTTTGGCTAGAGCATCCGCCTCCTGATTTTCTGCTATGGGGACATGAAATAGTTTCACTCCTTCAAACTTCCTTAGAAAATCCTTAACTTGGCGTAGTTGACCAAGTAAAACCTGATTTTTACAAACCCAAGTGCCGTTTATCTGCCTTATCAACAGCAAAGCATCGCCAAACACATTTAGGTGTTGAATTCCTTGTGAAATACATTGTTCCAACCCAAGAATTAGGGCTGCATATTCCGCTTCATTGTTGGAGTGGGAGTGTAATAACTGCTCGATGGAGAATAATCTTTCTTGTTACTCATTGAAAATGACTATGCCAGCTATGGACTGGTCCACTGTTCTTTTGTATGCTCCGTCAAAGAATAGAAAGTGAGCTCTTTATAGCCTAGGACTTTCTACCATTGGTGTTTCTTCTTTTGCTTCCGTGTTGACCTTCAGCTTCTTCTCATAGTGGCGATGAGTGAGTATTCCCGCTAAACTAGCCCTGGTGGAGTTTTCTACTTGCATGGTGTAGTCAAACTCTTGTAATCTCACTAGCCATTTAGAGATCCTAGATGAGACATCCATGTGTCGCATTACATATGGAAAAACCTCCTCCATTGTCAGGATTACAAAGGGTCGAGGCAAAAGATAGGAGCGGAACTTTGTGGTAGCAAACATTAGTGCAAGAACCATGTGTTCTACTTTGGTAAATCCCTTTTCTGACGGGGTCATGACAGGACTAGAGAAGTAAATAGGACGCATGAAAGAAGTTTGGGGGTCCTTTTGCATTAGCACGGCTCCGAGTGAATCACTTCCTACACTGGGGTTCACATAAAATGGCTCATCCCACTTAGGGGGTGAAATGGTGGGAATCTTAGCTAGGATTTTCTTCACCTCGTAAAATTGCTGCTCATTTTCTTCACTCCATGAGAAGACATCCCTCTGGCCGATTTTTTGTAGAGGGAGGACCACTTGAGATAGAAACTGAATGAACCTGCTTAAGTATCTTACCTTCTGAAGGAAAGAAACCAACTGCTTAGCGGTGGTGGGTGACGACAAAGATACCAGGGCTTGAATAGCCTCAATCCCTTTTGCTGAAATTACATGTCCAAAGAGAGTGACTTTGCTTTCACCAATGTGACACTTATCCATATTGAGCTGGCCACCCAAGGTTTGCAGCCTGGTTAAGCCATCATAGACTTTGCTTAAATGGAGGGCTTGTGAACTATAGATGCAAAAATCATCTATGAAAACCGATATTGATGTTCCAAAGTAGGGTTGGAAAACAAAGGTCACATAGCGCTAAAATGTGGCCGGAGCGTTAGTGAGGTCAAAAGGCATCACTCTGTAAGCAAAACATCCCCAAGGTGTGATGAAGGTTATCTTCTTCTGATCTTCTTCTGCAATGCTAATATGGAAGTATCCTGAGTGGCCATCGCACACTGTGTATCGTTCGTGACCCGCCACTTCATTGAGAATGTCATCCTGGAATGGGAGGGGAAAGTGATCCCTCTTCGTGGCTGCATTGAGAGGTTTATAGTCCACACAAACTCTCCACTTGCCTTTCTTCTTTGGTGTGACTACTACTGGGGAGACCCATTCTGAGTCTTTGACAGGGTAGATGAAACCTGCCTGTAGCAAACTTCTCACCTCTTTAAGTAGTGCCTCTTGTTGGATTACTCCAAGTCTTCTGAGCCTTTTCACCATGGGTTTACTGCCTTCCTTGAGTTTTATGTGGTGTTGTACCACTGTGATTCCTGTGATCTTGTCATATCCATCAATGAATAGTGTAGTGAAATTACCTAGCATGGAGACATATTCCTTCCTTTCTTCATCGATTAACTCATTTGAGAGCATCCTTTGTAATTTATCTGCATCCTGTAGGATTGCATACCTGATGGCTCCTCTTGGTTTGTCGGGGGTGTTTCAGATTGTGTCAATCTTCTTGGGTCTTTAAGAATTACCCCCATCACTTCAATGCCATTGTCACTCCCGTTAGTGGTGGTTGCCTCTTCTCCTAAGGTGGACGAATAGTCGCTAGTGGACTCATCTTCTGAAGCCTCCAAGATCATGGTGCATTTCTTCCCAGTCCTCATATAGTAGAATATGAACTTCCCTTTAGCGTCCTTATCTGAATCATTCCGGTGCTCTCATCTTGCTTAGCTTCCATAGCCATGAGCCAGGGTCTCCCAAGAATGATAGGGTAGCCCTCCCCTTTGTGTGGCATGACAAAGATGTCTACCTCCACTTTTGTATTGAATGCTTTTACTTTGACCGCATTCACAATGCCCACGCATTTCACTCTTACATTATTTGCCATTTTGGCTCGGCAAGGTGCCGGCCTACTTACCTCTAGTCCTAGATGGTGCATCATTTTTTCACTCATGACGCATATTTGCACGCCACCATCTATGTAGACGTTTGAGATTCGTTGCCCCTTGATGTGGGCATCCATAGTTGGTAGGATGTCGTCGAGATTCCTTCTAGAGATAGCCCCAGCTATCCCGGGTCTTGATTTCTTGGTACTCACCATTTTTTTCCATTGCCTCCTCATTCTTGGTGCAAGGTGAAGTAATTGGGGCCAAGCGATCTTTGGGCCCTGCATCAACACATCCTGAACTAAGTCATAGGGTTTAGCATACTCACCTAGTGAGAAATCCAAGAGGTCTATCTTCCATTGCGATTTAGCTGCTTGCTTGCTAGACTCGGCCTTTCCTTTCATTTTCTCTTCTCTTTGAGAGGCTTCCTTGTGCCTGGCACTCTTCACTCCCATAGCATCCACTTCTTCTACTTTTGCTTTCCCTTTGTGATTCTCTCGAACTGATTCTTCTACCTTTGCCTTCCCTTTAGACTCCAAGCTAATAACACTCACCGCTTGGTTCACAGCAAGTGGTGGGGGTAGTGGTGGGATGAGAGGTTGTGGTGGTGGTTGTTGTTGTATGGGTGGTCAAAGGATTTGGACCGGTGGGATCGGCCCTGGTTGCTTGGGTGGTGGTGGTCTTGCCCTTGGCGGAGAGATATGATTCTTTCTCCCTCCTCTATTAAATTATGCCTCCTTGGATGTGGGTAGTAGTACATACCATGGCCGTCTTCCCCACAATTGTAGCAGTGGTACTCTTGGTTCTGCCTTCGTTGTCCTCTTCCTTGTTCTGGATTCATGATAGGTGCATGCCCTTGCTGCACCAGATGCACTGATAAACTCTCTAGTTGGGTAGTGATGCGACTCAGCAGGTCTTGCTGCTCCTCTGATTCCTCTTGTGGTTGGGCTCTATGACTGGCTGTTGTAGTCACTGGGGTTGGTCGGGATGAGCTTGTTTCCTCTTACTTGTTTACACTTTCTTGCATGCACAACTTCTTGTCTTTAAGGCGGGCTACTTCTACTGCCAACTCATATGTTGCAGGAAACCTTCCCTTCACCTTCTCTCTAAGCGGCGACCACAGGCTAGCAATGAAATGGTCCTTCTTTAGGAAATTTGGCACTCCTTCTCCTTCCTCCAGTGAGGCAACCCATCTCTCCCATAAGTCCACAAACTTGGACTCATAGGTGGCATACTCTAGCAGACCTCTCTGCTTCAATTCCGTCAGTAGCTGCCATAGCTTCTCCGAGGTTGTGCCTCCACCAATGTGCCTCCACAAAACCTCTTTACAAAGCCAGCCCGTAACACATCCCATGCATTCTTGGTAGACTGGGGCAATGCATTGAACCAGGACTTGGCCTCTACCTTCATTAGTAGAGGAAAAATTCAAAGTCGTGAAGCGTTGTCATCTTTGTTGGAGACCACACAAGCAACGTTGAAATCATCCAAAAAGTTGGTATAGTGAGATCTTCTCCCTTCTTTCCACTGAACGTGGAGAAAGAAACACTTGCCATGGTAGTGACTCAGGAAATTACAAACCTTTTCTCTTTTTTTTTTAATATATTAACAACAGTAGCAGCTCAGAGCGGCTTTTAACAGAGTTGGGTGGATAGATGAAAACAAGATAAAGATAGAAACATTAAAGGAATGGTGGTAATCCAATATGGGGATAATGATAGGGTTTGGGGAATTAAGGATTTCTCCTAGCACCGTCGCACCAAATAGATACACGATATTCTGTTGGTAGAAGATTTTCCTATCTACATAGATATTCACATGCATATGCTTCAGGAATCTGAACGGGAATGCTGTCAGCCCGTTTTCCATCATGCACAGAGGGTGGAGTACTTACTTATACTCTTGCCATGCTAGTGTTGATGAGTTGGCACATCCACAGGAGGTCGTCGCCTTTCATGGGCTCTACCTTTCCTTCATCGCTCAGCACGTACGGGGTGATGGCGACACGTCTAACCACTCCCAGCCTCTTGGCTAGTAGCAATTGCAGATAATTTTTGTAGTCAGCGCACTGCATGAATTCTACTCCATTCAACTGCAACTCATCTCCAGCCCACTGGGTTTCACCCGTGGTGGAGAGATTCTTCAGGATAAGTTGTACAGGGAGAGGAGGAAGACCCTCTACCCGTCTTCCAAAACAGCGAGAGCAGTAGCCGAACCACTCTTCCTTAGGACATGGGAATCTTCTTACCACTTCTTCTTCAGGATTGTTGAAGTGGACTGGTAGTACTCGCATGCATCGTGCGAATATGTAGGCGACCTTCCACCGCTTAGCTTCGGATGACTAATTCCTCTTTGGTAAGCTGGGTATGACTCCGCTCTCTGATCTTGAAGCACTTGCTTGGCCAGATGCTTCTTCCTTTGGGGTCATGCGTTTCCAGACTGGCTTATCTTTTCCTTACCTTTGGCTCGAGTATCCCCTTTAGGCCATTTTGGAGTAAAGGTTATAACTTTGGTTGCAGTTTCCTTAGGGAAGAGAGGCCTCACCATTTTCTTTCCTCCTTTGATGTGGATGACTTCTTCGCGATGAATGTCAATGGAGACAATTTCAGCCTCTTCACTGCCTTCGTTGCTGGCACTCATTGACAGTGTGTTTTGGTTGACAACAGTGATAGCACTTCATAGACCTCCCACCTGATGCTCTCAACTTGTGGTTAGAATGAGCAACACGAGATGGGGAGCTTACCTCTTGAATACTCACAACACTACAGCCTGGCAGCAATACTTCAATGAAGGCGGCTAGTGCCTCCTTAGTCTCCTCCTCTTCCGTCCTCCATCTAGAGAATTCCTTCAGCCATTCATCCATGATTCATGGCGTGCGTTACTTTCAGCATTGTAAACTGTAGGTTTCTTAGAAGCCCTCCTCTGTGGGGGCACCAAATGACGGGAGCAAAGCGATACCCGAACGTCGACGGCCTCTAAAATGCCGGGGGCCGATGGCAAGCCTCGAGACGGTCATGGTAAAGCAAACAGGGGGCACCACCTAGCTTTGAGCGGCTAGGATGCAGACCACGGTGATGTGAACACCGCAAACTTACACACACACACAGAGAGAGAGAGAGAGAGAGAGAGAGAGAGAGAGAGAGAGAGAGAGAGAGAGAGAGAGAGAGAGAGAGAGAGAGAGAGAGAGAGATTCACAAATGATAAAAACCCTCGGGGGTGTAGGGAGAATTATTCCTTGCAGTATTTACAATGACCTTCCTTCTGGAGAGGTGACACACCATGGTGATAAAGAGGTAGGGGGAAGAGATGGTGAATCTACTTGGTGTATTCTCTAAAGACGACTCGATGATATGAAACTCGTTGCCAAGAATGTGTGTGTGTGTGTGCATCGACCATTGGAGTCGAGAGGTGGACGTAGCTCCCTTTGCATGCTGCAAGTCCCAAAACAAACCATCACACAAGTCCCCTCCCCGTAATGCCAATATTGTCAATTCCTCTCACTAAAACTCTACCAAGTGCTAACCTCTCATGAACTGCCCCCCCGGACAATGACCTCTTAGTGGCCTTTTATAGGTGTTGGCTGCTTGGATTAGGGTAATCCTGGTTTGATTAGGGTAAGCTAATCGGGGAGACAAAGCAAGGCGGTGGGCCCGGTGTGGTTGACCCTTGCTTTGTCTTGGGAGTTATTAAAAATGAAAACCTCTAAGTGGGCCTTTGTGACCATCACCTAGAGAGAGGGAATTTACAAATTGGGAATTTTACAAGGCTTCGGTGAAAACTGAAAAAATGATGATGATAACCTACGGTTTACTGAAAATGGTGTCGTGGTTGCGTGATGCCGGCGAATGGTGGCTTGCCAGTGCGTCGGTTTATCGCGTACGTCTTTTTGGGGTTGGCTGGGGCATGCCTTTGGTGCCTTTATTCTTTTTGTTGTCGGTGTTGTGTGATTCGGGCCATCCTCCTTGGTCGTTGTCGTCGTAGTCGCGAAATCCTTTGTTTTTTTGTATTTTCGGTGTGTGTGCGTATATGTTGTATGTATAGGGGTGCGGGTGCATCTGTGTACATAGGTGTAATTATATGTATAGGTGTGTGTGCGTTTATGTGTGTGGGAACGGGGGTGTCAATATATATAGAAATATATAGTTTTCTCTTCTTTTTTTTTCCGGCGCCGCTGTGGGCGATGTAGAGGCGGAGGGTAGAGAGGGGGTGAGTAGGACGAGAGAGAGAGAGAGAGAGAGAGAGAGAGAGAGAGAGAGAGAGAGAGAGGTGTGTGTGTGTGTGTGTATATGCACGTGTGCGGGTGTGTGTAGGAGGTGTAATGCGTGCATCAAGCACGCGTGTGCGCAGGTGTGTATAGAGGGGCCGCAAGCGGGATGCACGCGGGTGCGTGAGGGAGAGAGGGGGTGAGTGTGGAGAGGGGGTGAGGTGGCATGTGAGAGGATGGGGGGGGGGGGGGGGGGGGTTCCCACTATGAAGTAAGAGAGAGGGAGAGAAAGGGTATGGTGAGGGATAAGGGTGGGGGGGTAGTGAAGAGAGAGAGTGAGAGGATAGAGGGGGAGAGAGGGTGTGGATTTCCTTTAATCTTGGTGGGGCCGCCCGTAAAAACTTAGAGCTAGGTGAAGTAGGGGGGGGAGAGTTGAATATGAGGTGGTCCTCCATGGTAGAAAGAAACAGGGGGGGGGAGGGGGGTATAATGTAGCGGCCCGCTGGGGCTGGGGTGTGGACAAGTAGAGAGAGAGAGAGAGAGAGAGAGAGAGAGAGAGAGAGAGAGAGAGAGAGAGAGGAAATATACAATAGTTGAGGCGGCCCGCTGGAGGGTGTGACAGAGGATTAGGCATCTCATGCACCCACCGGGATGCGTGATGCAATGGTGGAGCAGGAGAGAGAGGGAATATTTGGCGGAGCCGAGTAGTTAGAGAGAGAGCTCGTCTTCTGGCGATAATGGAGGGGTGTGGCCGAGCTGGCAGCGCCCCTCCATTACCTTGGGGGGGGGGGGGGGGGGGGGGTATTGGTGAATGGTAGAGAGTTTTTTTTTTCTCTTTTGGTAATAAGCCTTCTTTTCCTTAACACTACGTTGGTAACCTAACACGACATAAAAGTGTCCTTTCAGGGTTTTGAAAAAAACCTTCAAAACCATAGTAGATCCACTCATTTTGTAAATTCCTTTCATGAGGTTATAGTTCAAGGCCTACTAAACATGGAAAAAATAAGAAACTTGTAAAATTTCTCATCTTTTGGTCACACCAAGCCTCCAAAGTTGATGGACCAGTAAATTTTCATCAAAACAGTCATTTCTTACGTTTTGTTGCATAAAAATAAGATTAGGGATTTTTGTAGGACTTGAGATAAATTCCCTAGTTAACTTCAATGGGTTGGTGATCAGAAAATATGATTGCTTCTTACTCACTATTTTTTGTTTTGCCAAAATAAATAGGTACAAAAAAGTTGAATTTTTACCATTCTGCAAACCTATCATCAAAGTTTCTATAGCCACGTTCAATACAAGTAATATATGCATGTTTTCTTAGTTCCCTATTGTCCTTTATGTTCATAAGGAGCCATGGAGCATGTCAAAAGAATAATACATCTCTTACCAAGGGGAATCTTGGGGACAAAGATGAAGTGTTAAATACAGCAAACATGAAAAAACTTGAAAAAACTGGGTTGAACATTATGAGTTGTAGAATCCCATAGAAACTATTCAATATCTAGCCAAATTTGATCCTTATGACTAGATATGGTTACTACCTACAAAATGTATGTAGTTGTCACAAGAAAATAACAATATTGAAAAGCTATACTTGATATACTAGAATGTTTCGTTTTCTTCCATAGTTGAAAAAATCAACCATCATTGTGTACTATGCAAAATAGGGTATTAGGTGCCCCAAAACTCAAGGAATGTTAGCTTTATGTTACAATATGCGACATAGAAAATCAAAAATGAATTTGGATATCATGAAATCCACCAAAAAAATAATAGAAGAGCTAAAATTGGCTAAAAAACAGGATTTGACAATTTTTGTAATTTGGTCATAACTTACAACTTTAATATTTATTTCTCCCTAGAAGCATCAGGACATGTTGAAAACTACTAAAGATAGTTCTCTAGCATTATAGACCTCACAAACATGAATTCTAGAGTGGTATAGTTGTAAAAAGTTGAAAAAAGCCAAAAACAGGACCTGTTTTTTCACACAGTTTAGGTTGTGAAATGTTGTGCAAGGACAATGTTAAAGATGGAATTGATATTCCAAAAAAATGTCGAGTTTTTTTCAACTCATGAGACAACTTTCTAGATAGATAGCACCTCAAAATCCATTTTGAAACTCTTGACATAATTCAAGGAAAATGGTCACTTCACAGGACATAAAAGTGTCCCATTACCAACCTAGTGTTAAGGGTGGTTCTCACGGTCACGGTTTTGGAAACTGACCATGAGCTTCACTCTAGGTCTTGTTGAGTTCTTGAGATCTTCATGCTTGTGGTTATAGATATTCTCATTGTTGATTCTATTGAAGATCTATGTCCTTTTGTTGTGGTTTCATCTTGATCTAGTTGTGTCTCTATGGAGGGTGGTTTGAAACTCTGTTTTCCAATCTGACTTTCATTAGTTGATTTATCTGGAAATTTCTAGATCTTAGACTTCCTATTTCTTCCTGGGTGTCTATAGTCTCGATCTTCTTTTTTCTGGCTTTGGTGGCATTCTCTGCTCAATAGCTATCGTGGTTGCCCTTTGCTCCGTTTGATGTACACTTGCTATTGCCTGATTTTCTTTAAGCTCTTCTAAAGTTTCATTCAATGGAGATGAATCATCTTCAATAAGATTTGCTTTGATATCAGTCTCCATTTTAACCGTGCTTGAGGACTTTGTGCTGTCGTCTATGGGTGACCAATCTTGGTCTTCATTATTTGTTGTCTGTGGTGACTCCATCATGTTTGAACTCCATATATCTAACATCTTTTGGGCCATTGGCATTCCCACTATGAGGTTATCTGTAAGATCTCTTGCTGTGATCACGTGGAATTGGGCGATGATGATCTGTGGACCTACTGAATGGTGGTGGAGATGATTCCCAAACATTCTGCTCATTCGTTTCCAGATATGCTCACAAATTCAGAGCATTTTCCAGTTGTGGTTGGCCATACCTTTTCCAAGTGCGAAAGTACATGATGTTCTTCTCTAACTAAAACTCTAGCTTTACTTCACTTGAGAGTTTTTCTTCATTCTCACCAACAATGTTGCACTTTATTGTCTTAGGATTCGTGTGTGAATTGACGCTTTTGCTATGGTTGTGTCCTTTGGTTGAGCTTTATCAACAGTTTCTTTGCTTTGACCACCTACTTCAATCGATGTTGACTTCATTGGCTGTAATATTTCACTTTTTTCTTGCAATTGTTGAGCATTGTCTACATGAATCTGAGAAACCTTTGATCTTAGAAGATCCACTTTACTGTCTGACAGAATCTATCTCTTAGGAGGAGATTTTAGTGGTGACCTTTGTGTAGATTCTTGGACTTTAGTTTCCGTTGAATTTGACTTTTATGTCACCTATTTTAGCAGCTTGAGACTTTGCATCATCTTCAGATAATCTTTTGACTTTAGTCTCGCCATCTATAAGGTTCTGTAGAAGGTCATGAACCTGTTGGTATTCATTGCCATTTGCATCTTGATATGCATATGTGAGCTTGGTCACATGCAATTGCTTGAACACTATTGGAGATCAACTGAAACTTTTGTCCGTGATGATCTTTATAGAGGCATTTATTTGAAGACTTTGATGGAATCTAAGTCAATTGGAAAATTCAAACAACCATATGATCTTTCAATGGTTTCTGCTTTGAAGGGGTCTGTTGGCTAGAGGCTCTAGGGCTTTTAACTACGATTGTGGTTCCTAGTACAAGAGCTGATTTTGATGAATTTATAGCTCTCCCTTTCCTAGGGTGATCACTATAGCCTGCTTCATTATGAGCTATCAAAACTGTTTGGATCTGATTTAGTCTCACCTTTTGGAACTGTGAAGGAACACTTTGGGTAGCATTATTGATGTTTGGCAACTGTAAACCTTCTGCATAGCTCCCTATGTTTCTCCGTGAAACATGACAAATTATTCCCCAAGTCAAGCTGTAGATAGCATTATCTTTGCTCTGATATTGTCTATCCCATGGGTCTCCTATGATATAAGCTTCTATGGTTTCCGGACCCAAGTCATTATAGATCTTAGACTCTCAACTATATCTATGACTGATTTGATCAAAGTATGTACTTGTTTGGTCACAACATCGAAGCTTGATTTTTGATGGAGGAGAGTTTGGCTTTTAATAGATGTTTGGGTTCACTCGGGTAATATCCTTCACTCTAGAGAGGATGGGCTATGATAGTTTCTATCCTTTGAAATGAACCATCCTTTTTGATCTATCACTGGACGCACTTCTATCAGCTGGGATGTGGGCCATTCAAACACTGGTCGATCCTTTTTGTACAACTACCCTTTTTGGTCTACATAGTATGCATATGAATTATGTGTACCATACAAAGATAACATCATTCATTTTGATGTGTCCCTTAGACTTGTGAAGGATAAGACTCGTGAAGGATTGGACACTAGTGGTAGGGGATGCAGAATAATTTGCAAACCTAACAGTCTTTTCAACATTTGGTGATATCTGGACACCTTGACCAAATTCACGCAAGATTTGTTGTCCAAAGAATCAATTTTAAGCTTTTCAGGTGTCTGTGCATCTTTATGTTGACTTTAAACTTGCAGTGCTTTCACTGGTGTTGCTAATAGTAATGCATAATCATCTGATTGCATTAAAAGTGACGAGCTAGACGCACTTACATCGAGATTTGTATTTCCAATTTTCTCTGTAACTTGCTTGGCAGTTGATGTGTCCATGTTGTCTGGATTTCTTGGACAATCTTCAAAAAAATGTCCACCTTTTCGTCCACAATTTGAGCAATACACCATGATTGGTGGTATTTCAGAGCTAGGTCTGTCATGTCAAGCTCTTGCTGAGAAGTTTCAGCTTCTGTACTCGCCAAGTTGTCGGCATCTTCTTTGAAAACACTGAGCATCGGGCTATAGACTGCTTCATCCTGACTTTTATAATGTCTTTGACTCGGATCTCCAATTAGATTGTCTTCAATTGGCTGATTTGTTGGATCTTCCATTACTGGATCTCGACTGTAGATTTGACCAATGTAATACATGTACAATGATCCTAATTGCATATGCACTAAACGGATGCTTTGCGGGCTTGTGCAGGTTTCTGTATAACCACTTGGATCCATCTTTTTCACTTCTATCTGCACCTCATCTTTGAGCTTGCAATACCTAGCTCCAATGGTTCAAGTCTATAAACATTTGGGAGTTCTCTGAATCTTGCTTTAGTCTGACCAATAGGATCTTGGCTCCTTTGTTGCTTTTGCTACTCATCAAGTATTTATGGCCTTCTGAATTTGCGTATAAAAATTTATCTCCATTGTAGCCATATAGCTGTAGAAGATGCTCTTTTGCACTTGTGCCGATGTTGCCACTACTACTAGTTAGCTTTGGTTCTCATGTATTTGAACTCTCGGCTCCACTTGAGTCCATGTTGGCTTAATATATAAAGCAGATTTTGGTGTTGATTAGTAGAATTTCTCCTGCTTCAACTTGACAAGTCTGCTTTTGCCAAAGCACTATTGGCAATTCACTGCTCTTTTTTGTCAAATGCAGAATTTTTTGTATTGCTACTTGATTTGACTCTTCCGTTGGTTTTTTTATGCTTCAGGCGTTTTTGACTTGATTAGTTCGCTTCGTCTTCGTTTCTTGCCCAGTGATTTTCTCGATGGCTTTTTCTACTTGTCTCATCCTTTATTAAAAAAGAAAAACTTATGGTGTCAATTTTTGATGAATTTTTTGCTTTTTCGCCTCCTTCGACTTCTCCCCTTTTATTTATTTATTTTTTTAATTTTGATATTCATATTTTTTGTGATTTTTAATAATTTTTTTGGAAACTTTTTGATTTTTAAAGAGTTTTTTGTGAGGATTTTATGAATTTTTTAATTTTTTGTGATTTATCTGATCCAATTTTTATTTTTTTAGGAATTTTCCGTAAGTTTTTAAATATTTATAAGTTTTTCGGGACTTTTCTATTTCCTTGTGAATTTTTAAAAGGCCTCCTTTAAAATAAAAAAAGGTTTTTGGTTTTTTGTTGCTTATGTGACTTTTAAACTTATTTCTTTTTTTTTTGAATTTTTTAAAAGAATTATCTAATTTTTTTATATTTTTATATGTTTGTTTTTTTTGTGTTTGAGTTTATTTTTTTAAAATGACTAAAGATAATAAAGCATTAATTAAATAAAAAATAAAAAATAAAAAATTAACTAAAAATAAAATAAACAAATTACTTTTGACTTACCTCGCTGGTCGACTTGCAGCTCTGACGGCAAACCCGACGTTGATTACAAGCAGTGCAGGGAACGAGAGGGATAGAGAGGGCGTCCGCTTGCAGCTAGAGACGAAGGCAGCGTGGTACCGTGCTCAACAGTACAGAAGGGAGAGAGAGGGTGGCCCACTCACTGGCATCAAATCAGAGAGAAGAAGAGAGTGCTTGGTGCACAAGACGGGGCAGCAGAGGAGAACAAAGAGACAGAGAGTGTGTGTGAGTGTGAGTGTGAGTGTGTGGTGGCCTTGGCGGCATGAGACAGTGAGAGACACAGAGAGAGAGAGAGAGAGAGACAAACTGCACCTGTCGATGACGTGGTAGCCTGTCAATGTCGACAACGGGCATAGAGCAAAGGTATATGACAGGGGGCAAAGAGTGAGAGTATATGACAAGGACTTGGGTGTGTGTGTGTAGGTTTGTGAGAAGGGGCGCGCAGAGGAGAGAGAGTGTTCCACCTTTTTGACTCGGCAGTAGAGGAAAGCATAGAGAGTGTGGCAGTGTCGGTAGTGCAGAAGAGAGTGAGAGTTGGAGAGAGAGAAAAAGGGGCTATTTCCACCTTGGTAAGTGTGTGGGTGGGGCTTGCCTAGGATGGCGCGAGACAAAAGACAGAGAGAGAGAAATGATGGCGTGTCACGTGTGTGTGTGGTGTTTGGGCCTAAAGAAGAGAGAAAGCGAGAGAGAGGTTTATTATGCGCCTAGAAAAGGCAGAGGGAGAAAGAGAGAGAAAGAAAGAGTAAGAGAGAGAGTGAGGTGGAGATTTGATTTTTAATATTTTTCTCTTATTTAGCTTTTGATGATCGCAAGGGCGAATTCCCACGTACACGAACCGTCGAGATTCATTTTTTGCGATGGAGCCTGAAATTTTATCGCAGAGTCCGCACAACCGCTGAAAACATGTCGGGGCATACGCCAAGCTATTGATCCATTGTCGGCCCTCACGTCGAAGCCAATGTTTCAGTTTTTATTTTAATGCTCAAAAAAGCCAAATTTAGTCCGAAAAGTAGTCAAAAACGTTAAAAATCACCCAAAAATCCAAAAAAAAAAAGTGAAAAATCCAAAAAATTCTTGAAAATTTCTAGAAATCTATAAAAGTAATTGACAATCACAATCAAACAATTTTGACATGCATAAACACACCAAAAATATTAATTACGACAAAATCAACAACCCGGCCCTCGGAAATAGTGAAACGCTGAAAACTTGACTAAGGAGGGTACAAATGCGCTCAAATGATTCCGTTAATATGCACACAAAATAGCTCATCAAGATCGCAAGACATCAAATTTTTACAGAATTAAGCAAAAGTTTACAAAAATTATCCAAAAAATACCGAAAAACATTTTGAAAATTCTCCACACATAGGGGATTAGTGGAGCCAAATCAAATCACAATAATCACATCAATTCAATTGCCAAATAATTTCATCAATAAAATCCAAACTAAGCACTTAAAATTGACAAAATTATGTCAAAATTTGATGCATTTGGAGTGTGTAAATCCCTATTTTGAGCTAAATAATGCAGCAATTAACCATTACACACATCAAATATGCATGAAGCATTAAATTAATCATGCACATCAAGCACTTTTTAGACACACACACGCACATAGAGTAATAATTGGTAGTTTTTACCAATTTTTAGGTACGCACACAGAAGGGTTAATCTTGTCGAAATTGTAATTTGAATCCACAAATCTCTAATTGGGCATGACCACAACACAAATCAATCATCACATTTGAAAAATCATTAAGAACGCATTGTTTTTTAAATGCACAAACAAGGGCAAAATAGTGCATACACACCTAAAATTAGGCATACACACACTCAATTAGAATGCACACACACTTGATTTTAGTGCACATACACTTGCAATTGACCATTCAGGCATGCAACTAAATCAATTAGGCAACCAATTAGCAATGTACATTCACCAATTAGCAATTGAACTTGTCAATTCCATACGCCTGCAAATTTGAAAAATTTCAGTATTACAACGACATAAAATGAACATTTCAAAAAATTTCAAAGCATAACATAGCATTTTTCAAAGCATAACATAGCATCTTTCAAAGCATAACATAGCATCGACATGGTGTTGTATCATCATCATGGCATTTTTCAAAGCACAGCATAGCATCTTTTAAAGCATAACATATCATCGACATGATGTTGTATCATCATCGTGGCATCTCTACTCATATCTACAGATGTTTAGATTCTAGGGGAGGTTGAGAATACCATCTTGTTTACCTTTCCAATGAAGATCGGTTGAGCGGTTGGAAGCTTCGATCCTTAAACTTGCACTTCAAAATCAAGAAATTGGAAGTAGATTAGCACAAAACTGCAATGTTAGAATGCAATCCAAGCCTCTAATTAGGAAAAGATCAAAGCATAAACACAAAGTGTTAATCCAATTAGTAGGAAACTAGTGTGTAAGTTAGCAAGCATTAGTGAAATTATCAAGGGGTTAGTGTGAAATTAGAGTGTGTAGGTGAAGGAGTACGAGCAGAAGTGCGACGCGAGAGAGAGTGCGAGAAGAAGAGCACGACGATATGGTGAACTCGCTCTACTGTAATGTGTAGAGCATAGTGAGTTCTTATTAGGTTTTTACAAAAGAATATGTGTACATACCTGGCGGCCCGCCCACTTACCTGGGCGACCACATTGGGCTTTATACCCCAACAACCTCCCACTTAAAGTCCAATGTGGTACTTTAAGTGTGAGAGAAGCTACTCTACAAGCTAATATACAAGAGATGTAGAGAAGTGATGTACTACCCTACACCTAACTGCTTGCGAAAATGCGCAAAGCTCTCTGAGGGAAGTCCTTGTGTAAGTAGATCAGCAGGATTTTCTGTGGTGTGAACTTTGACAAGCTGAAGTTGCTTATCCTCGAGCATTTCCCTGATGAAATGATACTTCACATCCACATGCTTTGTCTTTGAGTGATAAACTGGATTGCGAGCCAATTGTATAGCACTTTGACTATCACAATATAACACAGGCATCTCTTCTTTGATTCCCAAATCTGTTACTAGTCGATTAAGCCAAATTGATTCTTTGCATGCCTCTGATGCTGCAACATATTCAGCCTCTGTAGTAGACTGAGTAACACAATCTTGTAATCTAGAACGCCATGATACTGCTCCACCAGCCAATGTAAAGACATACCCTGACGTAGACCTTCGGTTGTCTAAGTCACCTGCATAATCTGAGTCTGTAAAACCCTTTACACTTAGATCCTAACTCCCATAGCATATACACATACTCTTTGTAGCTTTCAGGTATCTCAATATTCCTTTCACTGCCCAATGTTTCTTGCCTGGGTTTGACATGTATTGACTTACTACTCCCACTGCAAATGCAATGTCTGGGCGAGTAGCAATCATTTCATACATCAAACTACCCACTGCAGACGCATATGGAATCTTATCCATTTCAGCCTGTTCTTTCTCAGACACATGACAATCTTGTTTGCTAAGTTTCACATATGGTGGCAATGGAACACTCAGTGCCTTTCCCTTCTCCATATTGAAACGTTGCAAAACCTTGTCAATATACTCTGTTTGAGATAACCAAATCAATGCGCATACCAAGTATATGACTTGCCTCACCCATGTCTTTCATGTCAAACGATTTTGCCATCTTTGACTTCAAAGCTGAAATTTCTTCCAAGTGCTTGCCAGCAATCAACATGTCATCCACATACAAAATAAGGATCAGCCAACTACCATCCTTAGCCTTCTTTGTATATAGACAGTGATCGAACTCACTACGTTTGTAGCCTTGAGAAAGCATAAACTTGTGGAATTTATGGTACCATGCCCTCGGTGATTGTTTTAAGCCATAAAGACTCTTTAACAACTGGCATACCCAATCTTCCTTGCCTTTCTCAACAAACCCTTCTGGCTGCTGCACGTAAATTTCCACATCTAAATCACCATGCAAGAACGCTGTCTTGACATCCATTTGGTGCAACACCGAATCTAATATGGCAACCAATGCAAGAAAGCATCTCAATGTAGTCATCTTGACCACCGGAGAGAAGACTTCATCAAAGTCAATGCCTTGTTCTTGCTTAAAGCCCTTGGCAACAAGCCTTGCTTTGTACTTTGGCTGACTATCATGAGCGGTGATCTTATACCTGTAAACCCATTTACAGGGTAGAGCCTTTTTTCCCCGTGGTAATTTAACTAGCTTCCATGTCTGGTTTTTATGCAGAGCTGTCATCTCTGACTGCATGGCCAATTGCCAATTCCCGGAGTCCTTCATTTGCACTGCTTCCTTGTAACATGAAGGCTCATTGCAATCAGTTAACATGACATAGTTTCATAGATGGAACAACCTATCAGGAGGTCGCGTGATACGTCCAGATCTACGCACAATAGGTGGCTCAGGCTCAGCCACAACCTGTGGTTCCACTCTATCCTGTGCTTGCTCCTCTTGAGCCCTGACATTTTGTCTTGCACGTGCAGGTCCATCTTCTTGGAAGACAACTCTTCTAATCTCCTCAACTCTCTCTGGTTTAGAATGATATTTGGATTCATTAAAGTGAACATAATTGCTGCGGACAACCTTTCTAGATTCGGGATCCCAAAGTCTGTACCCCATCTCACCAGAATTACCATAGCCTAGAAAGATGCACTTTCTACTCTTTGGCTCAAGTTTGTTCCTAAATTCTTTTGGAATGTGAGTATATGCCTCACAGCCAAAGACTCTGAGATGCTTGTATGAGGACATTTTGCCTGACCATACCATCTCTGGCACTGAATCCTTCTGCAAAACCTTGCTAGGAGATCTATTTACAAGATGAACAGCTGTTGATACGGCTTCAGCCCAAAACCCATTTGGCAGCTGTGCATTAGACAACATACTTTTGACCTTCTCTTGTATGGTCCTATTCATCCTCTCAGCAACACCATTTTGAGGAGGATTGTAAGGAGTAGTAAGTTCACGTTTTATACCTTTTGACTCACAAAATTCCTGAAAGGCCTTTGAAACATACTCTCCACCATTGTCAGTGCGTAAGCATTTAAGCTTCTTGCCACTCTGATTCTCCACAAGTGTCACAAACGTTTTGAAGACACTAAACGCTTCATCCTTGTGCTTGAGAAAGTAAACCCATACTTTCCTCGAGTAATCATCTATAAATGTCATAAAGTAAGAAGCTCCCCCTAGAGATAGGTTAGGCATAGGTCCACACAAATCACTATGAACAAGTGCCAACTGTGTATCTCTTCTACTGCTTCTATGCTTATGTGGCTGCTGTGTTTGCTTACCATACAGACAATGTTCACAGAATTCAAAAATCATTAAATGAAAAGCCAGGCAAATAACCAGAACGAGACAAGATTTCCATTCCCTTCTTAGAAATATGTCCTAACCGGCTATGCCACAAAGAAACGTTCGGCTGCTCGGTTACGTTGATTACATTTTTAGAGACATTTGATACATAAATTATGTAAAGTCCTCCAGACTTTACTCCATGTGCTACTGTCATAGAACCCTTGGATATCTTCCACATGTTCTGTCCAAAATTGGTGACGTAGCCAGCATCATCAAGTAAACCTGTGCTGATCAAGCTCTTTGTAATTGCGGGAACATGTCTCACATTCTTCAGCGTGAAAGAAGAGCCATTCTGAAACTTCAATTGAACATCTCCAACACCTAAGATCTCACATGTCTGCCCATTGCCTAGCCGAAAATGATCTTTAGTGGTCACATAAGAAGTAAACCACTCCTTGTTTGGAGACACATGAAGTGATGCCCCTGTCTATAATCCAGTCACTCAGTGCATTTCCATCAGATGCTGTAAGAAGAGCTGAGTCCATTGTATTCTTCAAGAAGTAGATGTCTCCTGACACTAGACTGTCATCCTCTGCAACAGTGTTTGTCACATTTATTTCTTGAATCTTCACTGAGGAATTGTTCTTCTCACCATGGTCTTCAGCTTTCTCTTTGCCTTTTTCTGCTTTCCATTCTCTGCAGTCTCTTTTCATGTGACCCTTCTTGCCACAATGGTAGCATTCTATGTCACTCTTGCCTTTAGCACTGCGAGACTTGCTATGAGACTGATTCCTCTTTCCACCTTTGTACTTTTCTTTGTTCCTTCCCCTGACAACTAAGGCTGTTCCTTTGCCTTTTTCCATTGTCTTTCTATTGGTTTCTTCAGTAAGCATACTTCCTTCTACACATGCTATGTTCAAACCATCTGGAGGTGCAGAATTACTCAAAGCTGTGCAAAAAGTGTCCCAACTTTCCGGCAATGTGATCAACAGGAACATAGCTCTAACAGGTTCATCAAACTTGACACCTTGAGCTGACAACTGACTATAGATTGTGTTGAATTCATTCAGATGATTGGACATAGGTGTCCCTTCTTTCATCTTCAAGTCAACAAGCTTCTTAAGCCAGTATACATATGAAGCTGCACTCTACTTCTCATAAAGATCACTCAGCTTTAACCATGCTTGATAAGCTGACATCTCGTCTGCTACATTGAAGTAAACGCTTTCTGTCAAAGTCAGCATAATGGTAGAAAGTGCCAATTCATCCATTTCTCTCCATTCATCTTCGTCCATATCTCCTGGTTTTATCCCCTTGAGCTTTATAGGTTTTATCTGCTTCTTTTGTACCAACTTGTGCCAAATCTGCTTCTTCCACAATGGGAGATTGGTTCCATCCAGCTTCTTGATATTGTAAAGAGCAGTGTCCTGTGATCCAGCCATAGCTACGCTTCAAAAGTAATTTTCTTTTCTGGGAAAAATTCGGCAGAGTTTCCCTTGTAAACTGACCTCTGAACCAATATCAACCTATCAAATGAACCAAGAAAGCTTCAGATTCTGCAGAAATTTTGGTAGAGTCTCCTTTGTAAAATGGCTGTGGTGTACTAAAAACAGACCAAAAAACAGCTCAAAAAACATTGTCTCTCTGACACTGTAAGCTGCGGGTAAACTTGTCCAGCACCTGTACTGTCTCTCACTGTCCTATAAGCATAGACTACGACAATGCCTCAACGACAGTAAAGCAAAGATGCAATCCCAACTGTCTAACTCACAGTCAATACATCCTAGCTGCCTATCTAAGGGTTCTCGAGGGATCGCTCCAAGACCTGTATCACCGAAAGGATCTCAACATTCGAGAATCCCCCAACTGAATAAAACCTCACTCGACCCTCAACAAAGGCTGCAGTAAATCTGACAGTACATAGACTTCCCACAAAGTCATACATCCACAAATTTCCCACTGTATGCTGTAACCGCTGCGGCGGTTGTTTGCTGCGTGACTCACAGCCAGCAAACCCTCAACAAACATACATCATCTCTGACAATACATCCCATGTGGAAGTACCTGCAATGTCAGGATGAAATCTGGAATATCAAGCAGCAAACACAAGCTACCTGATGAACTAGTGGATGTCGCCTACAGTCTGTGTGTAGATACGCCCGTGTCGTATGTGACACGCCTCCAAGAATTGTGAGCCGTCCTTCGATGTGTAGACAACCACAAATCAACACTCTGGGAGTGTCGATATCCTCAGCACCTGCAGTCGTAGGCCGAAAAACCCCAAATTTGCAGAGTCGGATATGCACCCGCTGAGACCACGTAGTCGAAAATGGCCTGCGCAGACCTTTGTCGAAGCCGAACGGTGGCCGAGATGACCTCAGAATGAAATTTTGACAACACCGAGCCCTTCGAGCTCACCCACAAGATTTGGGGCCGTGTCTTCGCCTATCGAATTTCACTCCAATCTGAGTTGGTGACTCTAGCCTCCTGCAGTGTGAGCCTTGATCTGAGCTCTCATACCAGTTGAAGGAGTACGAGCGGAAGTGCGACGCGAGAGAGTGCGAGAAGAAGAGCACGACGATATGGTGAACTCGCTCTACTGTAATGTGTAGAGCATAGTGAGTTCTTATTAGGTTTTTACAAAAGAATATGTGTACATACCTGGCGGCCCGCCCACTTACCTGGGCGACCACATTGGGCTTTATACCCCAACAGTAGGCACACAATTGGCAAGATATGGTGACAAATTAGGGAAAAAGGAACACGTTGCTTCATGAAAACACATCCAAAATCCACAAAACCATAAGTACACAAGTGAAATTAGTGAGGAAACACATCCGATTATACCATAATACACTAGCGTAGGCCATCATTCCCCAACAACGACTCCAAATGTTGGGGGTACCATCGTAGCATAGCTCCAATGACAAACAAAATTATCAATCCTCCGGAGAGATGAGCTACTCGGCTAGAGCATGGAAACACTCACACGATTAGTGAGCTAATCCTGGCAACACAAATGGTGACTCAATGAAGTGGGATTCTTGGCCTATAAGGAGCTAAGCCACTGTCTGGCACCTCCACATCCACTTTTCTTCGCCTCAAATCAGCCCAATCACACACATTAACAATTGCAAGATGCACACATCACCAATCCATCCTATCATGCAACACACTAATCACAAGCACACACACAGAGAGATCTATCGAGCATCCGCACTTCAATCAAACCTACATGCATACACAAGCAAAAGAGGGCAATCACATAAGATTAGAGAGGGATTAACCACTAATTAGTTACGATCTATCTAATCAAAGCATCATTGGCAATCACAAGAAGTATGAGAGAGGCATAATGAAAGAGAATTAAGCATTGATTAGTGTTAATCAAGTCACATGAGCAAGGAGAAGCTCAAAGACTCCATAGACACACACCACATGAGCTCTTACTAAAGAGTGGTCTCAACAACTGAGCTTGAGAACCCTAATTTGTTTTACACACTGCCTTATATACCTAGGGTAAATATGCAATGTCAGAGTGCCCAAGGCCTTTAGGACTCCACCACTTACTAAATTTGCAACCTAGGCACACTGACTAACCTGTTCTTTGCAGCTTGGAACTCCCATTGAGACTGTAACACATTAAAAATATTACAATGGCTTGAATTGAATCGGGAATTAACAATACATGTCCATTTTAGGAAATTGTAAAAAATGTGTAACCCAAATCTTCATTGCTTATTCATGTTAATCTTTGATGTGAATTTATAAGGATCGGGACTTTAGCATCTTTTGTTAGCTGACGTCATCTCAGTTAACAAGCCAAAAGTACAATTGAAATGGCACTAAGTGTTGGATTACAAAAGAGTACAACAAATCTAGTTTGACAACCAGAGCAATACCCTAACATTGATTAGAAAGCAATTGCAAAGTGACACACCCCACCAATATGAAAGTAGTGGGTCATATTAAAAGATTCTAGCACTGGGTTCTCACTAACTATACAATATACAATTACTGCTCAATAATTATTACTACTACTAGTAATTTGGTTATGTACTCACACTTCTTTTGGGACATTTTGAGTTATCTACATCCTTATTAATTTTCTTTCAATTTTAGCATATTCCAAAATTCAGATCCTTTGCTGATGTTAGTGTTTGCAAAAATCTTTATCTGGATTGGATTCTTCTTTAGGGTGGCATCTGAAGCACGCCAAGCTGAACTTGACCTAGAGTACTAGAAGCATGATGGTGTTTTTGAATAATTCTATAAATTGCCTCTACTTCAATTACTCTCTATTCTCTATGAGAATCTTGAATTTGTATGGTGTGAGAGAGTTTTAGGTCAAGATCTAGATAATAGATATTCTTCTTTCCTTTTGTAAGCCTTGCCCATGCTAGCTTATGGTAGATAGATGTGGTATAGATCCACCATGTTGGATCTTGCTGGTTGGTTTTGATGTGGGATTCAGAAAGAATTTTGGCCATCTCTCTGAGCTAAGGTTCAGAGGTGTCTTACAGGCCAAGTCTTTCTCCAGTATCTTAAAGGCCTCTATTGAGAGTTGCACAAATTAATCTGTGTAATTAATTAGTATACTAATTTGGCCCCTCCATTGAGTCATCATTTCTTTGAAATTCACCAAATCATCAGCTCAGATACAATGGTCTTCTATAGTCAGTGCACAAACAATAAGTATCATTTTCTTTTCTGTGAAAGAGCACTGGTGCAACAAGAGGAATCCCAAATCCTGAGCGAGTTTTTTTGAGCAATTAATAAATCGAGCAGGAATTATCAATATACAATTTTGAAAATTCCAAACTAATCAAGATACTTCTACTTAATTTTTAATAATCATTCACACATGTGTTTTTATTTAGTTCTTACACTCTAGTCAAGCCAAGATAGAGGTGTTGGCTATTAGAGGACATTAAGTTGTGAATGGATGATGATAGCACATTGCATTGGATAAATACTAGGCTCCACATTCCCTATCCATAGCCTTCATGTATGCATTGTAGGGAACCATGATGCGCATACTCTCTTTCTCTCTCTCTCTCTCTCTCTAAAACATAAACAAATGTCTTTGTCTGGTTATAG
Source organism: Adiantum capillus-veneris (assembly GCF_014529385.1). NCBI lineage: Eukaryota > Viridiplantae > Streptophyta > Polypodiopsida > Polypodiales > Pteridaceae > Adiantum > Adiantum capillus-veneris. The sequence goes on from NC_140934.1 coordinate 93,858,082, forward strand.
GGTTGAAAATAACGGAGCCATTTGCAAAGCTGCTTGTAGCGCCACGTGTTGATACATGATGCTATTGGAAGATTTATAAGAGCTAATTTGAGCACTTTATGGAGTTGCTTATAGCATCACATGTCGACACTTGGTGCTCTGGGAAGCTTAAAGAGGCTAATTTAAGAGCTTTGTGGAGCTTCTTGTAGCACCACATGTCAACACCTAGTGCTAAAGAAAGTTTCAAAGAGGCTAATTTAAGTGCTTTGCGGAGTTGCGTAGAGCACCACATGACAACACGTGGTGCTAAAGGAAGTTTCAAAGAGGCTAATTTAATATCTTTGCGGAGCTGTCTGTACCACCACGTGCCCATACATAGTGCTATATGAGTCTCATAAGGGCTAATTTAAGCCCTTTATGGAACTGCGTGAAGCACCACACGTGTCCATATGTGGTGCTATAGGAAGCTTCAAAGAGGCTAACTTAAAAGGCTCGTGGATACCCTTGTGACACCATGTGTCGACACGTGGTTTTAAAGAAAGTTTCAAAGAGGCTAATCTGAGAGCTTTGTGGAGTTGTATGTAGAACCACGTGTCAACACATGGTGCTAAAGGAAGTTTCAAAGAGGCTAGTTTAAGCGCTTTGTGGAGCTACTTGTAGCACCACATGTCGACATGTGGTGCTAAAGTAAGTTTCAAAGATATTAATTTAAGTGCTTTCTGGAGTTGCATGTAGCACCATCTGTCAACACGTGGTGCTAAGGAAAGTTTCAAAGAGGCTAATTTAAGCGCTTGTGGAGATTCTTGTAGCACCACCTGTCGACACGTGGTGCTACAGGAAGTTTAAAATAGGCTAATTTAAGCGCTTTGTGGAGTTTCTTGTAGCACTACATGTCGACATGTGGTGCTAAAGAAAGTTTCAAAGAGGCTAATTTAAGCGCTTTGTGGAGTTGCCTGCCACATGTCAACACGTGATGCTAAAGAAAGTTTCAAAGACACTAATTTAAGCACTTTGTGGAGCTGCTTGTAGCATCCCTTGTCGACACGTGGTTCTAAAGGAAGTTTCAAGGAGGCTAATTTAAGTGCTTTGTGGAGTTGCATGTAGCACCACGTGTCAACACGTGGTGGTAAATGAAGTTCCAAAGAAGCTAGTTTAAGTACTTTGTGGAGCAGCATGTAGCACCACGTGTCGACAAATGGTGGTATAGAAATATCCAAAATGGATTTGAGCCATTTGCATAGTTTCTTGCAGCACCATGTGTTAGCATGTGGTGCTAACGAAAGTTTCAAAGAGGCTAAATTAAGCCCTTTGTGGAGTTTCTTCTAGCACCACGTTGTCGGGGATAATGTGTTCGCTACGTGAGCCGGGCAGGCGCCGGGCCTCTGGCTGTGAGAGGTGTTAAAGAGAGATAACAACAACAACAGATACAATTGAATCTGACAATCACCTTAATCATCAATTAATTGAATATTACCTTGACTACAACTTGGTCTTTAGCCAAGGCGGGCTGTTAACAGCACCGTCACTTGGATCAGCTTCTAACTAGGAATTTAAGCTCCCGTTTACAGGGTTAAACGGGCCGTTAGCGACATCGGACTTAACAAAATACTAATTCAATCTCTAACAGATGACGGTGATGAAAATTTTCCATTGTCGCTTTATCTGCTTCAAATACCTCGCGGATTCTGCAAGCTTCAATTCACTCACTGCCTCGATCATCGAGCTTTTATTATTGCCAAATATTGTGCAACTTATTACTCTATTTGCTTTATACTCACTTAATTGTCGTTCTCCTGCTCTTGACCTCTTGCTTCTTTAGCTTGAATCACTTGCTTATGCACGAGAGAGAGACTGCCTTCTCCTCCTTTGACTTCTCAAGCTTATCTGAGAACAAAATAAAGAACTTCCCTTACCACTTATTTATGCCTTGGTTGGAGAACGAGAGAGATCTTTCTTCAATGCTTGCCTCTTGTGCCCACTCTCCGAGCCCTTTGATTTGCCTCCCCTTCTCGAGAGAGGGAGAGAGACCCGTTTTGCTTCTCAAGTTGAGAGAGAGAGAGAGAGAGAGAGAGAGAGAGAGAGAGAGAGAGAGAGAGAGAGAGAGAGAGAGAGAGAGAGAGAGAGATTCTCTTGCTTCGTGCTATTCCCCTTCTTCTCCACTTCGTGATGCCCATCTAAAATCTCCTCCTATTGCTCTTTTCGTTGCTTCCTCGCCAAGCTTTGGTTCCTCTCGAGTTATGCCCTCGCTTGCTTACCATCCTCGCTTCGTCTTGCTTGAGCCGCAGATCGAGAGAGAGAGCCCTGCTTGCCGCTTTGCTCCCCTCTTCTCTTCTACGAACAACAACTCCACACATGCCGTTATTTTACCCTATATCCTTATTTTTGCCCTGCCCATCAGTCAGAGCGCCGTGACGGACGTGGCATGGGAATCCACGTAATGATGTGGCAAGCAGCGAGTCGAGCGAAGTTGTTTTTGTCGTAGCTGGTACCAAACCCCATCGCCATGGCATGCCGAACGTTTTTCGTCTCAGGTGAGCTCTGATCCAACCGCTCTACGGCCCGACGCGAGCACCGCCTTCTCAGGTTGCGCCCCTGCCCGTGATCTGATCACCATGCCTTTTCTCTTCCCTTGCTTTTCACACACCCTTAAGGGTTTTGGGCCACATTGCCTTTGGGCGGCCAAGGTAGCTTGACTTGGGCCGGCTCTTTGGGCGGCCCTATGAACTTCATAGTGAGCACCACATTGCACACACATGCCACTAAAGCATTGCCAAGCACCACAGTCGGCATACATACCGGCCATAAATTTCATTTGGGCAGGCGGCCACTTACTAAGGGCATCACATTTGGGCATACTTATCGATTAAAGCATTGCCAAACACCTCATCTTTCCCTAGAAATGCCTATCTTACAATCTCATCAAGGGTTTAACTTCTCGTATCATCATCTTGCACAATGAAACATGCTTCAAGATGCTAATATAGGTAATTGCATTTTGAGAAAGACCTTGTCTTTGAAAATAGCCAGCTTCCTGGCCCTGGTTCTGTTGGGTTTATCCCGCAATCATTGCATTCCAAGAGACGACATTCCGAACACAGTGCTCCTCAAGCACTTATGGATCTTTTAATTGCACTCTATTCTAGAGCAGCTTGGTTGAACCCCAAAAATTATCATATGGCACTCCGATCGAGCGGACCGGACTGGTACGAAACTAGCCTCTGGTAAATCTTTAACTGCCAATAACTTGGCAATCATAAACCTGATCACTGATCTGAAAAGACCGACGGGCTCCAAAATTTGAGCACTTCAGGCCCGTGAATTCATTTCAATTATGTCACACCACCTGCAATTGCCCAATCCGGTACGGATCTGCAATCGACTTAAACTTCAAAGTGCCATAACTTCTTCACCGTGGCTCCATTCGACGAGCCGTAAAGACAGGCCCGTAGAGAACTTCAAGCACTACAGTTGTAGACCATAAATTCCCATATGTGCTCACTTCAAGCATAATCATTTTTGGCATCATTGAGGTATCTGTTGGCCCTTTTAAGACGCATCTGGCATACATTAATCATTAAACTTGACCTATTATCAAGCCCTGATCACTGCTCACTAAATGTGTAGGCTTCAAAGAAGCTTAGCTTACATTTCTCTGCTCTTTTTCTCATCATGGCAGCGGAGCTGCACGATATTCACCCCCTCTGAACCAAAGAATTCGGGGATAATGTGTTCGCTACGTGAGCCACGCAGGCGTCGGGCCTCTGGCTGTGAGAGGTGTTAAAGAGAGATAACAAGATCAACAGATACAACTGAATCTGACAATCACCGTAATCATCAATTAATTGAGTATTACCTTGACTACAACTTGGTCTTTAGCCAAGGCGGGCTGTTAATAGCAACGTCACTTGGATCAGCTGCTGCTAACTAGGAGTTTAAGCTCTCGTTTACAGGGTTAACTGGGCCATTAGCGACACCAGACTTAACAAAATGCTAATTCAATCTCTAACGGATGACGATGATGGAAATTTTTTTCTGTCGCTTTATTTGCTGCAAATACCTCATGGATTCTGCAAGCTTCAATTCACTCAGTGCCTTGATCATCGAGCTTTGATTATTGCCAAATATTGTGCAGCTTATTACTCTATTTGCTTTACACTCACTTAATAATTGTCGTTCTCCTGCTCTTGACCTCTTGCTTCTTTAGCTTGAGTCACTTGCTTATGCATGAGAGAGAGACTGCCTTCTCCTCCTTCGACTTCTCAAGCTTATGTGAGAACGAGAGAAAGAACTTCCCTTACTACTTCTTTATGCCTTGGCTGGAGAACGAGAGAGAGATCTTTCTTCAATGCTTGCCTCTTGTGCCGACTCTTCGAGCCCTTTGCTTTGCCTCCCCTTCTCGAGAGAGGGAGAGAGACCCATTTTTCTTCTCAAGCTGAGATAGAGAGAGAGAGAGAGAGAGAGAGAGAGAGAGAGAGAGAGAGAGAGAGAGAGAGAGAGAGAGAGAGAGAGAGAGAGAGAGACTCTTGCTTCGTGCTATTCCGCTTCTTCTTCACTTCGTGATGCCCGTCTAAAATCTCCTCCTATTGCTCCTTTTGTTGCTTCCTCACGAAGCTTTGGTTCCTCTCGAGTTATGCCCTCGCTTGCTTACCATCCTCGCTTCGTCTTGCTTGAGCCGGAGATCGAGAGAGAGAGCCCTGCTTGTCGCTTTGCTCCCCTCTTCTCTTCTACGAACAACAACTCCACACATGCCCTTATTTTTCCCTATATCCTTATTTTTGCCTTGCCCATGAGTGACGGCGCCGTGACTGACGTGGCACGGGAATCGAGGTAATGACGTGGCAAGCAGCGAGTCGAGAGAAGTTGTTTCTGTCGTAGCTGGTACCAAACCCCATCGCCATGGCATGCCAAACATTTTTTGTCTTAGGCGAGCTCTGATCCAACCGCTCTACGGCCCGGCGCGAGCACCCCCTTCTCAGGTTGCGCCCCTGCCCCTCATCTGCTTGCCATGCCTTTTCTCTTCCCTTGCTTTTCACACACCCTGAAGGGTTTTGGGCCACATTGCCTTTGGGCGGCCAAGGTAGCTTGACTTGGGTGGTCTCTTTGGGCTGCCCTATGAACTTCATAGTGGGCACTACATTGCACATACATGCCACTAAAGCATTGCCAAGCAGCACAGTCGGCATACATACTGGCCATAAATTTCATTTGGGCAGGCGGCCACTTACTAAGGGCATCACATGTGGGCGTACTTATCGATTAAAGCACTGCCAAACACCTCATCTTTCCCTAGCAGCGCCTATCAAACAATCTCATCTTTAACTTCTCGTATAATCATCTTGCACAATGCCACATGCTTCAAGATGCTAATATAGGTAATTGCATTTTGAGAAATACCTTGTATTTGAAAAAAGCCAGCTTCCTGGCCCTGCTTCTGTTGGGTTTATTCCGCAATCATTGCATTCCAAGAGACGACATTCCGAACACAATGCTCCTTAAGCACTTATGGATCTTTTAATTGCACTCTATTCTAGAGCAGCTTGGTTGACCCCCAAAAATTATCATATGGCACTCGGATCCAGTGGACCGGACTGGTACGAAACTTGCCCCTGGTAAATCTTTAATGGCCAATAACTTGGCAACCGTAAACCCGATCACCAATCTGAAAAGACCGACGGGCTCCAGAAATTGAGCACTTAAGGCCCGTGCATTCATTTCAATTATGTCACACCAGCTGCAGTTGCCCAATCCGGTACGGATTTGCAATCAACTTAAACTTCAAAGTGCCATATCTTCTTCACCGTGGCTCCAATCGATGAGCCGTAAAGACAGGCCGATAGAGAACTTCAACCACTACAGTTCTAGACCATAAACTCCCATCTGTGCTCACTTCAACCATAATCATTTTTGGCATCATTGAGGTATCTGTTGGCCCTTTTAAGTCGCATCTGGCATACATTAATCATTAAAATTGACCTATTATCAAGCCCTGATCACTGCTCACTAAATGTGTAGGCTTCAAATAAGGTTAACTTGAATTTCTCTGCTCTTTTTCTCATCATGGCAGCGGAGCTGCACGACATTCACCACCTCTGAACCTGCACAGCCTCCGGTTCACCAAAGAAGTCGGGGATAATGTGTTCGCTACGTGAGCTGGGCAGACGCCAGGCCTCTGGCTGTGAGAGGTGTTCAAGAGAGAGAACAAGAACAACAGATACAATTGAACCTGACAATCACCGTAATCATCAATTAATTGAATATTACCTTGACTACAACTTGGTCCTTAGCCAAGGCGGGCTGTTAATAGCACCATCACTTGGATCAGCTGCTGCTAACTAGGAGTTTAAGCTCTCGTTTACAGAGTTAACCGGACCGTTAGCGACACCGGACTTAACAAAATGCTAATTCAATCTCTAACGGATGACGATGATGGAAATTTTGCTCTGTCGCTTTATCTGCTGCAAATACCTCGCGGATTCTGCAAGCTTCAAGTCACTCACTGCCTTGATCATCGAGCTTTGATTATTGCCAAATATTGTGCAGCTTATTACTCTATTTGCTTTACACTCACTTAATAATTGTCTTTCTCCTGCTCTTGACCTCTTGCTTCTTTAGCTTGAGTCACCTGCTTATGCACGAGAGAGAGTCTGCCTTCTCCTCCTTCGACTTCTCAAGCTTATCTGAGAACGAGAGAAAGAACTTCCCTTACCACTTCTTTATGCCTCGGTTGGAGAACGAGCGAGAGATCTTTCTTCAATGCTTGCCTCTTGTGCCGACTCTCCGAGCCCTTTGCTTTGCCTCCCCTTCTCGAGAGAGGGAGAGAGACCCGTTTTGCTTCTCAAGCTAAGAGAGAGAGAGAGAGAGAGAGAGAGAGAGAGAGAGAGATTCTCTTGCTTCGTGCTATTTCCCTTCTTCTCCACTTCGTGAAGCCCGTCTAAAATCTCCTCCTATTGCTCTTTTCGTTGCTTCCTCACCAAGCTTCGGTTCCTCTCCAGTTATGCCCTCGCTTTCTTACCATCCTCGCTTTGTCTTGCTTGAGCCGGAGATCGAGAGAGAGAGCCCTGCTTTCCTCTTTGATCCCCTCTTCTCTTCTACGAACAACTCCACACATGCCCTTATTTTCCCCTATATCCTTATTTTTTCCCTGCCCATCAGTCACGGCGCCGTGACTGACATGGCGCGGGAATCCAGGTAATGACATGGCAAGCAACGAGTCGAGAGAAGTTGTTTCTATGGTAGCTAGTACCAAACCCGATCGCCATGGTATGCCGAACGTTTTTCGTCTCAGCCAAGCTCTGATCCAACAGCTCTACGGCCCGACGCGAGCACTGCCTTCTGAGGTTGCGCCTCTGCCCGTCATCTGCTCGCCATGCCTTTACTCTCCCCTTGCTTTTCACACACTCTTGAGAGTTTTGGGCCACGTTGCCTTTGGGCGGCCAAGGTAGCTTGACTTGGGCGGGCTCTTTGGGTGGCCCTATGAACTTCATAGTGGGCACCACATTGCACATACATGCCACTAAAGCATTGCCAAGCACCACAGTCGGCATACATACTGGGCACCACATTGCACATACATAGTGGGCACCACATTGCACATACATGCCACTAAAGCATTGCCAAGCACCACAGTCGGCATACATACTGGCCATAAATTTCATTTGGGCAAGCGGCCACTTACTAAGGGCATCACATTTGGGCGTACTTATCGATTAAAGCACTGCCAAACACCTCATCTTTCCCTAGCAGCGCCTATCACACAATCTCATCAAGGGTTTAACTTCTTGTATCATCATCTTGCACAATGCCACATGCTTCAAGATGATAATATAGGTAATTTCCTTTTGAGAAAGACCTTATCTTTGAAAATAGCCAGCTTCCTGGCCCTGCTTCTATTGGGTTTATCCCGCAATCATTGCATTTCAAGAGACGACATTCCGAACACAATGCTCCTCAAGCACTTATGGATCTTTTAATTGCACTCTATTCTAGAGCATCTTGGTTGAACCCCAAAAATTATCATAAGGCACTCCGATCGAGCGGACCGGACTGGTACGAAACTGGCCCCTAGTAAATCTTTAACGGCCAATAACTTGGCAATCATAAACCCGATCACCGATCTGAAAAGACCGACGGGCTCCATAAATTGAGCACTTTGGGCCCGTGCATTCATTTCAATTATGTCACACCACCTGTAGTTGCCCAATCCGGTATGGATCTGCAATCGACTTAAACTTCAAAGTGCCATATCTTCTTCACCGTGGCTCCAATCGACGAGCCGTAAAGACAGGCCGGTAGAGAACTTCAAGCACTACAGTTCTAGACCATAAACTCCCATTTGTGCTCACTTCAAGCATAATCATTTTTTGGATCATTGAGGTGTCTGTTGGCCCTTTTAAGCCGCATCTAGCATACATTAATCATTAAACTTGACCTATTATGAAGCCCTGATCACTGCTCACTAAATGTGTAGGCAGCTTCAAAGAAGCTTAGCTTGCATTTCTCTGCTCTTTTTCTCATCATCGCAGCGGAGATGCACGACATTCCCCCCCTCTGAACCTGCATAGCCTCCGGTTCACCAAAGAAGTCAGGGATAATGTGTTCGCTACCTAAGTTGGGCAGGCGTCGGGCCTCTGGATGTGAGAGGTGTTAAAGAGAGATAACAAGATCAACAGATACAATTGAATCTGAAAATCACCGTAATCATCAATTAGTTGAATATTACCTTGACTACAACTTGGTCTTTAGCCAAGGCGGGCTGTTAATAGCACCATCACTTGGATCAACTGCTGCTAACTAGGAGTTTAAGCTCCCATTTACAGGGTTAACTGGGCCATTAGCGACACTGGACTTAACAAAATGCTAACTCAATCTCTAACGGATGACGATGATGGAAATTTTTCTCTGTCGCTTTATTTGCTGCAAATACCTCGCGGATTCTGCAAGCTTCAATTCACTCACTGCCTTGATCATTGAGCTTTGATTATTGCCAAATATTGTGCATCTTATTACTCTATTTGCTTTACACTCACTTAATAATTGTCGTTCTCCTGCTCTTGACCTCTCACTTCTTTAGCTTGAGTCACTTGCTTATGCACGAGAGAGAGACTGCCTTCTCCTCCTTCGACTTATCAAGCTTATGTGAGAACCAGAGAAAGAACTTCCCTTACCACTTCTTTATGCCTCGGTTGGAGAACGAGAGAGAGATCTTTCTTCAATGCGTGCCTCTTGTGCCGACTCTCCGAGCCCTTTGCTTTGCCTCCCCTTCTCAAGAGAGGGAGAGAGACCCATTTTGCTTCTCAAGCTGAGAGAGAGAGAGAGATTCTCTTGCTTCGTGGTATTTCCCTTCTTCTCCACTTCGTGATGCTCGTCTAAAATCTCCTCCTATTGCTCTTTTCGTTGCTTCCTCACGAAGCTTTGGTTCCTCTCGAGTTATGCCCTCGCTTGCTTACCATCCTTGCTTTGTCTTGCTTGAGCCGGAGATCGAGAGAGAGAGCCCTGCTTGCAGCTTTGCTCCCCTCTTCTCTTCTACGAACAACAACTCCACACATGCCCTTATTTTCCCCTATATCCTTATTTTTTCCTTGCCCATGAGTGACGGCGCCGTGACTCATGTGGCACGGGAATCCAGGTAATGACGTGGCAAGCAACGAGTCAAGCAAAGTTGTTTCTGTCGTAGCTAGTACCAAACCCCATCGCCATGGCATGCCGAACGTTTTTCGTCTCAGCCAAGCTCTGATCCAACAGCTCTACGGCCCGACGCGAGCACCGCCTTCTCAGGTTGCGCCCCTGCCCGTCATCTGCTCGCCATGCCTTTACTCTCCCCTTGCTTTTCACACACTCTTAAGGGTTTTGGGCCATGTTGCCTTTGGGCGGCCAAGGTAGCTTGACTTGGGCGGGATCTTTGGGCGGCCCTATGAACTTCATAGTGGGCACCACATTGCACATACATGCCACTAAAGCATTGCCAAGCACCACAATCGGCATTCATACCGGCCATAAATTTCATTTGGGCAAGCGGCCACTTACTAAGGGCATCACATTTGGGCGTACTTATCGATTAAAGCACTGCCAAACACCTCATCTTTCCCTAGCAGCGCCTATCACACAATCTCATCAAGGGTTTAACTTCTCATATCATCATCTTGCACAATGCCACATCTTCAAGATGCTAATATAGGTAATTGCATTTTGAGAAAGACCTTGTCTTTGAAAATAGCCAGCTTCCTGGCCCTGCTTCTATTGGGTTTATCCCGCAATCATTGCATTCCAAGAGACGACATTCCGAACACAATTCTCCTCAAGCACTTATGGATCTTTTAATTGCACTCTATTCTAGAGCATCTTGGTTGAACCCCAAAAATTATCATATGGCACTCCGATCGAGCGGACCGGACTGGTACGAAACTGGCCCCTGGTAAATTTTAACGGCCAATAACTTGGCAACCGTAAACCCGATCACCAATGTGTAAAGATCGACGGGCTCCAAAAATTGAGCACTTTAGGCCCGTGCATTCATTTCAATTATGTCACACCACCTGTAGTTGCCCAATCCGGTACGGATCTGCAATCGACTTAAAATTCAAAGTGCCATAACTTCTTCACCGTGGCTCCAATCGACGAGCTGTAAAGACAGGCTGGTAGAGAAATTCAAGCTTCAAAGGCCGTGGCTCCAATCGACGAGTTGTAAAGACAGGCCGAAAGCTTCAAAGGGACTAATTTAAGTGCTTTGTAGAGTTGCCTATAGCACCATGTGTTGGCACTTAGTGTTATAGGAAGCTTCAAAGGGGATCATTTAAGCAATTTGTTGATATTCTTGTAGCACCACGTGTTTGCCCCTAGTGCTATAGCACCACATGTTGTCATTGTGATGTAGGAATCTTCAGAGGGACTAATTTGTGAGTGTGTGATGCTTGCATGCACGGTGCATAAAGGGGAAGAGGAGAGATGACATGGGGAGTGGATGGGAGACCTCTCAAAAGTGAACCGAGAGTACTCCTTATTGCTTGTATATGTTTAATCAATAAGGTGAAACAATGGGCATCCAGATCTAGTGTTTATCTCGGGGTAAGGCACTTGCCTTTACCCTACCATAATAAAGCCCCTACAAAGCTTCATATAGCACCATGTGCCAACACACGGTACTAAAAGCATCTCTGAAAAGGGTGTAATTTTCTCTTCCAATATATTTGGCCCTTTTGGACGAGAGAAGAATTGGGAAAAACAAACTCCTATGTAGTTCCATGTATCATCACGTGACAACTCCCGGTGGCAAGGGCTTAATTCTCCCTTTTCAAGGGCTTGATATTGGTTCTTAGACACTTGGGTCATTGTGGACAAGTCAATAATAAGGGAGAGTGCAACACATAGCACAAATTGGGTTCTAACCATTTAGAAATTTTCTCGGGTTTTAGGTCGCTCGAGGTATGGTAAGACGCGTGTACATATAAAACATGCCGAACTCTTGAACATTTTTCCATAAGCCCCTTCAACAAGACACAACATATGATCCATGACATGAATACACAATCAAGAAGATTGGGTTGAAGTGGTACTTGTTAGCAAATGAAGTTAGCAGTATAGGACATGTGTGCAAGATCATGAAAGTGACAAATTGTGGAATTCACCTCTAGGGTCTCTGAGTGGTTCCATGCATCTTCTAAGACTCTCCATGAGTGCTTTCATGGAGGCATTGCTCAGGGTCCACCTCAAAATAGGTAAGGGTAGCACGTAAAATCACTCTTAGGGGTTTTTTATATTCCAAAGAGCTACATATTATACATGTACGAGGGGGGTTAGAAAAAAAATATTTAAAGGTTTATGAAAGGAAAGGGGTGTTTTACTTCATGAGGAAGTGCCCCCCCCCCGTGCGCCCCGCCCCTCCCGGGACGTTGGAGCAATGCAATGCCAAAATTTTCAAAGGCGTCAAATGTGAAATACGGCAATGAGTGACTATACACAATAAAGAAAGGAAGGTATTATGAAAATGAACTCACCCATACACTTTGGAAAGATATTCTTAGATATGGCCATCACCATCAAAATTAAGGTAGATGATTCCATGAACCTCCCATGGCAATTGCACTAATACTTTGAGAGATTGTTGAATACATCAAAAAACACTCAATGATCCCTAGAGGAAAAAAAAGATACAAAAAATGAATAATAATGAGAATATGTAATCTTTTATTCATATAAATGCCATATGTACACCTATCAATAATGAGAATAAACATAACTAAATATTTTGATACATCCGCTTCTCCAAAAATATTTGAGTGTTCTTAGGTTCGTTGCTATTCTCACCCTTAAAAAATTCAAACCATAAGCTATCCTTCAACCACACCCCAGTAAACATATTTGTGACAAAGTCTTGAGATTAGGGAGGATACAAAAAAAAGCATTGATAGTGTTGGCATACTAATGATAGTGTTAATTACACAAGGGAGATAAAGTAGAATGTGAACACAAAAGTAGATTGATTGATACTTGCATTTAATGTGTACAAAAGAGCTCATTATATAGATCTAGTGCAAGCTTATTATTAGGCATCATTGATGACATCATACCTTTGGTGCCTTTTTTCACATGTAACCACATGTTTCTTTGCCACCTATGCATCATATGTTATATCACCTATGTATCCTAGTAGGATAGAGGGAGATACACACCATCATAGGACAAAGCCCACAATTCCCAACAACCCTTCTCTTGGGGTTTGGACTATGACGATAGAAAATAAATATGCTAATCCAGGCTAACCATCATCCCCAATCCAAGAGATAAGGATCTCACTGACGTGATCACGATCGTGTCATTACATTAATAATACTAGTAATTACACAAGAAAAAGATGTGATCACGTTAATTGTTACATGATCCTAATGATGACCTGCAAAAACCAATAGAGAAGGTTAGCCCATCGGGTTTCATCATTTTTCCTTTGGGCTCGTCAGTCTTTTTTATTTTCTTGGCGGGTCCGCCGGGTAGAGGACATTGCCCAGCGGGTTTGCCGAGAAAATAAAAAATCCCGATGGATGTAATTATATAAAGGAAAACCTCTTCTAACCTTGTCACTTTGACTAAGCAAATCCTTGCGGAGTGTATCCGAGCACCATGTATAGCCATCTCCTTGTGAATTGACCTAAGGTTACAATGTCACAAGTTTTTTTTTTTTGGGGCCGGACGTGTTTATTAATTTGGTAATCATTTCTAAAAATATTTAAATCCTTCACTGAACATAAAGGTACAAAGCCAAAACAATTGAGAATTTAGAGAGTCATGATCATTGCGACGAAGCCATTGGTCCATAAAAGGGCCGAAGTTGGTTTTAGAAGGTGGGCATATGTAAATGATGAGTCAATAGTCAAGGGTTAGATGTCCTGTACTAGTGTATTGGGTATATAAAGATCCTTAAAGTCTTGCATTTTTCACCATCATAGATTTGAGTTGATATACATTGTCACTGGAAAATATGAGAGCTATAATTGTTAATTGGTTGAAAATAGATTTGATATATTGAATTGGATGCATAAGGGGGCTGATATCCTTGATTGGGTACAAGTAGTCCTCAATTGTGTGATTCTATTGAAGATTTCATTGCCTTGTTTTATTCATTGGTTTATATAGGGGGTGCATTATGTATTATGAGAGATTGTTGGTGCATGACTTGATCAATCATAGATATTATTGCTTTCGTATGTGTTTTGTAAATAAATATCACCGTTTTAGTGTAGAAGTTGATTATTCTTTTTGTATCATTTGAAAATAGATGTGTCTTATTATATCAGCATATTTATAATTGCATTGACAAATTCATAGCATTGTTGTATTCATAATGCCATGTAGAGAGTACATTGCAATGTGTATGTTTGCTCACAACATATGTAATCAATATGTGGATTGACTAGAGTGCATTGCAAATCTCATATTGAGTAGACTTGATTATTTTCTTAGTAATTGTTTTTCTAATACATATTGAAAAGAAGAAAAATGTCTTTAAAACTTAACATCTAGTTCTTATGCCTTCAATTTTAAATTGAAAGCAATGGAGAAAAATGTCGGCACAAGCAGTACGAAGAAGGCTAAGAAAGAAAAGCCCATGGCAAAGAGTGGGATTATTCTCATAACATATGCGGTTGATATATGGAGTGGTAATGTAAATTTTTCTTCACTACAAAATCAGGTGGTGCACCACGTTTTAGGACCATTTTTCGGGTAGCATTAAAAAGAATTGTAAGAAATGTGGACATCCTCAGGTACCTCCAATTGCAAAGCGTTTAGGGGAAGAGCTCACCAAAAAGGGTAGCAAGAGACAACAGATACATAGCTCTGTTATGTATGCATATCAAGAGTAGTTAGAGCCAAACATTAACTTTGTTGATCTAGTGTTAACACCAACTAACCCTGTAGAAAAACTTGCATAGGGAAAGGAAATGTCAAGCAGTGTTCCTTTTAAGCATCACAATGAAGGTGGACTTGGGCAAATGTGTCAAAAATCATTTCATCAAAGCTTTTGAATGCAGTCTCTAGAAGAAGCTCAAACCGCACTCGCCAAAGCGATTTTTTTCAATGGACTTGCTCTAGTCATGGTAGACAACAATCATTGGAAGGCCACATGGAAGAAAATTGGTGAGTTTGGCTTAGGATTTTCAGCCCTTTTGTATCACACAATATGAAATGATCTCTTGGACAAATGCTACATTGAAGTCAAAGAGCATGTTTCCAAAATAATACTTGAGAATATTTCGCTTTTAGGATGCACATTTGTGAGTGATTGTTGGTCTTATGTTCAAAGAAGACCATTGATCAATGTAATGCTGGTTTTTCCAAGGGGAGAAACGTTTATAAAGGAAATTGACAATTTTGGTGCGATTAAAAGTGGCAAATACATTCTTGAGGTCTTGATTAATGTAATTAAAGAAATTGGTCTTGAACATGTCGTTCAAGTAGTCATGGACAATGCAAAGAGCTGTAAAAATGCTAGAAAAGTATTTAAAAATAAAGTGCTTTCCACATATTTTTTCCAATGGCTATAATACACACAGCTTTAACTTGGTGCTGAAGGATTGGTACACTAGTAAAAAAACCACATGGTTTGCAAAAATGATTGACACAACGCGACAAGTTGTGAAGTTCATAATAAAACGACAAAGAGTGCTTGATTTGTACAGAATGTGCATATCAGTGATGTTGAAACTTCCTGCTGAAACTCAATTTTGTACTCACTTTTATACATTGAAATCAATTCTCCAAAATAAGTGTGCCATGATTGACACTTTCAATTGCACGACCTTTGACGGATAGCAGCTTGAGCAGAAAGAAAAAGTGAAAGAGAAAATTACATGTCTACATGAGCCTGCTTGGTAGAGGAGTGTAATAGATGCAAACTATGTAATGATGACCATTATGTTCTCAACTCACAACCTTGATCAAAACACGCCAAATATGGGCAAAGTGTGGATGACATGGTGGTCAGTCCAATAAAGTCCTGAAAATCCTAAGGAGCTAAAAGAGTTTGTAGTAGAGAGGAGTGGTGACTACCATTCTTTGTAAACAATGAAGAATTTTGGCCAAGTATTTTCATACAAGATGGATGAGTGCTCATAGTTCACTCCATAGTGTAGCTTACATGCTCAATCCATAGTATTGGAATTTTGATCTAATGTCCAATACAGAGGTGGTTAGCAATTTCTATCACGTGGTTAACATGTTCTACTCCAATGTTCAGGACTGAATTGATTGAATCAAAGAAATGAGTGCATTTAGACTAAAAGAAGCTCCTTTTGCAAATGATTTTGCACACTCAATGGCAAAAGAGCAACCTGCATGGAAGTGGTGGATGATGAATGGTGGAGAGCATTACTTGACCTTACGTCCCCTTGCAATGAAAGTACTAGCACAATGTGCAACAAACTCAAGTTTAGAGAGAAACTAGAGTATGTAAAAGTATATTCATAGCACTATTTGCAACAAATTATTAGCAAAAAAAAGTAGAAAAATTATTGTATATGTTTTGCAACAAAACGATATTGCATTACATCGAAAGTGCTGGCTACGAGGAGAAAATGCCAATCTAGGTATATGATTGTTAAAACAAATACGAAGAAGAGTTCAATGTTGGTGTATCGCAATGGTATATAGAAAAAATAGAAGAGAATTTGATAATAGATGTGGAAATTGAATTACAAGAAGACCCACAATACTTAGCTTCAGAATAAGATAAAAACTTCATAGATTCAATATAGCTTGAGAGCATAATGAAGATTGTGTCAAAAACCATTATGAAAGAGCTTGTATTCGACGTGTTTTAATCATATACAACGCTTTATAGTATCAATTATACATAATCTATCGATCTCAACCGTTATGCTCAGAACCTTCATCTTCGTTACCAAATAGATTTCTAATTGTGCTAGGGGTGTCTTGGCGGGCTTGCTTGAATTTATACTCATTTTTCATGCCAAACATATAATACATTCCTTGTGGAATATCTTGTGGACATATTTCACACCAGCTACTATTTTTCGTGAAACAAAATAAACACACGATGTGATAATAATGACCACATGCCAATGTATATAATCCACTCCATTTATCAAAATTCTTGTAGCATACGGGAAGTCTGAACACTAGGAAGATCAAGATGCATTTGATTGTGATGTGGGAACCAACTCTAGATGCAAGATGAGGTGATTAGTGTGTGTCCCTTGTATAGGTGGAGGATTCACTTGTTGTGTCAAATTCTGAATATTCTTGCTTAAGTGATGAATTCTTTTCTCCATTCGCACCTGGGATGCTTGGGGTGTTTGGGTTATTAGAGATAGCCGTGTTATTTTTGCAATTTTTTTTACCAATTTTGTCGTTAAAATATCTTTCTCCTTTTTTAATTATATGTTTGTCCCTTCAACTATCAATGCCAGCTCATCCCATTTGAATGTGACACGACTCTCCCTGATATCATGGGTGGCTACAATTGTCTCCTTTAACACTAGAATGGTAACCTAACAGGACATAAAAGTGTCCTTTCAGGGTTTTGGGAAAAAATTCCAAAACCATAGTAGATCCACTCATTTTGAAAAATCCTTTCATGAGCTTATAGTTCAATAACTACTACATATGGAAAAAATGATAAACTTGTAATTTTTCTCATCCCTTGGTCACTACGAGCCTCCAAAGTTGATGGACCAGTGCATTTTGCCCAAAACAACAATTTCTTACGGTTGATTGCATATAAATAAGAGTGGAGATTTTTGTAGGACATGAGATAAAATGCCCCGTTAACTTCAATGGGTTGGTGGCCAAAACATATGGTTTCTTTTACCTCACTAATTTCTTTTTGGGCAAAAAAAATGGGTACAAAAAAGTTGCATTTTTTCCATTCTGCGGACCTATCATGAAAGTTTCTATAGTCATGCTCAATACAAATACTATATATATGTTTTCTTAGTTCCCTTTAGGCCTCTGGATTCAAAAGGAGCCATGGA
This sequence comes from Adiantum capillus-veneris, assembly GCF_014529385.1. Lineage (NCBI taxonomy): Eukaryota > Viridiplantae > Streptophyta > Polypodiopsida > Polypodiales > Pteridaceae > Adiantum > Adiantum capillus-veneris. The sequence goes on from NC_140934.1 coordinate 93,875,541, forward strand.
GCATGTCAAAAGGATAATGGATCTCTTACAATTGGAACCTTGGGGACAATGATAAAGTGCTAAATACAGCAAACATGAAAAAACTGGGTTTAGCATTATGACCTCTAGAAACTCATAGAAACTACTCAATATCTAGCCAAGTTTGTAGTCTATGATTAGATATGGTCACTACCTACAAAATACACACAATTGGCCTAAGAAACTAGCAATATTGAGAAAGTTATACTTGCTACTCTAAAATGTATCGTATTCTTTAGCAATCAAAAAACTCAACCATCATCATATACTATGCTATATAGCATATTAGGTCCCCCAAAACTCAAGGAAGATTAGATTTATGTTATACATTACACTTACACAATCAAAATTGAATTTGGATATTAAGAAAGCCACCAAAAAAAATCATAAAAGTGCTAATCTTGGCCAAAAAACAGGATTATGCAATTCTTGTAAATTGGTCATAACTTTCAATTTTAACACTAGGCTCTCCCTACAAGCATCAAACATGTTGAGAACTATGAAGGCCTAACCTCTAGCCATCTAAACCTCACAAACATGAAGTTTAGAGTGGTATAGTTGCCAAAAATTGAAAAAAAGCCAAAAACAGGACCCGTTTTTTCACACAGTTTAGGTTCAAAATGTTGTGCAAGAGTAAGGTTAATGGTGAGATCGATACTCAAAAAAAAATGATAAGTTTTTTTCAGCTCATAAGGCAACTTTGTGGATATATAGCACCTAGAAATTCATTTTCATACTCTTCAAATAATTCAAGCAAAATGGTCACTTAACAAGACACAAAAGTGTCCAAGGACATAAAAGTGTCCTGTTACCATTCTAGTGTTAAGGAAAAGTCTGGTTGCTGCACAAAATGTACATACAAAATTTTTACAAAATTAAATGTACAATCTGCATTGTGCAATGGATGGACAAAACCTCCAAGTAGATAATCTCAACGTTATCTTTGATCTCTTGGTGAAGGCACTTCGATACTTTCCACCGTGCTTTTGTTATCTCCGCATCCTCACAAGGCCATATTGTTTTAATCATATCCTTGTTCACTTATTTATTGATAGCTTTCCAGTGCAAATGGTTTGGATTTACCCATTTTGATACTCATTGAGCAGTACACATCGCTTGTTGTGCAGACATATCGTGCGCTAGAGATTTCATGTGCTGAAATGCATTAACAACCACTTGTTGTTGATCATCTAGCACCATTTGGGTACCACAAGCTTGTTCTTCATCAACCATTGTATCTTAGTATTGCAATGGACAAATAGACAAATATTCAATATCTTTGACAAAAGTTGTTCTTATGATTCATTAGTCTCAAAGATATCACAATTGGTGTATCTTAGATCAGTCAAATATTCTGCAAATGATGCAAAAAACAAATCAGAACTGATCCAATTGAACCACAAGACAAATGACTAAAGACATACAGATTCAAATATACTTCAAATGACTCAATGAGGTGAACCACCCAAAACCCAGAAAATAGACTTCAATGCAGTTAAAAAATACCCACACAACAAGACAACGTACAACGTGCAAAATGTTCAGGCCGGGTAAAAAGGCGGCGCAAGCTCAACAAGATAGGATTAGGGTCTATCTTTAAATGCTCTTTGAAAAAGATAAAAAATTTGATGTGTTTCTTCTAGCTTACCACTCTCTTAACTTCATCCAACAATCCACTTTTATCTAAATAGCCCTCATGGCATCTTGATCGGGGTGGTAAAATACTTCTTTTAGGAAATAGACTTTTTTAGCTACACTCCAAAATCCTATCAATATTTCAAATAGAAAACCTAATTCTGATATGTCTCTTGATTTTGTGTATGCATCTACGCACCATGGATCATATATTTCTGGAGAAATCCACGGTCGCTTTGCAATCTCTCCTTCCCTTGCTTCCTTTGCCTTCAAAACTACAAAGTCTGATTGAGCACTCAGGTGCAAATAATTATTTGATACGCGCTTGACTGGAGTTCTAAGCATCATGCCCCAATCAATGATGTTGGTGTGAGGTTTATTTGTGCAAGTAAAGTCTAACAAAGGATGCAGGTCATTGTGCATTATACCAGCTGAGTGAGCAGCCGCAACTCATCAATTAAAGTGTGTAAGATTGATGGTATGTACTCAATCACTGCTTTGATCCATGTAGTCTCTATCTCTGGTAAGTGCTGATTTGTTGATGGCAGAGTCCTCCAACCACATTGTACGTAGCATCTGAATGCTCCATGGGCGAATGGCAGATGACACATCATGTCCCCCAAGGTGCCCCCATTGTAGTATGGAAAGATTGTGATCCAGGGAGCCTCAATGGTAAATTCAATGCATCTTACAATGGAGGGGTGATGTGTTTGCATTCCTTGCTCTATCTGAAAGCTATCAAATTTTTCCTCACTCTCTCCCTTGTAGAATTTTTCTACATATGTAATGTGATCTAGAAAGAAATAAATTCCTTCTATGGTGTATAATGTGCATACACCAAAAGAGCCTACTCCAACCCTTGCACCTTCCACCAGGGCCTGCTGGGGGAATGTCGATCAGATGAGTACACTTGGAATTCAATGTTGTGTGCATGATTGTGTTGGTGCCGTTGGCATCTGATTGACCACCCACAGTTGCTTGTGCATCTTGGGCCATCTTAAATATCTTGGGTAAGGAAGCTTGGTCTTGAGCTTTCACCCGCTTTATCTTGACCTTTTGTTCCTCCCATAATTTGTCGCATAGCTCTATTTTTTCTATATCGCAAGTGGGAGGTTCTTTTGAGTCTCTACAATAGACTTTCCCAACACTATCTTGACCTTTTAGTGCGAGTCAACTTCTTGGATCTTTGTAGGAATCAACAACTCATACTGGCTGTTGGACGGATACGCTGCGACGGACGTCAACATAGCGAGAACTCACCTAACATATAATGTCAACTGAGAACGAAGCTCTACTCGCAGGCACGTGGAAGCAAGAAAACGGTGTCAACCTCTACTCGACCGACTAATGACTACTTCCTACAGAGATATCAAATCTACATGCCATCGGTTCTGTGAATGTGAGAGTCTCCTATGATGTTACCTCAAGCCAAAAGCCCATTAGACGTTCTCGAAACATTACGAAACTTGAGGGATATCCTATCAGCACCAATAGGCCACTCTCCCTAAGGTCCATGACCAAAAAAACCTACCCAATACCCTCCGTGCAGAAAACGTGTAGGATGTCTGGCCGGTTTTTGCAGGTTGACGTTTCTGAAAACTAAAGTGCCTAATGTGTAGCTCTACTTGCTTTGATCGCGTGGATATGCTAAAATGCAAAAAACGGACAATAGTTACTCACCGAAACTCCAAAAGTAGCTCGCGGGTGAATCTGCCAAAACACAGACGAATGCATGTGATGTAAGCATCAACGCGTAGCTCTCCTCGTGGGCAACACACTGCTGCTCTCCATTTGCGATTCCGACCATCGTAGCTCCTGTAGCACACACACACACACTCTCTCACTCTCTCGCAGTCTCCCAACGACACACAAGATTAGATTATTAGAAGTCTCTTTACAAAGCTTTAGGTTTTGGCTGATATACTAAGCCTTAGAAAACCTAATGTCCGGCCAAAATGACCTGATTTGTCCCTAGGCTTCTATAGAGATTAATTACAACACTGTGAGCTAGCTTTGCTCATCCAACAAGCATCTCTGGCCAAAATACAATTGCTGACTTAAAATATGAAGTTCTCGTAAACATTACAAAAGTGGCTGTAATGGCTCAAAATAATAATAACGGGATATTCGATGATGTCCATGAGCTTATATCTTCACAATACCGCATCCATCTTCGTCTTCATCACTTCATCAGCATCTTTATTTGGAATCTTTAGAGAATCTTTATGGAATCTTTGTGGAAGCGTTGTTGAAAGGTTGGCCTTTCAACACTAGCCTTCACCTCGTAGCGTGCACTCTGTGTTCTCCCATATAGTGCTAGTGAGGTATTTGATAGAAAGATCACTTTCATTAATTTGATGTATGCAACCATCTGCACATAATGATATTGCCAAAATACATTCTTTTTGAATGGCACGCATAATACTTTTCTTTTGATATGGTGTCATTTTTTCACTAGACAATGAAAAAAAACATATCAAATACAATTTCATGGGTGCACTGGCACTCTCACACTAGTTCAGGCAAACCATAACCGTGACTTGAAGACTTCAAAAAAGTGTGCATGATTATATTGATACAGATTGAAAACCATCTTCACTTTAACATGCTACGTTTAATCATGTAAAAGGAAAAAAAACAAGTTACTCTTAAGAAAACCATCTAGATCAAACAATACAGGTTAAAACCCCAAAACATTTCAACATATTGTGATAAACCATAAGACATGAGTTCATATTTTTCACGTTGCACTCTCACACTAGTTCAGACAACTATACCCATGACTTAAAGACTTCAAAAAATTGTGCAAGATTATATTGATTCAAGTTGATAATCATTTTCACTTTAACATGCTATGTTTAATCATGTAAAATGCAATAAAAACAAGTAACTCCGAATAAAATCATCTAGATCCAATAGAACAGGTTAAAAATACAAAAGATTTCAAAATATTCTGATAAAACATAAGACGTAAGTTTATATTTTGCACGTTATCACTTCAAAAAAAATTGATTCAGTAGAAAACATATGCATCGTGATGTACATATTGCCAATCTCATTGTATCTCATTAAAAAAAAAAATGATAGTGAGGCGGTCCGGGGCGGGCAACAAGAAGAGCAACCTCTAGACACCTTCAAGGCTCCCGTGCTACTCAATTGGGTTGGGGTTGGAAAAAACAACAAACACACACACAAACCCGCAACCTAACCCTACACAAATTTGGGGCACCACCTAGTTTTGGATGCGAACTAGGACGCGTAAAGAGAGAGAGAGAGAGAGAGAGAGAGAGAGAGAGAGAGAGAGAGAGAGAGAGAGATAGTGCTCGGGCTGCTTTGAAACGTATCGGCAATGATCAAGCAAACACAACTATATATTTAAGAAAGAGAGAGAAAGGGCGAGGGGGTGCTTGTTGCATTAATACCTTCTTACAAATTTGTCATGACAAATCAAAGTGAGATTAGTATTTGTTCAACATAGCTTGCGTAAATTTCACCACAACGCATCACAAGAAAAGCCACCCCAATCACTGTCTTAAGGCCAGGGGAGTTCTCTCCACCCTGTCGCCCTCTTACAGTATGTGGGATTTATGGCTAGATTGACGACAACACTAGAGACAAGCTATCAAGAACTTAACAAAAAACACCAAGACACTTACGCATCATTGTTGTCCATTACTTCACGTTGGAAGGGAGACAAAGTATCCAAGATTAGTCCAAATCCACCCTCCTTGATTCAGCAAATGTTGGGCTTACACTAGTAGGAGAAATGATAGATTTCCTACTCTCAATTGAATGATCACTCTCTCTCTTACAATGGCATAGAGTTCCCTTGCTAATCCCCTATTACAACACATGCATAAGACAATGAGCTTCCACTCAAGAGCTCCTTCTAGAGAGGTTGAACTTGGCTTCTCAAGCTATAGCATAGTGCTCTTGCTTATGGCTCCCCCTTTTGTGCTAGCTACACCCTCCTTTTATAGCAATTTTGAAGGCTAGGGTTGCTCCTCTAACCATGGTTGGGTTAGATTTTCAGCAATTTATCTAATTTCTTTTGCTTGGAATTATCAAGAAGTTGGTGGGGAAAGAGAGAGGAGAGAAATGGAGGTGATAGGACTTTTCATAGTGGGTTAGTGTTAGTAGAGTTAGTATTAATTTACAAATGGAATTGGATATTTACAATGGGAGTATCCATGTAGGATACAAATTAGGAAGAAAAACTCTTAAGAGGTAAGAAAAGGTGGATTTCTTACAAGGTTGATGCTCCAAAGTGTCTTGAGTAGGGCCAATTTTGACGCCTGTTGACGGTCCACTAGCTTTGACGGTACATTTTTTCTCCACTCTTGACCTTCCTTGAGAGACAAAGTAATTGAAGCTGAGTAATCAACCACCATGATGCTGTCTTTTAAGAGAAGAGGCTGAATTTTGTGGTTTTTTTGATAGATATGGGTAAATTGGAGGAGGAAAAATGAGACTAGGTGGTCAAGTTTGGAATGGAATTGTGTGTGGGAGGTATGAGTTCACCATGGTTTCTCTTATTTTTTCAAGGTTGAGGAGAAGGTGAGTAGGGTGCAGAGAGGAGTGGTGAGAGAGATGGGGATGATGAGTGGAGAAGTGTGTGTGAAAGAGGAAAATGATAAAGTGGAAGAGAGAGTGTGGCTGCATAGCATGGGAAAACTGGGGTCCACTAAAAAAATCATAGCTCACAGCTCGTAGCTCAAAAAAATATGAAAAAATTTGAGGCAAAAGTTCAGCCCACGAGCTACAACTTTTGTTTGTATCACCTTTTCAAATTCGGAGAGCAAGTGAACTTTAAAAATTCAACAAAACCGACCGTTTTTTTCCACTGCAAAGGTCCTTGTGGGGTCCTTCTTTGGATGATTCTTTTGAATACCTCCAAGAGTGAGCCCTCCATAGTGCATGTATGCATGCCACCTACCCTTGACCTTATTTGGTAGGTCTATAATTGAAGATATTGTTGAGATCATGATATAAGTGAATAGTACAACTAAGAAAATCAAATATTGAGGGGTCTAAAAAATATGTACATGTCAAATATATATAATATAGGTGGAAAAATATAAAGGGGTCAAAATAAATCTCGCTCATTATAAGGCTATCATAAAAAGATGAATATTTTTGGTGGTCTAATTTATGAGAGTAATAGAGAATATATGTAGGAAGGAAAAAATCACAATAGTGAAAAAAATATACACATAAATAGAACTAGTTTTTTTTGGATTTTTGTTGGGATGGAGTTACACCAAATATAAGAGAAGCTTACATGAAATTATTTCTATATGGAATAAAGAGTATGAAAAATGGTAAGAAAAATTGTGGTAATGGTGAGGCAATGTACAGAGCATAAATAACACACACCTAGGTAGAAATATTTAAATAAATACCAAAATAATTATGAAAAAATCTTTTATTTAGGCCCTATATACAAAGAAATATTTACATACGCATGGGCCATAATATACTTATATTTTTTATTTTATTTTTATTTTTTTGGCTCAACTAGCCCAATGACTAGCTAATTGAGGGTTTTTTATTTCAGTAAGGAGATATGGGAAAAGTCCATTAACTCACACGCACCTATATACAGTGAAAGGGTGAGGGTAACCACAGTGTTTGAGTGATTTGATAGGGTGAGATAACTCACTATGGCAATTACAAAGAGCGGAAAAACGGCTATCAATAGCCCTCCCCCAGGATGATGGTATATTCATGTACCATCATAGAGCATCTTTTCCAAAGAGAGTGCTTCAGAGTCCTTGACGAGATTTTCATTGTTTGGCCCCTCAGAATTTTGGCTGGAGTTACACTCATGCTTCATGTAACAATACTTACATGAGACAACGGCCTTTGGACAGATCTTTGGTAGATCCTTTGGTAGAAGGCGACTCAAATAGGGCTTCAAGCGATACCCGTTTACGTTCCTGGAGTGCTCTTTACCATTCAAGTCCATAAGCTGATAGTAACTAGAATTGAAAGCCTTCTTGACTATGTATGGCCCCTGCCATCTTGTTTCGAGTTTGGCATCAAAACGATTATCGAGTCGATTGTCATACCTTAGCACAAGATCTCCTTCATTGATGCCTTTGTCCTTCAGTTTCTTGTCAAGCTTCTCCTTTGTCTGTGTGGCTTTCCTCTTATAGCACTCGTATGCTGCTTCTCTTTTCCACTCAAGCTCAGCTAAGGTAAGAAGTCGATCCATCCATGCTTCTTGATCATCTTGTGCTGCTTTGTCATGAAGTCGCATTGTTAGAATGTTGAGCTCAATTGGTTGTAAAGCCTCTTGACCATAGACCAAGTGAAATGGTGTGAACTCCGTGGCTTCCCTATATGTGGTTCGATACGCCCACAAGGCACCATCCAAGAAGTCATCCCACAACTTTGTCTTGTTTTTCACCATCTTTCTAATGATGCCTGCAATGACACCATTAGCTTTTTCCACCAATCCATTTGACTGTGGGTAGTATGGTGTGCTATGACGATGTAGAATGTGAAGTTCTTCACAAACTTCTGTGAGAAAGCCCTTCCTAAACCCTGGACCATTATCAGAAACAATCTCCAAAGGTGTGCCAAATCTGCAACAAATGTGATTGTACACAAACTTGCTAACTGTCCTCTCATTCACTCTTGCCACACTTTGAGCTTCCACCCACCTAGTCATATAGTCTACAGCCACTAGAATGTAGAGTTTACCATTTTTTGTCCTAGGCAGAGGACCCATAGCATCAATGCCCCACTTTTCAAAGGGTCCATTTGCAAGCACTATTTGCCTCGGGCCATGCACCAATCTTCTATTTCCATTTATCTGACAATTGTGATAGCTTTTACACCAATGTTGAACATCCACATGCAAGCTTGGCCAAACATACTCCGCAAGCAAAATCTTCTTCACAGTTGATTCTTGGGCAAAATGACCACCACATGCCTCTTCATGCAAACCTTTTAGAATGGCTGGATTTTCCTCGATAGTTGGTACTCTTCTGCACACTTGATCCTTCCCTCTTTGATAGAGGGAGCCTTCTAGGAAGAGATATGCGCTTGCCTTCTTCATGAGTCTCCTCTTCTGAGCTTTTGTGAAGTCTGGTGGAAACTCACCCTCCAAAATGTAGCCAATGATGGGAGCCAATGACTCCAATCCCTGGTACCTCGGTTGCTTCACAGCAGCCGCCACCATGATGACCTGCACTTCTTTCTTTACACATGCAACGGCTTGTTGTGCAAGTAAATCAGCATCTTCATTTTGTTTCCTAGGAATATGATATAATTGCACCTCCTCAAATTGATTAAATAGCCTACGGATGGTATGAACTTTGGCCCTTAGTCTTTCATTTTTGCATGCCCAAATGCCTAAAATCTGCTTCACAATGAGAAGTGCATCCCCTTTTACCATGAGACGTTGTATACCATGGCCAATGCATACTTTTAAACCATGAAGTAGTGTGTCATATTCTGCTTCATTGTTGCTAGCTGAACTTGGTAGATTGAACTTCTCTTTCATGACCACCTCTCCACTTGGGCTGAGCAACACTAGCCCTCCCCCTGCTTTTCCTGTGGCTCGACGAAAAGCTCCATCAAAGAACAAGGTAAAAGCATTAGGAATACTTTTTGGTGGTGGTAATGTTAGGGTCTTTACTTCAGGCACCTTAATCTCCTTTTCATGCACCCTATAAGTGAGAATCCCTGCCAATTGTGCACGCACACTATCTTCTACCTTGAAAGAGTATTGAAACTCTTGCAACTCCATAATCCACTTTGAGATCCTAGTACTAAGATTCATTTGAGATGACACCCAAGGGAACAAATTCTCTGCAGTGAGAATTACAAAAGGTTTTGGTAGCAGGTAGGATCTAAACTTTCTCACCGCAAACATGAGAGAAATCATAATGAGTTCCGCTTCTGTGTAGTCTCTCTCCAAAGCATTCATGACCCTACTAGCAAAGTAGATGGGTCGCATCCTTGTACTATGGGGATCTTGTTGTAGCAACACAGCACCAATTGTTTCCCTTCCAACACTAGAGCTAACAAAGAATGTGTACTCCCAACAAGGAGGCATGAGTGTTGGTAGCTCTGACAAAATGACTTTAATGTTACAAAAATACTCTTCAATCTCATTAGACCATGCAAATTCTACTTGTTGTGTTAACTTTTGCAAAGGATGAAGCAACTCCGAGGCTAAGTGAATGAAGCGTGACATATACTTCACCTTCTGAATGAAAGAGATGACCTCCTTAAGACTCTTCGGTGATGGGAGCTCAATAAGAGCCTTTGCCTTTGAAGGATCCACCTCAATGCCTTTATAGGAAACCTTGTGACCGAGCAAGATCACTTCATCCTCACCTATGTGGCACTTGTCGGGGTTGAGTTGACCTCCCATGTCGTAGAGCTTCTTTAAACCTTCTTCTACCCTTTGTAGATGCAATGATTTTGAGCTATAAATGCAAAAATCATCAATAAAAACCCTAATGGACTTTCCAAAGAATGCTTGAAACACCATGTTCATGAAGCGTTGGAAAGTTGCAGGAGCATTTGTCAGGCCAAATGGCATGACTCTAAAAGCATAACAACCCCAAGGAGTGATAAAGGTTGTTTTCAATTGATCCTCCAATGCGATACCTATTTGAAAGTAACCCGAGTAGCCATCACACACAGTGTACTTCTCATGACCAGCTACTTCATTTAGTATCTCATCCTGAAATGGGAGGGGAAAGTGATCTCTTTTTGTTGCCTCATTGAGGGGACGGTAATCCACACACACCCTCCACTTGCCATTTTTCTTGAGAGTGACAACAACAGGAGAGACCCACTCTGAATTCTCCACTGGATAAATGAAACCTGCTGCTAGAAGCTTTCTTACCTCCTTGAGTAGAGCCTGCTCCTTAATGACTCCTAGCCTTCGTAGCTTTTGAGCCTTAGGTGTGGCCTTTGGCTTCAACTCAATCTTGTGTTGAACAACATCTACTCCACGCACGTCGGTGTAGTCTTTAGCAAAAAGCCTCGGAAATTTCCTTAGCACACATTTGAACTCCTCTCTTTCATCCTTTGTAAGTGTTGTAGACAACATACCTTCTAACATTCCTTCATCTTCCACCTTTTGGTTCTCTTGGGAACCTACCTCTTCCAAACCTCGACAAGAGGTCTCTTGGTTGCTTGGCTTAAACCTTACCCCCATGACTTCGATGGAAGACTCCTCTTCAGTAATGCTGCTGCTACTTCCTTCTTCTGAAGTGCTATCGGTCCAACCTTCTTCCGTCTCACTTTGAGATGATTCTTCATGGAGCTCCTCTTGGCGTTGCTCCTTCATGTCAAAGACAACCTTCTTATGATTGTCATTCCTGCAAATTAATTTCCCACTCTCCCAATCCTGCAAAGCTCGCATTTTCATTAGCCATGGTCTTCCTAGGATAAATGGATAACCACTTCCCTTGGTCGACATAACATAAAAATCCACTGCCTTCTTAATGCCAAAGGCCTCCACAAAAACATTTTTACAAATGCCTACGCACCTAGCCTTGCTATTGTTTGCCATTTTCACTTTGATTTCAAGTGTCTCATGGATGTGCATGCCTAGTCTTTGCATGAGCCCTTCTGTCATGATGCAAATTTGTGCACCCCCATCCACTAGACCTTTCCTAACCAATCTTCCTTTTATGTAACAATCTAGCACAGGTGTAATATCCTCGTTCATTTCAGCATGTGCAATTTTTACAACAGGAAAACTCTCTTTTACCTTTCTCCTAGTGCTACCTGCCTTTGTTAAATCCCTCCTAACTTGCGGGCATAATGAAAGAAACTGAGGCCATGAGATATCAGGACCCTTACCTCGCATGTCTTCCAACAGGTTGTATGGAGCCATACCATGTCCAAGAGGGAAGTCTTGGAGATTGATACGACGTCGAGTCCTCTTAGCTTCCTTAGTCTCCTTTGCCTTCTTGCCTTGTCCATGGTCACTCTGTGATGGGACACCCTCTTTCTCTTTACCTTTTCCTCGGCCACGCTTAATGCCATTGGCTTCCATGTCAACCTCATTTGAATTTGTCACCTCTACCACATGCACATTTGGATCTGGCAAAGGTGGAACTCCTTCTACCCCTTGTGGAGGTGGTCTTGGTCCATTTGGCCTTTGTAGAAGCCTTGGTTGTTGACCAGCTCCTTCTCGTGCATTCATCACTGGGTAATTCAAGTTAGGTCTCCCTGGCTCTCCACGGGGCCAAGGACAATTATACATCCCATGTCCAGACTCTCCGCAATTCCAACATTGCAAGACTCTCCTAGTTCGTGGCTCTCTCTCTTCTGACTTCTTTGCTTGTCCCTTTGGACCTACAGCTTGTGCAAGGTGAATTGACAGGCTGCTTAAAGATTCATTTAACTTCTCAATCACTTCAACCATTACCTCAGGAAGCTCCCTAGATGTTGATGCTTGTGACTTACCTTTGGGTCTAAGAACTTCTATTGGAACCTCTTCCCTTAAGCACTTGAGTTTCCTATACTTCTCAGCAGCCCTAGTTTCCGCTGCATCAAAAGTAGTAGGTGCACCCACCTCAACTTTTACCTTAAGGTCAGGAAAGAGTCCGGCTATGAACCTCTCCTTCTTTAAAAATTCTGCACCATCACCAGGGTTAGCAACATTTCGTATCCATAGAGCCCAAAGACGTATAAACTCTTGCTTGTACAAGTAGTAGTCATCTAAGTCTTTTTGATTATGAGAAACAATATGTTGCCATAGTTTTTGAGTGTTTTGGGGATCAAATAAGTATCTCTTAAAACGATTCAAAACTTCTGTATAATTCCCCTTAACTTCCTCAGGCAAAGAGTCAAACCAAGTACTAGCATCTTTCCTATGGACCACCTCAAACATTTCTACACGTTCTTGATCGGTTACTATCCTCTTGATACGGCAAGACATCTTGAAATTTGCTAAAAATAATTCTGCATCCTCTCCAGGCTCTCCAAAGAAAAGAGGATATCCAGACATTTGGTGTTGGCTCTCCATTATTATGAAAGATTACAACACGAGTTACAATAAGGGATACAATAGAGATTTAGAACCACTTGCCTGCAAATGAAGAAGTGAGAAAATACCACTCTATGTTTTCTTCTTCAGCTGTCCAAGCTTCAATAAGGTCTCGATTTGTTTGATCAAAAAAAAAAGGTAGACTATTGATGAGCTCTAAGAAGGGTTGAAATTCTTCAAAGCTAAGGCGATAAACAGAAATCTCTAGAACTTCATTTTCTGGATCCAAAAGAGCAACCACGTCCCAAGTGATAAATTGCACTTGCTCTACAATTCCCAATGCACAAGCAGTTTGTATAAAAACTAGATCTTCATGCTCGTCGAAGGCCGTGAGAAAGTATCAATTGACTAGGAGCTCCTTTCCTTCGAGTTCCACACAGTCGGAGTGAGGCAACCTTCTCACAATTTCATAAAGAACATCCTCATCAAGTCCAATCAAGTTTGCAAGATTTAAAGACTCCCCTTGTGCTACAAAATTCCTGGACAAAAACTCCTTAGGATTATGGTTAAATCATTCAAAAGCATAAAGAGATTTACAATGTCTCTATGAACAAAGTGTCATAGAAAGTAGAGAAGGATGAGAATTTATACAAATTTGCAATCTTCTCTATGCTCTCTTTATCAAGACAAGCTCTGAATAGCTCCCTATCTCCTTTGTTGAAAGCGAAAGGAAGACTATTAATAAGACGCAAATGAGGGAAAAATTCACCAAATGTGAGTCTATGAAGCATGAACTCTGGCCGCAAGTTTCCTGAAGAGTCTTCCTCAATGGTGAAATGCACTCGCCAAACGCCAAATTTCACTCTATTTACCAATCTTAGGGCACACACTAGTTGGATGAATGCGCGGTCTTCCTTAGTGCCCAACAACAACAGGAAAATGGAATCCACGCGTAGGACCTTCCGTCTTAACTTCACCACCCTCTTGTTATGAGGGAGACGCCTTACTACTTGCTCCTGCAACTCAATTGGTAATAGAGCTAGATCTCTAAGGATTGAACTTTCACTGCACACACATTCCCAGTTAGAACAAATGATCGTTTTTTTGTTTCTTGTAACAACTTGGACAAAGAAAAAACAAACATATACACTATTTTGCCGGGCTGCACTTCATTTTAAAATAAAATGAACACATGTACATCAAAAGAAGTGTGGTAGTTGATGAGAGGTAGAATGACAGGGTTTGGTGATGCAAGAATTTCTCCTGCTCTTTGGGCACAGAACATGAACACCATTCGTTGTTGAAAATGGATCTTTCTACTAATTGCAACGTTTATTCTAATGTATGGAGTAAAATGAAAGGGAAAAACCTCTATTCCTGGGCCATTATCCATGGCCTATGCATGTCCTAATGCTTAAAATAACACTAAAATATAGACGTCCAAGCTAATATCGTACCTAATGAGAGGCAAAATGAAAGGATTTACCGAAGTGTTTATCTCGGCTAACCTAAGAGGACCTAAAATTCTACGAATTACTCGCTGAAATTGCAACTTAGTACTAACAATTATGTGTACCTTTTGCCTTGCAATGGGAATGAAGGGATCATACAAATTCTCGTGATTCATGCAAGCTACTTGATTATGCTAAAGGTTGAGCCTTCTCAAAACATACACAAGCCTGTCCTCAGTGGGGGCACCAATTTGAGGCAGTCCGGGGCGGGCAACAAGAAGAGCAACCTCTAGACACCCTTCAAGGCTCCCGTGCTGCTCAATTGGGTTGGGGTTGGAAAAAACAACAAACACACACACAAACCCGCAACCTAACCCTACACAAATTTGGGGCACCACCTAGTTTTGGATGCGAACTAGGACGCGTAAAAAGAGAGAGAGAGAGAGAGAGAGAGAGAGAGAGAGAGAGAGAGAGAGAGAGAGAGAGAGAGAGAGAGAGAGAGAGAGAGAGAGAGAGAGAGATAATGCTCGGGCTGCTTTGAAACGTATCGGCAATGATCAAGCAAACACAACTATATATTTAAGAAAGAGAGAGAAAGGGCGAGGGGGTGCTTGTTGCATTAATACCTTCTTACAAATCTGTCATGACAAATCAAAGTGAGATTAGTATTTGTTCAACATAGCTTGCGTAAATTTCACCACAACGCATCACAAGAAAAGCCACCCCAATCACTGTCTTAAGGCCAGGGGAGTCCTCTCCACCCTGTCGCCCTCTTACAGTATGTGGGATTTATGGCTAGATTGACGACAACACTAGAGACAAGCTATCAAGAACTTAACAAAAAACACCAAGACACTTACGCATCATTGTTGTCCATTACTTCACGTTGGAAGGGAGACAAAGTATCTAAGCTTAGTCCAAATCCACCCTCCTTGATTCAACAAATGTTGGGCTTACACTAGTAGGAGAAATGATAGATTTCCTACTCTCAATTGAATGATCACTCTCTCTCTTACAATGGCATAGAGTTCCCTTGCTAATCCCCTATTACAACACATGCATAAGACAATGAGCTTCCACTCAAGAGCTCCTTCTAGAGAGGTTGAACTTGGCTTCTCAAGCTATAGCATAGTGCTCTTGCTTATGGCTCCCCCTTTTGTGCTAGCTACACCCTCCTTTTATAGCAATTTTGAAGGCTAGGGTTGCTCCTCTAACCATGGTTGGGTTAGATTTTCAGCAATTTATCTAATTTCTTTTTCTTGGAATTATCAAGAAGTTGGTGGGGAAAGAGAGAGGAGAGAAATGGAGGTGATAGGACTTTTCATAGTGGGTTAGTGTTAGTAGAGTTAGTATTAATTTACAAATGGAATTGGATATTTACAATGGGAGTATCCATGTAGGATACAAATTAGGAAGAAAAACTCTTAAGAGGTAAGAAAAGGTGGATTTCTTACAAGGTTGATGCTCCAAGTGTCTTGAGTAGGGCCAATTTTGACGCCTGTTGACGGTCCACTAGCTTTGACGGTACATTTTTTCTCCACTCTTGACCTTCCTTGAGAGACAAAGTAATTGAAGTTGAGTAATCAACCACCATGATGCTGTCTTTTAAGAGAAGAGGCTGAATTTTGTGGTTTTTTTGATAGATATGGGTAAATTGGAGGAGGAAAAATGAGACTAGGTGGTCAAGTTTGGAATGGAATTGTGTGTGGGAGGTATGAGTTCACCATGGTTTCTCTTATTTTTTCAAGGTTGAGGAGAAGGTGAGTAGGGTGCAGAGAGGAGTGGTGAGAGAGATGGGGATGATGAGTGGAGAAGTGTGTGTGAAAGAGGAAAATGATAAAGTGGAAGAGAGAGTGTGGCTGCATAGCATGGGAAAACTGGGGTCCACTAAAAAAATCATAGCTCACAGCTCGTAGCTCAAAAAAATATGAAAAAATTTGAGGCAAAAGTTCAGCCCACGAGCTACAACTTTTATTTGTATCACCTTTTCAAATTCGGAGAGCAAGTGAACTTTAAAAATTCAACAAAACCGACCGTTTTTTTCCACTGCAAAGGTCCTTGTGGGGTCCTTCTTTGGATGATTCTTTTGAATACCTCCAAGAGTGAGCCCTCCATAGTGCATGTATGCATGCCACCTACCCTTGACCTTATTTGGTAGGTCTATAATTGAAGATATTGTTGAGATCATGATATAAGTGAATAGTACAACTAAGAAAATCAAATATTGAGGGGTCTAAAAAATATGTACATGTCAAATATATATAATATAGGTGGAAAAATATAAAGGGGTCAAAATAAATCTCGCTCATTATAAGGCTATCATAAAAAGATGAATATTTTTGGTGGTCTAATTTATGAGAGTAATAGAGAATATATGTAGGAAGGAAAAAATCACAATAGTGAAAAAAATATACACATAAATAGAACTAGTTTTTTTTGGATTTTTGTTGGGATGGAGTTACACCAAATATAAGAGAAGCTTACATGAAATTATTTCTATATGGAATAAAGAGTATGAAAAATGGTAAGAAAAATTGTGGTAATGGTGAGGCAATGTACAGAGCATAAATAACACACACCTAGGTAGAAATATTTAAATAAATACCAAAATAATTATGAAAAAATCTTTTATTTAGGCCCTATATACAAAGAAATATTTACATACGCATGGGCCATAATATACTTATATTTTTTATTTTATTTTTATTTTTTTGGCTCAACTAGCCCAATGACTAGCTAATTGAGGGTTTTTTATTTCAGTAAGGAGATATGGGAAAAGTCCATTAACTCACACGCACCTATATACAGTGAAAGGGTGAGGGTAACCACAGTGTTTGAGTGATTTGATAGGGTGAGATAACTCACTATGGCAATTACAAAGAGCGGAAAAACGGCTATCAATAGTATACAAAGCACTCATAAATTGCAACGAATGTCTTGCTCTTTAGAAATATTAAAATGAATGTCTTACATGCAAGATGTGTGCATATGCTTTTTTGAATTGAAAGTATATTAGCTATTTGTAGACATAGAGAAATAGTATAGTGTGAATATTACTTAGGTAAATGTAGCATTTAAAATAGCAACAATGAATGATTAATAAAAAATTCTTTTCTATATGATTAGATAGTATATATTTTCACAGGAGTACTTAAAAACAACAATTTCAAACCATTCAAACATTTGTATATGATACTAGAATTTCCACGTTACCGACATAGTACCCATATAGTGAGCCAATACTAACCACAAAGACACTATATTCCCCGCGTCACTGAGGTGATGCCCTCGTGGTAAGCACTGGTCCGTAAAATAGCTTACGCACACACTCACATTGTGTGGTAAGGTACCTTATGACTGCCGTGCAATAAGAGAAAAGGCACGCTACCACCCATAAAATGCACACATACAACACACACACACACACACACACACACATACACACACACACACACAATGTAGAGCATGCCTCCACACCACCCCTCCCCCCTCTCTCTCTCTCTCTCTCTCTCTCTCTCTCTCTCTCACACACACACACACACACACACACACACACACACACACACACACACAAAGTGACTCAAGAAATAACACCCAGTGGGCCTGACGGGGCCCTATTTATATTTAGTTATGCGCTTGTCAAGAATTAGGGTTTTCTCGGCGGGCCTGCATGAAAAACTGAATTGCCCAGCGGGTTTTTTGTGGGTTTCCAAATTTCTCTCAACTGGCTTCTTTGTGATCATGCTGAATGTAATTATGTAAATATGTTAATAAGACCTTGTGATCACACAAAATTTTAGGCAATTACATAAATCTTAAATCCCTTCCAGAAGACTATCTCTAATCCAAGAGACAACTAATGATAACCACTCCAATCCAGGAGCACAACTCCAATTCTGGAGTCCACCGGAGCTCTTGTCTAAGAGTCTGCAAAAGAACTTTTATTGCCACAACTTCACATTATTTTTCTTCCTCTTATCCTACTCCTTCGTCTTTCGACTGCTACTTGCACCATCTCGGTGTCGTAGTTGCCATGATTGTTGTCGTAGCCTTCCCATGAGCTTTATTGTTCAAAAATATAATGCTAATTATGCCAAAAAAAATGATGCTAATGCTCCTCCCCTTGAAATGAGATTTCTAATCTCCCAGTCCCTCATTGTGCAATGGAGCAGTCTTAGCATTTGGATTTTGCACGCTATCAAAAGATATGCATTTCAAAACGACGTTGTGCTTGGGTGCATGAAATTTAAGACTTTAATTTTTTTGTGAGAAAGAAAAAACAAGTATTCCCTCAATACTCCTCTCTGAAGTATCTCTGCACTTTAAAAGTGAAGCCACCCTTTGCCACCCTTCACAATTATAAGCTTTTATACTTTGAAAAGAATTTGAAAGTTTGTTTCTGAGAGATACCCCTCCCCAGGGGTCTATGCACAAAATATACAATTTACACTCTTATACAATTCTCAATATATATCAGAGTTATGGAAGCATTTGCATAGGGGAGGAGTTCACAGCGTCCGACCAAGCATGGAGTTTAGACCCTGAGCCGAACTGCATCTAGAGGTACCTAGCGAGGTGTTATGAATGAAAGCGTACTCAAGAAAAATATAACATTGTGGAGGTCAATGTATATGTACACCACGTTGCACACACACACACACACACACAGATAGAGAGAGAGAGAGAGAGAGAGAGAGAGAGAGAGAGAGAGAGAGAGAGAGAGAGAGAGAGAGAGAGAGAGAGAGAGAGAGAGAGAGAGAGAGAGAGAGAATATAGTGGATGGTGAAATAGAGTGCACAGAGACATGAGAACATAACAACAAAGAATCTTTAAATGCCCATCTAAATGGAACAGGAAACCATGTATTAATGCAATGACAAAATCTGGGTATACCATAACATCAAAAAATGATTTTATGACAAAATAACTAGCAGAGCACCGGACCCTGTGTAGGGACGACTGGTCCACTCATCCACTTCCGCTCTACTACGGACAGAGAGAATTTCACTTTGCTGGGAGCAAGCCAGAACACCTCCAACATACCTAAGCCGACATAAGTTGAGGCCGCTTCTCCTCCCTCCATGAACCCGAGCTCTGAAAGGATCCCAAGTACCAGTAGGTGGTAGGGTATCAACACCAACCATACCAATTTAGGCGCCACGCCTCTTTGATGACCAACACTAGGTGTTTAGGCAAACCAAGGAAAAATCCCTGGCACATTAGCCATGTAGGTCATTCAACCCCCAACACACTAACCGTGTAGATGAGCCTAACAAAAAGAAGAATACCTAGGCAACACCCCCGATCCAGCAAAGCCCCAAGTCAGCAACCCTTTAGTCTAAGGCTAAGCGATGTAGGTGATCCTAGTCTTGTAGTAACGCTGCCATGAGAAACACAACACACGAGTCCAATCACAATAGCACTTTCCATATGCACAAACAATATTTTTCAAGCAGTTAGACTGTACAGGATCTCTACCCTTACACGTCTGCCATAAACCATCCAAATCACCTCATGATCCAATCCCAAAAACCATAAACCATAATCCAGTCACATCACAAGGAGCGCACTCCACCCAACTTGGGTGAGGCACGACCAACCCTGCATAACCATTTTAGAACATAACATGGCTGCAAAACTTTTGGCAGCATAACCATATCCAGAAAAAAAAACCATGAGCCACACCGGCTTACACCATAGCTCGGGGAGTTCACCATTTAGTACCCGACTATATAACGTGCGTTCGTGGGGTATTAAAAAAATCCCTCTTTTAACATGTGTGAATGAATAAAATGACCCCTTATTTTAGTAATTTTTTCCAAAATTGAATATAAAAACCCCTTATTTTAATGTATTTCTATTAAATTGCCTAAATTTTGTGCATTTTAAAACCCCTCCTTTCGAACTCACGTTATACATTAACATGATTACATAGTGCACCCCCCGAGCACCATAGAATATCAACCATATCTATAAGGGAATCTCAGCCCTTGACCATGAATCATAATCACATTGAACCGACTCCCACACTTGGAGTTTGACACATCCTCTGCAATCAATTGGAGTCTACACACATATGACCCTTAAGATGTGATTCTTTCATGCATAAAAAGAGTCTGAATAACAGCTAATCATGATATAAACATCCAATTTTGACCACATCCAACCATGCAAAGTTGATGCATCACATCTGCACTTCACCTCCCTAGCACCTAGAGATAGTTTTGAACCTAGGTAGGTGGAAAGCGATCATGACCATGCATATGAGGCATCCACGTCAATCCATGAGTTTCCATACATCATATGATAACATTTCATCACCATAAACATGATGCAAAATAGGTCTGACCTTTAGGTCAACCATAGACCATAACTTCACACATATGAAAAAAACAATTTTTTTTTGCATTTTAAGGAGCATGCAAAACATGAAATTGAAAGTATTTGACCTCAAACCAATGCATCAAGCTCAACTTCATAATATAGACTATCACTCTATCACATCATCGTACCCAAATGATGGTATATATACAACAAACGGTAACCTCAAAAGAAAGCCACTTTATTCATATCTGCCTATGTGGTTCGGGATGTTTAACCATATACACTCACATAAGTTTATGGAAATCTAATAATTGAAATCAACCGACCAAAATAAATCATAAGACATATCAAAACAGCTCGATCAACTCACGACGTCATATGGTACCCCCCATGGTAGCACCCCTACGTGTGTAGGTAAAACCGGTTATAGAGCGTTTAATAACTCGCATTAACGAAGACCTAAATTCATTTATTATCAAGTTTCATCAGGCGTTTCAATGAGTTAAGTGGGTTTTCCCATCTGGTGAATCTATATAGTGGTTCTCCAAGGAGCCTGGAGTCAAAAAAATTGGTTGTGCAGTGGGCAGCAAGCTGTCTTTTGAACATTTCTCTAGCTCATGCATGTTTTTCATATGACACCAAAGAGAGAAAATGTTCTAAATGGTGTGTTTTATCTCTGTTACAAAGGGTTCAGGCTGATTCACAGTGGTTTGTGATTTATGACCAAAAC
Source organism: Adiantum capillus-veneris (assembly GCF_014529385.1). NCBI lineage: Eukaryota > Viridiplantae > Streptophyta > Polypodiopsida > Polypodiales > Pteridaceae > Adiantum > Adiantum capillus-veneris. The sequence continues at coordinate 93,896,665 of NC_140934.1, forward strand.
AGTGTTCCTACCGTCTCTATGACGTGAAACAAAAAAGCGCTTTTTATGCACGCATGTGACCATAAACGCATCATGTGAATAAATCAGTGTGTTAAACATGATAAAATAATCATGGTGCAACTTCGTATGTACTCGGTTGATCCATACATGTACTCGTATGTGGAAAAACAATCACCGAGAGGCTGACTACTCAGAAAAACGAGAGAGAGAGAGAGAGAGAGAGAGAGAGAGAGAGAGAGAGAGAGAGAGAGAGAGAGAGAGATGATGGCTATGGAGTTTAGACATTCTCACGTACCATACTTTAGAATCGATTAGGGGTTGTCGAAAGGCTTCTTGCTTTTCCGCAAGAGAGCAATGATGAGAGATATGTAGAGGTATCCGCCACGAAAGCTTTCGGAGAGCGCGTACACCGTGAAACGAGAGAGAAGATAATAAGCAAGTAGAGAGAGAGAGTACATCTTCTTCTTGAGAGGAGAGCTTATGGAGATGGTGATGAAGAGCTTGCACCACTCCGTATAATAGATACATATAGCCTTGTGGTAATAGACGCAACACACGACATTGAAAACTGAGCACTAATCGACAAGTACAATAGTCTAGAGTAAACCCCAAGCCAAAAAGGTAGCGCTAGTTTTTGAGCCAGGAGTAGCTGCAAGCTTTTGGTAACTTTGCTAAAAACATGCCTTTGCTTTTGGTGGTCAACTCTTCACTTACCATTCAATTTTTACAGCAAAATTGGCCATCCGAGCAGTATCTTACCAACTAATGGAAATTGTAGATAGACCATGCCGCACTGTAATATCCCAACATAATTATGTCTTTCCTGTACTGCCCTGGCGTATTTATGGTACCACTTTTTATAAAAATAATTATCATAAAAATCTTGTTTGGTCTCATTTTTGCTCCGAGTGATCCTTTTTAAATCTGAGGGAGACTAAAATTAATATTTTTACATTTAGGTTATTATAAAAAGCACATTGCTTTTTAAAAACGTCGAAAAGAATGAAAATCTAAAAACAACGTAAAAAGCAAAAAAAAAAAAGTAAAATTTTCTAAAATTGAACCACGAGTTCCCCTCGCCCACTAGAATAAGAAAGCGAACTCACTTTTCACTAAAAAGCACTAAAAATCATGAAAAGCTATAAATAATGTGAAAAGCACTCAAAAAGCATATTTTTACAAAATTGAACCACCGCTTCCTTGGAACACGTAGATTAAGGATCCGACCTTGCTTTTTGCAAAAAAGTACCCAAAAGCATAAAAAACATGAAAAAGCTAAAAATAGCAGATGTTTTAATAATTGAACTAAACGTCCATCTAACCTACCGGAACATGGAAACAACCTTGCTTTTTACTTTAGAACTTTCCAATATTATCAATCAAGCATGTGAAGTCAAAACTTGGCAAAATAGATATTGAAAGCTATTTTTCTTCTTTTTAGAAGAGACCCAAAAATTGGGGATCTTACAAGTTTCGCAGCTAGAGTGGAGAGGGGTTTTGAATACTTTTGTAAATCTCCTTTTTGAACTCAAGCATTTTGCCTTAATCTTCTTCAAAGCCCCCTCTTGTGGAAAGATACACTTTTTTTTCAAAGAGTTATGGGAGGCTGGCATGGTAGGAAGCCTCCAAGTAGGTACAGCCAACTGAGAAAAAATTGGGCAATCTGAGAAGCTTCATCTTTTGTGAAGGCTCCTTCAAAAAAGAGTTAGGAAACAATCCCACAAGCACAACACCTTTTTGGCAAGTGCATTAAAAGCCTTTTTGACTTCTTTGAGAAATTATCAAAAGGTAAACATACACATATTCAATTTCAAAAGGTAAACACACACATGTGAAAATTCCAAGGGTGAACACAAACATGTTCAAATGGCACACATACAGAAAAATAAATTAAAATTAATGAGTAGAATGAGCAGAGAATGCGTGCCGACGAGCTTCAATTAATGTCAAAATTAATCAAGCCATTACTTTCTCATGTTGAGAGGCGTATACGCAAAACAGACCATGTGGCCTCTACACCAATACTATGCACTCTAGCCTCGTCATGGGAGGTACACAATAGGGGCATCACCTAGCTTGGAATGCATCTAGGACGCATGGTAAGGGGTTGGCACATAACGCAAGGAATATGTGAGAGAGGGAGAGGAAGAGATCATTAGAGATTTATTAGTACAGGCTTGATAAACACCATAACACAAGGAAGATGTGAGAGAAGGAGAGAGAGGGAGAGGAAGACATCATTAGAGCTTCATTAATATAGGCTTTATAAACACCATACAAACATTCACGAGGGGAATTGCACATAATTAAAATCTCACAAACTCATGTGTACATGTGGTAACTCAAACCTCTTGTCCATTAAGAAACCAACACGAATAACCATAACTTTGTGCGCGTAAGGATGTACATACGAGAGCGTGAGTGCTAGAGCTTGATTGTATGTCCGTTTACAAAAGATAAGGCCTCCTTTTATAGGACAAGAGAGTGATTAGGGAAGAGATTATGATTAAAAGGAGTTATTACAAAGTAACCTCAGTTAGAGGCATTCCCCCAATGACAAAGCTCCATGTGCCATGTTTATTGACCAATTTCCTCCTAATCACCTTCCATAGCTTGAGCCCAAGAGCTTCCTTATAATATTTGAGAGAATCTTGAGAAATAAGAGAAAATCAATCAATAATGGAGAGAAACCTACAAGATATTATGTGTGTGGAGTTGGATAACCATGACTTCTTCCCATGTGGACAGATAGGCTCCACCATTTTGGCCATATCCCAAACCGTATCTCCAAAAATTATTTTAAAAAATAGGGAAAAAAACCCAGCTCAATGCCTACAAATTTTCTTTTGAAAATGTTTTTTAATTCGAAATGAAAAATATAGAAAAAAAAATCCACCAAAATATGTGTTCATCTTTTTCCTTCCAAAAGTTTTCTAGGTGGTCCCCTCTTGACTCCATGTGCAAGCTTTGTGTCCACAAGTGAAGTATGATTGCATTTGATAATATTTTGTTGACTACAATTTCATAATGCATAAGATTCTCTCCCCTTTCACTATTGACTCTTATTTTTCACCTATAGTGATCGTCAGGTAGAATCAACATCCAATGATTTTTTTTCATAGTGTTTGTTCCTACCTCTCCTTATTTTTGAGATCCAAATGTGTCAAAACCATAGCTATGTACACAATATATATATAGAATCTTATAGGATTTTCATGCATCAGGTCCTTCCTTCTCCAAGAAGCCTTGAACCCTTGACATCAAGTACATACCAAGAGAGAGCTGGACCAAAAATTTGAAAAGCGGCCTTTATTAGCCCTCCCCTTGAAACTAGAGGCATTTATTTCTCTAGCTTTGTACTTGATTCTTTCTCAATTGAGATGGAGGAGTCTCTCTCTCAAAAATATCCATCATAGGTGCTTGATCAAACCTCAAAAAGTACTGCTTAAGTCTCCAACCACTGACATGTTGATAGCCGTTTTTTGGCTATCCAAATTTTCATAGTGAGCTATCTCACCCTACCAAAATCACCCAAACAATGTGGCTATCCCTAACATTTCACTGTACATAGGCGTGTGTGAGTTGGGGGACTTTTCCCATATTTTCTAAAAAACCCTCAATTAGCTAGTCACTGGGTTAGTTGAGCCAAAAAATAAAATAATAATTTAAAAAAGGTATATTATGGACTCTTTGTGTGTAAATATTTCATTGTATATAGGACCTAAATATAAGGATTTCATTGTATATAGGACCTAAATATTTCATTGTATATAGGACCTAAATATAAGGATTTTTCACAATTATTTTGGTATTTATTTAAATATTTCTACCTATGTGTGTGTTATTTATGCTATGTACATTGACTCACCAACCACAATTTTTCTTACCATTTCGCATACTCTTTATTCCATAAAGAAATAATTTCATACAAGCTTCTCTTATTTTTGGTGTAACTCCATCCAAACAAAAATCCCAAAAAACTAGTTTTATTTATGCGTATATTTTTTCACTATTGTGATTTTTTCCTTCCTACATCTATTCTCTATTACTCTCATAAATTAGAACACCAAAAATATTCATCTTTTTATGGTAGACTTATAATGAGAGAGATTTATTTTGACCCCTTATATTTTTTTCACCTATATTATTTATATTTGACATGTACATATCATTTTTTAGACCACTCAATATTTTATTTCCTTAGTTGTACTATTCATTTATATCATGATCTCAACAATATCTTTAATTATAAACCCACCAAATAAGGTCAAGGGTATGAGCTCGTGTCTCCTACACATACTTCCATTCCAAAATTGACCACCTAGTCTCATTTTTCCTCCTCCATATTACCCATATCTATCAAAAAAACCACAAAATTCAGCCTCTTCTCTTGAAAGACAAGATCATGGTAATTGATTACTCACATTCAATTACCTTGGCTCCCAAGGAAGGTCAAGAGTGGAGAAAAAACGTACCGTCAAAGCTAGTGGACCGTCAACAAGCGTCAAAATTGACCCTACTCAAGACACTTGGAGCATCAACATTGTAAGAAATCCATATTTTCTTACCTATTAAGAGTTTTTTCTTCCTTATTTGTATCCTACATGGCTACGCCCATTGTAAATATCCAATTCCATTTGTAAATCAATAAAAATACTAACTCTACTAATTTACTAACACTAACCTACTATGAAAAGTCGTATCACCTCCACTTCTCTCCTCTCTGTTTTCTTCATCTATCCCCACCAACTTCTTGATTATTTCAAGCAAAAGAAATTAGACAACCATAGCTAGAGGAGTAACCCTAGCCCTCAAAATTGCTATAAAAGGAGGGTGTAGCTAGCACAAAAGGGGGGAGCCATAAGCAAGAGCACTATGCTATAGCTTGAGAAGCCAAGCTCAACCTCTTGAGAAGGAGCTCTTGAGTGGAAGCTCATTGGCTTATGCATATGCATGTGTTGTATTAGGGGTGATTAGAAAGGGTGCTCTATGCCATTGTAAGAGAGAGTGATCATTCAATCTATCATTTCTCCTACTAGTGTAAGCCCCAAATTCGCTGAATCAAGGAGCGTGGATTTGGACTAAGCATGGATACTTTGTCTCTCTTCCAACGTGAATTCATGGACAACAATGATGTGAAAGTGTCTTGGTGTTTTATTTATGTTTTTGATAGCTTCTTTCTGGGTGTTGTCATCAATTTAGCCATAAATCTCACATACTGTAAGAGGGCGACAGGGTAGAGAGGACTCCCCTGGCCTTAAGACAGTGACTAGGGTGGCTTTTCTTGTGATGTGTTGTGGTGTAATTTACTCAAGCTATGTTGAACAAATACTAATATCACTTTGATTGGTCATGACAGATTTGTAAGAAGGTATTAATGCAACAAGCATCCCCTCCCCCTTCTCTCTCTTTCTTACATATATAATTGTGTTCGCTTGATCACTTCCGATACATTTCAAAGCAACCCAAGCACTCTCTCTCTCTCTCTCTCTCTTTACGTGTCCTAGTTTGCATCCAGACTAGGTGGTGCCCCAAATTTGTGTAGGGTTAGGTTGTGGGTTTGTGTGTGTGTTTGTTGTTTTTTTCAACCCCAACCCAATTGAGCAGCACAGGAGCCTAGAAGGGTTCTTAGAGGCCACTCTTCTTGTTGGCCACCCCGGACCGCCTCAAATTGGTGCCCCCACTAAGGACGGCTTTTGTATCTTTTTGTGTAGGTTCAACATTTAGCATAGTCAAGTAGGTTGCATGAATCACGAGAATTTGTATGATCCTTTCATTCCCATTGCAAAGCAAAAGGTACACATAATTGTTAGTACTAAGTTGCAATTTCAACGTGTAATTCGTAGAATTTTAGGTCCCCTTAGGTTGGCAGAGATAAACGCATCAGTAAATCCCTTTATTTTGCCTCTCATTAGGTACGACCTTAGTTTGGATGTCTATATTTTTGTTTTGTTTTAAGCATTAGGTCATGCATAGACGATGGATAATGGCCCAGGAATAGAGGTTTTTCCCTTCCATTTCACTCCACACATTATAATAAACGTTGCAATTAGTAGGAAGATCCACTTGCAACAACGTATGGTGTTCATGTTTGGTGCCCAGAAAGTAGGAGAAATTGTGGCGTCACCAAACCCTGTCATCCTGCCTCTTATTGATTATCATAGGTCATTTGATGTGAATATTTTTATTTTGTTGTAGAATAGATTGCAATTTAGAAAATACTACTGTGTAAATCTTTAAAAATAAAAAATAAATGTTGTCACTTTGAAACTGATTCAATGGAGGCCAGCGCCAAATGTTCGGATATCCTCTTTTCTTTGGAGAGCCTGGAGAGGATGCATAATTATTTTTAGCAAATTTCAAGATGTCTTGTTGTATCAAGAGGATAGTAACTGATCAAGAACGTGTAGAGATGTTTGAGGTGGTCCTTAGGAAATATACTAGCACTTGGTTTGACTCTTTGCTTGACGAAGTTAAAGGGAATTACACGAAAGTTGTGAATCCATCTGTGTCTACTGCTGTGTTGTAAGAAGAGGTCGACGGGTGGACGCTGCAATCAGGTGCAAGAGACACTGCCCCAAAAAATGGAGCAATGCCGAGGAGGCCGAACTGCAGAGGTTGACAGGGAGAAACCGAGGCGGGGGGGGGGTATAGGGGAAGGCGGAAACGCTGGCGGCAGCAGGAGGAGGGGGTGACGGGGGGGGCAGAGGGCAGGTAGCGAACGGGCTGGAGGCAGCGCAGGCAAGCAGCGGGCTGGTAGGGCTTGGTGCAGATTGACTGGCAGTGTGGGGGAGGGCAGCGGGGCAAAGGGGTAGGGGGGAGAGGCAGCGGGCTGAGGAGGGGGGGGGGTGTGTCTAGGTGGGCAGCAGTAGCAAGCTCGCGAGTTCCCAGTTACCTTCGCTGAATCACTATCTTTTATATAACTGCTTTGTTTGTGAATCAAGAATATTGTACTCCTACTTTCCGGATAAGCTTTGTAATGATGAGCCAGGGATACAAGCTTCCAGATTGTATCAACCTGTCTTTAGTTAGAGCTCCTAAATTATTAGTTTTGACCACCAAAAACCTTGGCTAAGGTATAAAACCCTTTTGACTATAGGTTATTATTGAGTTTTGGATAATGAAATACAGAGCGTGAGGTAGCGGCACTCAGTTCTCTCCTTCTTGCGCTTCCTACTCCCTCCCCGGTTGTCACATTGCAGTCACGTCTGCTGTGTTGGAACCGCAGGTAAGAGCTCTATGCATTGATGTAAGCATTTCACAGTATTTCATAGCTTTTGGCGTCATTGACCCGTGGCCTAATTTCATCATAAGTAGGAATTTATACATCAAAATCAAAAACTAAGCATAGGCGGGGCATTGGGGCATCATTGCTAAGCATTTAGATGCATTTTGGGTCAAAAACGACAGGGTCAAAAATCCACTGCTGTTAATAATCGCGATTTTTTCACTTGACCTAAAGTGGGATTTGAGACCATAAGCATGTGTTGTTAGGTCTTATAAACATGTCCTAGAAGTTTCATTACGTTTGGATGTCATTTGATGCTGTAACGGATGTAATTTGTTTGTCGATGAGTGATTCGCTTTTGGTGATTTCAGTCACTTGAGTGTAGCTTGAGTTAGATGCGAGTTGTTTGTTTCCATGATATTGACAACCTCTTGTAGCCTCTATGTCGAGTCAGCTTTGTCTCATGGATTGAAATTTTATTCGTGGTTCTCGCTACATCTGCAATAAGATAGGAGTGAGATTAGACACCTGTCCAACATTTGGCGCCGCCGTCGGGGATCGAAGAGACCTAAACTAGGAAAAAACACGAGCATCTTGTGAAGTTATCCTTTAACCTCCTCTAGGATCTCCTAGAGTAAAAACTTTCTTTTTAAAACCGCATAGCCTGAGATTGTCGTCTTTTGTTGTGCAGAGGTAGCTTGTAAGTAATCGTACTTGCTGAGTGCCTTTAGAATTGTAGGATTGTAGAATTAGACTAGGGTTTTGAGAATGATTGGTAGATGAGATAAGTCTTAAGATCAAGGCTCAGAAAACCATTAAAATAAAATAAAACAAGTGTTTGTTGACACTTTCCACAACCCCATTGCAGTAGAACTTAGGAGTAGGGTAAGCAGAATCCGAGGTGTGTTTCAGAACATTGCTCTCTCCGAAAGAATCAATTGTGAGTTGTTATGTGAAGTTGCAAAATTTCAGGTCTACGGCTAGAAATAACACCAAAAGACTGTCAACATGTCAATCCGACTGAAGAGTATACTTAAAAGCTGTATGAACCAGTGGGTAAGCTCAAGGATACATTGAGGTAAAAATTTCAAGAGTCTGCAAAAAATCAGATTATTTACTTTTTCTTGACATTTTAGGCCAAATTAAGTTTTGATTTGGCTCAGAGTCTTAAAATAGCTCATGAAAAGACTATCCAGTGAAAAAGTTCATTTTAAGCCTAAAGTAAATAATCACAATTATTTACTTTCAGCTCAAAATTGACCAAGGTTGATACCAAAGACTCTATGCATGTGTACAAACAACTTTTGTAAAGGCACGTAGGATTTGAATCACCAAATTGAGCAAAAACTGGATAAAAACTAGAGTCTGTACTGACTTTTGGAAAATTAAGTGTAAATTTGGGGAAATTTTGTTTAAACTAAATGAAACTTGATTTATAGGTTTATATTGATGTGATAAACATGTGTACATGCTCAGTTGATCATTAAGATGCAAAAATTTGCCAGAAGTAAATAATCACGATTATTTACATCTGTCCCAATTTTCAACTTTTTTGACCAAGTCAGCAGACCACTTGCTTTAGCATGTTTTAATAAGCCGACAAATCAAATTTGGTAAGATTTGGATCATTGGATTGAAAATTGTGGTAAATTTTGCAAAGTCAATCTTCTGCAGATACAAAACTGATGACCATTTGAACAAAAAGTGACCAAACTTGATGAAACCTGGCTAGGGAGCTTAAGTTGAGATACATAATAGATCTGTGTCAAGATTGGAACAAAAACTTGTAAAAACATAGTAGGAGTAAATAATCGTGATTATTTACATCTACTACAAAAATTGATAATCTTGCACATTTGAGTATACCACAAGGTCAAGCATATCAAGTAGAACACACAAATCAATTTTGGTGAAATTTGGATTACAAAAGCGTGACTTAAGCCAGATTCTTGGAAACTGAGTCTGCGGATACGAAACAGTTGCTAAACTTGAACAAATTTTATCCAAACTTAGTGAAACTTGTCCAGGGACCTTAATAGTTTGTATACTTGGCAAATCAAGCCAAAAAGTGAAAATAACTGAGAAAAGTAAATTATCGCGATTATTTACTACTGCTACACAAAGACACCATTTTTTACTTTTGAACTTGTACAGTGTTAGACCAACATAATACAAGGCCACCGGGCAATTTTGGGTTCAATTGGATCCAAAATTGGTACATGTTCACTTAGTTTTTAGGTTGCAGATTAGTCCTTTGATTTTTTACAAAAGTGGAATCTAAAAGTCTCAACTTTTGACTCATTTAGCTCGATTTGGAGTGATCCACATAGACCGTTACAATAGCTAGCAAGAATTGTAGAGTCTTTGTGAAAGAATAGCTAACTTGATCAAAATTGATATAGGAATCAGGTTGCAGACAAGAAATTGGCAGCTTGATAGAAGTTGCAATCAAGTCAAATGGAACAAGTCAATCCGACGGTAAGTACTCTATCCAGGGCTTCACAAGTCTTTATGAACCTTAGATCTGGTCGTATACTAGGAAACCAAGGCATATTTGGAGAAACCTCTAGTAGAGTATCCATCGAATAAAGTGTGAATCAAGGAAATCCCTTGCACACTATCCTTGAGGAAGTCTTAGACACTTTTTTTGGATTCAACATCTGAAATGTCTTCCTATTCGACTCACTCATAAATCGGAACCACAGTGCGCTATAAGCATATACTCCTTTTTTATAAGACTAATCGCCATGGAGCTTAGGTTTACCTGGATCCTAATGGAGAGTATGCTATTCGCATTGACGACCGTGGTATTGAGTTTGAAGAGGAAATCAGGGCAAACAAACAAAGAAAAATGTGCATGGATAGAAACAGAACTCAGTATTTACAAGTTGAAAACCCTGACATGATAGACCAATGGGGGTTAGAAGTAAATACCATACTTCCAGATATGGAAGCAAAAGAAGGACCACCTACTTTAGAATTCGAGGGAAACGGCTTACTGCGGATAATCCTAGGATCGAAGTCTATTGTTGGGAAGATAGAAACGTAAAAGATCTCCTATGGACTTTGCATGCCGAATCACAAAAACTAACATCCATGAAGATCATCTATATCTTCAAGATCAAAGATAAGCGTTTAGCAGATCTACCAACCTACCTATTTAGGGATTGTTATAACAACAACTTTATTATCATGACTCCTGAGGAGGTGGAACAAACCAAATACCAAGGGTACTCCAGAAGGGATTGGATATTGGGCCAAGGACTAGAAACTATTGCAAGAGAAGAACACCGTGAGAGATCTTCTAAGAGTAATGTTAAGAAACTAGAAACCACCTCTTCACAAAGAAAACTGGGTGACACTAAGGCCAGTCCAGGGCTACATGAGTCACTATTTGCAACCGACTCGTTTGAAGGACTTGGATCAGGATCAACTGCTAGGAGACTGGGAGTTGAGCCAAATAGACGTGTCCAACCAGCTGGCTTTCAAAAATGGGTCAAAAAATATAGTGGATCTGGGGATCCATATGACCACTTAACAAGCTTTAAACAAGTACTAAGAGCAGAACGCATATTTGATTTTTATACTCAATTCGAGGGGTTTGGAATTAAATTAGAAGTGAAAGCATTGACATGGTTCCAAAACATTCCACCAGGTCAATCATGGACTTAAATACACTAGGTCAAGGATTTGTAGCTGCTTGTTCCAAAATGGGGATCAAACACAATAGGTAGCTCAAATCTATAGCTTTAAAGAGAAACAAGGTGAGTCTATTAGGGATTGTGCAACTTGAATGAAGCAATACATTGCAAGATGCCCAAAGCTCAAGATATCTACAGAAAAAAGACTAGTATCATTGTTTCTAGAGGGAGTGCTAAACAAAGAACTTCATGCTATATTGTATAGCAAGAAGCATACAACCCTAGAAGAGTGTGTGTCAGATGCTATTGACTTAGGAGAAAATTGTGATATTTTCAATCATTAGGAAGGGGATGGGGTCTAGGAGGGCCTCTTTATTTTCCATGAGCTTATGGAGGTGATTAACATTTTGGCAAGTAGGTATACGTCATGTGTGTAAGAATGGTGGGTGTGTACGTTTCTCCCCAAAAAGGAGGTGGACAATTTTATGTTTTTCTTCCACACATAATCTCTGATTTGAGAGGAGATCATAGATTTGCAATCTACACATCGAGCTCTTTCCATATATATGTTACATGATATGGCTTTATTGGTTAAATTTTAAATTCCATTTTGGGGGGAAATTTGAATTCAAATAAACTAGCCATTTTTTCTGTTTGAATTCAAAAGCTCTCCTTTGATTATTTTTTTAATACTAAAGTTTTGACTTCCTTAAATTGCCAAATAAAGAGGCCCTCCTAAACCCCATTCTCTTCATAAGGTGAAGAAGATGTCCCTAAGGATAACCAAAGGGAGAAAACAACATCCAAAAAACCAGCACAAGTAGGAAAGGCTGTTGTAGCACCACTTTTAGCCATAGAAGACATGCTCAAAAGGATGAATGACATGCAAAAAACACCTATGAGGGGACCAGGACAAGGGGTACCTCAACAGGGACAACAAATTAGGACAAAAAAATGGTGTGCAATGAAGGGTAAATGGACCAACCATGAGATCAATGAGTGGTATTATCGACCAAAGTATGATGGGAATGTTCAATACGTGCCTATGAGACCACATGGACAACCCATGTACACATATCAACCTAATATTGACCACGCTCAAAGACCACCGATGGGTATGGAAAGACCTCAACCCGTGTTGGGCCAGCAACCTCCATATCCGGGACATAATGCAGTCTGTAAAGTACATACATCTAGAGGGAGTCATAGATGAACAAGCACTAGTGCCTGTTACACCCTATGCTGAATCTAGTCCATCTACAGTAATGGTAAAGGAGATTGATATAATTCACATCCACCACCGTTGGAAGCACCAATGGCTTATGGTACACTAGAGCTTGCACCAATGTATTATGTAGCTAATCAAGGTGTTAGACCTCCAAATGGTAAGACCCATGATCAATCCAAGAACTGGAAACTGTCATAATTGTGGTACAGAAGATATTGGAAAAACGAATTCCTAGAGCCTGACAAGAACCTCAAGACAATTGAATCTTATTGTATACAATGTTGCAAAAAGGGAGGACACTTCCCTAAAGATTGTCCAAAAAATCCTTTGAACAAGGGTAAAATTGTAACGTAGTCCAAGTGATACCTAGTAGCTCATCTGAGAGTGGACTGTTCCAATCAAGGTAATCACCAGAGCCCAGGCTAAGAAAAAGAAACCTAACTTCTGTGATGATTCGGAGAATACAAAAAGCTATTCCAAGAAAAAGGTGAAAGAAACTAAAAGAAAAATCAAGGAATCCATTGTGAAATCTGGAGGATCCATTTTGGTTGACAAAAATTTTGAGCCAATTAATGCAGCCTTGAAAGCTTACGAAGCAGGACTTAAAGCACGCCAAAACATGGGAAACAAATGAAAAAACTATCCTTCTCCAAACATTGAAGCAGCTAAGCTTGAAGCTTATCAAAATTTGGTAAGAATCACGTAAAAGATGCTGGAAAAACAAAAACCCAAGCTCAAAGATATGGTAGAACCTAAGGAGCTCATGGTAGGAACCAATAAGGAAAAACTTGAAGTGGTGGTAGAATCCCACCTTGAAACAAAAGAGCCATAATTTATAGTGTCGGACAGCGAAGATGCCTTAGACGGAATTCCATTTGTAATAGAAGACTGGCCAAGACACTTATGGAAAAAAGTTAGAGAGATTAATGATGGGAGCTTAACTCTGAAGTCAGCTCCTATAGAGGAAGTTTGGTTAGACAACCTACCTCTTGATATGGACATGGATGTACAATCCTTGTATGGGGATTGCGGACCTGAAGCTTTACAAATGTCTAAGCCATTGACCTTGATGACACTACACTCATACTTGGGAGATAACGAAGATGAATCCATAGTGTGTAAAACCACTCAGGTCAAAAGAGCGGAACAAATCCTAGAGGTAGACAACATACATTCAATCATGTCTACACCCATCCAATGCACTCTTACTTTAGGAAAAATGTTAAAAATCAGACCATATTTATGGAATGATCTACAAAAAACTCTAGAGAAGGTTGGAATAACAGGGCTAATTGTAAAAAATTTGGAAAAATTAAAACAAAAAATGGATAACAAAGAGATTAAATTTGTTCCAATGAACGTTGGAGAGTACTACGAAGTGGAAGAAGGAAACATCACCCTTCCAATGAGATATAATGATATAGAAACCATGGCAATACTGAATAGTGGGGCAGGCATAGCCATAGCCACAAAAGCAGTATGGGAATCCTGGGGACAACGAGACATTAGACAGACTCGAATGAAATTGCAATTGGCTAATGGACATATTGCAAGACCCTTAGGACTGCATGAAAAAGTGATAGTTAATTCTTGTGGGATTGAATATCAACACACTTTTGCCATTGTAGACTTTGGGAAGAAACTCAATTATGAAACCATCTTGGGAAGACCTTTCATGCATCAAGTACAACTCATCCAAGGTTAGGAAAACAATTACCTGTACTTGAAGCAAGTGGGATCAATAACAAGGGTTAATTTAAAAGATCACACTTGTAGAAATGTCATGAAATGCCCATACAAGAATTCGATTTAGTCTCCTCGGTTGAAACTAAGCTTCCATCTTGGTTGAACAAAGACACTCCTATTTGGATGTGCGGAGCTTCAGAAAACGGGAAGAACATATCTTAGAAAGGGATTGCACAGATGAAGCCTATGTACCTGAACCCTTTCTAGAGCATTTGTTTGAGCCATTTGAGTGGACTCAAATCTTAGCAACAATGGATGTATGTGTAAACACGTTTATGTCTACTCAATTTTGCAATGATGATGACTATGACAATATTCCCATACAAATGATCTCAACCTTTTACATTGAAGACAAAATTTTGGAATCCAAGGACATGATGAAAGCTCTACAAGTATTTTCAAACCTCTACTATGATGCAACAGACGAGTTAGAAGAACATTCAGCTACCTCAAAAAGGTATACGAAAAATGTTGACTTTATAGGATTTTCTTAGATCCTAAAAAGTGCACTTTCATGGGTAGACAAGGAAAAATTATTGGACATTTAGTGTCTAAAAATGGCATAGCTACTGATATGGATAAAATTCATGTTATTGTTGATTTGCCTAGACCGACAACAGTCAAGGGGGTTCAAGCCTTCATGGGACATTGTGGATATTACAGAGGGTTCATTTACATTTACGCTATAATTGCAAAACCCATGTATAGCTTGACTACACACTTTGAATGGAGTGAGGCGTGTGAAGAATCCTTCATGAATCTTAAGAAATCTCTCACTTTAGCTCCAATATTGAAAGCATCAGATTGGAATAAGATATTCCACATACATGTAGATGCTTCCAACTTTGCCATCGGATGTATACTAGCTCAACCAGGAGAAGGAAAACTTAATTTTCTATTTCTTATGCTAGCTAATAGTTGAATATGGCCAAAAAGAACTATACCACCACCGAAAGGGAAGGACTAGGAATGATCTATGCCGTAAAAAATTATAGACATTACCTATTAGCAAACAAATTTGTGTTCTTTGTGGACCACCAAGCGGTATTGTTCTTGGTCAACAAGCCATGCAACACAAGAACAATAGTGAGATGGTTCATCATTCTTCTAGAGTTTGATTTCACTCTAGTTGTGAAAAAGGGCACCACTCATAAAGACAAGATCATTTGTCAAGGATTGTTTTAGGGAAACCACCCAAAGGAGTAGATGATAATCTACTAGATGCATATCTGTTATCCATTGAAATGATACCTCAATGGTCGGAAAATATGGTATCATTGATGACCATAGATCAAGTGGATTTGCAAATACAACTTCCTATTACAATTGGATTAATTGAGTAATCAGCTACTAATTGGAAGGATTTATAAAAGAAATCAAGATGAAATATTCATGTTCTGTATTAATCCTGAGGAGAAAACTCAATACCTAAGTCAAGCACATAATACCATAGTAGGACTTCACTTTGCGGAAGGCCAGAGTATGCAAAAGAACTTAAGATTTGAAGTATTTTGGCCAACTATGAGGAGGGATGTTCATTCTTTTGTGAAAGATTGTCCTCAATTTTCAAAAACAAACACCCATACCTCATGTAACATTGTTCCAAATGTCACCTTGAAATTGGAGCTGATCTCTTGAGACAGCTAATTTCAGTGTTGAAAGATTTCAGCTACTAGTGTGGGAAGATTTCAGACAGCAGACTGGATAAAAATCAGAGACTAGACTGAAATGTGAATACTGAAATAGGAATCAGACTTATGTACTAGAAATAAGGTTCAGATTCAGAAGATTGGACGAGAAGTAAGTATAACTGAAATATATGCCATGATTGGGATTACAGATCAAGATTACAGCGAATATGATTACAGAGAGAAAGTACAGCCGACAATACTGCCAATGATGCTCAAGTACAATTATAGCCAAAGCGCTAACCCAAGTGATAACAATTGCCAACCCGATAACAATGTAATGGGCCCTATTTATACACTTCGGGTTTACTGTAGTAATTACGAAGTAATTCGCTGCCCATCTTCTAAGAAGACGTTCCCACATAGTGACTATCCAGCCGTCTACATCCTTCCCTTCTTTCTTGAATTTTGGCAAGATTCCAAAATTTTTGAAAAATTCCCCTGTCTGAGTCTAATGTGAGATAGAAAAATCCATCGTCTGGTTCTGATGTTGGGATTCCAGCTTGACCACTAAGAGAGTGTCCATTGAAAGATTACAAGTAGGAGTTCAAGAAGGACCAGGGATTGCGAGAGGCAGCTGAAAAAGGCCAAGGTGGAACTCTCACCAGGTGAAGGTGGAGCTGTCATCTCTCCCTGCCCGCTAAGAAGAAAAGTTGCCACTGAATTCTGAGATGGAACTACCCAGTATCCTTCCATTGGACTGTCTTCCTTTTGCCTTTGCTCTTTGACCGGGACGGTGCCTGAGAAGTCCCAGCACTAGCATTCTCCTTCTGAATCAGTTGATAAATGGCCTCCTGCTCAAGCTGATCCCGTCGGTCGGTGGTCATCTCTACCTCATAAGGCATAAGAGAATGATAGGTTTTGGTGTTAGGATCATAGAGTGTACGCCTACCCTTACTCAGTCTGGTTTTGGCCAGCTTATGACAATGCGAAGCAGTATGGATCCATCCTTCTGGAAGAGGCTGATTAGTTTTGACTTGAGCTTTGAAAAGAATCTCAGCCATCTCCCTGTACTGTGGTGCTAGACCCGGCTTTGCTACAATGTCTTTTTCAAGAAATTTGGAAGATTCGACCGTAAGTTGTAGCAACTGATTAGTAATTCTGGTCAATCCTCTTACTTGAATCTTCCACTGGCCCATACACAGTTGAATCCTATGCAGCTCCTCTTTCATTGCCTGAATGTCATTGATTTGGAGAGCATCATTGAGCAACATCTGCCAAGTCTTCCATTCTACAGTTGACCGCTCATACCAATCCTGAAGCTCATCAGTAATTTTGAAGTATGTGAGACGATCCATTGGTTCTTGATGTTGAGGATACAGCGTTGGAAAGAATCTTGGGAGATCGGTTTCTCTTGCTAGAACAGCATACAAGAGAACTGGAGAATCGGGCACAAATTCTAAGAAATTGAGAACAGCCTGGTTCTCCTACTGCATCATCTTTCTCGTGATTCTCACTAGTTGGAACAATGTTCGGAGAGCAGTTGCCTGTGCTCCTACTGACATTCGCGTTTGAGGTCCTCTGCTAGTGGCTGTGTGGTCCTCAAGAATGGCTTTGACTCTCTGATCCAAAACACCTTTGGCAGCTTGCATTTGTACCAAAAATTCCTTGAGTTATACCCTAACATCCTTCATACAATGGTAAGTTGGTTCGTTACCCAACAGAAGTTCCAGTTCCAGAGCTAGGGAACGACAATCCACAGTAGACTGCCTTTGCCAGTGTGGGTTTACCACTCTCTCATCAGCATTGAGTATCCATTCACGAACTCGTTCCAGCAGTTGGACTGTACTGGGATGTGCAGGTAGTCGGCAAGCTTCTTTATCATGGAAATCTACTGATTCCAATGTTCTACCATTTCCCTGGCTCCCACATATAGTCTTTGAAATCTTTCCAAGTCAGTCTAGAGAGCATCATCCTCCAGATACTGTCTGGTGATGGAGGCATGTTGATGTCTCAGTTGCCTATTCATGGTAATGAGCTGCAGTGAATGCTGATGATCAGCAACTGGTCCCTCATCCTGTACTTTCATTTTCCCTTTAGCATCTTTGCTGAGATGGGACTGATTAGTTGGATGATTCCCAATGTGACTGGTGGGCTGCTGCTCTTCAGTCTGCTGATTACCCGACTGGTGCTCATTATCCTTTCCTTCTTGCTGGCCCTCATTCTGGTTTGGCTCGTCTGGCTGTGACTGGCCTCCTGCATTTGGCCCTATCCCACCTGTACCAGGTCTTGGAGGTGGAGATGGTGGTGGGACATCATCATCATCCTTTGTATGCCCAGCTTCTTGATCATCCTCCTCCTGAGTAGCTTCATCTTCTTCGTCTTCTTCATCCTCATCCGGGGAAGTCTGCTGCTCAATATAATCCATTATAGCTTGGTTCATCAGAGCATTATTGAACTCACCCACCTTGTCCTGAAAATCGTTCTGCATACTTTCCATCAAGGACCTTAAATTCTCTAAGTTGAAAACAACATTGCCTAAGGGGTTTAAAATTTGAGACAAGCTATTGTAGATGTATCTTTCAGTCAGCGAAGCCTTCAGAGTTGTATGGTGCAGTAGCAGCTTTCTGAATTCTGCCCACTTCATCCTGAGCATTGTTTCAGCTCGCTCAACAGCTCTCAATGCTTCATTCCTTTGACTTTTGATGATCATGATTTCAGATTCAGCCTAAGCTATCTTTTTGTTTAACAACTCATGAGTACTTTCTGATTGAGCTTCAAGTACCCTGTGTTGTATGTTCTGCACTTCCTAGGATTTCTGGAGAGTTGCAATCTGATATTGTGCTTCTCCCAAGTCAGCTTTGAGCTTTTTTACTTCTTCTTCTGATCCAGCAGCCTCCGCCAGTGTTAAGTATGGAGCCTGATTTACCCTTGTAATTTTCTGTGGTAAAAGCACAAATTTGTAAGGCCCCCATTATGAGGAGAAGCCATCGTGCGTGAAGGAAAATCACTCACTGGAAACCAAAATTTTCACGGACAAGAATCAGGGGCAACTTTAAAGGCCTCGGGGGCGGAGGCTCCTGAGACTTTTTTTTTGCCGGAATATTCTTTTTTGCCGGAATATTATGGCCGGACGGCGTCCGGAAAGTGGTCGAAAAACAACCGTTCGGTTGGCCAGTGGTCGGAAGTCAATGGCCGGTGGCCGAATTCAAAAGCGGACTTGTCTTCTCAAGGGCGGCCACACATGGGCGGATTGGAGGGTCCGATTTGGACTTATTTGCACAAGGGCGGCTACACATGGCTGTCTCTCATAAGAGAGGGCAGCCCTTTTGGCCTATAAAAGGAGGCCATTTCTACACACATTTCATAGTGTGAAGTTGATGCAACAAGGTGAGTGTGAGGTGGTGAGAGTGAAGCAAGGCAGGAGCTCCATTAAGGGTATAATCCCTTTGTAAACTACTTCTTATTTTGAAGTACTAAAGCCATTGAGTGGCTGCTTTCCCGTGGACGTAGCCCACATTGGGTGAACCACGTATATCGTGTGTACTCTCACTCTCTCTCTCTCTCTCTACTCTATAATCTCGTGTATATAAATATGTCTCTCTCCATTAAGTAATCTACTCAATTATCTATTTAGCTACGTCTTATTTCCTAACAGCCAGTTGTCCCATACAACTGACAATGGTATTCCACGAAGACTGTATAAGGACTAAACATCTGCCTTTGACTGTGGTTGGATTAGAATCAATAGGCTCATGCCACTGGAGCCACTTAGGGTAAAGTTGCATAATCAGCTTTACTGAGCTTGAATATGCCCTCTCAATTTCTGAGTCTGCATTTGCTGCAACTTATCATGTTTTTGCAGAGGGTCACCAGTATCTGTAGGAACTCCACCAGGCCAATCTGAGAACGCTGGACCTTTCCCTTTGTCCAGTTGTCTCTTGCCTTTGTCCCCTGACTGGTCTGTTATCTTCTCAACAGTGACTGGTTTGACATAATCTTTCCCAGACCCAGTAGCAACTGTACTTTTTACAACTGACTGGTCAGGCATAATCTTCTAAGAAGATTGCTGCTCAGTCTGACTCACTTCAGCTTTCTCAGTGCTTACTGTCTTGACTTGGCTTTCTATTTGTTTCAAAAATTCACTGCTTTTAGTCAGTGTAATTTTTTGCTTCTTTGAACTGCCAGCTTCATTTGCAGTTGCTTTCCTTTTCAGGTCGATGGAAACGGTTTGACTATCCGTTTCCTCATCGTCTGAGGACATTTCAATTTTATTTGGTTCAAAAATTGGCTTCTCACTCCAAGCATGCTTTACCTGCTCATTAACATCTGCAGCAGTAGCGCAATACAGGAATTGCCAAACATACCACGCCTTGAAAACAATTTGAGATTTTAGCTTGACAGTCTACTGGAGTACTTATGTGAAAGAATTTGACAAAGGTTGATATAGACTTGTGGATCCAGTATCTTGGCCAACAGCATAGCAAACAATTTTTCGGATACATACGTTGGGTTGTTCTTAAGGCTTACTGCTTCAGCTACAAACCTGTAAGCAGCGGAGGCTTCTAGTCCTGCTACTGGAACTCCTTGAGCACTGGCGTTGCGCTTTATTCTTCATCCTCCTTTAGAGCGATAATTATTTGCTGCGCAGTTGCCACAGAAGGTTTGGGCTCATTGGGAATCCGGAATGCAAATGCAATGGCTTCTGGTGTCACTGACACCCTCCTACTATTTGCCATGGCACTGCCACTTTCAGCATCAACGGAATCAAGAACTTGCTTGATGATATCTGAATCAAAAGCAATCCTTGTAGCTTGCAACACAACTCGAAGATCCCATAGTTGTAGCAGAGTCATTTCTTGATCAGTAAATACATAACGCTGGATTTTACTGTGTGGGAGAACGGGAAGGCTTGCCTTTGCCTCAGCAACTACAGCCTGGGTTTCCTCAAGAGTCTCCTGCATCTTCTCTGAGCGTTTCTTTCTACCCATACACTATGAGGTCGCTGACGATGAAACAGGCGAAGGAGAAGATGACTTACTTGTCGTGTCGAAGCCGTTTCCTTATGTCGCTGGCAAGACTATCTGACAGTCAACTGTCTCGTCAAAGGTTGAAGTTTGCGGCTACAGCGAAGAAACCTCAGAGCTTGGCGATGGCGAATGGTTAATGGGAGGAAAGCGTCACGCAGGGGATTTATGAGAAAAAATGCTAACTCACCTGACTGTTATATGTGTTCGCGCCATAAAAGCTCCACCACTCACCGCTCCTAGACTTGTGTGCGTCGTTGTTGTCGTGGCAGACATGCATTGGACAAGACTGCGACCCATCCTTGTAAAAATTACCATTGGCGTGCCATTTGACCGTTGGGCGTTTAAAAATTGGAAAGTGTGGCCATACTGGTACTGAACTGATTTCCTGTTTGGCTCGACCATACTAGTACTGATTCTAAGGTCAGCCTGATTTGGTCGTTCTGGTACTGGTTCTGAAACTGGAACTGGTTGCACATAAATAAGTCCAAAAAAGTGTCATTCCGGTATCTCTTGATCAGCAACCTCTAGTTCCTTAGTACCTTGTTCCGACCCAATTTCTCTGGTCTCTGAATAATAAAGCTTGATCTTTGCTCCATTATATACTCTCGGCAACATCAGTCCAGATAAATCTTTCAATCTGACTGTGCCATTGGAGAAGACCCAATCTACCTCAAAAGGTCCTGCCCAGGCAATCTTCAAGTTTGGCTTCTTTGGACCCAGTTTAGACTGATATAGAAGCACTAAATCTCCTTTCTGTAATTCTTGAACTTTAATTCGGTGATCATGCCAGTGATTCCTTCGTTGTTGAACAATTTCTTGTTTCAATATAGCCCTTTGCCTGAGTTCATCTAATTGCATCAGTTCATCCAGCCTTTTCTTAAGATTATGGTTGAAGTCTAATCCATACTTCACAGCCATTCTCAGATTGGGGATTACAAACTCCATAGGAACCACAGCTTCAATACCATACACCATTCTGAATGGTGTCATTCCAGTAGTTACCTTATAAGCTGTCCTATAAGCCCATAGAGCAGTCTGAAGTTTCAAATCCCAGTGGTCTGGTTTCTTTTGCACCACCATAGTGAGAATAGTCTTTATTGTCTTATTGCTACTTTCAACGTGTCCATTACATCTAGGATAGTAAGGAGTAGATTTTCGATGCTTGACTGAAAGCATATCCAATAGGATTTCCATAGTGTCATTGATAAAATGTGTTCCTTGATCGGTCACAATCTCTACTGGACATCCATATCGACAGACAATATCCTCAAACAGGAACCTTGCAGTTGACTTGGCTGTGTTGTCAGGAAGAGCCTTAGCTTCAACCCACTTGGTAACATAACAAGTAGCCATCACTATGTACTTGTTCTTCCTAGGAGTCACCTTCTTAAAAGGTCCCATAAAATCTAGTCCCCATTTCATGAATACTCCCAATGGTTGTATTGGCATTAAGGGAGTCATATCTGCAGCTGTTGGGTCGGCCCATTCTTTGGCATATGTCACAAGTTTTACAAAAACTTCTGACATCAGCAATTAGTGTTTGCCACCATAGACCAGCTTGTAGAATCTTCTTGTAGGTTACTTCGTTGGAAAAGTGTCCACCAGACTCACCATTATGCGCTTCTGAAATCACTTGCATTCTTCCTTCCATAGGGACACATCGTCGGAGTATACCATCCACACCCAGTCGATAAAGTAATCCTCCCATGATAGTAAATTTCAGGATTTTTATGATCAGAGCTTTATTATGATTCTGCTTCCAATCCTCTGGAAAGGCACCTTGGGAAAGGAATTGATAAATATTAGACCATTCAGGATCTGCCGATTCTTCTTCCTCTAGCTGAAATAAATCAGCATCCACTGGCTCATCTCTCAAGGGTGAAAATCAGCTCCACAGTGGTTTCGGCCAGGCTTATGGAAAATTCTGAATTCAAATTCCATAAGGAACATCATCCATCTTATCAGCCTGCCTTGAATAATGACTTTGTTAATCAGAAATAGAAGAGCTTGATGATCCACATAAAAATGGAATAACTTTCCCAACAGGTAATGCCTAAACTTCGTGGTGCTAAAAACCATTCCGAGGGCTTCTCTCTCAGTAGTCGTATATCCTTGTTCAGCCTGACTGAATCTGCGACTAGCAAAATAGACCAGATAGTTCTGCCATCTGGCTGAGCTAATATTGCCCCCATTGCCAATCCCGAAGCATCCACATGTACGTGAAAAATAATATCCCAATTCGGCTACCTAAGGACTGGTTTACTGGTAATGTCTTTTTTCAAATTCTGGAAACTCTCCTCACACTCAGCAGTCCAGTTGAACTTACTGGTCTTCTTTGTAAGCTCATATAGTGGTACTACTTAAGAAGCAAACTTGTGTACAAATCTTCTATAGAAATTCACATAACCCAAGAAAGAACTTAACTCTGAAGCAGTTTGAGGTGCTTTAGCTTGCTGGACACACTATATTTTGTCATTGGCCATCTCTATTCCATTGCGCGAAACCACATGTCCCAGTAGCTGTCCCTTCCATACTGGAAAACAGATTTGAATGGATTCAAACAAATCCTCTTCTCCTGACATCGTTTTAAAACCATCTCTAGGAATAGAAGGTGTTGTTCCTCATCTGAATATACAGTGAAGTCATCCATGAAAATGGCGAGGAACCGATGAAGAAATTCATTAAACATCTCCATCATTCACTGCTTAAAAGTAGCTGGTGCATTGCACAGGCCAAAAGGCATCACCAGATACATGAAAGCTCCCCACTCAGTGATGAAAGTGGTTTTAGCTCTATGTTCAGGAGCGATCTATAACTGGTTATAGCCGCTATAACCATCTATGAAGCTATACATCTCATATCCTGCGATCTCATCAAGCATCATATCAGTAAAAGGTAAGGGAAATGGATCCTTAATAGTTTGGGCATTTAGTTTCCTATAGTCAACACAAACTCTTAATTTCCCATTCTTTTTAGGAATGATGACTATGGGAAATAGCTAATCACTGCTTGCTACTTCCGTAATGAACGCAGCCTTGAGAAGATTATCAATCTCCTCCTTGAACTTCTTTGCATAATTGGGGTTCATCCGGTATCTTTGCAATCTTACTGGCCTTGCATCCGATTTCAGTGGTATTTGGTGCTGACAGACTTCAGGATCTACTCCCTTCAAATTTGAATGTTCCCAGGCAAACACATCTTTATAGTTCTGGAACATTTTTCGTGCCATTTCCTTCATTGCCGGGTTGAGGTGCTTGTTGATCTTGATCTTTCTGGGATTTTCCTCTGACAGACTTCAGGATCTACTCCCTTCAAATCTGTATGTTCCTAGGCAAACACATCTTTATAGTTCTGGAACATTTTCCATGCCTTTTCCTTCATTGCCGGGTTGAGGTGCTTGTTGACCTTGATCATTCTAGGATTTTCCTCTGATCCCAGGTTCCACTCTTCTACTTCTTGATCGTCTGGAAGCAACCAGTTTGGTCCGCCTCCTTTTCGTTTGGTTGATTCTTCAACGTAGTCCCAGGATGGTCCATTCATTTCATAATCATTATTCTGATCCAGTGGGTACTCTTCAGAAAATACTAGTTCCTCTACTATACCAGTATTAGCTGGTTCCTCCATCCTTCCAGTTAGCTGAATTGTTCTTTCCCCCGCATTGACTTCGGTAAACTGATCAGGGAATTGTCTCTTCTGCTTGTCAACCTGCTCTTTGTTCATCAAGACTGTATTCAAGTCGATTTCTGCCAAAGGGAATATGTTCATAGCCGCTAACATTCGCTCAATTTTCTTGGCTCTGTACTTTTGACACAACTCCTTCGGCCTCAGTTCCTTTTTCCAGCTCCTGGTGTTGTTGGTCTGGATTTGGATTCTGCCACTGGCCCCTTCTATGGTCAAAGTTTGGTTTGCATAGTCATGAACAGCATGTGCTATTCTTAACCATGGGCGCTCTAGTAGCATTCCATATGCTCCCTGCACATCTAGGACTAGGAAACTAGTTTTGAATTTCTCCCTCCCAACTCTTATCCGCATGTTTTCAATCATACTCGTCGCCTGTACGACTCAATGATCTGCCATTCTTACTTTGAATGGTGTTGGTTTCATATTAGTGATACCCATTCTTTGCTAAAGATGGGCTCTCATTATGTTGACTCTTGCCCCTCCATCCAGTATGACGCTTGAGAGAGGTTCCCACTGCTTCCTGACCTTGTAGTCTACATGAATAAGTGGAACTTCATCATCCCGGACAGTCGTCAGATCCACTGTTCTGGCCTTTGCCTCAGTCTTCCTATGCTGTCTGATAAAGTTGGCCACCTCAGGCAAGGTCTTTCTTATATGCTCCAGCTCTACAGTCAGCTTCTGGATTCTATCACAAATTTTCATGAATTTCTTCTCGCTCTTGGTCAGACTGATTGTCAGAGCTTGAAGAACTGATGTCTTCACACTGCCACTCTTCTGGTGCAGTGCTTCTACTCTTTCCATGCACTCCCATTCATCAGCTAGTCCATGAACCACAACCAGCATGGTCTCTATCATGGCCGGTACTGACTGATCTTTATCTATCGATTGGGCTGGTATCCTCTGAATGACTCTAGCTTCGGAACTTTCTGGCTGCTCTGGTAGCTTCTTAGCTAAATCCTCCGTGATTTTAGCTGCTAGTTTCCGTTGTTCTTGCCACTCATCTACCACCTTTTCTTTACCTTTGACCTTCTAAACTTCCCTTTGTTGAGCCCACTTGCTGTTGTTATGATTGACTTGTACTTTTGAAATGTCTGGAATTTCTTCAATGACTACTCCGTTGCTCCTGGTAACCACCCTGACTGGGATTGGCTCTGGTGCCTTAGCCTGAGTAGCAGTCGTTACCGGTGCATCTGGACATTGGGCTGCAAAATGACCATACTTCCCACAAGTATAGCAATTCATGCTCCTGTTCGGGAAGTTTCCTCTTCCTCTTCCTCTACCCATTCCTGGTTGGTATCTGCAACGTCCTTGACCAGTACCACTGGTACCTGGTCTCTCCTCTAGAGCTACTTTGATTGGTTCTACCTTCACTGGTTCAGTGTAGGCAACCACTGACATATCCTTTCCTTTCTTAAAATGGTGAATTCTGATGCCACAATTATTCCATAGGTGACCAAAGGCCTTGCAGTAGGTACATTGTGGACATTCAGTGGGGAGATGTGGTCCTTGGATTTGCATCTTGAACACCAAGTCTCCATCTTTCGGACCGGCTGTCTTGTGTGACTAATTTTTGCAATCTGCCTATCCATCTCTTCAATTTTCTTGGTCCATGATCCCTTCTTTGATTTCTCCTTTGTTCATTCATTGGAGCTGCTCTCGGAGCTACTGGAAATTTCACTGGAATCAGAAGTTTCAGTAGCAGAGCTACTGCTACTGGTCCTTCGCTTCTTGTGTCTCTTCTCCTTCTTAGCCTTCTGTTCCAGCTTTAATGCTCTTTGGACTAGATCATTGAATTTTTTTGTAGGGGCTGGTACTTCTTGTTCCCTAAGCTTCTTGCTTCTGAACCCATTCAGAAACCATGCCCTCAATATCTTCTTAGACGGCGGTTCTTGCAACTGCCTGATTAGCTCTTTTATCTTTTCTACATAGCTGCGGACTGACAAATTCCTCTATTTGATCTTATCTAATTCACAGAGAATATCCTCGTCCCCTTGATTGTCGGAATATTCCAACCTGAAGGCCTTAAGCAATTTGTTATATGATCTCAACTGGCATGTAGGGTAATGGTAATACCATTTCCTCGCTACCTCCTTCAAGGTTTGTGGAAAATATTCCCCCCAATCATCTTCATCAATGTTTTTTAGTTGAGCATACTGCTCAAAAGCTTGTATGTGAACATCTGGATCATCCTTTTTCCCTCCTTTGAATATTGGAAAGGAAATCTTCAGGGAAGCCATGTAATCATTTTGATTACTGCTGATCCTGCCACTTCTCTTCTTGGCTTCAGAATGATGCTTGGGAGCCTTCTTGAAATTGTCAGTGTCAGTATCCCAATCAATCTTTGTCTCTGTCTCAGTATTAGTGTCTTCTCTGTTTTGTCTGCTAGAAGTACGGTGACTTCCCTTACTGCCCTTGGTATGCTCATCTCTCTGGCGAGACTGAGAACTCTTGGAACTCTTTGCCTTTTGTGCTTCTCATTCTGCCCATCGACGACGAGAATGACTGGAGTGCTGTGAGTCTTGCGCCTCATCAGCCTGACTATGCTCCTCCTGAGCCTCAGTATCCGTCATTTTCTCTTGCTTGGGGTCAGACTCTCTTCCTGACTCCTCAGTAATGGGGTCCACATGAATGGTAGATTTCCGACCACAATTGGATTTTGGTGCCATTGCTGAAAACTTCAACTGGGAGAAGAGTCTTTAGTCAACGAGCTTCAGCTCGAGCCACCGTGATTGACAAAATGGAATTGGAGCTGATCTCTTGAGACAGCTAATTCTAGTGTTGAAAGATTTCAGCTACTAGTGTGGGAAGATTTCAGATAGCAGACTGGACAGAAATCAGAGAATAGACTGAAATGTGAATACTGAAATAGGAATCACACTTATGTACTCGAAATAAGGGCCAAATTCAGATTCAGATTCAGAAGACTGGACGAGAAGTAAGTATAACTGAAATATATGCCATGATTGGGATTACAGATCAAGATTATAGCGAATATGATTACAGAGAGAAAGTACAACTGACAATACTGCCAATACTGCTCAAGTACATTTATAGCCAAAGCGCTAACCCAAGTGATAACAATTGCCAACCCGATAACAATGTAATGGGCCCTATTTATACACTTCGGGTTTACTGTAGTAATTACTAAGTAATTTGTTGCCCATCTTCTAAGAAGACGTTCCCACATAGTGACTATCGAGCCGTCTACACACATAGTGCCTATCCAACAGTCTACACACCTGTTCCTAAGTGGAGTAACTATCTAGTTACTTACTTATCAAGCCAAACATTTCCTTAGGATATGAGTAAACGTTGTCAAAGAGCAATTGTAACTGAAGCAAGAGACTATGCTCTTATTGGAAACCAATTGTATCAAAAAGGTAAGGATCAACACTTGAATCTCTGTGCAAATGAAAACGAATATATTCCCATTATAGAACAAGCACATGATGGATTAGCTTGAGGTCACTTTTCTAGTGAGACCACCACAAGAGCAATCTTAATGGTAGGCATATGGTGATAAACACTTTTTGCAGACGCCAAAGAATATGTTCTAAGGTGTGATGCTTGTCAACGAGAAAAAATGCCAACCCGTGTAGATAGCATGCCCTTAAGACCAATGATGGGGGCTAAAGCTTTCACAAAATGGGTATAGATATTGTTGGGCCAATACATCCACCTGCTTATAGAACCCAAGCACAATATATCATTGTAGCTACGAGCTATTTGACCAAGTGGGCCGAGGCTAAAACAACTCAAAAGAATGATGCTAGAACCACCACCGCATTCTTATATGAGTATGTGTTCACAAGATATGGACTACCAATAGAAATTGTCAGTGATAGGGAAACTCATTCCCTCAATGAGGTAATTGAGTATCTGCTTGATGAATTTATGGTCATCCATAAAAAATCAGCTCTCTATCACCCACAAGCATATGGACAAGCTGAGCATACGAATAAAATTTTTAGCTCGGTATTGACTAAAGTTGTTAATTTAGGAAGGACAGATTGGGAAATGAATCTCCATGTTGCTCTATGGGCTTATCGAGTCTCATTCAAAATAGCTTGAAATGCTACACCCTTTAACCTTGTTTATGGTCTTCATGCCATATTGCCAATAGAATTTGTATTGCCAACACTAAGGGTAGCTAAGAATCTTGAGTGGGCTGGACATGAATTGTCAGAAAGACGTGATGATTTAGAAAAGCTGTATGAGCAAAGGCTAACTCCTCTAGCTCAAATCTATGCACAAAAGTGCAAACAAAAACAATTTTTTGATTCCCATCTAATTTAAAAAATGTTCAAAAAAGGGGACTTGTCTATTGCCTTAAGCAATACATTCCCAAGTTTAAGAAAAAGGGAAACATATCGTTTATCATTGAAGATGTGCCTCCAAGTGGAGCAGTTAAGTTGTCCATCCTAGGAAGTGAACCAATGGCTAATTGGATTAGTGGATGTCGTTTAAAGAAGTACAACCTTCCACTATTCAATGAGCTGCTAGAGAGAATGCATGCAGCTAAGCAAAGAAAGATAAAATAGTAGTAGGTTATTGATGAAGCCCAAGAATAAGCTTGGCTTCGAGTACTCAAAAGGAAAGCTGCTCTCATGAATCAACAAATATCTATTCCATCAACACTCTGGAAAGAGATGACCAACAATGGGAATTGCCGAAAGATGCAGTGTCAATAGATAATGAATGGTTAGATGGAATGGATCTTCGCATCAAAGTACAACTGAACAATCATAGCACAAACATATTGGTCGATACAAGAGCTCAAGTAAATGCAGTCAGTTATTCCACATACAAGAAAGCAACAAGTGAGTCTTTGGAAGCAGCACGAATAACGACTATCAAAGGATGCAACAAGAACCCAACATCAACATTGGGAGTAGTAACCCTAAATGTGATAGTACATGGATGTTTATGTCCTCATCAATTTGTATGCTTACCAAATGAGCACATGAATGAAACAATGATTAATCCCATGGATGTGGACATACAAGGCAGTACCAGATTGGGATACCAATCAGCTTAAGCTATCACCTAAAGGTGGACAACTCATTGTTCCAATTTCACCAAGCAAACAGGAATGGAAAAGAAGTTACTGCAGATCAAACCACGAAGCAATCAATCTTCTCCAACCCTATCAACAAGAAAATGCTACAAGTAGCATGCAAGGAGTTAGGCAAATTTGGGTAACAAAAGCATAGCTTAAGGACAAGCTGAATCAAAATTGGGTGACCAAAACATCATTGACACTACCAAAGACGATTCCAATGTTCAAAACACAAGGAAGAGAATCTCCAAGCAAGGAACCTAGCACAAAATTGATTTGGAAGAAAAAGGAGCATTTATCTTCTCCGTAAACTGTCAAACCGATCAAGCAACGGAGAGATGAGTCTCAAAAGACTCAACCACTCCCTTCTGCACAAAGCCAACCAAGATATCAATGACGGGTAAAAGCTCGACAACAAAAATTATTGATACCAAAAAAAAAAACACAAAATAAGCATGCCAAAGAATCCTGATGGGACGATCAAGCAAAGATCACACATGCTA
This sequence comes from Adiantum capillus-veneris, assembly GCF_014529385.1. Taxonomy (NCBI): domain Eukaryota; kingdom Viridiplantae; phylum Streptophyta; class Polypodiopsida; order Polypodiales; family Pteridaceae; genus Adiantum; species Adiantum capillus-veneris. Next base: position 93,926,409 of record NC_140934.1, read on the forward strand.
CAAGATTTTCTCTTTGGAAGACAGCATTAGAAAACCTCGACATCAGAAACCCTTGAGTTAATTACTCAAGATCCAACTCTTGCATAACATAATGGTTTTAATTGCATTGACCTTCAAAGCATGGTAGAGCCAACCAAGGCTATGCATAGACATGATTCTTCAACCCATGCACACAGTCGTTTCGGAGTACGCCATCTAGGAGGGATGGAAGGGAACTAAGTAATTAAGGGCAATGTTTGAAGAGAGAGGAAAAAGTTTGATGTTAACGTGTGATTTTCTGCAAAATTGCCTAATAATGTCCGTATAAACCATCAACAGGGGAAATTTAACTGATAACATCTCTCCGATGAGTGTAAATAGTGTATATACTATGAGAAAATAATCAAAAGATAGTCTTTTTTGGTTATTTTTTATCATTTTCTTGATATTGGGACTTAAAAATGGAGAAACACAACAAAAAACATTAAAGCTGTGTTCTCCAATGGAGTTTCTTAAATATTGGATTTTCATGTTTCTTTTTTAGCGCATTTTGTTATTATCTTTGTTTTTTTTAATAAACAGATAAAAAATTAATAATAAATATCAAATGAGCTCAAATGGAAAAACTAAAGATACGTTGATGACGGACAAGGCGGACAGGCAGAAAAAATTTCAATCAAATCGGCAGATGGAAGCGGGAAGCCTAAATTAGACAGCGAGATCTAGTGTTGCAAAATTCTTGCAGAATGAGCTACAGGAATCAGATTGGGAAATTTTTTGAGTCTAACATAGATGTCACGGCCTAGTAGGAGTAACAGGGGAATTTGGGAAAAAATGGTCCGGGAAGTCCGAGTATAGATACCCAAGGTAGGCTAAAATCACCTCATTTCCACATGCCGGAGAGAGTTTCTCGATCTTCTTCGCACACATTTTTTGGAGTCCACAATCGTCTGTTTACAGTGCCCACACGAGACATGAGGGGTAAGTTCTATACTTATCAGTGATCCATTCTGTATGGCCAGTAGCTAGTTAAACCCCAAGAAAAAAACCCTAGATTCGAGAAGTACACGAAGACCCACGACCAAAAATTGAACATAGCGGCCTGTCAACTCAACCAAATTAGACGAGTCTTGAACTCTAGCAAGCCCCTAGATGATATAACACTTCTATATCAACAGTTGACCATTTGGTAGGGGTCAAGGGGGGTCCCAAGTAGAAAAGCTATGTTTTTAGCAAATGCCAGAATTGGATTTTTACTCCACGGAAATCTGATAGACTGAGTCTATATACAATGTATATGGTTAATTTCATAAATTCAATCAAGCCAAGCCCTCGAAAAGCAGAAAACAGCTCAAAGGCTACAAAGTGTCAAATTTGACATACGAGGTCAAACCGACTCCAAATGGGCCAAAATTGGATGAGTTCTTTCAGGACTATGTAGCGGGACAAGTCCACAGCCTCAAAAGTGACTAACCAACTCTGCAGGCCATGTAGTCACAAAAATCAATGATTTCAGAGTCGACAAAGCACGAAGTGATGCCGACAACACAAAACTTTACCAAATTCAACTTAGGACTTGTTTTAGGTGTATAGAATATGTTTAGGTCAAAATTTTCAAGTTTTGTAAGAAAACGTTGACTGCTGTAAATAATCATGATTATTTACTTTTGCATTATTTTAGCTTGAAAATGATACCATCACCTCACCTATCACTTGTGCACACCTATTACAGGTCAATGATAACTTGAAAAATTGTCAAAAAAATGTGAAGAAGTCTTTCAAACCAATTTCTGAGTTATCAGTTACATTTTTTTGATCCAAATCTCCTCATATCACATACACAGGGTCTACATCATACCTAGAACCAATTTGCATTTTTTTGATCCAAATCTCCTCATATCACATGCACAGGGTCTACATCATAGCTAGAACAAGTTTGCACCAAAAATGTTCATTTTGATGAAAAAGTTAATAATCATGATTATTTACTTTTTTGCCAAGATGGGGGGAAATTGCAACTTTGCCCTCATGGGACCAAAGCACATGGTGTCCTAAGCCCATTGACCAAGTATGAACAAATTTGGAGCTCAAAATCTCAAAATTCCTTTATATCTACTATCTCAGAGACGGAAAGCCTAAATCGGGCTCCATTCTCACCCTGTGCACTCAAATGATCCCACACTTCACTCAAAGTATTTATTTGATATATAATTCAAGCCTATAATTTCAAAATTGCAAAAAGTTGAAAAAATCCATCAGCCTATAAATAATCTCGATTATTTACTATTGTTGCAAAGTTTTGCTTAGACTTTATGATTTTGATCTTTACATGTTTTTATGCATCTATGCATGTTCAAAAATTGATTTGAAGCAAATTGGACTAAATTTGTCAGCAATTCAGACTGAAGGACATTTCAGAGTGAAATCTATCAAATTTTCTAACTTTGGCACTCTATGCACTTAACAAGAGCAATGCAAGCTCTGGAGAAGGCCAAGAAGAGGGTCACTCAAAAAGAGAAGCTGCAAGAGTTTCCAACCTACCAACTGGACCCCAATTCAGTAAAGACGGCCAAAGCACCCTATCTGTCAAAATAACAACTTGAGCAAAAATCAGCCCCCTCTCTCTCTTGGGCGAGCCCTCTTGCTATTTGCTCTTGCTGAGCCCTTATTGGCTCTCCCCAAGCCAATGATTATTAAGCAGCATAAGTGATAGCCTTCTGACAAGTGTCCCCCTTTCCGCTTTTGTCAGAGCTTTAGGTAATTAAATAATTAAACTAAACTCTCATTGGACCCCTTTGCCTCCTGGCCAATAGGAATCAGGCAAGCCATTGGGCTCCTAAATGCTCATTGGACCCCTTGTGAGACTGCCCAATAGTCTTCTATGAGACTTAATTCTCATTGGTTTCTTTTATTAAATGTTTTTAAATTAATTAAACTAGATTTACTCTAGCTTAATTCTCATTGGTCCACTTCAAGGGTCATCCAATAGAAACTGGGCACACCTTGTGGGCATCTGGCCTAGGGAGCTGACATGTGTCCCTCATTCCCTTTGTGTAAAGGGAGACTGTGTGTGTGTGTGTGTGTGTGTGTGTGTGTGTGTGTGTGACTTTCCCTCTCATACCCTAGAAGAAGGTCTCGCCCCCTCCCATGTAGGGATGTCTATTGATTTTGGAGAGCACACAAAGAGTCCAATTTCCCCTAAGCTTTAACCCTTTGGACACAACCTTTGAATTTTGGAACCTTAGCATTTTGGAAGTCTTAATGGGCTGAACCTTAGGGTCTTTTTAGCCCATTGTTGCACATGGCTCTTTTGCAAATGCCCCCCCCCCCCTTTGGATCCCTATTTTCCCTCCTTTGGATCCCCACTGTGGCCGGTCTGCTAGCTTAACCAATATTCTAGCTTTTCCTCCCCTGGCACTTCCCCACATTAAATGATGAGTTTAATATGAGAAAATCATTTAGGAGAATTAGCTATTGATTATTATGACATTACCTCTCTCTTGAAATCATAGTCGTCCTCGACTATGGTGTAGAGAAGATAAAGCATATTCATAAGTCCTTTTCTTAGCGGGTAGAGGATCCCTATGTTACCCTACGACATCATTCCACAATGGATGACTAGTCCATTTGGCGCTTGAGAGCCTGAGGCTGCTGCAAGCATGTCTGCACATTAGTCCTATCAATCTTCCATAGTAGAGTGACAAGCTCTACTTGGTGTTTGGGAGACGTCGTCTCCGCAAACTTGATCTAAGCATTCATACTAATTCATTTTTGTGCACAATAAAGAAAAAGAGAGTCTTATAAGACAAAAACTTTGTTCATTTTTAACATTTTGTACATTTTCTTACTCTTGGGAAGCATTGTAAGCATTGACAAGGTTTAGGTTATCCTTTAATTGTATGCCTTGCATCCATCTAGCATCTTCAAAAGGATAATTCTTAAAGTTAATAAGATATCGTCGGATAGCCTTACCGCCTCTTAGTACCTTGTTTTCATGCCGGAGAATGGACTCGGGCTGCAGCACCTCCTCTTTGTCCTCGATCTTCGGTGGGTCTTCAATAGTTGGTTCTTGAGGCGGCTCTCCTTTGTAAGGCTTTAATAGGCTCACATGGAAAGCATTGTGTATGAGCCAATGATTGGGCAACTTGAGTTGATAGGACATATAGTTGATTGGCCTAAGAATCTAGAAGGGACCATAGTACCTTTTTGCTAGTTTAGCATAGTACTTTTGGTGGCCGTAGGATTCTTGCCCGTCGTGTGCCTTAATCGAGCCTTGGGAAACTTTAACAAGACCCAATCATTTTATTTAAAGGCTTGGGCTCTTATGTGCTTGTCAGCAGCAGCCTTTTGCCTCTGCAGTGAGATAGAGATAGCATCCTTAATCTTTTGAAAAGATTCTTGTAGGTCTCAGATATACTCATCTGCATCTCAGATATAATCCCATGTACCTTAAGTAGCAAGGGACTTTTTTATCTTCCCTCAATTACCTCGAAAGGTGCTTTTCCCGTGTAAGTATGTACAGTGTTATTGTAAGCATACTCCACTAAGGGTAAGTACTTCTCCCATTGGGATCTTTGATCTACTTCCGCTACATAGGCTTTTAGTAGATCGAGAATGGTTAGGTTAGCTATTTCACTTTTGTCATCCGTTTGGGGATGATAGGCCGAAGAGAAGTTTAGCCTTGTCCCTAAATTCTCAAAGAGACCCTTCCAAAAATTACTGGTCATTCTAGGATCTCTATCCGACACTATGGACATTCGCAAGCCATGGTACTTGAAAATTTGTGAAATGAAGAGGGTTGCCATTTGATGGGCTTTGATAGTCTTTTTGACAGGTATAAAATGAGCTTGTTTACTAAACCTGTCTACTATCGTCCATATTCCCATATTCCCATGGATAGACTTAGGCAATCCAAAGATAAAATCCATGGATATGCTCTCCCATGGTGAATTAGGTATTGGCAAGGGTTGAAGCAATCCAAGTTGCTTCCCTCTATCAAATTTTGTCTTTTGGCATACCACACATTTAGAAACATACTCTTGTATGTTCACTTTCATGGTAGGCCAATAAAAATATGTTTCAATTCCCTTTAAGGTAGACTGAATCCCTCTATGCCCCGCATAAGGTGGAGCATGAGATTTATACATTACTTTCTAACGTAGTGAGTTAGTAACACATAGTCTATTGCCCTAGAGAAGATAACCATCTTGTAAGGTAAATGGTTCTTCTTTCTTCCCTAATGCAAGGGCTGAAATCACATCTCTAAAATCGGGATCAATAGCATACTCATCTATCATTGAAGATAGATCATTGTGAGTTGCTATGGAAACCGCATTCACTCTCGGCCGTCTTAGGAGTGCATCAGCTACTTGATTATGCTTGCCAACAATGTGAGAAATATGAAAATGAAATTGCGAAAGGAAATTTGCCCACCTCATTTGTTTGTCGGAGAGCTTGGTCTGCGTCATGAAGTACTTAAGACTTTGGTGATCCATTGGCAGAATGAAAGGAGTCCCCAATAAATAGTGCTTCCATGAGTCTAAGGCATGTAGAACTGCAAGGAGTTCCTTTTCATATATGCCTAGAGCTTGCTCAATAGGGTCGAGCCTTCGACTCTCATAGCCTATGGCATGCCCTTCTTGGAGCAAAACAGCTCCAAGGCAATCACCACAAGCATCACATTGGACCTCAAATGGTTTTGAGAGATCCGGTAGTGTAAGCACAGGTTGAGAGATAAGCTTTTCGAAAGCATTGTTCTCCTTAGCAGACCATGTATACCTAACGCTTTTCTTTGTTAGGTCATGTAATGGTACCGCAATTTGTGAGAACTTTTCTATGAAGCGTCTATAGTATGCACACATACCTATAAAGCGTCTTAGTTCATGAAGATTCCTTGGTTTAGGCCATCCTTTTATTACCTCTAACTTAGATGGATCCATTTGGATGCTCTCTTAAAACTTGAAATATTACCTGGAGGTGTTTCTTGTGTTCCTCCAATGAATTAGAGTAGATGATAATATCATTAAAGAACACTGCAGTGAAGGTTCGATGAGGCCTGAATAGCTTCTCCATCAAGTGGTTGAATGTGGCTGGTGCATTGGTCAAGCCAAAAGGCATGACAATGTATTCATAAAGACCAAATGTGGTGCGAAATGCGGTCTTTGTCTTGATCAACTATCCTTATTTGATGATAGCCACTTTTTAGGTCAATCCTACTGAAGTAGGTCGATCCTTGTCGCTTATCAAATAGGTCTTCTACCCATGGAACGGGAAACCTATTTTTGATAGTGATCTTATTTAGTGCTCTATAGTCGACACACACATGATATGTGCCGTCTTTCTTTTGCATTAATAGCACACGTGAGCAAAATGGAGATGAGCTTGGCCTAACCATACCCTTCTCAACTAACTCATGCACTTGCGGCATAGTCTCCTTTTGTTGAGCTTGAGAAACTCTATAAGGAGGTTTCTTAGGCGGTGAACTTCCTGGAAGAAGTTCAATTGCATGGTCATCATTACCTCGTTTAGGAGGTATCTCACAAGGGATGTCGTCAATAAAAACATCTTGAAACCCCTTGAGAAAATTGGATAACTCTAATTCCTTTTGGTTGCTTTTATTTTCTTTTGCTAAAGCATTAGGTTCATTTTGAGAATCTTTAACAAAAATCATGTACACGGAAATAGATCTCTTTATTGACTTGTTGAAAGCTAGTGTATGTACAATGGGGATAGTGTTACCCATTTCCTTAGCATCTATATACATGTCTTTTTCCCTGAACTTAAAGGAGATTCTCCTTTAAGGAAATTTAACATCGGCAGCCAGGCGGTCAAACCGTGGTGCCCCTAGGATTACATCCTCATGCTTGAGAGGAGAGATAAAGAAGTCCTCTTTGTCCACATAGCCTTGGACATGAAGCCTCAATTTCCCAATTAAGGGAGTGACTGAATCTTCTTGCCCCTTGAAGGCACTGTCTGCGGGTAGGACATCTCCCATCTCGTTGGATTGTATGCCTAGCGTGGTGGCTAACTCCATAGATATACAGTTGTGAGTAGAACTAGGGTCAAAGAGAATAAAAGAATCACGTTCTCTTACCTTTCCCAAAGCATGGCATAGAGGAGATTCTTTGTGGTGAGTTTGGTGAGTCTCCTCCTCTTGGATTTCAACCAAGGAAGCTCTAGGAGGATCTTGGCAGTTGTTCTTTTGGGGACAAGCGCGGTACGCATGCCCTTGTTCGCCGCACTTGAAACACCGGTTATCCTTATGATAACAGTCAAGCTCTTCAGGAGAGAGTTTGTTCTTGCCTTTGTAAACTCCCTTCTCTTTAGCTTTGTTGGAGTTGCCCTTAGGAAACTTTTGGACATTGTCCTTCCTCTTAGGCTCATTGGAACCCTTGTTTTCCGGGGGCTTATTATTTCTTTTAGCCCGCGTTTGGAAATTGATTCGAGGCCACCATAGTGTGGTGTATTACCGCCGATATGGTACGTGTCCTTTGGGAGTTGACATACTCCACCATTTCTTCGGTTAAGCCCGCACAAAATTGTTGCTTTTGCTCTCCAAAAGCCAAATTTTTGAAGACAGTGGCTTTGAGTTGTAAGTCCCAAAACCTGTCTACATATTTGTGGATGGATTCATTGGGAGAGAGCTTTAAGCTTCGCCATTCGGTGAGTACTTTGTCTTTGGCATCGATGGCCAAAAACTGCTTCATAATGGAAGCTCTTAAAGCTTTCCATGTTCGTGGAGCTTCATCGTTGGCTCGTAGGCTAGACCACCATTGTCTGGCGGACTTTTGAAAGTGCATAGCTACATGGCGTAGCTTCGAGGACTCCGTGAAGCCCTCATCTCCAAACGCCGCATCGAATTGCTAGATAAAGGCCAAGACTTTGTCCGTAGCACCAAAGGTACCATCATAGGTAAGGAAAGATATGCTCTTCCCTCCCTTTTTGAATTTCTTCAACTTGGATGACCTCTTCCAAGCGGCATAGGATTTCCTATGGCCTCTTCTTTTTGATGGTTCAAAGGTTGCACCATCGCTTTCTTCAGAAGGTGAAGAATTTGAAGAAGGTGGAGAAGAGGGTGACCTCTTTCTCGCCTTTTTCTTGTCTTGATCTTTGTCCTCTTCACCATAGCTTTCATAAGAGGAAGAGGATGAAGAAGATGGAGAAGAGGGTGTCCTCTTTCTCGCCTTTTTCTTCTCTTGCTTTTTATCATCCCTCTTTGAATTATGGCGTGGAGAAGAGTGTGATGGTCTTCTCCTCTTTGGTGGTGATGGAGAGCGTTTAGCCCGCCGTCTTCGTGGAGACATCTCCCCTGAGGTGGCGGGAGACTCGCTTCTTTCTCATTCCTTTGGTGGAGGCTCTAGAGTTCTCCTTTGGGAAGGAGATGCATCATCAAGAAGTAAATTCTTGAGCCCTTCGTATGGATTCTCTTCTTCTTCCCGAATCGGAGAGAGAGACCTCTTTTGGTAGTCTTACAAGGAGGCTTCCTAGGTGTTCTCTCGTCTTGGTGATGAGCTTGGAGAATCCCGTGAGCACGGAGCTACCATTGCACTTCACTTTGGAGAGACGGATTGCCCATGGATTGTTGAAGCCTAGAAACAAGATAGTTAACAAGCATTGAAGCATCATTAGTAGCTTGCTCATGAGCACAATCAAAGTTATCAACATTAATTTCACTCTCTTTACTATTGTCAGCCATTCTAAAAACTTTTAGGTGTACTTTGGAACTTCAAGCCCTAGTTGCTACTCCTCTTTACCCCTTTAGAAAAAGCACTCAAGCTACTATACCCGCGGCTCGAATACCATTAATTGCAAGGAATAGAAGAGAGGGTCTTTTGACACCAACACAGCACCGGCTCCTCTCAATATTCTAATAGATCAATAGTGGTTAAGCCGTAGGCAAGCCCCGTAGGACTCCACTATTAAGACCATAGCTCTTGACGGTGATGCCCCGTTAACTGCACGAAGGCAGGTGCACTTCAAGGCTGAAAAATCCCTATTCTACTTACTCACAGGAAATTAATAATACCAACCGTTTATAGCTAGCTTGAGGACCTCCCTTCTTGAGCAAGAAAAGAGAAACCTTGTGCTCTAATACCAATGTAACATTTAATGGCCTAATAACTTGTGTGTAGCGGAAATGAGCATGAACATAGTGGGCATTTCATTAGAATAGATTCCTAATGAGAATTACAAGAGTGCTTGGGTGGAGAGAGCAACAAAACGCATAACACCTAGTTAGATAGCATCAACAATAATTTCAAAAGAGAGAGAAATTAAGCTATTGACAACAGTTCAGGACCATATTTGCATGGAGCCGGTCCCCCCTCCAAAAGGCTTTGTATTATGGTTTCTCCCATCAAGAGAGACATTGTACAATACAATTCTTTGTGTTCCTTCAACACTAGCTAGTGCAATGAAGATGAAAGCTTCATGCACTAAGCAAAACACTTAACAAACACAACTTTAGTTATCCCCGTTCTCAGACCCAAGACCTCACACACCTTGGAAGATGGTGAGAGCTAGCAGGGTATGAGAGTAGATTGAGAGGAAGAAGGAGTATCTTACGAGAAAGATGTACATCTCCTCACATAATCACTCATATTAGCATAGATTTAGCTTAGTAATTATCTTGGTAGAGGAGATGATCATGCATTGAAGCTTGGCTCTTGGTTGGATTTGCATCCACATAGCAAGAGTGTGTTGATGTAGGCTTCTATCTCACAAGCTTGGAGTAGGTGATGAGATCTCCATTAAAGCTTGGGAAGAGATAGTCTTCTTTGCTTCACACATAGACTGTGTGTGAGTGTGTGTGTGATAATGCCTTGCAAAAATCAGCCCCCTCTCTCTCTTGGGAGAGCCCTCTTGCTATTTGCTCTTGCTGAGCCCTTATTGGCTCTCCCCAAGTCAAGCCAATGATTTTAAGCAGCATAAGTGATAGCCTTCTGACATGTGTCCCCCTTTCCCCTTTTGTGAGAGATTTACGTAAATAAATAATTAAACTAAACTCTCATTGGACCCCTTTGCCTCCTGGCCAATAGGAATCAGGCAAGCCATTAGGCTCCTGAATGCTCATTGGAGCCCTTGTGAGACTGCCCAATAGTCTTCCAGAAGACTTAATTCTCATTGGTTTCTTTTATTAAATGTTTTTAAATTAATTAATTAACTAGATTTACTCTAGCTTAATTTTCATTGGTCCACTTCAAGGGTCATCCAATAGAAACTGGGCACACCTTGTGGGCATCTGGTCTAGGGAGCTAGCATGTGTCCCTCATTCCCTTTGTGTAAAGGGAGCCTGTGTGTGTGTGTGTGTGTGTGTGTGTGTGACTTTCTCTCTCATCCCCTAGAAGAAGAGCTCGCCCCCTCCCATGTAGGGATGTGTGTTGACTTTGGAGAGCACACAAAGCATCCAATTCCCCTTAAGCTTTAACCCTTTGGACACAACCTTTGAATTTTGGAACCTTAGCATTTTGGAAGTCTTAATGGGATGAACCTTAGGGTCTTTTTAGCCCATTGTTGCACATGGCTCTTTTGCAGATTGCCCCCCCTTTGGATCCCTATTTTCCCTCCTTTGGATCCCTACTGTGGCCGGTCTGCTAGCTTAACCAATATTCTAGCTTTTCCTCCCCTGGCACTTCCCCACATTAAATGATCAGTTTAATATGAGAAAATCATTTAGGAGAATTAGATATTGATTATTATGACACACACTCACACAATCTCATGTGTGAAGCAAAGAAGACTCTCTCTCCTTCTCAAGCTTTAATGGAAATCTTACCACCTACTCGAAGCTTATGAGAAGGGAGGCCTACACCAACAACTCTTGGCTTTGTGATGAAAATCCAACCAAGAGACAAGATTCAATGCATGCTCATCTCCTCTACCATGCTAATTACTAAGCTAAGCTATGCTAATATGAGTGATTATGTGAGGAGATGTACATCTTTCTTGTAAGAATACTCCTTCTTCCTCTCAATCTACTCTCATACCCCACTAGCTCTCACCATCTTCGAAGGTGTGTGAGGTCTTGGGTGTGAGACCGTGAGGGAATTGATGTTGTGTTTGATAAGTGTTTTGCGTAGTGCATGAAGTTTCCATCTTCATTGCACTAGCTAGTATTGAAGGAACACAAGAAATTGTATTGTAAAATGTCTCTCTTGATGGGAGAAACCATAATACAAAGCCTTTTGGAGGGGGGACCGCCGGCTCCATGAAAATCCAGTCCTCAAATGTTGTCAATTGCTTAATTTTTCTATCTTTTGAAGTATTGTTCATGCTATCTAACTAGGTGTTATGCTTTTTGTTGCTCTCTCCACCCAAGCACTCTTGTTATTCTCATTAGGAAGTTATTCTAATGAAATGCTCACTATGTTCATGCTATTTTTTGCTACACACAAGTTACTAGACCATTAAGTGTTACACTGGTATCATAGCACAAGGTTTATCTTTTCTTGCTCAAGAAGGGAGGTACACAAGCTTGCTATAAATGGTTGGTACTATTAATTACATGTGAGTAAGTAGAATAGGGATTTTTCAGCCTTGCAGTGTGCCTTCCTTTGTGCAGTTAACGGGGCATCACCGTCGAGAGCTATGGTCTTAATAGTGGAGTCCTACGGGGCTTGCCTATGGCTTAACCAATACTAAGCTATTAGAAGCTTGACAGGAGCCGGTGTTGTTTTGGTGTTGAACGACCCTCTCTTCTATTCCTTGCAATTAATGGTATTTGAACCACGGTACAATAGCTTGAGTGCTTTTCTCTAAAGGGGTAAAGAGGAGTATCAACTAAGGCTTGAAGTGCCAAAGTACACCTAAAAATTTTACAGCTAAAAGTTGTTAGAATGATTGACAATAGTAAAGATAGTGAAATTAATGTTCATAACTTTGATTTTGCTAATGAGCAAGCTACTAATGATGCCCCGATGCTTGTTAACTATCTTATTTCTAGGCTTCAATATGCCATGGGCAATCCATCCCTCCAAAGTGAAGTGGAACGGAAGCTTTTTGTTCATGGGATTCTTCAAGCTCCCCACCATGACGAGAGAACACCTAGGAAGCCTCCTTGTGAGACTTCCAAAAGAGGTCTCTCACCGATTCAGGAAGAAGAAGAGGATCCCTATGAAGGGTTCAACAATTTTCTCCTTGATGAAGCATATCCTTCTCAAAAGAGAATTCAAGAGCCTCCACCGAAGGAACGAGAAAGAAGTGAGTCTCCCTCCACCTCGGCGGAGATGGATCCACGAAGACGGCGGGCTAAATGCTCTCCATCACCTCCAAAACAGAGAAGACCATCGCATACTTCTCCACACCATACTTCAAAGAGGGATGACAAAAAACAAGAGAAGAAAAAGGGAAGAAAGAGGACACCCCCTTCTCCATCTTCTTCATCCTCTTCCTCTTATGAAAGTGATCGTGAAGACAAAGAAGTTCAAGGAAAGAAAAAGGCAAGAAAGATGTCACCCTCTTCTCGATCTTCCTCAAATTCTTCATCTTCTGAAGAAAGTGATGGTGCAACCTTTGAACCATCAAAAAGAAGAGGTCATAGGAAATCCTATGCCGCATGGAAGAGGTTGTCCAAGCTCAAGAAGTTCAAAGAGGGAGGGAAGAGAATCTCTCTTCTTACCTACGATGGTACTTTTGGCTCTATGGACAAAGTCTTGTCCTTTATCCAACAATTCAATGTGGCATTCGGAGATGAGGGCTTCACGGAGTCCTCTAAGCTACGCCATGTAGCTATGCACTTTCAAAAGTCCACTAGACAATGGTGGTCTATCCTACGGGCTAACGATGAAGCTCCACAAACATGGAAAGCTTTAAGAGCTTCCATTATGAAGCAGTCTTTGGCCACCGATGCCAAAGACAAAGTACTCACCGAATGGCGAAGCTTGAAGCTCTCTCCCTATGAATCCATCCACAAATATGTAGACAAGTTTTGGTACCTACAACTCAAACCCACTGTCGTCAAAAAGTTGAATTTTGGAGAGCAAAAGTAGCAATTTTGTGCGGGCTTAACAAAGAAATGGTGGAATATGTCAACTCCCAAAGGCCACGCACCATATCTGCGGCAATATATCATACTATGGTGGCCTCTCGAATCAATTTCCAAACAGGGGCTAAGAGAAATTCTAAGCCCCCTCAAAACAAGGGTTCCAATGAGCCTAAGGGGAAGGACAATGTCCAAAAGTCTCCTAAGGGAAATTCCAACAAAGCTAAGGAGAAGGGAGTTTACAAATGCAAAAATAAACTATGTCCTGAATAGCTTGCACGTTATTGCAAGGATAACCGATGTTTCAAGTGCGGTGAACAAGGGCATGTGTATCGCGCTTGTCCCCAAAAGAACAACCGCCATGATCCTCCTAGAGCTACCTTGGTTGAAATCCAAGTGGAGGAAACTCACCACAAAGGATCTCCTCTATGCCATGCTTGGGGAAAGGTAAGAGAACATGATGCTTTTATTCTCTTTGACCCCGGTTCTACTCATAATTTTATATCTATAGAGTTGGCCACCAAGCTAGGCTTACAAACCTACAAGATGGGAGATGTCCTACCCGCAGACAGTGCCTTCAAGGGGCAAGAAGCTTTAGTCACTCCCTTAATCAGGAAATTGAGGCTCCATGTCCAAATCTATGTGGACAAAGAGGACTTCTTTATCTCTCCTCTCAAGCATGAGGATGTAATCCTAGGGGCACCACAGTTTGACCGCCTGCCTGCCGATGTTAAATTTCCTGAAAGGAGAATCTCCTTTAAGTTCAGGGAAAAAGACATGTATATAGATGCTAAGGAAATGGGTAACACTATCCCCATTGTACATACACCAGCTTTCAACAAGTCAATAAAGAGCTCTATTTCCGTGTACATGATTTCTGTTAAAGATTCTCAAAATGAACCTAATGTTTTAGCAAAATAAAATAAAAGCAACCAAAAGGAATTAGAGTTATCCAATTTTCTCAAGGGGTTTCAAGATGTTTTTATTGACGACATCCCTTGTGAGATACCTCCTAAACGAGGTAATGATGACCATGCAATTGAACTTCTTCCAGGAAGTTCACCGCCTAAGAAACCGCCTAAGAAGGGCATGGTTAGGCCTAGCTCATCTCCATTTTGTTCTCTAGTGCCACTAGTGCAAAAGAAAAATGGCACATATCGTATGTGTGTCGACTATAGAGCACTAAATAGGATCACTATCAAAAATAGGTTTCACGTTCCATGGGTAGAAGACCTATTTGATAAGCTACAAGGGTCCACCTACTTCAGTATGATTGACCTAAAAAGTGGCTATCATCAAATAAGGATAGTTGATCAAGACATTGTAAAGATCGCATTTTGCACTACATTTGGTCTTTACGAATTCATTGTTATGCCTTTTGGCTTCACCAATGCAACAACCACATTCAACTGCTTGATGGAGAAGCTATTCAGGCCTCACCGAACCTTTACTATAGTTTTCTTTGATGATATCATCATCTACTCTAATTCATTAGACGAACACAAGCGACACCTCCAGTTAGTATTTCAAGTTCTAAGAGAGAATAAACTTTATGTCAATCGAAAGAAAAGTGAATTTTTCTTACAAGAGATTCAGTATTTAGGTCACATTATCTCTCAAGATGGCATCCAAATGGATCCATCAAAGTTAGAGGTAATAAAAGGATGGCCTAAACCAAGGAATCTTCATGAGTTAAGAAGCTTTATAGGTATGTGCGCATACTATAGACGCTTCATAGAAAAGTTCTCACTAAGAGCAGGGCCATTACATGACCTAAGAAATAAAAACGTTAGGTACACATGATCTGCCAAGGAGAACAATGCTTTTGAAAAGCTTAAAGAAAAGCTTATCTCTCAACCTATGCTTACACTACCGGATCTCTCAAAGCCATTTGAGGTCCAATGTGATGCTTGTGGTGATTGCCTTAGAGCTGTTTTGCTTCAATAATGGCACACCATAGGCTATGAAAGTCGAAGGCTCCACCCTGTTGAGCAAGCTCAAGGAATATATGAAAAGGAACTCCTTGCAATTCTACATGCCTTAGACTCATGGAAGCACTATTTATTGGGGACTCCTTTCATTTTGCGAATGGATCACCGAAGTCTTAAGTACTTCATGATGCAGATCAAGCTCTCCGACAAAAAAATGAGGTGGGTAAATTTCCTTTTTCAATTTTATTTTCATATTGCTCACATTGCTGGCAAGCATAATCAAGTAGCCAATGCACTCTCAAGACGGCCGAGAGTGAATGCGGTTTCCATAGAAACTCACAATGATCTATCTTCTATGATAGATGAGTATGCTATTGATCTCAATTTTAGAGATGTGATTCCAGCCTTTGCACTAGGGAAGAAAGAGGAACCATTTACTATACAAGATGGTTATCTTCTCTATGGTAATAGACTATTGGATACTAGCTCACTACGTAAGAAAGTAATGTATGAATCTCATGCTCCTCCTTATGCAGGGCATAGAGGGATTCAATCTACACTAAAGGGGATTGAAACATATTTCTATTGGCCTACCATGAAAGCAAACATACAAGAGTATGTTTCTAAATGTGTGATATGCCAAAAGACAAAGTTTGATAGAGGGAAGCAACCTGGATTGCTTCAAACTTTGCCAATCCCTAATTCACCATGGGAGATCATATCCATGGATTTTATCTTTGGATTTCCTAAGTCTATCCATGGGAATACAGAAATATGGACGATAGTAGACAGGTTCAGTAAACAAGCTCATTTTATACCTGTCAAAAAGACTATCAAAGCCCATCAAATGGCAACCCTCTTCATTTCACAAATCTTCAAGTACCATGGCTTGCCAATGTCCATAGTGTCGGATAGAGATCCTAGAATGACCAGTAAATTCTGGAAGGATCTCTTTGATAATAATTTAGGAACAAGACTAAACTTCTCTTCGGCCTATCACCTGCAAACAGATGGCCAAAGTGAAATAGCTAACCTAACAATTCTCGATCTACTAAAAACCTATGTAATGGAAGTAGATCATAGATCTAAATGAGAGAAGTACTTACCCTTAGTGGAGTATGCCTACAATAACACTGTATACTACCATGGGAAAAGAACCTGTTGAGGTAATTGAGGGAAGATCAGAAATTTTCTTGCTACTTAAGGTACACGGGAAGGTCTTCGCTGCAAATGAGGAGAGCCGAGACCTACAAGAATCTTTCCAAAAGATTAAGGATGCTATCTCTATCTCATGGAAAAGGCAAAATGTTGTTGTTGAAAAGCACAGAAAATCCCAAGCCTTTAAAGAAAATGATTGGGTCTTAATCAAATTTCCCAAGGCTCGATCAAGGAACACGACGGGCAAGAATCCTACGGGACACCAAAAGTACTATGCTAAGTTAGCAAAAAGGTACTATGGTCCCTTCCAGATTCTTAGGCCAATCAATGAGATGGCATGTCAGCTCAAGTTGCCCAACCATTGGCTCATACACAATGCTTTCCATGTGAGCCTACTAAAGCCTTACAAAGGAGATCGAGGACCAAGAAGAGGTGCTGCAACCCGAGTCCATTCTCCGATATGAAGACAAGGTACTAAGAGGCGGTTATACTAACCGATGATATCTTATTAACTTTATGAATTATCCTTTTGAAGATGCTAGATGAATGCAAGGAATACAGTTAAAGGATAATCTAAACCTTGTCAATGCTTACAATGCTTCCCAAGAGTAATAAAATGTACAAATGTTAAAAATGATCAAAAGTTTTGTCTTATAAGACTCTCTTTTTCTTTATTGTGCACAAAAATGAAGTAGTATGCATGCTTAGATCAAGTTTGCGGAGACAACGTCTCCTGAACACCAAGTAGAGATTGTCACTCCACTATGGAAGATGATAGGACTAATGTGCAGACATGCTTGCAGAAGCCTCAGGCTCTCAAGCGCCAAATGGACTAGTCATCCATTCTAGAATGATGTTGTAGGGTAACATAGGGATCCTCTACCCGCTAGGAAAAGGACTATTGAATATGCTTTATCTTCTCTACCCCATAGTCGAGAACGACTATGATTTCAAGAGAGAGGTAATGTCATAATAATCAATATCTAGTTCTCCTAAATGATTTTCTCATGTTAAACTGATCATTTAATATGGGGAAGTGCCAGGGGAGAAAAGGCTAGAATATTGGTTAAGCTAGCATACCAGCCACAATAGGGATTCAAAGGAGGAAAAAAAGGGATCCAAAGCGGGAGCCATCTGCAAAAGAGCAATGTGCAACAATGGGCTTAAAAGACCCTAAGGTTCAGCCCTTTAAGACTTCCAAAATGCTAAGGTTCCAAAATTCAAAAGTTGTGTGTAAAGGCCAAACACTAGGGAAATTGGATGCTTAGTGTGTGTCACAAAAAGTCTTTGTCAATCCCTACATAGGAGGGGGCAAGCCTTGCAAGTAGGGGATGAGAGAGAAACTCTCACACACACACACAAGCTCCCTTTACACAAAGGGAATGAGGGACACATGTCATTTCCCTAGCCTAGATGCCCACAAGGCGTACCCAATTCCTATTGGATGGTCTTGGAGGTGGACCAATGAGAATTAGGCTAGAGTAAATCTATTCTAATTAATTTAAAAACACTTAATAAAAGAACCAATAAGAATGAAGCTCTCTAGAAGACTATTGCACAGTCTAAAGGGGACCAATGAGCATTCAAGAGCCCAATGGCTTGCCTGATTCCCATCGGCGAGGAGGAAAAGGGGTCCAATGAGGGTTTAGTTGAATTAAATAATTACCTATATCTCTCACAAAAGAGGAAATGGGGACACATGTAAGAAGGCTATCACTTAGGCTGCTTAATTACCATTGGCTAAGCCTGGGGAGGTCTAATAGGATGCTAGCAAGAGGGGTCGACCGAGAGAGAGAGGGGGATGATTTTTTCAAGGAATTATCACACACACACACACACTCACACACACACACTCACACAATGTTAGCAGCGGCTAACACAGGCTACACCATTTATGAACCAAGTTGTGGATGTGTCATAGTGCACAATATTTACTTTTCATTGTATAGGGCTTGGGTTCATTTAGGAGTTCCAAAGTTGTATGAGTCTAGCCTAGAGAGCTCACTTTATCCCATAGTTGAAGGGTTTGAGGCCCAAAACTATAAAAGAGCCCTATGCTTAATGAGAGGTCATTCTTGAGTGGTCCTTTTGAGAACTCTCTCCCTAGAGGAGGTCTTGATGGCCTAGCCTTTGAGCTTAATGCCCATGCTTAGAAGGCTAGTGCTAATCACATGTAATTAGTGTAATCCTCTCTTAATTAATCTAGTATTCATTATGTTATCAATCATGTTTATCTACTTTCCTTCATTGTTTTGAAGTGTTGATCTTCTCTAATCTAACTCTTACTTATGCTAAGCTACTCCGATTAGTGGAGTCCTTATCTAACTCTCTCGATTAAGCGGAGTGGGTCTACTCGTGATTGAGGGATTAGAGTTGTCCTCTAATGGTGTGCTTGTGTGTGTGTAGGTTTAAGAAGCCTTGAGCTTAATTTGATTATGTGTGACTTGATTTGGACACCATGATGGGCATGGTTGGGGTGGCCGACTTGAATGCGATCTTGTGTGCTTAATCGTCAATGCATGAATTAGAGTTGTGCTTGAGAGATTCCAAGATTAGTGTGTTTCACTTCGTTGCTTGATGTGTGTAGATGATTGATTGAAATTGATGCTTGATGTGCGATTAGCATTAGTTGATTTGGGATGATTTCTATTTGCATTGGAGGATGCACGCTCTTGAATCCTCTCAATCTTTGCATCCGATGACGCTCTCGCACATTCTTTGTGTGATGCCTCCAAGCCCTAGCCGGGTCATGCTCTCTCTCTCCGGATTGATAGATTTGTGGGAGATTGCCTATGCTATGGCGATCCTCCAACATTGGCGCCGCTGCCGGGGACGGGTTGCCTACGCTACTGGAGTTGAGGTTGCAAAAGATAAGAGTAATTTGATTACCAATTTCTTGTAATTAAGTAGGATTTGATTTGTGTGTAGTATAATTAGGTTTAATTGGATGTGTATAGAGTCGTTTCACCCCAAAAACCCCTAAGTTCTCTTTTGATTTTGCTAATTTTTCACTAACCTTCACTAATTTTTCATCCTATTCTTGCTAATTTCGTGCTAATTATACTAATTCCATGCTAATTTTATGCGAATTGTGCTAATCTAACCACTAATTTTGATTTGGAATGTATGCTAAATCCCCTTAATCGAGGAAGATCGTCACTCTTAATTGCTCTAATCTATGCCTAATCATGTTATTGAGTGTTGATTTTAGTCAATTTTTTGATCAATTTTGGACCGAATCGGAGTTGCACACATGTGTGTGCATGATGGAATCGTCGCGTGGAGCAAGGATTAGCTTGGATACAATCAATTGTAAGTGGATTGACCTACTCCGTTTAATTTTTGATTGATTAAGTTGATCCCATTGAGTTGCTAAATCATCGCTAAAATTAGGTGTGTGTGCCTAATTGATGGAATTTATGCCTAATTTGATGAAATTGGAATGAAATTGGATGCCTAGATGCTTGATGAATGGTAGTTTTGCATAAATTGTGTGTGAAAATCACTAAATTGATGCGTATGTGAGGCTATTCCGGTCATGGAGTAGGCCTAATTGCCAAAATTTGGGCAAGATTTGAATGTGTGTGCCCATTTTAAATAACTTTGATGAGAAGATTTATGGTCAAATTGAACACCTAAATGCTTGTAGATTGATGATTTTGCAAGAAATGTGTGTGCAAGCATTAGGAATTGGCCTAATTTTGTTGCTAATTGAGCAAAAATTGGATTTGTGCACCTAATTTTTGTGTGTGTGCAATGCTAAATTGAGTTAAAATTGGATCAATTTTTGATTAAAATTGAGTTAATTTAGCATGTATATACTCATGTATGTGTGATCAAGTGTGCAATTGATGAAATGCAATGAGTGTTCAATGAAATTTTTGCACAAATCGATGGCCTAAATTTAGGTGTGTGTGCCTAATTAATGGCCAATTATGCCTAAAATGGGGATGAATAGTTGGTAGCAAGTACCAATTATGATGATTATTAGACCTAAAGATTGGTGTGTACATAATTGATCAATTTGGGATTTTGATGTGAATGACTCAATTTGTGCGTAATTGGGGATGATTGAGGTACAATGCCATTACCACATATGCTAAATTGATTAGATATGGTGTACTTGTAGTTTTCCACAATCACGTATGAATGACGAAGATAAATCGGGTTCAACGATTAAGGCTATTGGATATGAGCAATTAAAATTGCAATGATTAAAAAACGGCTTAAATTGACCAATGTTTTGTGCCAATTGGATTAAAGTGACCGAGGATAGTGGAAATGAGCAATTCATATTGCAGTGATTACGGTCAGTTTTAAAATGGTCAATGAGAGAACAAATGTGATGGTATTGCTTAAGTGTGTGCTCAAATGACTAGCATTTTGCATTGATTTGAACTTGAAACTTGATTATTTGTGTGGACATAAATCCAAATTAGAATCATGTGTCCAAGCAAGCAAGTGAGTGAAGCAAACCAAATGAGAGATTGGGTATCATGTGCATGTTGTTAAATTTGGGAAAATTTTGAGATGTGATCGGAGGAGTGAAAACCGACATAAACGTAAATGCTAAGTATCAATACACATTGGAATGGCCTTGTATATTCATTGCAAATGATAATTGATCCTTTTTTAAGATTGTATGTACTCAATGCTTAAGTGGCCGATCTTGTGACAGACGGAGAATGTCTCTCTCTCTCTCACACCCGTGTGAACATGCCCTTCATGTTTTTATTTTTGGCATATCAACTTTGGCTTTATCTACTTGGAGCCCCAAGCCCGCCAACTGCCAGGCCGCTACTCTCTCACACACACACTCACACACACAATCCTCAAAAGGCGAGGACTCGGCCCCGAGTTCTCTCTGCCGCATTGGCTCGCTACAAGACGCATGACCCTCATGATGCCCATTGGCGCGCACGATCAGCCAAACACACACTCAAAGCCGCTGACCCCGCTGATTCCGTGGAGCAGCCTTGACTCGCTACTGCCAAACAAGCACACACACCGCTTACCTCAGCAGCGCAGGCCATCACACACACACACACACACACACACACTGGCAATCTCGCTATCTTGCAGCGGCTCCACAGCCCGCCACTTGCTCGTGCCCATGTGCTATGCCAACTTTGGCGCACACCGTCCACATCACACACGTTGCCGACGCGGAGCCGACCCCACACGGCGGCCAGTTATGGTTCTCAGAAGACACACACACACACACGCAGCAGCCTCGTCTGCTTTCAATTCAAAGAAAACTGGCGTGGTGCACATGCAGGTAGTGGCCAAACTCTGCCGCCTTGGACGAGTTGAACGGGCTCGCAATTGCAGCCTGCTGGTCCACTTGCAAGAATCCCAGATTCTCTTAGCTCTCGTCCACGGCTCTCGTCCACGGCTCAGCCCGACCTGCCCGACCTGTCTTGCCGTGCGGCTTGCCCGACAGAACTACTCTCGGCTACACTTTTTGCTCGCCTCTGCAGCCGACTCAGGCCGTCATGCACCAGCTGTTGTCATCACAAGCACTCAACATCTATGCATACCAACACATTGGCACAATACTCACAACCGAGCTCCTCCTCTGCTCCTCAGTCCGCCACAGTCGGGACTCGAGCAGATTTTCGACTCCAGCAAGCTAAAGATGAAAATAAAAATAAAAAAATAAAAATAAAATAATAAAAATAAAAGGATTACCATCATCAAGAAGTGATTCCCACCTTGGTAAGTTCGAAATATCAAGATAAATGGTCGCGAGCCTATCCAGACGTCAAAATTTTGGTTCGCCCAAACTTACATTGAAGGGATCATTAGTCTGCACATTGTGGAGTTTTTAGCACTATCATTTGTGAGAGACTGAGCTATCCGCCTTGTACTCCTTCATTGGACAATCACATGTTCTTCTTTTTATGATTTGTATTAAATTAAATTTGCTAGTTTAAGAGCTAGAATGCGGGCATTGAGTATGTACCAAGATGGTGTGATCATTTCCATGCATCGAAAAACTTCGTTGGACATATCTATTTGGCTTGTGGAGGGTTGAGTGCTCGATTTTTCACGATTTTCATTGCACAAAATGGATAAATCTTTTGGGCATGCATATGTCTATATTATAGAGAGCTACAGTAGACATTGAAGGGACGATTGGTGAAAATTATGTGTCAAAATTTGAGCTTGGCATTGCTTGATACATTCTAGTGCTCGACTTGAATGCAAAAATCATTGCAAGTACTAAAATCGAGTTGAGGAGGCGACCATGAGAGGGCAATAAAATTTTGGGCTTATGATTGTTCTTAAATTCTTTTAGTGCTTGTATTGTGTGACCATATGAATGTATAGCACTAATCAATAATCTTTTTTGAAGGGATGGTGGCCAAAGATACAACACAAGGTTTTGATGCCTCGAGGGAGCTTCAATTCTTTTCATTTTACGCTCTCTTTTTCCCTTGCTATGCATGCCATATGAGTGCTAGTTGGATGTGATCATCGAAGGTGTGCATGAAAGTTTGGGTTTGGCATTGATTGTACATTTTTAGTGTTTGATTCAAATGAAAAATCCTTGCACAACACTAACATTGAGCTTGTTTTGATGGACAAGAGTGTGAGTAAAAATTTGAACTTGGCTTTGTGCAAGTTTTAGTGCTTGTATTGGATGATCAAAAGCTAAAGAGCACTAATGATTTTTTGAAGGAATGTGGACGAAGTGTGTGTTCAAATGATCCAAGAAGGGGTCATCATTGAAAAATATTGCAAAATGTGGCTAATTAGAGCCATTCCAAATGTGGGGATTAAAGTTGTAATGCTAGCTCATAGACTTGTCACAAAAGTTAATTTTTTCATTTGAGCTAGTGTTTAGTCAACTTTTTGAGCTTTTTAAGTACAAATTTGGCTAGTAAGAGCCTTTCATTTTCATTTCATCGAGTTGCAGTCATCTCTAGCTCATAGATTGCACTCAAAAATGTAAAATTTCATGTGAGCTAGTTGTTAGCCAACTTTTTGAAAAGCTTTAAATTGTAAAATTCGACTTTTCAAGAGTCACTTCATTTCATCAAAGTTGCATTATGTTTTAGCTCTTGGCTTGTTTTAAATTCCATAATTCAAGAGAGTTAGAAACTAGTCAACTTTGAATCGTGAATGAGAGATGATAAAAATTGCACTATTTGCTTATGTAGAAGCATTTTATCTCTCTCATTGTTGTTGTGTATGCATAAATTTGCTACATTAGAGCATCATGTGCATAACCAAAGGCATTTTTTTCCCTTGGGTTTTTTCCCTTTGGCAAATTTGGGTATGCAAGACCCTAGCTTTAGGTTTTCATTAATGTTTTTTGTGTGCTTTTGGCTTTCAATAATTGGCTTTTGTAGCTTGTGTTTTCACTTAGCTTCAAAAGTCTTCTTTTGCAAATAAAAACGATCAAGAGACTTCTCTACACAAAGGGGATGCTTGCTCAAGGATGCTCAAAGAGCATGAATAGGTGTAATCCTTCCATGATTTGGCTCTTTGTTCATCTCTCCATTCTATTGCTTGGTTTCAGTGAAATTTTGCTTCTAAGCTATGGTATTTTCATGTTAGAAATCTAGGAATCGTAAAGATTCAACACCCTACTTTGTGAAAATTAACTCACAAAAAATTAGGTTTTATGTATGTTAATCATAGGTAATTGGCCTTGCCCTTAGGTTAATGTAGGTTCATTTCTTGCTAGTCCTAGATTCTTAGTGATAGTCGTAATATTCCACTCATTTTTGTCATGACCTAGGGCTATGATTAGGCTTTAATCTTTTTAGTCCAATTGCCATAAACATCTCATAAAGGAAGCAATAAAAATATGCTAAAAAATGAACCATGAAGCAAAGAAGTACCCCAAAAAAAAAAAAAGGTAGCAAAAATGCTACTAAGGCACATGAAAATAAAAATTCTATGTTATGTTGTGTCTATGTGAGGCCTAGCACCTTATTGGCACTTGGTAGGCGAGGGGAATCACCTTGGCTCGCTTGGTCAAGGCCCTAAACCGATGCCCTGGGTTGATAGGGGTTAGCCGTCGCCTTGGTAAGCTAGTAGGCTTTTGGAACACCTTCTTGAGGGTTCAAGGAGCTGAGAGTCGCACCTAAACTTGCCTTGGGGTGGTAGCCTTGTGAATATTGTGCTTTAATTTTACAATGAATGACTAAATCAACACTTCCATGAGCTTCAAAATTTTTTGACAATGTACTAATAGATTAGGAGCTTTTTTATAGCCCATAGACATGATAGACTTGAATGATTTATTAAGATTGTTCACATAGTTTTTAGGCTAGTAGGTTTATGAACTTGCATTAGCCTAGGGTCATAATTGATTACTTGTGTTTCATGCATAAAACTGAAATTTCAACTGGTCTAATCTTCACAATAGTTTGAGTATTTTTTTGCTTTATATTTTCTAGTTTTTGACTATGATTGACCCATCTTTTAGAAGCAAAAAATCACTTTGCATGATTGTTCATTTGTGCTTTATGTTTTATTCATTCTTGGTGGCCTTTGTTCTCATTACTTGTTCTTATGTTTTGCAGCTTAACATTTCTTCCAAATACTTGCTTCATACCATGTCACCATGTTTTGCTTCACCGGCACACGAGGACGTGCGCCAAATTAGGAAGGGCGGAATGTTAGTAGCGGCTAACATAGGCTACACCATTTATACACCAAGTTGTGGATGTGCCATAGTGCACAGTATTTACTTTTCATTGTATAGGGCTTGGGCTCATTTAGGAGTTCCAAAGTTGTATGAGTCTAGGCTAGAGAGCTCACTTTATCCCATAGTTGAAGGGTTTGAGGCCCAAAACTATAAAAGAGCCCTATGCTTAATGAAAGGTCATTCTTGAGTGGTCCTTTTGAGAACTCTCTCCCTAGAGGAGGTCTTGATGGCCTAGCCTTTGAGCTTAATGCCCATGCTTAGAAGGCTAGTGCTAATCACATGTAATTAGTGTAATCCTCTCTTAATTAATCTAGTATTCATTATGTTATCAATCATGTTTATCTACTTTCCTTCATTGTTTTGAAGTGTTGATCTTCTCTAATCTAACTCTTACTTATGCTAAGCTACTCCGATTAGTGGAGTCCTTATCTAACTCTCTCGATTAAGCGGAGTGGATGTACTCGTGATTGAGGGATTAGAGTTGTCCTCTAATGGTGTGCTTGTATGTGTGTAGGTTTAAGAAGCCTTGAGCTTAATTTGATTATGTGTGACTTGATTTGGACACCATGATGGGCATGGTTGGGGTGGCCGACTTGAATGCGATCTTGCGTGCTTAATCGTCAATGCATGAATTAGAGTTGTGCTTGAGAGATTCCAAGATTAGTGTGTTTCACTTCGTTGCTTGATGTGTGTAGATGATTGATTGAAATTGATGCTTGATGTGCGATTAGCATTAGTTGATTTGGGATGATTTCTATTTGCATTGGAGGATGCACGCTCTTGAATCCTCTCAATCTTTGCATCCGATGACCCTCTCGCACATTCTTTGTGTGATGCCTCCAAGCCCTAGCCGGGTCATGCTCTCTCTCTCCGGATTGGTAGATTTGTGGGAGATTGCCTATGCTATGGCGAGCCTCCAACACACAATCTCATGTGTGAAGCAAAGAAGACTCTCTCTCCTTCTCAAGCTTCAATGAAACGCTTACCACCTACTCCAAGCTTGTGAGAAGGGAGGCCTACACCAACAACTCTTGGCTTTGTAATGCAAATCCAACCAAGAGCCAAGCTTCAATGCATGCTCATTTCCTCTACCATGCTAATTACTAAGCTAAGCTATGCTAGTATGAGTGATTATGTGAGGAGATGTACATCTTTCTTGTAAGAATACTCCTTCTTCCTCTCAATCTACTCTCGTACCCCGCTAGCTCTCACCATCTTCAAAGGTGTGTGAGGTCTTGGGTCTGAGACCGTAGGGAATTGATGTTGTGTTTGATAAGTGTTTTGCATAGTGCATGGAGTTTCCATATTCATTGCACTAGCTAGTATTGAAGGAACACAAGAAATTGTATTGTAAAATGTCTCTCTTGATGGGAGAAACCATAATACAAAGCCTTTTGGAGGGGGGACCGGCTCCATGCAAATCCGGTCTTCAACTGCTATCAATTGCTTAATTTCTCTCTCTTTTGAAATATTGTTCATGCTATCTAACTAGGTGTTATGATTTTTGTTACTCTCTCCACCCAAGCACTCTTGTTATTCTCATTAGGAAGCTATTCTAATGAAATGCTCACTATGTTCATGATTTTTTCCGCTACACACAAGTTACTAGACCATTAAATGTTACATATCCACAATAAAGGGTACAAAGAAAGAGGGCAAGATAGACTATTTGGGAGCCCCTGAGGTACTTACAAGAATAGCATACCATGATATCGGCATGGCAGAAAATTTGCCACTTTCCCTAGATCAAAACACATGGATAGTGTCTGCACACCCATCTCCAAGAACCACAAGGTCGACAAAAAGAGTTTAAAAATCTGATGAAGAGTCTGAAGAGAGCTCTCCTGAAGCAGATAGCAGTGAAAGCTCAGACAACAAGGAAAGAAGAGCTCGCATTAAAAAGATGAAAAGAGAAGCAGTGGCCACACATCAAGAAGAGCCTCAATAGAAAAAGGCAAGGTTTGAAAGGGAAGAGGAAACCTATGAAAGAAACCGCCAAGCTGCAAGTGAGGACCCTAGAAAGTGGGTACCAAAAGAGTTAAAGGGGCCAAGAACAAATAACCTTGCAAGGAAAGAAATAGAGGACCCCACTGAATTTCTTGAGTGCATGTACACGGAAGCAGAAGCATTAAAGCTAAAATAAGCTCAAGAAGATGAAAGAAAAGCTAGAGAAGATGTGGCCAAGCAAGAAAGACAAGCTGAAGAATCACAACAAAGTGAATCCCATCACGAATAGAGTGATATTTCTCCTAGACCATCGTCACCTTGCTACAGAAGAATACCATTCCATGCCAAGTCCTCCCTCATCACCAATAGTTAGACCCACTGAGGGTGAGTAAACCAAACAAAAAGAGCCTGAACCAAAAGAAGCAGCAGGATATGAACAATAGGCAGCAACTACTTCCCTGCAAGCCAAAGCAAAAGAGCCAGCACCAGAAAGAGCAACAAGTCCTGAACCAAAGGAGGGAACAATCTTTGTGCAACCAAAGGCACAAGAAATAGAGTCCACACCATCTACCACCGCCCAGAAAGAAACAACCGAAGCAACCACACAACCACAAAGAGAGGTAGAACCCCGACCGCCATAGCCCCACCAAAGGAACCACAAGAGACTGCTGAAACATCTAGGCAGCTCATAGAAATTGAAGACTGTCAAACAAATGATGAAGTTATTCTCCAAGTGAACAAATATGCAAAGCAGATGCATGAGATGACAGAGAAATGCGATCAGCAGCACTTAGCTGTAGTGCCAAGGTTAGGGAGTTGGAGATGGTGATAGATGCTCTACAAGGAGAACTAGAGGACATGATGATTGTCATCACCGAGCTGCAAAGACAAATCCAAGACTTGAAATTTCAAGCTAAACAACACTAGCTTGCCAAAAAAAAGCAACAAAACGAAATGGAAGAGCCAGGTGAACTTCTCACGAAGTTATCAGATGCTTGTAGAAGACGAACAACTGACAGAGATTACCAAGGAACTCCTAACTACAACTCTGTCAGTTCAAAAGATCCAAGTACATCTATATGTAGCAAATGCTTCATTGCAATATTTAGAGCAGACGATCAACGATCAGGCAACCTTCTTGCAGAAGATAAGAGAAAATCCGGCAATTGCCTCCATCAAAGGTACATATGAAGTGTATAAAGCACTAGAAAAAAAGAATAAAGATCTCAAGCTAGAGCTAAAGCTAGGGCAGTCACAATGCAGAGACCTTGCATTAATGCAGGTACAACAAGAAGAAGAGATACTCAAGGAGATAGTAGATCTCAAGAGAGTTAATCAGCTACTGCAAGATGGACAACAAGAGACACAAGAAGAAGCAAGTACATTAGAACAACCTTGATATTCCCCCAGTCTCTTCTATTGAGATGGAAACACATCCATTAGAAGGGACAGGAGGAGAAGATGACTTTCAGGTACCATTAATAGAAGCCGATGAAGTGCCAATGGTCCAGATGTCAAAAGTTGAAGAAGATGCACTTAAGGAGAAGGTTGCCGAGGAGGCGGATGAGCAATGGAAAGCAATGATGGATTGGTAGTTGAGAGTTCTTCATTCTTTCAATGTTACTCAGCTCACTCCCAACCAAACCAATCCACAATGGCATCAACAATCACTGCCATATCCCTTGATCAAGGTAGATTTGCTACAAGTTATGGAACAACTATATAAAGACATGCAAGCAAAAGGTGCAGATGAAGTCCGTCCCAAGTGGAGAAAGAGCTGGCTGAACAAGAATCCTAGTAACCTGATTCTGTTCACAAGAGCACCTACGGCACTTCAAAAAGATTCAACTTTTGGTCATGTACCAAGAGTAAGGACATGGCAAGCACATGAAGCAATGAAAAAGAAGAGGCCTACATGGCTGAATTATCCGAGATTGCTAGCTCCAAAAAAGGGAACACTGATAGAGGAATACATGGTAAAAACCCTAACAGGTTCCATGGCATTCTTCAAAAGTCTCCATGATCTTTCTTGTACTATGCTCTACAAAATTTACCGAATGCTGCTCACATCTATTAAGTTTTTCATGATCCAGAGCAAGCAGGAGCACCATGGATGTCCTTCCTCGAGGGAAATAAAGGTCTATGCTACGACCTAAGCAGCCAACCTTATGAAGAATTCCTTTGTGGCTTCTACGCCCGCTGCATGTTCTTGCCATCTCATAATATGTTGGCATTTGAGGAAGCATTCTACACAAGGTTTTTCACTTGGAGAACGAAGATTTTTGGACAAGTGATCAACAAACTAACTTCTAGATTTGTAGGCTACTCAGCCATCGAGCTCAAGAACAAAGTCACTATGCAATTTTTGTAGGTTTCGGACAAAGAAAGAAAGATCAGATATGAGAAGGCACTCTATGCACTTAAAGACCACTCGCTAGCCGTTAACCCAAAGATTATTTCAACCCATAAAGCTGTGTCCAGGGACGACACATGCGAGGAGGGGGGGAATGTTAGCAACAAGCTAACCCGAATATCATTTTTCGGAGCTCTCTTTGTAAAAACATATATTATTTTGATGAATCGAGAATATTGTAACTCCTATTTTTCGGATAAACTTTGTAAGCGATGCACCGAGGCTACAAGCTTCCAGATTGTATCAACCTGTCTTTAGTTAGAGCTCCTAGATTATTAGTTTTGACCACCAAAAACCTTGGCTAAGGTATAAAAGCTAATTTTTGTAAGTTATTATTATGTTTTGGATAATGAAATACACATCGTAAGCTAACGGTGCTCACTTGTCTCCTTCTCGCGCTTCCTACTCCCTCTCCGGTGGTTGGTCACATTGTAGTCGCGTCTATTGTGTTGCAACCGCAAGTAAGACCTCTACGCATTGATGTAAGCATTTCACAGTATTTCGTAGCTTTTGGCGTCACAGACCCACGGTCTAATTTCATCATAAGTATAAATTTACACTTCAAAATAAAAAACTAAGCATAGGAGGGGTATCGGGCCATCATTGCTAAGCATTTAGATGCATGCCGGGTTGAAAACGACTAGGTCAAAAATCCATTGCTATTAATAATCGTGATTTTTTCACTTGACTTAAAGTGAGAAAATGAGACCATAAGCACGTGTGCTTACGTCTTAAAAACATGTCCTAAAAGTTTTGTTATGTTTGGATATCATTTGATGCTGTAACGGATGTGATTTGTTTGCCGATGGGCGATTGGCTTTTGGTGAGTTCATTCACTTAAGTGTAGCTTGAGTTAGATGAAAGTTGTTTGTTGTCTTCCAAGATATTGACAACCTCTTGTAGCCTCTACGCACTAGCTGAGTGAGCTTCATGTCCAATGGATTGACAATTTATTTGTGGTTCTCGCTACATCTGCAATAAGATAGGAATGAGGTTAGACACCGGTCCCACAGGATGAAGCATCACACGAGTATAGTTTCAAATGCACCAAGTGCAAAAAAATGATAAGAAGGAAGAAAAAACTCATCAAGGTAGAGTTTTTATTTTAGCAAGAGTGTCATTAAGTTATGTGTGCACATGAGTACTAAATTTCTGGAGCTTAAGCATTGTGTTTCTATGCATCTAGGGAGATCCTCACAATTTTGCACTCATGATGTAGTGGGACGTCTTTTGGGAAGCATCAACAACTGTGAAGAATAGTGCAATGGTCCAGATAGTCCGCATCAACAACCATGAAGAATAGTGCACTAGTCGAGATAGTCCGCATCAACAACCATGAAGAATAGTGTAGTGGTCGAGATAGTCCGCATCGACAACCATGCAGTGGGACGTCTTTCAGGAAGCATCAACAACCATGAAGAAGAGTTTAGTGGTCGAGATAGTCCGCATCAACAACCATGAAGAATAGTCCACTGGAAAAAAATCGACTCTATGCTCATTCCTGGTGTTGTTCCTACCTCTCTCTCATAAGGATCTGGAAAAGAAGCATGGTGACATTCTCGCTTCTTTCCTACAACCTTTTCTTAGCAATTTGCAAAGCTCTTTCTTAAATGGATTTGAAGTGAACTATAACTACCAACCAAATACACTTGGTGAGGATGTACAAGGTGGTTTGGTGCAACTTCTAAGGATGTTAATGTTGTGTATTGGCGATCACCTAGTTCAGCATAAGCTCAACTAGGTTAAAGATGAGGGAATGAGCTTTTTCACGCGAGATAAGTCGCATGCAACTCTAGTTGAGGAAGCAAATGGGTGTAGGTATGTCTATGACAAAAATAGGTATCAGGGGAGGTATCCTCCAGAGAAGAGGACAACACAAGAAATGTGGGATGCAATCAAAGAGCCAAAAGGGCAAAGGACAAAAGAGCAAAAGGAGGATGTGCTGAGATGTGCAGGTCTATCATGTGAATTAATACTATGGAGTCTATACCATATGTATGGGTTTGATATAACAAAGGACCTAGTATATGACATGATGCATATCTTATCCCTTAACCTATTTCAAAAGTACATAAGGAAGATGATGTCCACTGCTTCCACCTCCTTAAAAAGAAGATAGATGAGATAGTCAAGCAAGTTACAAAAGCTATCCCCAAGAAAATCTTGAATTCGGGTATATGGCCAAACAACCCTTCAAAGCACTAAAAAATGTTTAAAGCTGAGGAGTGCCAAAAGTTTTTGCATTGGTGTCTTCCACAAATATTGCATCTTAAAGACAAACTTAGTGAGTTGGACATTAATATTGGGCTTCTACTCGTTGACATTTCCCACTTGTTCTTTGACTCCACTAGAAATCATGGTTGGACTCAACATGATATTCATGTTTTTCACTCCTTGCTTTGTTTGTGGTGCATTCTATCTGAGGAGTATCATGGACCAAATAGCTCCCCATTGGAGCATGTAGCTAGTACACAATTTCTTTCGTTACCCTTCAATATAAATGGAAGTGGGTGGATGCATGAATAGGTGGACCAAAAACCTTGTCCCGGACAGAGGTTTTATAACTGGTACATAAAACCATCTATATTAGTTCAATTCGATATATTCTTTTGAATAGATTTTTAATTAAATATAGAATTTCCATAGCTTTTTGTTAAATGTAGAAGATGGCTTTGTACCTCTTAACTATGCACATCAGCCAGATCTTTACACCAATACTATTTCCACACCTCTTTTTCAAATATAGAAGACCGCTCTGTAGCTCTTAACTATGCACGTCAGCCAGTTCTTTGTCTTCCCGCTCTCTCGTTTTCCTGTCTCTCTCTAACTCTCTGTGTAGGAGCATAGATTGCTATTTTACTTTGTAGGCCTATTACACATCTATTGTTGTCATATACTGCTCTTGCTCTCTGTAGGCCTATCACCTCGCTCAATCTCTCCCTCTCTAGCATGGAGCAAGAATCTCACACTGTATGTGACTGCTCTCAGTCTCATTGTGAACTATGTGCTAGGTATGGTGTTGATGCGGTCAAGGAATATCATGCTAGGAGAAAGAGGGAGCAACATGCTAAGAACAAGCTTGAGTAGGTAGCACATGAGGAAGATAATGATCAAAATGGTGCTGATGATGCAAAGCGTCAAAGACTTTGCAATGACCTTGTTATGCTCTTCAATCGGCGTACAAAGGCCCTCAATGTTGCATCACACTTAGATATTTTGTGTAAATTTGTCAATCATCCTTCTCTTGGAGACCTTGAAATGCCCAAGGCACAAACAACCTTCGTTGAAGCCATATGCAACACAATAGATGCAATCAAATTACCCAAGAGAGGACAAGAGCTCTTTCTTAAAAGGTTCATCACCACAATGCTTATGAATGTTGAGTGTACATCTACCTCAAAAGTGAATGTTTCAGCTGCATCTAAATTGCTAAATTTTTACAAGAGGAACTTCATAGCTGCAAAAAATCGGTTGAGGGCAGCAGGTGATGGCAATTTTCCAATCTCTTTGTGTGCTTGACAGCCCATCGATCGTGGTTTCATAACACCTGATGAGAAAGAGTTGATCTTCTCTTTTTGGATGTCTAACACTCATGTTTCACCCAATAAGAAGGATGTGTGCAGAAAGCGTATTGGAAGAAATTCATATGTCAAACATCCTGTGCATCTTCTTGAACAATCTTAGGTAATAACTTGCTTCACTATATCCATTTTTGTTTTCTAATATTTGCATTCATGACCTATATTCACTATAATTGGGTTTATAAGAGTAGATATGAAATCGGATATGAAGGAAGTTATAAATGGAAATAAGGGGAATCTGTATTTGGTCCTAGACTAAGAGTAGATAAATATTGGATGTGAAGGAGAATATAAATGGAAGCATAGTTTTTATCATACACGTATGCTTGCTGAAACATAAATTTGCAGACGCATACTTTCACACACGCATGATATGTATAAACAAACGGGACTAAAATTAAAAACCCCAAATTTCCTAGCCATTGTACTATGCGAGTCTACTCATGCCTGCATAGCGTTCATAGTATGCCCTTCCTTGCTTCACAGCCTTGCCTCATCTCTTCCACATGGTAGTTGCTCCCCAATTGACAGGTCCAAGTCAGCACTAGTAGCAAATTCAGTATGCAGGTTTGTGCTAGGTTCTCTGTGCTAGGTTAACCTAACCAGTTATGTAATAACTAATACCGATTTTAAATGAAAAAATTGGTTTACATAGCTAGTAGATTAAGTTTTGCTGGTTAACACTTTTTTCCCACTAGTAGAGAACTTGGTCAAGTGTATATATGTGGTATGTGAAAGATGTACTAGTTAACTAGACCAATTATGCACTTACTAATATCGGTTTGAAATGAAAAGACCGGTTATATAATGAGTAAATTAATTTCAAATGGTTAACACATTTTCACAGTAGTTTACAGCTCGTTCAAGTGTATATGTGGTATGTAGTAGACATACTACATAACCAATTATATAAAAACTAATAGCGATTTGATATTACAATACCGGTTTACATAACTAGTAGATAGATTTAAAACCGTTTACACATTTTATGCCAGTAAACATCTTGGTCGAGTGTTCACATGTACTGTTTGTCATACCAGTTAGGTAAAAAACTGGTTTACATAACCAGTGAAAAACTTTTAACACTTATTTCTCACTGGTATACATCGTGGTTAAGTGCTATACACCGGTACGTTTGGAGTGTAACAGCCTTATTGGACTCTATACTATGTCCAAAATCAGATACGCCCACCTTCCATACCCTTGCCTGCTTGAGTGGTCAATGTAAAAGGTGTGGCCCGGATAAGTTAGATTTTTGTGCTGTAGAGGCTGCATTTATTGCTAAAAAGATTGTGGTGAAGATTTTTGAGGACCTAGAAGTAGGAACTGTGCATGACGGTCAGAAGAAGAAAAGGAAAGTCTTGTCGCATAAGGAAATATCATGCCAGGATCTCTCAGTCATGTTCAAAGACCATCTTAAGAAATACATAATGCATAATTTTGTGTATAGATGGCAAGCAGAACAATATAAGGAATGTATACAAAGCTTTCCAGAAGATGTTGTTGTGTCAGTTGTTGACTTTGCTGAAAATTATAGTTTCAAAGAACAAAATGAGATTCAATCCATGCACTGGTATTCAAATCAAGTAACTATTTTTGTGCACATAACATATTTCCGAATTGTAGTAACGACATCACCCTAGATCATTATTATTTCTTTTGTATTAAGCCTTCAATAATTTATGATTTTTATATTATGTAGGTGACATCCACAAGAGAATTCACTTCTTCATTTCAGATGACAAGAAACATGACACACATTTTGTTCAACACTTGTTTTTGAAACATGCGGAATGACTAAAGCAATTTGGTCTAAACATAAGGCGTCATTGGGTATGGTGTGATGGATCAGCTTCACAATTCAAAGCAAGAAGACCATTCTATTTCCTTGCCAGGTATACCATGTTCTAAGAAACATTATTTGAAGGTGGTTTTAATATAGAGGCCTATAATATTAGCATTAAAGTTGTAATAAAATGCTTGTCTAACATCATTAATATTATAATATGTGTTTTTTTTAATAATTTTCGTGCCAAGAGTATATTAATCTTCTTCTATCCATTGAATAAAATGCAGATACAGTGTTTTTACAGGATGGAAAATGTCTTGGAACTTTTTTGGATCCGGCCATGGTAAGGGAGAACACGACGGTGCGGGAGCAGTGATAAAAAGGTCTTTAACTCGATACCAATTGCAGCCAAAGTACCCAAAGATAGACTGTGCTGCAGATGTTGTGGAATTATTGAGACGGACCTTGTCAAATGGTGCTACAACCACCTATGCATCCCAGGCCCGTTATGTAAGTAGGATTTTTTGGGTGATTGAATTGGGGGACATCGAGGGGAAAAAATTGGGATGTGAAGGCTGTAAAAAATACCTGCTCAATGCACTCTGTTTCTGCATATTCAGAGCATGATACAACTGCTTTGAGAACACATTCACTATCTTGTTTCTTTTCGTGCATGTAAACAGGAAAAGTAGAGGAGATGTGTGAGCAAGTCACACGTTCCTTTCTGGACATACCTTATTTTGGAGCCTACAGAAGAAGGGGAAGACGATGACGACAAAATAAATGAGGATGTAGTGTATGAAGGACACTATGACACCCTCAGTCAAGCTCTTATTGTTGGTGATAATTTTGATGTTCCCGCACCAAATGACAATGAAGAGAAAGTGGATTTCTATATAGTGAAATGCACTGCAGCTATTCAGTAGTTTCATTCAGATGCTGAAGATGACTGGGGCAATATCATTGGGTGAGGATCCTATGCTATCAAAGGGTTTTACTATCGTATGATAAATGAGCAGACCTACGAGCTTTTGGACAAACATCTTGTTCAAGCAATCAAAATCCCCATAATACCCCATCCCAGCAACTCAAAATTATATACAATATCACTTGATGTCAGTGAGTCTATCTACAATAGTATGCCTTTTGAGTTGTAATCATCTTAAGAAATACATAATGCATAATTTTGTGTACATCTGCCTTTAACTATAAACTAAACTGTGTTTGAAACCAGTCACTTCTCAGTATCATACCGATATCATACAAGTCCCTCTCCCTCTCCCTCTCCCTCTCCCTCTCTCTCTCTCTCTCTCTCTCTCTCTCTCTCTCTCTCTCTCTCTCTCTCTCTCTCTCTCTCTCTCTCTCTCTCTCTCTCTCTCTTTGTCACTTCTCAGTATCATACCGATATCATACATTCCCTCTATGTGTGTGTGTGTCACTTCTCAGTATCATACCGGTATCATACCAGTCACTTCACAGTATCATACAATCACTTCTCAGTATCAGACTCTCTCTCTCTCTCTCTCTCACTTCTTAGTATCATACCAGTATCACAGTCATTTCTCAGTATCAAACTCTCTCTCTCTCTCTCTCTCTCTCTCTCTCTCTCTCTCTCTCTCTCTCTCTCTCTCTCTCTCTCTCTCTCTCTCTCTCTCTCTTTGTCCCTCTCCCTCTCTCCTTTTATTTGCAAGATACTTCAAATATAGAATACAACGTATTTCCATGCAACTTGCTTGTAAATGTATTATACATGAATTCTGTTACATTGATTGACAACAAGGCTGAGTAGTTTTCCATTTACATGCGTGACAGAAAAATACGTGGACAAAAGTCGCCCACTTCACAGACTTTATGAAGCTTTTTTTAAATTAAAAAAATCTGTTCCTTTCTTCTGGAAAAAGGCAATTGTCATTTCCAATAAAAACAATGCACATAGGTGTCGTCAGGTTGTCCGTCTGCACAAATTACAGTCCTCTTTGTATACTCAATTCTGTCCTTAAAGATCAACCAGTGTGCCAGCCGGTTTATGACAATGGTTGATAGAAAATAGGCACGCACTTCTTTATACTGCTTTTCTAGCTTGGGAAAAACAATAAATGACCCCAATGGATTAAACATTAGCTTATATCCAGAATCATCAAAGATAAGTGTGTCAGGTGGTAGGTCAGGACAAATTTCGAGATTCTTGTGGAACACCGGTTTATCTATCGCGCCCAATTTAAAAGGGGCCCTTGTGCACTGCGCCTGACTTACCACTCTATTGAATCTTTTGTGGTGGCCAGGGAACACTGTCGCTAGCGTGCGTTTGAGCTTCTCAAACTTGCAGCAGCTCCATATCCACACTTTGAACCATCTGAAACAAAAATTCAAAAACACTTCTGCATCGGGCCTTACCCAAAACTGTGTATCCCCTTCAACAACATACTGCATTTCTGGCCAGTAGGGCAATTATTCACCATATTTTTCATCAAATTTCTTGAGCAGTAATCCATTCAGGTCCAAAATGAGAACCCTACACTGGACGCTCAACGGAGGTGGTGGCCTTGGCCATATCAGTGGGATTCTTTTAATTAGTCTATACCATAGAGGAAACACGAGCACTGTAGGAGACAACACGCAATTCCATATTGCACGAATGTCAGCCCTGCCATTCTGCTTGTCATCCCTGAACCTATCTGCAAGGTGCCATTCTTCAACTGAAAACATATCTGCAAATGAAAAATTACACAAGACTCAAACATCAATATGCAATTAAGACATATCTACAGATTGAAATCATACAATAAAAATACACAATGTTCAAAAATTAGGCACAAGATGAAAGAGATGTTAAATGGGAAAGAAAGTTA
Source organism: Adiantum capillus-veneris (assembly GCF_014529385.1). Lineage (NCBI taxonomy): Eukaryota > Viridiplantae > Streptophyta > Polypodiopsida > Polypodiales > Pteridaceae > Adiantum > Adiantum capillus-veneris. Next base: position 93,963,700 of record NC_140934.1, read on the forward strand.
TATTAATTTCAGAAGTGGTTACGTAAAAAGAAACATAGGGGGGGCAAACAATAATCTTTTGCAGGCTCTGGGTTTAGGGTCAGAACTTGTGCCAGTATTCTGTATCTCCTGAGTGTCTTCTATGTCCATCTCCTCTTTTGGCTGCCCCTGGGTCTCTTCCTCTTCCTTGCTTTTTTGCTCCATTTCAGGCTTCTCATCTGCAGCCTTCTCGATTTTATTTATTTTTTGCCTTTCTTATATGCTGAGCAAGGGTCTCCTCGGGACTTCCCTCCAGCCTGACATCTACACGACCATCAGCTTTAGAAAGCTATGCATCAAAAGATCACTTATTAGAGCCTTAATCAATGAAAAAACTTGCCACGTTGTCCTCGTTTTCTCGGGGTCTTTGATCTTGTCACCCGCAGGCTAGTGTCTAGCAACACATCGTCTTCCTCATTCTGGGTTTTCCCTTCAGCACCAGTCGTACTCTGCTCCTTTACCTCAAAGTTTTGTTCTTATTCTGTTGTTTCCGAAATAGGTTTCTCTGCATTACCAGGGACACTTTCATCAAGTAAAACCTCCACAGGTGTCTTGTATGCAGGTGTCACTGCATCGTTCCATGTGTCTTTACCGGTAGTAGTTCTGAAGTAGCTTCACTCTGAAAAAACATCAAAGAAGACAAAAATCAACCACCTGATTAAAACAATGGTGTGTTTGTTACCCATTGAAACAATTTTCTCACCTGTTTTTGGGCATGGTTCAACTAGCTTCTTCTTTAGAAGGGATTGGTCTTCTACAAAAATAACTCCGGGGCAATCCTTAAGCATGCACTTTCCTTTCTCAACCAAGTGAGCATAGCAGAATGCATGGTATGCATGTGAGCAAGGCAATATAACAACATGGCTTGAGCGATTGTGATAATGAATTTTTACACCACAAGCATTGCACACATCAATGAGAACAACACGTCCAGGAGTTGAAACTCGTGCAGGCGAGACTATGGTTTCAGGTAGCATTGGTTGACTAATCATGTCTGTCACAAATGTGACACAGAGAACAAAGGTTTCCTCATGCTTCAAGCATTTGGATAATTCTTCCTGTAGGCAAGAGACCTCTGTTATTAGATAATGTCAAACAGGTATAAAATCAGTATGAATGCTTGAAGATCGATATAATGATGTTATCATACCGGTATGATTACATCCTGCCGGTATGATGTTATCCCACCGTTATTATGTTATTATATTGGATAGTATAACATCATATCGGTAGGATAACATTATACTGGAAGCATAACATCAAACTGGTTGAATTTTATCATACCGGTCGGATCTAACCATACCACTCGGATGTAACCATACCGGTAGGATATAACCATATCGGTAGGATATAATCATACCAGTAAGATATAATCATACCGGTAGGATGTAATCATACCTGTAGGATATAATCCTACCGGTATGATAACATCCTACCGGTATTGTCATCTACCCTTACCAAATATGATATAATCCTACCGATATTAAAAATCATACCGTATGGTACTTTGTAGGTATTATACTACAATCAGATGGAGTTAAAAGCATACCTCTGCCTTCTGTAGGGTGGCTTTTTCTTGGTCATTTTTCTTGGAGGCTGTCAAGCAAGCCTGTTGGTACATTGGCATCGTCAGGGAAGTGCATTCGGATGGTGTCAAGGGCACACTCGCAACGGTGCACATCAGCAACAGATTTGACCACAGAATCCTTAGCCTTTTAACACTCGGCTGATACATTGTTAGGAGATTTTCTAACCTCAACAAGAAGTTCTTGCAAGGAAGTGGATACTTCAACACTAAACGCAGACTGAGTAGTCGCAAAAAGCCCACTTCCGGCTGGTGTACTTCTGGATGGGGTATTTACTAAGAAGATGGCAGAACCACTTGGGGTTCCTGTGGATACTTGGGAAGTCTAACTTCCATTGTTCTCTTTTCCTATCTAAGTGACCTTCATTGGTCACATTCTTCACCACCTCAGATGCAAACTCAGCCCACTTTACCGGACTTGTGCATACAAAATAAACATATTGTTGGATCCCAACAGTGGTATAAAGCCCCTTTGTAATGACTATCAAATTCCCTTTGTAATGCCAATGATGTCTACCGTCTTTATCCATTTGTTTGGATTATGTATAGATTTATTAGTTGGTCAGAACGCAATGCGTTTCCACTTTGTAATTATGATGAGTGGAACTCAATTAAAACCCCATATACATTTTGAGCTAAGGTGACTAAAGTATAAAGGTCACCTTAGAACCATTTTTGAATAACATTATTTTTCATTAATTCTGCGTCGTACGAGTCTGAGAGAGTGTGATCTTATCCTCTTTGCTACGCGCATCTCCCTCACCGGAGCGACACACCATCGCGGTAGCCTCTCCAAGAGCTACACGCCCACGCCACGCATTCGCATCTGCGAGTTGTTCGCGAGCAATCCTTCCACGAGCTTGTTTTGCTTGTAAGTATCACAAACAGTGTCTGTTTTCAACAATCAAGTACTTTATGGAATGAGGGAGAGATTAGCTACGCATAGATACTCATAGAATTAGGTTTCGCACACTTTTAGATTATGACCTGTGAGTCTATCGCGACTGTATTCGAGATAACTAGGGTTAAAATCTGGTAAGATTGGACTTATAGGTAAGTGTATCCTAGTGAGAGGATGGTGCCTAGCAAGTTTGAAGCAATTTCGAGATCATTTGATGTGTAAACGGTGTTATGAGCGTTTAGGGATATAGTGGGTTGGAGTTAACAAGGATTAGTGACTGATGCATCATAGAAGTGTGTATGTGTAGGTTGGTCTCAGCCTGACAAGCTAACGAGATTGCCTCTGTGCACCTACGGGTTAGTCATGTCATCGGATGACAAGTATGTTGTCTGTGTCCTGCTTGTGAGCATGAACAGGGAAGTAGTTTGCCCTAAAACATTGACGCCGCTGCCTGGGACACAATACCTTAAGTAGGGAGATCTACGTCACTCGTGTAATGATTAGCTTACTTTAGTTTTGACTAGAGAGAGCTTAAACTTTTAGAACAAGATCCAGGAGAGGGTATCCTGAGGTCTAGTGGATAGCCAAGAAGCCTGTGTCTTGCCGAGGGTCTGTGAGTTAGATTTAGTTAGGTAGGATAATGCGAAGTTATGGTTTTATGGTTTTGAGTGCTTGTTATGGTTGTGTAGAAATAGTGTAGAAAAACGCTATAAAAATGCAAAACAAACAAAAAGAAGAAACAATGAGGCTATTTGCTTGCCTTGAAAGCAAAACCCACACCATACACTCTTTAAGTGTGTGATTAGGGTAGGCATTTGGACTTATGATCCAGTGCTTGAGAAAACGTTAAAATTGTGACAAAAACCAACAAGAAAAAAACAAGGGATTGCCATAAAAACACTAAGTGAACCTAAAGAGGCCAAAAAGAGATATAACCATTAGCCTTGGATAAACTGATTGTGTCATGATGTACAAGTGATATTCACAAGATTAACTTGAAGTGTCATCAAATTTGCATCACTTTAAGTGCATTTGAGTTGTGAATTTGCCATAGAAAAGTGAAATTTGTCAAGTGTTTGAGTCTAGGGTCAAAATGAGTCCAAATTCAGTGAAACTCAAGGGATAGACTTATATGGGCACAGGGAACACAAATGTCCAAAAACAGTAAAAAAATCACATCCCAGTTTCTCTCTGGTGATTCTATCGTGATAGACTAGTGATTTGGAGATAGACTAACAATCTGGAAAAACCCTTTATACCACATGTTGAACACATCAATACAAGGGTGCTCACAAAAATTGAGTGAATTTGGACACCATCTTGACCACCAAACCTCAAGAGTGGTGTTTAGAGTCTGAATTCAAAGACATAGTGGCAAGAAGGCTTTGACCAAATGTCCAAACAATGCACAAACTTGTCAATGCACTATACAGGGAGTGGGGAAACCAGCTGTGGAGAGAACTTGTGAAAAAGGCCAACACTGGAGAAATTTACCAGTCTATCGCGATAGACTGAGGAAGTAGGGGCTAGGGACCTTATTTCTCAAATCCCTCCTAGGGATAGCTTTAGCAGAGCCTAAATAGCATACACACCAAATTTTAAGGTGTTTAGATCACTGAAAGTGAATCTAAGGCCCAGATAGAGAACTAGGCTCTGACAAAAACACTAAAATTGGCCCAAAACCCAAAGCAAGTGTCCGAATTTCATAAAACTTGAGGGATAGACTCTAGAGAGTCAGGGGAACCCAAAGGTGAAGTCACAATTTTAAATTGACTTATATTGAGAAATCTGTGAGTCTATCGCGATAGACTCATAAAGGGGTGATTCAGACTGTAAATTGTGACTATATAGTTAGGACATACTTGTCACATAGATCCCAACCCTCATTTCACATTTGAAATTGGACCACCAGAAGACCTTGAAACACCCATTGGGGAGAAAAACACAAATTGGCTAAGATTGACCAGTTGTCATTAAAAAAAAAGATTGTTGTACATAATTGAAAGATTTGTTCCTGGTTCAAGGAAACCCTTGTGAACAGACTAACCATACATGTGTAGATTCCAAAAGGAGATCATCACATAACTGAGCATGCAGGAGAAGTCCAAGTAAGCTTTAAGTTCACAATACATCTTTGAGTCTTATGTATTTAAAGTCAAGAGCCTTTTTTAAGTCAGGAGCTAAAAGTGTCAAAAGTCAAGTAAGCACCACATCCACCGAAGAGAGTGTAACTCAGGCAAGGCTAGATCCACTAGCACCGATTATTGAGGAGGGTAGTGATACTGACACTTCGTCAGACAAGTCCTTCTTCATGATGGGTAGTCAACAGCCAGGAGGTGTCTCCTATGAAGGACCAATGCCAAGGGGAAGCACCTCCCTAAATCCTTTGAACGATTCCAAGTTCACTGTAATATTCTTAGAAGGAACAAACTGGAGGGGAGCCTTAGTTTATTCTGACTATCGAGGACGCAAGTATGATTTATATTGAAGAAAGATCGGCTCAGAGACTGGAGATAATTCGAGTCTATGATGATGGAGATAGATTCCGAGATGAAAACGGGAACCACTATCTGATAGTTAGTAACCCTGAGGATTACAACAGATATGGAGATAACGTGGCAAAAGGGAAAATGGTTTCAAAAACTCAAGAACCGTCTCCAAACATTGATCGACCTAGAGCGCTTTTTATGTATGATAAGAAAACAACCAGGGTCTCAACCTATAATGAGAATGTGGGGATTTACAAGCATGAGAGCGAGGGAATAGTCTCGTACTTCCAATGCAAAGAACCCTACCCAAACGAATTGAGGAAAGACAAGGTTCTTTACTTATTCTCTTATGAAATTGCTATGGGGAAGGATATTGTTTTTGTTGATAGGTACGGGCGAGAATATACACGTGTTCTCCCAGAGGAGGTAGAATAGGCAACGATTCCAGGAGCATCAACATATGCCCCTGAAGAAATGCCAAGAGCCACCTACACCCCTAGAAAATCGACAAATCCATTTTCAGAAGAGTATGATGTAGCCTCACATTCTACCTGACAACCGACGTTCAACTACCAGGACCAACCAACTACCCAACCATCATTGCATGCATGGCTTCGACAGAGTGCAACATTAGAACAAGACCGAAACCAAGATGGTTATCAAGACGCACGAGGGCTAAGGGATTTACAAGAACCACCACTGTATTCATGGTATCAAGGAGAGAGTAAGCCAAAGACTCAAGGGTCAACAGAGCCTGGAAGACCACCCATAGAACGATTTCGGAGAGATGAACCATCTTTGGCAAGAACTGTTAGAAATTATGGCTTAGGAGCACCATTGGGAGAGGAACCCGGCCACTACAGAAGACCAGAGGAGGTATATTGACTAGGACGTGGAGATCCAATGATGAGATTTGTAGACCATCGTAGAATTATACCTTCTCAAGTGCAAAAATGGGTAAGCAAGACATACACGGGAAACAGGGATCTGAGAGATCATGTAACAGCCTTTGTGCGTGTAATTAGAGCTGAAGAGGTGTTAGACTTCCCTACCCAATTTGCTGGGTTTGGACTAACATTAGAGGATGATGTAGCTACCTGGTTTGACTATGTGGAACGAAGAGACTTTGAGTCTATGGAGGAGGTGTTTGACAAGTTTATTGAGGAATTCTCACGAAGGGGGATAGCTCATAATACTGTCTCACAAATCCACAAATTCAAACAGAAAGAAGGGGAATCTGTGAGAAAGGCAGCCCTAAGACTAAAAAGATATATTAAGTTCTGCCCTGTGGAAGAACTGCCAAATCAGTCCAGACTTATGCTTATATTTATTCAAGGACTGAGAAATGCAGATCTCCAAAAGGACTTACATATGAAGAGGAGCACGACGTTAAATGAGTTAAGTAAGGAGGCTCTTTACCTTGTAGACAATTGCGCGGTCTACAAAGAGGGTGAATTCAAGGATCTTGACAAGGATTCATCCTCACAACAAAGTGGAAGCAAGTCCATTAAGACACCGAAAGGAGAAGTAGTTGTAAGCCAGGAGTAGCTTGTAAAGGAAGTGCTAAAGAAGATTAACTTGTATGCCAAACATCAGGCTAAACAATCAAAATGATGTGGGATTGAACAAAAATGGACAAACCATGGGACTGAGGAATGTTATTATAACAAGGGGTATGTGAGAGAACGACCATATGCTTCCCAAGCTCAGGTAGCATCTCCTCAACTTCCATCGATGCCTAGGTATCAAGCAGCAACCCACCAGGACCTGTAGGTGTTGAAAGACCACAACCAGTATTGGGACAACAACCACCCCTACCAGGAGTAAGGCCGGTAGGCATAAGATACACACCGACGGTAAACGAACCAGAAGAGAAGACTTTGGTACCTATGCATGCATATTATGATGATTCCAATGGATATGTAGCAAATCCTATCTACTATCCAACGGAAGAACCCTCAACACCAGAACCATGGAGCATGATGGGAAGTGCAAGACCACCAACAGCTGCACATGCAACAGGAGAAGGAAGATATAGCTTGGATGAACGAACACTGTTGTTCATAGCCAACGAAGGCATGAGCGGGCAAAGGCATGCACACCAACAAAGAGGATCTCAAGGAGCACCTCAACAACCTATGAGACCCTGCTATAAGTGTGGTGGAGACCATTGGCTGAGAGACTGTCCTCATGATGAAATCATTAGGGTCAACGCATATTGCACCAAGTGTGGAATAACTCACTTGATTCCTGATTTCCCTAAGAATCTAAGCAAAGGAGCAAAGACTACCTTGAATATGCTGGGAATAGTGCCTTCCAGTGGAGGGTCAGAAAACGAAACTACGATTCCTGTTAAGGTCTTGGCGAGAGCCCAAACAAGGAAAAATGACAATCAACCCAAGAGTAACGGTGAAAATCAAGACTGACAAGTCTAGCATCAGTCGTGATAATCCTCAGAAAGAACAAAGAGCGAAAATAAAAGCTAGACATGAACGAAAACAAAAAGCTGTAGAAGCTGAGCTAACAATGGCTCGAGAGCAACTTAAACAGCAAAGAGAGTCTGACTCTCTAAAATCAACGGAGGGACCGAGAAGTGCAATCTCACGAGGGTCTGTATTGGTAGACAAGGTGAATGAACCCTTGGATGCAATCTTGCAAGCCTATGAAGCAAGATTGAAGAACAGACAGACTCTAGAGAAAAGGTGGATGACATATCCATATCCAGAGATAGAAAAACAGAGACTAGAGATGTGCAAGCAGTTGATTGAAACTGTACAAGCCTTACTAGAGCCTCCACCTATGGAAGTGAGGGATAGAATAATCAAACCACCAAACAATGAAACACCTATCAAAACTTAACAAAGGGTACCTAACAAGATAGACAACGTTAAATCCTTGCCTAATGTAGAGGATGCAAGAGTCGTGCCTAATAGCACTGATGAATCACTGAAGAGTTTTCCACCATATGCAACCATTGTGGAAGAAAACTGGCCTGAAGAGCTATGGGAAATTGTGAGAAAAGCTCAAGAAAAATATGAGACAAAAACAGTCGAGTCAGCGCCTTTCTCGGAGTTGAACTTGAATAAGCCACCATGGGATTTATGCGCTAAATCATTTCAAGGGGATGATGGTTCAGTTGCATCAGAATATAGCAGACCAAAATCACTCAGAACTTTGCCACCATACATGGGAGACTATGAGGCAAAGTCGGAAATTCAAAGGATGCCTTCTCAAAGAATAGGAGGGACAAATCAATTGGACACTAAAATTTTGACAGACTTGTTGTCTACTCCAGTCAAGTGTATAATCACATTGGTAGAATTGTTAAAAATTAGGCCAAGCATGTGGACGGGAGTGGGAAAATGTTTGGAGAAATTTGGTATAAAAACGCCTGTTAAGTTCTTCGAAACTCAGCTTAATGACATAGCACAGAAGAGAGTCAACACTAGACCAGTGCCTCTCAACAAGGTTGGAGAGTATTGTGAGGGTGAAGACGGCAACACTACTCTAACAGTCGAGTATAACGGCATAGAGACTAAGGCCATACTTGATAGTGGAGTTGGCATTGCCATTGCTACCAAATTGCTATGGGAAAAATGGGAAAAACCGGCAATACGAACAACTAGAATGAAACTGCAACTAGCGGATGGGCACGTAGAAAGGCCTATAGGATTTCTTGAGGCAATTGTGGTATCTTCATGTGGCATAGAGTACGAACATACATTTTCCATAGTAGATTTCGGCAAGAAAAACAATTATGGAATTATCCTTGGTAGGCCGTTCATGAGGCAACTCAAGATGGTGCAGGACTGGGGGTATGATTATTTGTATCTAAGACATGTTGAAACCACTACACGTGTAGATATGAGGAACCACAACTACCATGATGTCATGAGAACACCTGTGGAAGAATTTGACTCAGCCACCACCATTAGTGGATCAGAAGTCCCGGCGTGGTTCTGTAAGAAAAAAGAGATATGGATGTGCGGAGCATCTCAATGTAGTGAATTTGACCACAATGAAAGGACACTAGAGAGGGTATTGGAAGACGATGCCTATATACGAGAGACCTTCCCTGAAGAGAATCTCGAACCCCTAGAATGGTCTCAATTTTTGGCTACTTTGGATGTATGCGTCAATGAAGTCACTCCCACAAAATTGTAGAGGAAGACGAGATGTATGCGTCAATGAAGTCACTACATGTTGAGCAAAATTATAGAGGAAGATGAGAACGAAGCAGACACCAAGAAAGAGAGAGTCAATCAAACGGAAATGGATCTTAATATTAGGATAGTGGGCTATGTGGACATCCCCACTAAAAACATCGAGCAGGATGGAGAAGAATCTTATAATTCTTCTGATCAATGTAAAAACGAAGATAATGCGGATGATGAGAAGTCGGAAAATACGGAGGAAGACGACCATCAGGATCAAGACAATGACGTCTTTTACAACTTCCCGAACCAAAGTGTGAGACGCCAAAAAAGATACAAGAGTAGGCGAAACCGTAAAAGTCTACCAACTAGCCTTAGACCTATGCCTGAGTTAAGGAGTAAGACACATTTCCTTATGAAAATTCCTGCTGTGGATTGTCCTAAGGATAAAGTGTCAGGAAGATTTCTTAAGGTTGTTGAAGACCCACATTTTAAGGCAAGACTGTTGAAACTTAAGAAAACCAGCAAGACAAAAAATAGAGTGACAAGGGAAATATTGGATGTCTTTGGAGATCCAATTATAACGAAAGCTGAATGAAAAAAGAAATACAATGATTTAAGACAAAAGCTGAAAAATGTATGGACAACTGAAATGGAAAGTAGCGATGGATCGGACGCTAGTGATGGGAGTAAAAAGATAGATGTACCTCCTCACTATTGTAAGTACACCATTCAGGAAAGAAAATTGGTGGTCCAGCAACCGATGAGAGAGCCTAAATCCAACAAGTCCTATGATGGGCCAGAGAACACCAAGAAAATAGACCTAGCAGAACCGGGAGAAAGTCCTCGACCTGCTTACATTGCTACTGATCTAAGCCAGGAAGAAGAGGACTTACTGATCAAAACGCTTAAAGAATTTCGTGATGTATTTGCTTGGTCATACAAAGATCTAAAGGGGGTGGATCCTAACATTTGTGAACATTCTATCCCTCTGAAGTCGGATGTTAAGCCAAGCAAACAACGTCCGTACACATACAATGAGACATTTGCCAAAAGGATCAAGGACGAGATAGACAAACTTATGGATGTCGAATTTATTTATGAGATAGAGCACACTGAATGGGTGTCGCCGATCGTGGTGGTACCTAAGAAAAACGGGAAATTACGGGTGTGTGTGAATCTCAAGAAGGTAAATGCATCAGCAATAAGGGACAATTATCCTCTTCGTATCATGGAACACGTCCTGGAACGAGTAGCAGGCAAGCAGGCCTATAGCTTTATGGACGGATTCTCTAGTTATAACCAATTGGGGTCAAACTAGAAGATCAGTACAAAATAGTGTTTGCAACAGAATGGGGCATATATGCATTTAGGGCAATGCTAATGGAATTACCACTGATGAAGACAAGGTAAAGGTGATCATAGAATTGCTAAGACCAAACACTGTACAAGAGGTACAATCATTTATGGGACATTGTGGATACTGCCGACGTTTTATCTACATGTATGCTGTAATAGCAAAACCCTTGTATAGTCTGATCACGATCTTCATATGGACCGAGGAATGTGAGGAGTCATTCCAGAAATCAAAAGATGCATTGGTATTTGCACCAATTCTAAAAGCACCAGATTGGTCAAAGATTTTCCATGTACATGTAGATGCTTCGGCATTTGCAATAGGCTGTATATTAGCACAACCAGGAGAGGGTAATACAGATTTTCCCATTAGTTATGCTAGTAGACAACTCAACACCGCAGAGAAGCATTATACCACCACTGAAAGTGAAGGATTAGGTATGATATACGCGGTAAAGAAATTTCGTCATTATTTGCTTGCGAACAAATTTACATTTTTTGTGGATCATCAGGCACTTCTGTACTTAGTAAACAAACCTTGTAACACGGGATGAATTGTAAGATGGTTCATTGTGTTGCTGGAGTTTGATTTTACGGTAGTAGTAAAGAAAGGAAAAACTCATCAAATAGCAGACCACCTTTCTCGATTACTAAATGGAGAAAAGGCTACTGGTGTAGATGATGATCTCCCAGACACATACCTGTTTAATATAGAGATGGTACCAAAATGGTCAGAGCAGATTATTCCGTTGTTGACATATGGAATGAATCTTGACGAAAGACACACGGTGGAAGATGTTAGACAAGCACAAAATTACACTATGCTTGCGGGAAGAATGTATAATCATGGTAACAATGGGATTCTCAGGTTGTGTATAGGCCTAGAGGAGTACGGCGCGTATCTAGAGGAGAAACATACACAAACAAGGGGTTTCCATCGAGGAAATCAAATAACCTATGAACGATGATGAAGACTTGGAGTGTAGGCGATGTAGCTAATTACATCAAGAAATGCAACTTTTTCATAACCAATACAAATGTGGATTATGCCACATTATATCAAGTGACGATAGCACCCGCATGGAGTCATGCTATTGTGGAATATTTGACTAATAAGGAGTTGCCAGGAGATTGGTCTAAAGCTAGACAAAAGGCTTTACAAATCGAAGCGAATAGGTATACCATCATTAGTGACCAATTGTATAAAAGAGGAACTGATGACCAGTTAAGGATAGTTCCTCATGAAAATGACTACTTTCCATTATTGGAGCAAGCCCATGCAGGCATAGCAGGAGGTCATTTTTCAGCGTAGAGAACTGTAAAAATCATCATGATTGTAGGCATATGGTGGCTGACCATGATTCAAGATGTAGCAGAATTTGTGAAAATGTGTGATGAATGTCAACGCACTAAGGTGTCAGTTAAAAGAGACCACATGCCTTTAAGACCAACGATGAGTTCTCGAGCATTTTCTAAATGGGGATTGGACTTTGTTGGTCCTATTACTCCACCAGCTTATTGTTCACAAGCACAATACATCATAGTGGCCACTGATTATATGACCAAATGGGTGGAAGCAAAAGCCACAAAGAAAGCAGATGCTAGAATCACAACACAATTCTTATATGAATATTTGTTTACACGATATGGCCTTCCAATTGAACTGGTGAGTGATAGAGGGACACACTTTGTAAATGAAGTTATTGAACATCTCTTGACTGAGTTTATGGTAATTCATCACAAATCTGCACCCTACCATCCACAAGCCAATGGCCAAGCAGAAGCAACCAACAAAATACTGTGCACAGTTCTAACAAAACTGGTTAGTGAAACAAGGACGGGCTGGGATCAAATGCTACATTCAGCATTGTGGGCTTATTGAGTTGCATCTAAAACAACACTCAATGCTACACCGTTTAATATGGTGTATGGGTTAAATGCAATACTGCCTATTGAGTTTTTGATTCCAATGCTAAGGGTAGCTAAATGGTTGGACTAGACGGGCCATGAGCTTTTAGAAAGGTTAGATGACCTAGAAAACTAAATGAGTTACGACTCAATGCAGTAGCAGCCATTTTTGCAAAAAAAAGACCACAGAAAGAGTTTTTTGACAAACATGTCAAAAACAAGGACTTTAAAACATGGGACTATGTCTTGGTATACACCCTTAAACAGCATGCCAAGAAGCTAAAGAAAAGAGGAATGGGGCCTTATTTGATCCAAGAAATATCGTCTAGTGGAGCAATAAAACTGTCGACACTAGATGGAAAAGAAATGCCGAATTGGATTAGTGGGTGTCGTTTGAAAAAGTATCATCTACCTCTAACTCCTGGGATGTTGTTTCAATTACATTATGAAAAAGCCTATAGACAAGAACAACAATGAGTTCATGACCAAGCACAACAAGAAGCCAAGGAACGTATTTCTAAGCAAAAGAAGTTTCTAAGGACAATAAACATGGTCACACTAATGATGACTAAAGAATATCCTCTTCCAACATTCCAAACAATCGAAGCGGATATACAAAGCAAAGAATTAGCAAAGACAATCACAGACTTTATGGCTCAGGACGAGAGCACTATTGACACTTTAAAAAATACGTGGTGTAGTCCTTACATAAAAGCATATGCAGGCACAGAACAAGTAGAAATCTATGCATTTCTTGACACTCGGGCGAAATTGAGTGTCATCAGCTTTGAGCTCTTTCAAAAACTTGGACCTATGATGAAATTCCCAGATACACACAGGTTGAAAGTAGCATCGGGTGATGAGGTGACCACGTTGTGGTCTATTATGTTACTAATCATAGTGCAAGGGCACACGTACACTCATAAGTTCCATGTGCTGCCACCAATTAGATCAGCAACGCCGTGTATCTTAGCAGTGTCATGGATAAAAGCTAACAGGGTATTCATTGATTTGGATACTAATGAAGCACTGTTCAAAAATGAAAACTTTTCAGAACCCTTCTTATCATATGATAAATATATGTCAATGTGGAGACAGGAGTCAATACATCCGCAACACACTAATCAACAACAATCAAAGTTTGGATGGCAAGAAATGTATTATCAAAAACCAACAATCATGCAAGGAACCAGGCAAGTTTGGGTGCGACGTACAGATCTAGCCGAGGCACAATTTAATCAAGGGCAGATATATCAAGTTTGGCTCAATCAAGACATCTTAATTCTTGTAAAGGAGTTGACAGAATAAAAGACAAAACACCCAACTCCAGCAAATCTTCAAAGAACAATTACTAACAAGAAGAATCCGCAACGGACTATATTGGTATGGCGTCCAAATTACCAATTCAGAACGAGCCAACAAAATAGGTATGGATGCCAAAGAAGACCAATGAGAAATTGTCTACAACTGTCAATGATAAGCTAGACCATATAGCCATCACGCGGAAACACTAGCGTCCACGACAAAAAACATGAAGATTTGTACAACCAAAGTCAACAAAAAGATATGGAAACGAAAGAAAGTTCAACCTGAACATGCAACAAAGAATACAACCATATTGACTTCAGCGGAGGCACAATCAAAAGTTCATACACCTTGGAAGACCATCAAACGGAGAGCAGCATAATTACAACTTCTTATTGCCAAGTCAGGTTACCAGAGGAAACCTCACCAACGAATGCCAATAAGTGTATCGCTTATACCTTCCTCTTACACCGCATAATTTTTTTACTAAATGCATTGACTGTGCATGCATATAGGGATACTTTACAAGGCCTGCATTAGCATGAGTTAACACCCATGTACAACACATACCCTTGACGATACCCTATCGTCCGAGAGGACTCCGACCAGGAGGGGGGGAGGCATTCCAAATGCGGACTCACGTCATATATTAGAGGGCAATGTTTGTGATTGTTTTTTCAACCATTTTTGCGTTTTATTGTGTGATTTTTGGGACAAGAATATGCCCTCGTAATTAATGTAAAGCAAGTCAAAACTGGCCAAAAACCGTCGAAAAACAACAAAAAAATAGGCCAAGGTTGACGATTGAGAGTGAGTAGACGAGAGAAAAGTGAGCTACAAAGTGTTTTTCTATTCATTGATATTTTTATAGGTTAGAATTGCTATTTTTGGGCAATTTTGGGATTGTTTTGCTTTATTTTAGCCTTTTTCTAGCAAAAAATATAGAAAAAAATCCATAATCTAGATAAAAACACAACAGAAGAGATGCCTGATCAGAGCAAGGTAAAGAAGACATAGAAAAAATATGGAGTGCAAATTTGACATGGCAAAAATGGCCATCGTCAAGACGGGACCTCCAAAAGGAGAAATTTGCAAAAATTGTAGAACTCGAGCAAACAAGGTCCAAATCAGGAAATTTGCGAGCCTAAACCGCATCTCGCAAAAATTTTATTTACACAGGTAAAAGATGGAAAAATTTCATGTCAGAGCCTCGATCACATATAGGGAGGCTAGGAAAGAAATCTCTCATTTGAATCATTTTCCATTGTGTGTGTGTGTGAGAGAGAGAGAGAGAGAGAGAGAGAGCTCCCTACAGCATCTGAGACTTCCAGGAGCTCATCCATCGTGCATGCTCACCAGATCGACATCAGATATGAGAGGTATGCTCGTCAACACTGAATACAAGTGTTGTTTACTTCAGTTAGTCGCAAAACCTCGCCAGCACCACCATCACAACCTGTGCACACATACTGTAGACCGGTTGTTAGGAAGACCTAGAGGCCACCAAATGGAACCAAAATTGAAATTCACAATGCCTATAGCTTAGGGAACAAACCTATAACTCCAGATAGCACAAAAGAATCATCCCAAAAAACCCTAATTTCAAAGGGCCTGCAGAAGGACAGCTGACCCAAAGTGATCGGAAATGAGCCAAAACTCATAGGTAGCATGCTGTCCAATAACCTCGACAAACCAACCGAAGGGTTAGACCATGAAAAAGTTAATCCAAGGTAGACTTAGAGCCTCTATCTGACAAAGACTGCGCAAAGCGTCACGAAGCTCTAACGGGCCAACCAGGTGACCAAATGACACCAAATTTGACAGGGTACATCCTAAGGATGTCAACTACGAGTTGGAATGTTTCCACTCAAGAAGAAGCACTTCCACGAGGACAAACGCCAACAACAGGCCAGAAAAGAATCCAAATGATCGTTCTTGGTGACGTAAGCACCAAAAGAACAACCGACTGCTCCGACGGAAGGTCAAAAGGAAAGAAAAGTTCAGCTTGAGTCATACAATGACAGAAAGTACGGTGACCATCACCTAATTGGTCTACTCCGATTCCAGAAACAGCTAAGTGCTACCAACAGGGAGTACACTTTCTGAAATTGGTTAAGACTTAATGTGTGTGTCTAGGAGAGCCTACAAACATCAGGGGAACTAACAAACTACAAAAAGAGGAAAAAAATGACAACTTAGTGAGTCTATCGCGATAGACTCACCAATACACATGGAAACAGGGAAAATTGATTTTGACTTAACCAATGGGACTAACTAGGCCTATTAACCCCAGATATCAAGTAAAATTGCAAATATTGCTCCATCTTGACAAACTTATTAGTCTATCGCGATAGACTCATTAATCTATCTTGGGGTGGACCTTTTCAAAAATCCTCTCAGGGGCAGGCTTATGACAGTATATGAAGGCACTACACCAAATTTGAAACAAGATAGACTCTTAAGGTAAGGGGAGATAGACTTGACAGATGGCTCAGAATTAGAACAGGACAGATAAAGTCTAGATGCACATGTGAGAGGCCAAGGGACCTCATATCAACTAGAAGAAGGCAGACAATGGACCACAGATCAAAAAGAGGATAATTTGAGCATAACTCCCAGTCTATCGTGATAGACTAAGCATAATGACACAGGGCCATTTGATCCAAAAATTGGAATCAACAGTTGGCTTCAGCATGGTGCAAGAAGGCTACCCACAAAGTTTGAGCCCAAAACAACAAAAAAGAGGGAGATAGCCCAACAACTCCTTGGAGGGATTCTGAAGAAATGAAAGTTGATCCAAAAGGGGGTCACTTGACATCCATTAGAAATGGAAATGAAATCAGTTCATATATAGGCCATGGGGAATCTGAGTGTGAAGTCACATGTGAAGAATAACTCCCCTATGAGAAGATAGCGAGTCTATCACGATAGACTCAGCAAAGTGTGAACTTGGGCTGATTATGAAACGTAACCATATGGAGAGTTTGGATACCCTATTCACATGTACCACACAAATTTTCAAAGAATTTGGACACATTCTCCTTCATCAACAGCATTAATTTGAAGCTGTCAGAGTTGAACACTAAAAAGACTTGTCTATCTGCTAACATTTTCCACTAACTCATCTTGGGACTAAGAGGGCTCAACTAGATGCATGCTTAAGTAATAATCAATTTAGAAAAGAGGTACTATGTTTATACATTAACCATTACTTGTGGATACAGGATCCATGGATGCTTCTCCGGGAAAAAGAAAAGGCAAGAACCTGGCAACGGAGTGTGCATTACCCTATACACTTCTACACAATTCATTAAAGCCAGCAGTCACATGGATACCTGTAGAAGCGCAAGAGGCAGCAGCTTTCCAAATCTACCAAGGTTCCTATGTGGATGGCAAAGGAAATTTAGTGGATATAGTAATGATCCCCAAGGAGGCAGAAAACTACCTGAAAAGATCACCGCAAAGATCATGGCTGAAGAAAGTTGGCTTATGGAACTTTGTTTCACTACCACTAGTGGGAATAGATTTCAAGAGGGTACAATAACTAATTGAGACTATCCAAGAAGACAGAACTTGCAGGGTTGCAGGCATGGATAATGAGATGATGGAGATTCAGATCACCAAGGAAATCATCAAAGAAGCGTTAAAATTGTCTGATCAGGGAGCCAACATGAGAGAAAGAAGGAAGAATCTCACAGTCTGCAAAGATCCAAACTACCGTCTTTTGAACTCATAGCAAACCCAGAAGTGAGGGAACTGACACAGGTATACAGTCAATGTTTGTTGAGCTACATCAAGAGACCGCCTAGATACACTACACCACACGGGGTCATCTCAACAACAATGACCTGGGCTATGGGAATGACACATGATTTATATATAGATCATGCATCGTATCTATTTGAGGAAGTCACAAAGCTACAGCAGGACAAGCCAAATTATATTGCAGGAGGAGAAGTACTCACCAGAATGATATACCGTGCCATAGGAGCGACAAATCAGCTACCACCTGCTCCTCAACAAAATGACTGGCTGGTGCTACGAGAGAATATTGAAGATAGACCACAAAGGCGAGTACCTCCGTCTACTAACACCATTGGAGGACGCACGCTGGAAAGAGTCACCAGAAGTACACAGGAAAAGAGGGAAGAAGAAAGAAAAGCTAAAGAAGAGAACTTGAGATTAAAGAAGTGGAAAGCAGAAATTGAGAACAACACCAGATTGCAGATGGTAGCAAAGATGGAAAGAATGCTAGAAGGATTTTTACTAGAAAGATCTCTACGAGGCGATGTAGACGCCACTTGGAGACCCTCTAGTAGCACTTACACATTAAGAACAAAGAATAAACACAATCCAGATTTTGAGCTGGATTGGTTTGAGAGATACATCCAAGAGAGGAATGCTACGGATGAGCCAGAACTGCCACTTGAAGAGGAGGATCTCCAAACCTTAAGAGATCAATTGAGGCCAACTACACGAGATGAGGAAACACCACCTCCATCTCCAAGGCCAGAGACAAGTGAAAGGCAACCAACTCCACCTGTTGACTCTCCTCCGCATTCAGAGAGCTCACATCATGATGAGAGAGTTCCCACACCACCCAAATAGAGAAGAAGAAGAAAGGACAGATGGCCATCTAAACACTGGAACAATATCACACCTTGATAAAGGCAAGCACATAGAGGTAGATATGACAAGAGAAAAAGCTTCCTCCTCTCAAGAAATTGAGTTGGAAGCTACTATAAGCCTGTATTTACAGTCAATGGAGACTCTACTAAACCAAATAAGACTGCACAGTCATCAGAACAGGGCTAACAAAAAGAAATTGGAAACAACCCATCAAGAGGTTTTGAACTTGCAAGTGAAAAGAGATGACAACCTTAAACTGATCAGCATTAAAGATGCTGAGATCTTGGGTCTCAAAAGCAGAGTAAACGTTCATAGACCGCTTTTGGCGTGTACAAAGTAGCCTTTATATGCATGTTCATATGTACAAAAAGATGTAAATACATGCATTTGGGAGCTTTGCAACGTGGTTTCAAGTTCGGAAAAAGGTGCAACGTGTGCACATTGTAAATATGCGTGCTTGCGTGTCGGCAGTCAAGCATACGTACATGCCTGGATAGGGTATCGGGGCCTTGGATATAGTTGTAGCTGGCTTATTTTGGCTCTATATAATGTTTTTGAGCTTTCTAGAATGGAAATAATGCAAGTGACAAGTGTGGGTACTCTCATCCCGCTCGAGAAGTTTGACACATGCGATAACTGTCTATTTGCGGCGCCTGATCTGCGGTGATACGTGCATCGCCCTAGAAGTGGTCAAAAATGGAATGTGGGGATTTGGAAATGTTCTTTGGGTCTCAAGGATAAAGAGTACAAAATTTGGTGAATTTTGGAGTCCGTTTGGGGTTTTACCCGTGAAAAATGCCCGCCAGGGGTCAAAACTGGTTAAAACTGGGCCAAGAAAGGTCAAAAAATGGTAAAAAAAGGTGTGAAATGGCTTGAAATTGCCACATCAGTGACACTGCCATGAGTGCTTGGGCTGAAGGAGCATTTTGGAAGCCAGGTTTGGGCACTTTCACCTCTCTGTGTGGGGAAGGAAGCAGGGTTCCTACAGGTGGTCTAGTGCAGTCCCGTTGCGTTCTTGTCCTGTTTTCGAGTGTATGGAGGAGTGAATGAGAGCTTTCTCTCTTCAATTTTGCACTTGGGAGAGTCTATGGAAGTTCTGAGGTTTCCATGGATGTGTGTGTGAAAGGAATTGAGGGAAAAAGGTGCGGCTTTCTGCAAGACTATGTGACCCTGTATCGGTGCCATTAGGGTTGGCGCTACTCCAAAGAGTCCAACAGAGTGGAGTTTGGTGAAGCTTTTGCAATGGTTTGAGAGTGGCCTTTTGTGGCTGGAGTTTTTGGGTTTTTGATGGTTTTTCTTGTATATTTTGGTCACCATCAAGCATGATATCCAAGGTTGATCACCTCGACTCACCTAGTAGTGTCTGCGGGCAGGCAAGGGCTTGTAGGTCGAGGCATTTGGAGTTTGAATTGAGTTTGTGGGTAGAATTTTTAGGGAGATTTTGAGTGGTGGTGAGTGAGGTGAGGAATTTAAGTAAATTCCTTGTATTGTGTTGAGTTTTCTGGGTGTGTGAGTGTGCACACGACATGTTTTGCTCCATCATCCTTTGGCGATCCCGCTGGGGAGCGGAAATTTGCTGGTTGTGCACACAGGTGAAGCGGTTTTGCTGTGTAGTTTGAGCTTCATTGAAGAAAAGTGGTGGTTTGGTTGAGGTGCAAGAATTCAACTTTTGTGGAGTTACTCACGCAAGGGAGAAGCGACTCCGAAGAGATGGATTATAGTCGGCCAGTGTTCACAGGGAAGGAGGATGTGAAGGACTGGATTGCGGATTTCGAGTGGCATACGCTTGGTATGCACATTGTGAATGACGAAGCCAAGCTTCATGTATTTCCTCTTACGCTCAAAGGAGAAGCTCGGGAGTGGTTTGAAGGTTTAGAGGAAGAAAAAAAGCAAACATGGGAGCAAGTGAAGCTGGCAATTTTTGACAGGTTTGGGAAGAAACTAACCGCAACAGAAGCGACAACGAAATTGAGAGGTTTGCAGCAAGATGTTCATGCTAACTTTAAAGATTTTTTGCAACACTTCAAAGGACATTGGGTTCAATTAGAGGCGGCATCCCAAGTACTTCCAGGGTATTTCTTTAAAGTGCATCAGTTTATGGATTGTCTCCATCCAAGTGTAAGGGAGAAGGTCGATCAAGAGGAGCCTGCTACATTTAAAAGAGCTATGGAAATTTCCAAGGCCAAGAGCAAGAAGATCAAGAGAAGGTGGGGGCAAGGCATGACACACGCTGAGCTAGTTGTGGTGCAACCAATGGTCCCTGTGACAACGGATGATAGAGTGGAGAGAGTGGTTCAAGGTCCAGATCCTGTTACGGCCCGGGTTCTACATGATCTTGTCACTCAGTTGCAAGAATTAAGAATTAACATAATGAATAGAAACCAAAGAGAAGAGCGGCCAGCTGGGAGAGGTAGGGGACGAAGGCTACAAGGTAGATGCTACAATTGTGATGAAGAGGGTCACTACGCCCCTGATTGTCCTGAACCACCAAGAGAGAGAGGAGGGATATACCCCTTATATGGATGTGGTCGAGGAAGAATAGAAGAGAATCATCAAGAGCGGGCACTAGAAGCACCGTCGCCACAAAAACTGTTTCCTAGAAATGGAGAAGGTAGGGCTGTCAACATCATTACCCTTGAGCATAAAGATGTGGATGTTTTGGCCAATAAGAGAGCTAGGCATGATAGGGAGAAAGAGACAGAAGAAGAGAGGGAAACAAGAGCAGGAAAAGGAAAGGCTAAGGTAGAAGACAAACCAGAAAGTAGCAAGAGGCGGCAAAGAAGGAAAATTGGTCCAAAGGACTACCTCCTTGGACAAGGTGTTGAAGACTATGATATTGTTGACGACATACGAAATCAAAAGGCAAATATATCTTTTGGTCAGTTGGCGGCTTTGAACGCTAAATTGAAGAGGTAGTGGACCAAGTGTGTGAGTACGCGGCTTCCTTCCAAGAAGTAAAAGCGTCAAAGCATGGTGTCATCTTTGAGGGTTGGTCACCCAGTGGATATGGTGCCAATAGTTGAAGCTATGCTGGGAAAGAAGACGGAAGTGCAAGCATATGTGGATGGTGGTGCCCAAGTGTGTGTCATGACCGAGGCTATCATGAAGGAAGCAGGTGTTAAGATGTCAGTGAATGCTTCGATCGGTATGAGGATGGCCAACCACAAAAAGGCAAGGTGTCTTGGAATAGCTGAAGATGTGAAGATAAAAGTCTTGGAGATTGAGTGCTTGGTTGATTGCTACGTGATGCAAGCGGGTGATAATGCTTATCCGATCATTTTAGGGAGGCCATGGCTTATAACTCCTGGTTCTAAGAAAGATTGGGGCACGGGCTTAATCATCATCCCCGACAAAGAGAAAGGAAGGACCATTGTCTACAACATGAAGACACACGAGAGCCGTACACAGCCCCTATTGGAGATGCAAGATACAGATTTGACAGAAACTACGTCATATGATAGTGATGCGTCATCTACGACATCAGAAGAAAGTGTAGAGGAAGGATTGATGCAATTATGTCTTGATCTTTTCGGGATAAGTGTTGAAAAGGAAGCATCAATGCATGATGTGAAGGTCAAGGAGGAGAAGGATAGTCCAAAAGAAATTGTAGAGCCTGCCAAGGTGAATGTAAGGAGCATGCTAGGAGAGGACTTGACAGAAAAAGAAAAAAAGGAGTATGATGAAATGTTTACAGAGTTTCCAAAGCTATTCGCCACTGAATATACAGAGTTGCAAGGAGATAAAGCATTCGATCATAGAATCAATCTAAAAGAAGGTGCCAAGCCAAAGTTTCAAAAGCTTAGGAGGTTGGGGGTCATTCATGAGAAGGCACTTCATGAAGAGGTGACGAAGCTTTTGGAAGCAGATTTCATCTTTCGAGTGGAGGAGTCTGAATGGGTCTCTCCAGTTGTTATTGTGCCCAAGAGGAACGGAAGATTTAGGATACGTGTTGATTTCAAACCTTTGAATGCTGCAACAAAAAGGAATCATTATCCACTACCCTTTCTAGATGAAATCCTCTATCAGGTTGCAGGTCATGAACGTTACTCAATCATGGATGGATTTTTTGGCTAATTTTAGATCTTGATAGCGATTGAAGATCGATTGAAAACCACCTTCATTACTCCTTGGGGTTGTTTTGCCTACAAAAGAATGCCTTTTGGGCTGGTTAATGCATATGCTACCTTCCAAGGATGGATGAATAGAGTGTTTGGTCCCTACTTGGGTAAGTTCATTCGTGTTTTCATGGATGACATTGGGTGCTCACCACATCGAATCTTTTTCCTGATGTAGTACAACATTTGAAGCCTAGCAAGCGCATCTTAAAGTGGAATTTGGAGCTTCAAGAGTATGAGTTTGAGTTTAAAGTGGATCATTCTGTTAAAGCTCACTTGGCAGACATAGTGGTACATAAGGGGGGGGAGCTTCCATCTTACCCAAGGGTTGACAAGGATGATCATGAAGAGGAAGTAGATATTACAGATGCGTATACAATGATGTTTGATGGTGCATACTGGAAAGTTCTTCAAAAGGCAAGTGGTGGGGTAGTGATTAAGAACCCAAGAGGCGATGTAATCTTTTCTAGAGCTTATGATCTTGATGAAGCTGAAAGTAACAATGAGGCCGAGTACCTCACGCTTTTCTTTGGGTTGAAGCAGTGTGTTGAGTTTGGACTGAAGAGGGTCATTGCAAAAGGGGATGCATTGCTAGTCATGAATCAGTTGCTTGGTTTGTGGAATGTTAAGAAAGACAATTTGAAGAAGTGGTTCTATGGCATCAAGAAGCTTTTGCATGAGTTTGAGAAGATACAGTCTAAGCATGTTCCTCGTGAGCAGAATAAAGAAGCTGATGAGTTGGCTAGGGATAAGTTGGATGCCTTGGTAGCTCCTTTAAAGGTCAAGGAAGCCTTGTATGCAGGAAGGGAATCATTGCAAGATGTAGAAGTATTTCTTGGTAAAGGGCAATGTCCAGAGGGCATGTCAAAAGTTCGGCATTAGAGAATAGTTGCAAAAGCAAGAAACTACATATTGGTAGGTGAGGATCTCATGATTTATGGCAAGGATAGAATTTTGAGAAAAGTGCCGTACAAAGAAGAGATAGGCTTGATTTTGGAGCACTGCCATGAAGAAACAGGCCATCAAGGCAAGGATCAGGTTGTCTTTTGTGTTTTAAGAGCAGGTTACTATTGGCCCTCTATGACGAGAGATGCTTATTTTTGGTGCAAGTCATGCCATGAATGCCAAGTGTTTGCAAATCGGAAGCCTTTGGCTGAGCCTTAGAAAGCTATAATGTCTTTTGATGCATTTGCAAAATGGGGAGTAGATGTTGTAGGTCCAATGCCAAGAACCAACAATGGCAAAAGGTATATCCTTGTGGCTGTGGACTATTTGACAAAATGGGTTGAGGCAAGAGCAGTAAAAGATGTAACAGCAGGAAGAGTGGTCTCTTTTTTATATGAACAGGTGTGTTGCAGGTTTGGAGCTCCTGTGGTTATCATTTTTGATCGTGGACCAGGGTTTAGGGGAAAACTTGTTGCTGCTCTCATGGAGAAATTGAAAATTCAGCATAGGCATTCTTCTCCTTACTACCCACAATGCAATGGGTTGGTTGAGAAGTGCAATGGTCAAATTGTGAAGATGCTATCAAAGTATGCTAGAGAGCATCCTAAAGAGTGGGACTTGGACTTGGAAAAGTGTTTGTGGGCTTATAGAACTGCCTATAGAGTGTCAACACAGTTTACACCATATGAACTTGTTTATGGAAAGAAAGCTCTTATGCCCATACAAGTGCAGCTGGATGCCTTGAAGTTGTTGTGAAGAATGCAAGGTGAGCATAGTGACAAGCTGCAAGAAAGAATTCTTTCTCTAGAGTTGTTGCGAATGAATAGAGAGAAAGCCAGTGATTATTATCTTCAACAAGTAGAAACAAGGATGGAGAAAATGAATAAGAGGCTTCCAAAGAAAGAGATCAAAGAGGGAGATCTGGTGATGAAGTATGATTCTCGCTTGGACTTTACTTTTCAGAAGAAATTGAGGGACAAATGGTTGGGTCCATACAGAGTGAAGCATGTATTTTCTAATGGCACCTATGAGTTGGAAAAATTGTTTGGTGAACGTTTGTGCTATAGAATAAATGGTTATAGACTGAAGAAATATTTTGCAAGGAATGTGGTTCCAGATGCAAATAGTCTCTTGGTTGAGCATAAATGCTCTACCTAGAGGGTGGACAATGATGATAGACCGCTTTTAGCGTGTACAAAGTAGCGTTTATATGCATGTTCATATGTACAAAAAGATGTAAATACATGCATTTGGGAGCTTTGCAAGGTGGTTTCAAGTTCGGAAAAAGGTGCAACGTGTGCACATTGTAAATATGCGTGCTTGCGTGTCGGCAGTCGAGCATACGTACATGCCCGGATAGGGTATCGGGGCCTTGGATATGGTTCTAGGTGGCTTATTTTGGCTCTATATAATGTGTTTGAGCTTTCTATAATGTAAATATTGCACGTGACAAGTGTGGGTACTCTCATCCTGCTCGAGAAGTTTGACACATGCGATAACTATCTATTTACGGCGCCTGATCTGCGGTGATACGTGCATCGCCCTAGAAGTGGTAAAAAATGGAATGTGGGGATGTGAAAATGTGCTTTGGGTATCTAGGATCAAGCATAAAAAATTTGGTGAATTTTGGAGTTCGTTTGGGATTTTTCCTACGAAAAATGCCCGCCAGGGGTCAAAACTGGCCAAAACTGGGCCAAAAAAGGTCAAAAAATGGTAAAAAAAGGTGTGTAATGGCTTGAAATTTCCACATCAATGATGCTGCCATGAGTGCTTGGGATGAAGGAGCATTTTGGAAGACAATTTTGGGCACTTTCACCTCTCTGTGTGGGGAAGGAAGCAGGGTTCCTACAGGTGGTCTAGTGTAGTCCCGTTGCGTTTCTGTCCTGTTTTCGAGTGTATGGAGGAGTGAATGACAGCTTTCTGTCTTCAATTTTGCACTTGGGAGAGTCTATGGAAGTTCTAAGGTTTCCATGGATGTGTGTGTGCAAGGAATTGAGGGAAGAAGGTGCGGCTTTTTGCAAGACTATGTGACCCTGTATCGGTGCCATTAGGGTTGGTGCTACTCCAAAGAGTCCAACAGAGTGGAGTTTGGTGAAGCTTTTGCAATGGTTTGAGAGTGGCCTTTTGTGGCTAGAGTTTTTGGGTTTTTCTTGTATATTTTGGTCACCATCAAGCATGATATCCAAGGTTGATCACCTCGACTCACCTTGTAGTGTCTGCGGGCAGGCAAGGGCATGTAGGTCGAGGCATTTGGAGTTTGGATTGATCTTGTGGGTAGAATTTTTAGGGAGCTTTTGAGTGGTGGTGAGTGAGGTAAGGAATTTAAGTAAATTCCTTGTATTGTGTTGAGTTTTATGGGTGTGTGAGTGTGCTCACGACATCTTTTGCTCCATCAACGTCCTCAAAGAAAATTTACAGGAGTCAGAAAGTTTCAATGCCATTTGTGAAGATACCATCAATGTGTTTCTTGAAGATGTCAATGATAGAGATGAACAAATCCAGAGGTTGCTGGCAGAAAATCAAGATGCCCTGGAGACAGTCAAAAATTTACAAGTCATAATTGATGACTTACAAATTGAAGTGAAGGATTTGAGAGCAGTAACGGACATACAGGCAAGGGAGATAGAAAGAGCAAAGAAACAAAAGACGCTGCTACCAGCAACACCAGTGGTCCAACCGCAAGAAGACATGGAGGCACTGAAGAGAGAGCTGGAATTGGAAAGAAAATAGAGGTTAATGATATCTGAAAGTGCACTTAGAGCTGAGGATCGGTTGCAAAGGCAAATCTCGGATTGCAAAGTGAACAACAACAAGGACCAGCTCAGGACAGTGAAATAGAAAGCCTTGTTTCCAAGTCCATCAAGGAAGAAAATGAGAATCTTCACAACAGAGTAAAAGAGTTAGAAGAGGCTGCAGCCCAAAAGGTGATGGAATTTCAAACACTCCAAATCAATAATCGAACAATGGCTACACAAATTGCAAGTCTCCAAACTGCAAGCAAACCCCACGCGTAGGTGCGGGTGCACATGGTGCAAGCGGCCACGGATTTGGCTGGCCTGGCAGAACTATATGGAGGTGATGATGACTATGAGGAAGGATCAGAGGACCATGGGGCCCCTGATACATAGAATGATCAGGTTGGCTCCAACAACCAAGAAGAAGACGAAGATTCAATCACAAAACTTGAAAAGCAGAAGCTGGCCGAAGAGATGGAAAAGAAGTCAGATATGATGTGGTACAAGGCCATGAAACTAGAGAAGGAGATGCTACGAGGACTCTCCAAATCAGGCAAGATAGCAACAAAGCTACGGGAAGAGTGGAATGCCTCGATGTTATCCTATGCTCTGTTGAAATATGAAACACTGACACATCAACGGCAACTAGAAAAGGAAGAACAAGTGCCACTATTTGAAGGAGAATTATAGGTTCGGGAACAACAAAGCAGAATCATAGATAGCCAGCCAAAGTGGGAGGTGTCAGTGGCTTTTGGATCATCCTAACAACCTGATCCACTTAGTCAATTCACCACCTGAGCTCAGAGATGATTGAATGTTTTGCCAACACTAAGAACTTATACTTACAGCCAACATAAAGCCTTACAAAGCAGAAATCCCACATGGCTGAACTATCCAGTTTTTCCAGGACCGGCTGAAGGAGAGAGACTATCTGGTTCTTACATGGTGAAAATCCTTCAGGGCACCATTGCGGAATTTGGAGACTCTCACGACCTGTCCTGGAAAATGCTTTGTAAAATAGCTCGGACGTTTTTGGCCTGTCTCATAGCGTTTTCAAAAAGCTGGAGTTCAGAGTTCATGAATACGGAAAGAAACATATCAGAGCTATCATATGATCTAAGTGGGCCACCTACAGAGCCAGGTTTGTACGCATACTTCAGACGGCTCATGTTTTTGCCCAGCTACCATCTTCAGACATTCGAAGAAGCATTTTACACCAGCTTCTTCATGTACAAGTCACGAATTTTTGGGCCATTAATGGCGAGCGAATCCATGATCAGATACGATGCATTTCTACATCAAATAAACCAGGAAGAAAGGCAAAGACATTGAAGACAAAGCCAGTCATGTCGTGGTAGACATGAACTGGGGGGGGGGGGAGTGTTGGATCCCAACAATGATATAAATCCCCTTTGTAATGACTATCAAATTCCCTTTGTAATGCCAATGATGTCTACTGTCTTTATCCAATTGTTTGGATTATGTATAGATTTATTAGTTGATCGGGATGCAATGCGTTTCCACTTTGTAATTATGATGAGTAGAACTCAATTAAAACCCCATGTACATTTTGAGCTAAGGTGACTAAAGTATAAAGGTCACCTTAGAACCATTTTTGAATAACATTATTTTTCATTAATTCTGCGTCATACGAGTCTGAGAGAGTGAGAGAGAGAGTGTGATCTTATCCTCTTCGCTACACGCATCTCCCTCATCAGAGCGACACACCATGACGTTAGCCTCTCCAAGAGCTACGCGCCCACGCCATGCATTCGCATCTTCGAGCTGTTCGCGAGCGATCCTTCCACGAGCTTGTTTTGCTTGTAAGTAGCACAAACAGTGTCTGTTTTCAACAATCAAGTACTTTATGGAACGAGGGAGAGATTAGCTACGCATAGATACTCATAGACTTAGGTTCCACACCTCAATACTCTACTACACATACAGGTCCGTTGTACACAACACAGAGAGAGACAGAGAGAGGTGACATACCTTTGTGGGAGAATGTCGGGTCTTTGTGGAGGAGACTTGTTGGGCTGCATTCCTTGGGCTATTTCTTAGGTTTCTATCCATAGCGAAGGATAAGAAGCGTGCACAGGGGGATTTAGAGTGAGCTGAGAAAGGCGCAGAAGGAGAAAGGCACAGAGATATGGAGAAGTACAGTCATGAAAACACTTCAGATTGAACATTCGTCTGACGTGGGCTCCACACGTGTTTTTGAATCCTCCACACGATTTTTAGTATTTTGTATCCTCCACATGAGTATTTAATTCAAACAATTCTTGCCCATAACACCAGTTTCATACCCCCTAAATTTTAAGCCTCGAAAAGCAACTTTCAACCGGTTAAAACCGGGCCACCTATTCATGCATCCACCTAAGTGTTTTTATTGCAAGGTTATGAGAAGGAAGTTGATTGAGATGTTGTTGGTGTGTTTTCTCTCATATAGTGGAGAAATATTTGAAGATATTATGTGTCATGGGTGCCATGATTGCTATTGGTGCTTCTCGTTTGAAAGAAATGTGTCAAGGTATTTTAGTATACCAACCAATAACCGATCAAACGAGATATCTTACACTCATTTCCATAGTTATATTTTGTTCACAAATCTATGGAAGCAGTTCAAAATAGAGAAGGATGGAATTCAAGTTTTTTACTGTTGTGACACTTATTTAAATGTCAAACATGAATATGACCTCTGCTGACTTTCATAATATCACTGTGACTAGAATGTATCTACTCCAGCATACTTTTTGAGATTTATAAGGTTTCAAGTAATGTATTGTTCAAAGGTCACATTTGTGGACATTTAGTTTGTTAAAATTTGGCTGGTGTAAAGTGTAAGAAAATAATTTCATGAAGTTGTTAAAGTCCATAAGACTTTTTTGTGGGTTTTCTAATTTGAGAATAGTTATTGATGGGTAGAATTAAGTTTTGGGAAGATCATCTCCTTTAAGTTGTCAATGTCCAAAAATGAGGGATTCCTAATTGGAAATATTACCAACATGAAAAAATAAGTTTTCTACTACTTTTCCCTCATGAAGATCATGTGTGAAAGTTCACTAATAAGGGTTTTCGGATGCCCATGTGGGGTCATAAAAGTCCCTACAAAGCCAAAAACTTCCTCTTTGAGAAGGGACTTTTGTTTGGGGGAAAAATATCCCACTAAGGGAATCTAATTGTCCTATGTGGGAGAGGAAACTTCCTTTAGGGAAACACATGGGACAATATAATACCATGTGTGAAAGTAATTTGGGAAACTACATGCAAGAGAATTTAGCTACATGTAAGAGCATTGGCCAATGCTCTATTGGGTTTCCAAGCGCAAGGGGTGTCTAGCTCGTGGGAACACTGCTTATCACATGCAGTTGCAAGTTAAGTTTGCATGACAGGTTTGGCTATATATTGTAAGGTATATTTACAAAGGAGTTAATACAAAAGTATAGCGTGTACTTTATCTTTTTAAGCTATCAAATTATGTCTCTCGCTCAGGTTGTGCACCACCCTTCTTGCCATGCTTCCTTCTTGGTGGCACCTGCCATAGCTGTGAGCTCATCACTTGGTATCAGAGCCCGGGTGGGCCACCAAAGCAAGGCAAGGTGATCCTTGGCACTGTCAAGCAGAGGTTCTATTGAAGAGCCTTAGGGCGTCTCAAAAGGCAAGCTCCTACATGTGCCTATCAACAGGGGTTTTGTTGAAGTGCTGGAGGCAGTGAAGACGTAGGCGTCTCAAGAGGGGGCCATAGGCGCAGATAGTTGGGAGACGGCTGCATATCAACACGATGATGAAGACAGTTGGGAGCCGAGTGCATATCAACAGGCTACCCCTAACAAGGTTGATTCGTTGTAGGTGGACACGCAGTTTAGGCTACCATATAAAAACGCAGCAACAAACAACTAAGCTAGTCAAGGCTGTGCTTCACAGAACCGTTTGTTTTCCAGGAGGGAGTTGATTTTCTGCATACCATAGACTCGTTATTTTTTAAAAGTTTTTTTATTAGAAATATCCTATTGAAGCTAGGGTTCACACATAAGGCCACGGTTCTCTTACATATCAAAAGCGATGTCGATAGTTGGACATTATTCAAGGGCAATCACACAAAGCGAGTGTTTCTTCGACCTTTCTTTGGCAATGAAAATCTTTCCTACCTGATATCACCAAAATTGATCCACATTTTGCTATGATGCTTTCTCGATAAGGAGTTTATCAAAACGTTGCAGTTCATTGCGCTCGCACAACTAATTGAAGATAGTGCTATGTCTACAAGATGCAACTACAGACTGCCTTCAAAGAAAATTTTCATTGAGCACTCGGTCCATCACCAACACAACGTACAAAAAGTTTTTTTCATTGTTAAGTGTCATAGGTTTATTTCCAATTTGGTATGTTGTCAATATCAATTTCAAAGCTTTGTTTTAGCCTCTCAGTTGTCGGTTACTGTCATGCTAAAAACTTTGTACGGGTTATAAACACTGCCACAAAAATAAAGTGTTAAGACCACCCTTTGTTGTTTTGGTTGGGTTCTGGTATGTCTCACACTGATGGTTGTTGTTTTGGGGGGTTTCTACTCATGGTTTCAGGTGATTGGACTCTGCCATGGTCTGTATCAAGTCCATAGTCAGTGGTTTGGGCTTGAGGGGGGGGTGTTGGGTTTCCAAGCCCAAGAAGTGTCTCATTCGCGGGAACACTGCTTGTCACATGTAGGCAGGTTCAGTTGCAAGTTAAGTTTGCATGGCAGGTTTGGCCATAGCTGTGATCTCATCATGCTCTTGCATGTAGCTAAATGTGACAAGGGCTTTCTGATGGCATCTTTTGATGCCAAAAGGCCCAATCAAAATCAGACTTTTTTACTGCAAGCGACGTACCATCAAACGGGAGGTTCTCAAACTTGAAAAAACAAGTGAAGTGCATAGTCTTGCTGCATGACCGCATAGAGAATCCCCCCAATATAGGGCAAAAAGTTGCCGACTAAGTGTAGGTCCTTAGAGCGCCTGTCCATACAGCACCCAAAATTGCCATTGTGCAGAGGTCCGTGGTTGCGTTTTGTTCCGCATACAATCCCATAGCGCAGCAAGCAACCAGTTGACGAACGCTGATTCGTACTAGCTGTTGATACTGTCCGGTCCCTGTGCTACCTGCAGTATCCAATTTATCGCCTGTTGACGGTGCGGAGGCGCTTTCAATTCTAGAGGGTGGTCGAAACACCCTCCACCCAAGAGGCGAAACCTTTCCCCCCTTTCTTTCAGCGGCGATCTCATCAGTGTATGGGATTTGCCTTAACTTTTGGATGGCCTTCCAAAACCACTACTAGAGGGCCTATGGGCAGGCGCTCTTAGTATCTGCTAGGAGCACGGGGGCTGGCTCTTCCATTGTTAGTAGGTGCAACCAAGTTTGGGACACCTTTAGCGGCTACTGCTGCACACCCCTCATTGATGCAGAAGCTAATCGATCCCCCGCTTGTCATCGTGAATATATATGGGAGCCTTGCCAAGTCTCCCTTATATAATAATATGCAGCATGAGGGCTCTGCTGCTACAGTGCAGATGATATACTACAGCTTTGGTGATCGCGTGCTCACTGGCTGTTGGACCTTTCTAATTAGGAGAGAGTGAAAAATTAATTAATATTGCTGGGTGGGAAGGATGACATAAGCCCTTTGGATGCATCAATGAATGAGTGAGAGAGAGAGAGAGAGAGAGAGAGAGAGGGGGGGGGGGGGGGAGGGAGGGAGGGAGGGAGATTGCTGACCACTGAATACTTAATTTCTATAGAGCGACGAAGAGAGAGAGAGAGAGAGAGAGAGAGAGAGAGAGAGAGAGAGAGAGAGAATGTGTGTCCTGCACGTAATAATATGGATGGACACCAAAGAACTGGTTCTGGATTTGCTAGTGTCTTTAGGTAGATATGGTTTTCTATGTGTGTGCATTCTAGAGCAAGAATGGTGGTGGCGGTGCAATGTTGCAACTATGTCTGCCCTTGCTGTAAGGCACAAAGGGGAAAGGAAGAGACTATCTGGATTGTGGAGGAAAAGCACGGACCTTGACTCCCTCTCGTTAGTTCTCTCTCTATCACTCTATGGCATTGTGTCGCATGAAAAGGGAAATATGTAGGGGACAAGGTTTACCAAAAGATGACTTTGGAAATACAATCTACATTTTGATTTCCCAACACTCATTTGCCCCTTTGTATGGAAGCTAAGGTCCCACACTTAGCCGAGAAATTCATGCCCATAATCTCATTGCTGCGTATCATTTAAATGCTATAGACCAAGAGATTTGCAATCGCTTACACACATAGACTTCATAGATTAAGAGGAAACAGAAGGATTTGGGGTGCATTTTTGTGGACTCGATTATCTATTGTGGAGGATCCCTAGCTTGGAGGTGCTATCAGCAAGGCTCTGCATTGCACTGCACCATCACTATCAGCAAGGCCGCTCTGCACCGCACTGCTCTGTGTCTATGTGGGCTGCTCTGCACCGCCACTATCAGCAAGGCATCATCTCTATTACATTGTTTGAGGATAGACTGAACGGGTGCCAATTGGTTGGACACGTAGCCGGACACCACATTTGTACTCTATTAGTTTTTCGAGCTAGTGTGTAAATCCTGATTACAAAGTAGTGGATCAATCCCCTGAGTTGTAATGCTGTAATGTTATTTGTAAAGGTCTGTGTGAGCCGACCACTGTCCATTTAGAAATCTCTAGGTATAAAGGTCAATAACCTTAATGTAAAAGGAGGCTAACCTTTAGAAGAAGAAGGGAGCTCAAAAAATGTACGCTCAAGCTACGAGCTGCTCCAAACTTGTAATCATTGCAAGTAATGAATGGGTAATAAGATTTCATTTTTGAAACTTGCATTGTGTTCCTCTCTCTTTTCTCTTCAATGCAAGAGTAAGAAATTCAAGTTTTTTTTGAGGTTCGCGACTACATGTCTGTGAGCTGTAAACGCAGATTTGAGTGCTTAAATCATTGTTTATAGTCGTTTTGACCATAGGAGAGTGTTCTTAGACCGTAGGACAATATTTTTGGCATGTTGTGTTGCAGTTTTTAGGACGTTTTTCATGATGGATCGTGATTTTGGTACCTTGTTGGATTAAAACTAGACTTGGTAGGATTGTGCCCATAGGTGTCCTAAACCTCCTCCTAAAGTTTCATTGTATTTTGAGTACGTTTGAGTGCCGAAATGGCGTGATGACATGGAGTTCTGAAAAAGGATATAGACAGATTTTCCTGATCGTTGAGTGTTGGTTTGCTTGTAGATTTGTTGTGTTTGCTTGTTAAGGTTCACTTCTTGAGATTGACGATCTCAAAGAGTCTTCATGCCCCATCCAAGTCACTTCCCTGAGTATTGACATTATGTTAGTACCAAAAAGCTATGCTGCAGATGTCCGTCGCGGCGACCCGCTAACATTGGTGTCGCTGCCGGGGATATGATCCTTGGATGGTGAGTGACCTAGCGCGTATTTAGAGCGTTCTTTTTTTAATATTTTTCTCTCTATTCCATTGACAGTTTAGCAGCGAATCAGCTAGACACGGGGTTTAGTGCTTGATAGAGCATAGAAGTCAAGGACTTGCTAGATCTATTCTTGAGAAGTAAAGAGGGTTGTGAGTGAGATAGCCAAAAGCATTTCATTCTCCAATTTTCTCTATGCTTTCAGAGTGTTGTTCCATTTTCAGTTTCGACTTTGTTTATACCACTATGTTTGTTTTTGTTTCATGTTTCATTTTAGTACTTAGGAGTAGGATAAGTAGAAACTACGAACATCAAATTTGGGCTAAAAGATTGAGGGAAAAAAGGGTGAAAACCATATTTTGGCAAAAATGACCATAACTCTGAAATTCTAAAATTTTGATGGTAGAGAGCTTAAAAGTGAGCCAAATTCAAAATTTTGTGGATCAAAGGCATCAATATACTCTCTAGAAGCAATTTGGAAAGTTTGGCCAGATTTTGTGGAGGAACATGGATCGCGATCCATGTACCTCAGAGACCATTTGGTGAAAAGTGACCAATTACATTGAGCATCAGGGGGATACTGCTCTGATCAAGTTTGCTTGGAAGAAAAACTCAAAAATCACATAAGAAAAAACCAGGGATTCAGAGACAAAAGTTGTGTTTTTTCAACTTTTTGGGGTCCAAATTCAAAAAGGGGTGAGATTTGGCTTCTACAGGGCATAGAGAACCAACAGAACAAAATTCATGAAAAAATGATGCCAAACATGGATCGCAATCCATGTACATTTTTGGCATTTGGGGCTTATATTTGACAAGTATATCCCTGATAACTAGTGGAACAACTTTGCCAAAAGGGACCATAGCAAAAAATTGAAAAAAGTTGGTCAAAATAGCCAAATACAGAAACTAGTCAAAAACCGCAGGGCAGGCAGAAAATCTCACTTTTGAGAAGTAAAAAGTTGTCCTAATTTAA
Organism: Adiantum capillus-veneris; assembly: GCF_014529385.1. Taxonomy (NCBI): domain Eukaryota; kingdom Viridiplantae; phylum Streptophyta; class Polypodiopsida; order Polypodiales; family Pteridaceae; genus Adiantum; species Adiantum capillus-veneris. Next base: position 93,998,269 of record NC_140934.1, read on the forward strand.
AAATATTTGGGGAAGAGTATCACCATAACATGGACTATAAGATGACCAAGTTTCATGTCAAAATGAGATAAAACATGGATCGCGATCCATGTACCTCATGGAAAAATTGTAAAAAAATTTTGGCTGAGATTTGAGTAGTAGATAGCTGGTATCATTTGGAACAACTTTCCCAAAAGAACTATATGCAAGAAAGTTGTAAAAAGTGGTCAAAAGAGCCATAAATAGAACATTGTCAAAACTGTCACAACAGACTGTAGAAGTGAGATTTGGTAGGGAAAAATTCATCCAAATACAAAAAAAAATTGTGAGCAGTCTACAAACATCATAAGCTATCAGCACTCCAAAAATTCAAGTCCAAAAGTGGTGGAACATGGATCGTGATCCATTTACCCCTAAGAAATTTTTGGACGGAAACTTTTATAGCCTGTAGCAAAGACCATTGTGAACAAAAGTCCCCAAAGAAATTTTGTCAAAAAGGTTCAAAAAGTGGGTGAAAAGGGCCAAAAACACTGCAAAAAGGAAAACCCTTTAACAAACTTAAAGATTGACTTTTTCTTGAACTAAGGTGATCCAAATCACATAAAAACATATAGCAAGCATCAGGAGACCAAGGGGAAGCTGTGTGCGAAGTTTCCTTACCATCTGACACACAGGTACATGGATCATGATCCATGTTCCTTTGTCACAGACTAATACCATATTTGCACCATAGGTAGCGGACGTCACAAGTAGTCTAGTGGTCTTTTCAAAACTGAATTTGGATATCAAAAAAAAAACCAAAAGCCCAGAACTGCCAAGTTCTTTGACAAAGGGCCAGAACTGACCTAACTTTCAATCTAGAGGTCCATTTTCAAAAAAATTGATACCATAGGACCTACTAATCATGTTGATTCTGATGGTACCAAGAAAAGTCAATTTGGACTCCAAACATGGATTACAATCCATGTACCTGTAGTGAAAACTTGACTTGAAATTTTTTAGATCAGTAGGCCATACACAAGGAAACATATCCCCAAGTCCAATTTTTTTTTAAAAAAGAGCGAATTTGGGTCAAAAGTGAGCAAAACAGGTGACAAACAAAAAACCATTGTGTAGACCTAGTGTTGGCTATTTGACCTATCAAACCAAGTCCAAATCCAAAAAGATTTGAGATTTAACTTGTGGACATAGTCAAGAACAAACTCCTAAGAGGACAAGTCCAGATGTGGTTGAACATGGATCACAATCCATGCACCTCAACCTCATAATTTGCTGAAAATTGGTATAGCACATGCATATGACCTTGTCTACACACATTAAAAGTTTGACAAAATTTGGAGTTTTTTTTTTTGACAGAGGAACATGGATCACGATCCATGTACCTCAGCATAATGGGGTATCTGAATTTATGATCTTGTAGACTACTTGAGAATATCCCAAATCTCAAGTTTGAGCAAAAAATATCTTTGGGAGACCAAGATACAAGCCAAAGTTCTTGTGTTCTAGTCCTGAAACTATTTTAAGTGTTGTTTTAAGTGCAGCTCACTAAAAGTGCTCTAACTTTTGATAGACAACTCCAAATTGAGTTAGGTATAGCTAGGAAGAAAGCTTGCGGGCAAAAGCACACACCCAAACTTTTAGCGTACCCAAATCCAAACTTTTAGATTTTAGAGCTGAGTTTCTTTAGGTTTCCTAGATCCAAAATTTTAGGGTACCCCAAGAGTAATTTCCGGAGACCAAAATGTCAAATTCCTTACTTTTGAGAGACCTTACCAGGGGCAGAAAGGGACAAGTTGCACTAAGTCGAAGTGGGCTTGTCAAGGACTATCTTGAGAGTTTTGAGTGAGCCTCAAACATGACAAATCATCCACCACCAGGGTTCTCTACTTCACTCAGAGACATGAAAAACGATGCAATGCTGACAATTGGGGGATTGGGAGAATACATAAAGGACAGGCACCCTCTGATCAACAAACCAAACGTGAGATTCATCAAAGCCAATGAATCCATGATAGTGCTTATAGATTATGCTCATGAGGGAATATATAGATTCACAAATGGGGATCCATATATCTTCTACAGGTGTGTAGAACCCAATGCCAAGGAGTTGACCACCCATAAGAATCTTTGTGCCTTCACATATACAGATGCCCACGGAGTGCAAGTTTTGATGGTAGATAAGTATGGAAGAGAGTACAAATTTATTGATCCAATTGACTTAGAATGATACACATACAAGGCTAGTCCGATCTCTACTTGTTTCCAGACAAAAATGATCCAAGAGCACATATCAGAGAGGATTCCACTGGAATTTTCTCCAAGACTAGAGGAGAGCATGAGAGACGTCTTTCCAAGAGACCGAAAATTGGTTAGATTGGTGACTGAACCACAACGATTCAGACCATACCAAGTGGCTCAATGTGTCCAGACAAAATACGATGGGTCAAAGGATCTATATGCTCATGTCTCACTCTTCAAACAAGTTTTGAGAGCTGAACAGATTGCTAATTTGCATACTCAGTATGAGGGATTTGAGTTGACATTAGAACAAGTTTTGAGAGCTAAATAGATTGCTGATTTGCATACTCAGTATGAGGGATTTGGGTTGACCATACCAAGTGGCTCAATGTGTCCACACAAAATATGATGGGTCAAAGGATCTATATGCTCATGTCTCACTCTTCAAACAAGTTTTGAGAGCTGAACAGATTGCTGCTTTTCATACTCAGTATGAGGGATTTGCCTTGACTTGGTTCCAACCACTAAATAGAGATGATTTTCTCAACATAGCACAACTCTTACAAGAATTTGTAGAGGAGTTCTCAAAAAGGGAGATCAAACACAACATAGTGTCACAAATCTAGACTTTTAAACAAAAAACGAACCAAAAAGTGAAGGAAGCTTTACTTCGCTTCAAACAATACATAGACAAATGTCCTATGAAAGAGCTACTGTAAGATGAGAGATTGTCAATTCTCTTCATAGAGGGCTTGAGGAATGAAACTCTCATAAAGGACCTACATTTGAAAGGATGCATGGCATTTGAGAAAGTCACTAGAGAAGCTCTTTATCTAGTTAACAATTGCAAGGCCTATGGAGATGTGACTGAAGATACAGACAACACGACTAGTAGCATCTCATCTCCAAAGAGCGAATCAACAACAAATAGAGATGTTCAAAATCCTTGGGAACCAGTCATTGATCAAGTGGTCAAGGGGGTAATTAGAAGGATAAATGAAGGCTACAAACAGAACCTAAATGTACGACATCCTCAATTGAGGAGATGTAATACTTGTGGAGGGGAACACCCCACTCCATGGTGTAGCACTCATCCAAATCCACAACGTGTGCTAGGGCAACAACCGCATCTTACAAATGATGGGAGAGTGATAGTCAACTACGCTCAACCAATGCATATGCCACAATCCATGAGAAACCAATACTCCCTGGATGCAAATACGCTCATGTTCATAGCCAATCAAGAGTATGGTTCAAAGAACAATCTTACCAGATAGGAACAACCATTGGCAGGACCACCAACTATGAAACAAGAAGGTCCATGCTATGAGAGTGGAGGTGATCATTGGTCATGAAGTTGTCCAAACAAGGGTCCACAAATATAACTATTTGTATTCTATAAACGTTGTGGGTGGACCACCTACGCCAACACCGTGCTAAGAATCTAGACTACAAGGGGAAAGCAACAATGAATGTTGTAGGCGTGATGCCTTCTTCAAGCGGATCCGAGGTAGAACTCACAATACCTTTAAATGTGATGACTCAAGATCAAGCTCAAGAAACTGCCAAAAATAAACCAGCTAAGGAAGCCACATTGCCTGTTTAAATAGAAATCAAGAACATATCGGTGAGAATAGGAAGAAAATCATGGAAAGCCAAACGAGACAAAATGAGAGCAAAAAGGCTACAACAGAAAGATGCTTTGGAAACTGAACTAAATCAAACAAAAGAAAATTTTAGATGAGAGAAAGAAAGCAAAAAAAAAAAGCAAGGGGACCTAAAGAGTCAAAGACTAACTTGGGAGGTTCAGTCTTGGTCGACAAAGTCTTTGAACCTTTGGATGCAATCTTGAAAGCTTATGATGCTAGGTTAAAGGCCAACCAAACCCAAGAGGATAGATGGTTGACATATCCTCATCTAGGGTATGAAAAAGAGAGGTTGTAAATGTGTAAGGAGCTCATCCAAAAGGCCCAAGCTCTTATGGAACCACATGTTCCAGATGCTCCAAAACTGGAGTTGCTAATCTGCAAAAAAATCTAGGAATTGAAAATTTGTGTATTGTAAACAAAGAGGAAGATCTAAGAGTTGAGGCACCTTTAGATACAGGAAAAGTAGCCAATACCACAGATGGGGTGGGCTCACAAGCAGTGATGCCTATTCTAGAGGTAGAAGAACCATGGCCACAATCCTTATGGGAATCAATTAGAAACCAAAAAGATGGTATTTCTACCTTACAGTCAGCACCTATCCCTAAAATAAACATGGATCATGAATTTTTCGCAGGAGATATAAGATCTTTATATGGGATGCCAGGTCTATCGCATTTGAAGAGAGCAAACCATGCTCTCTAAAGACTTTGCCATCTTTCATAGAAGAACTCGAGACAAAATTGAAGGTCAAAATGGTACCTTCTTAGTGGAAAGACACACCAAAAATGATGGATACCAAGAGATTGCATGAATTGATGTCGTTCCTACACAATGCACACTTTATCTCTCAAATCTACAAAAAATTAGACCGCATCTATGGGGCCAAATGGGAAAAAACTTGGAAAAGATGGGGTTGAGAATCCCTTCACATGACCATCGTGTGCACAAAAACATGGATTACACCTCGCCTAAGAAGCCACTGACAAAGCCAATACAAGTAAATAAGGTGGGTGACTATTGTGCAGGTGAAGAAGGAAACGCCACCTTACCGCTTGAGTACAAAGGTATAAAGACGGTTGCTATATTAGATAGTGGGAAAGGAATTGCCATTACGACCAAAGAGATATGGAAAAAATGGGGAAAGCCTGCTCTTACAAAAACTTGAATGAAACTGCAATTAGCAGATGGATACGTGGAGAAACCGATTGGAATATTAGAACAAACCATTGTATCCTCATGTGGCATCGATTATGAGCACACCTTTTCCATAATAGATTTTGACGAGAGCAGCAACTTTGATATCATATTGGGTAGACCATTCATGCGTCAGCTCAAAATGGTACAAGACTGGGGCTATGACTATATCTACTTGAGACACAAAGAGCTTACAACAAAAATCAGTTTCAAAGATCATAGTTATAGAGATGTAGTGTGAACCCCGAGGGAAGACTTAAACTCCACAAATGATTTGGAAAGCAAAGCTCATATTTGAATGTACGGAGCTCTTGAGAGTGTAAGAAAGGAAGATTGCATCCTAGAGTGTTCAGTAGAAGATGAGACATATATTCCAGAACCATTTCCAGAGAAGTTATTTGAACCCTTTGGATGGGATCAAATACTGGCCACTCTTGATGTGTGCGTGAATGAGGTGACCCAGAATAAATTTTGCAATGAAGATGGGTATGATATAACTCCCTTATTTACGATAAATGTGTTGAAGGAAGCTAATGAAGTTTGTGAGTGTAAAAGCAGAAAAGGTGAGACAGATAGCTACGTCCTGGAGCATGGTGCCAAAGTACAAACGAAGGAAGTAGAGCAACCACGAGAATATGTCATCATTGACATACCTGAAGAATCGACAAAAGCTGTTTCAAAGAAGCCGACTCCAAAAAGAGTGCAAATGAAAGCAGATGAAGAAGAAAAGTTTCTAGTTTCAACATCAAATGCTCAACAAACACAAGATCAAGAGAAGAACAAGGATACGAGAGAAGATCAATTATCATCTACGCCAATCAAATTTAGCATATACGGAGAAACAGAACTAAAAATCACATGTTTAGCTGTGATAGATCCGGAAGCAACGAAAATCTAATGTCTTATGATATGTGGATAATGATGGGAAAGACACAAATCAAAGAGCTAGAGGAGATAGTGTACAAAAGTTCAAAAACTACGATTCCTAGCTTTGGAGTGGCAAAAGTTGTACTCAAGAGTATCAGGGCTTATAAAAATACTTTCCACATAATCCACTCCCATTACATCAAAGAGAGTCTGGTCTTGACAAAAAGCTGTAGGAACATCTTCTTTCTACCACAAGGAAAATCTTCAGCAAAAACACCATCAAAAACCTTAAAAGCACCTCAAGTCAATGCAAAGAAGGAGCAACCGACCATAACAGAAAAGGGTAAAGCTAAGGTACACACTGAAGTATATCAACCTTACAAGAGGACTTTACCCTCAATGAGCTTCCATCAAACTTCCCTCGAACCCTCTACATCAAGAGCCAAACCATTGACAATGTAATGGAAACCGAAACAAAAAGTTCATCAACCAAAGTTTCCATCACATCAAAGCATTAGGAAGAAGACCAAGAGAATCAACCAAGTGCTAGTATCCAAAGATCACATCCAAGTCAAAGACCCAATTTGAATACCTGAAGCACAAGCTCAGCCACAACAACAAAAGATGACAGGGTGGGTAGCATCAAAGGATTCAATCACTGCTCAAGGCTATTCCAAGGAAACACTAATATTTGGGCCAAAAAGCCTAAAGTAGTAGCGTGGACCTACCCACCTCAACCAACGAGTTCTACAAAGAACAAGATGCGTTATAAACGCAAGACAGATGACTCAAATAGGAGAAAGAAAAACCACAAATGGCAGAAGAAAAGACCTTCCAAGCAAGAAATGCGACAAGTTTGGGTTCCAAAGTGAGACCTTAGCCAAGCTACCCAACAAACACAGATGCAACAATAGATGACTCCAGTGAAGCTACTCAAAGCACAAGAGATTCTATGAAGGTAACACTCAAATATGGTTAGCAAAGATTGTAGCTATGAAGGTAACACTCAAATATGGTTACCAAAGTAATTCTATGAAGGTAACACTCAAATATGGTTACCAAATATTCTATGAAGGTAACACTCAAATATGGTTACCAAATTAATAGCGTGGACCTACTCACTTCAACCAATGAGTTCTACAAAGAACAAGATGCGCTATAAATGCAAGACAAATGATTCAAATAGGAGAAAGAAAAACCACAAATGGCAGAAGAAAAGACCTTCCAAATATGTAGCTATGAAAGATTATAACTATGAAGGTAACACTCTGTTAACCCTCACGGCACACGGACACCCTATGATCTATAAACGTTGTATTATTTAGAGTCAGGTACCAGGCTTGTCGGACCAATAGGAACAGGGTAAGGGTGATCGCCAATGACAGGCGCACTCTAACTGGAATATTCAAGGAGTTAGTTGGCTAAGTATGGGCGCCCAAGTGTGAATGGGGTGAGCTCATATAAAAGCCACTAAACCTAATTTTTACTCATTCTCTCATTGTGCAATAGAAGCTGCTCTTGCTCCATCTCCACCTTCTCCTTCACCATCCCCTTGTGTGTGTGTGTGTGTGTGTACGTGTGAGAGAGAGAGAGAGAGAGAGAGTGTGAGCGTGTGTGTGTGATCGAGCGTTGCGGCAGCACGACGGCGGCGAGGCGGTTGAGTGCGGCGTAGCGGCGTCTCCCTCTTCTTCGCGGCGCGGGAATCCTTCATTCGCCACTACGCAGGAAGGTGAGTTACACACCATTCTTCCTTGTGAGCTTGTCTGTTGTATGACTGTGTGCTAGGAGCCTTTGTGGCTCGCACACGGCGCGTAGCAAGTCCCTAGCCGTGATATTTTTGGCGCCGCTGCCGGAGATCTGCTGCGCGTGAAGCTCCAATGGCGACCTGTAAATTGTATTGAAGCTATTTTTTATGTAGGAAAGGCGCGGCTTAAGTTTGATTATTGTTATTATGCAAAAACAGTAGAGAAAGACACAATGTTGTTGACTGCATTCAAGTTTTCTGTGTTCTGTTAAGCTCTGTTTTGCTAGTTCTATTAAGCTCAGATTTCAGCTTACACAGTTAGCATTTCTTGCGTTTCTGCGTTTTCTAGTTTGCACTGCACAGTTCTGTCAAGTTTCAATTTTCTGCATTTTTTGTGTTTTCTGGTTTGTGCACAGTTAGGCGCACAATTAGTTAATTAAGCAGGTTAGTAATTAGGTGAACCACTGATTAGCAGGTCATTAGGTAGGTGGGACAGTAAATAGTTAGGTGAGGTCAACGCGCACCAAAACGCGTACCAAATAATAACCAAAAAATTAAAAAAAATAATCGAAAAATAAAAACGTGAGTGAGGGGGAGGTTATAAAAAAATCGAAAATATTTAAGCGTGAGTGACTGGGGGGATCACTAAAATTTTGATCGGGATCGGGATCATTTCCCCAAGCCCAAGCCCAAGCCCAGGCCCAGGCCTCAGTCCTCAGTTATATACTAGACTCACTCTTATATATATACCCTACCCCCTCAAGAGGGAATGAGAGCATGTGGGGCAAGTCCTCCACTCTCCTCCCTTCTCTTCCCACTTGCACCCTTAGACTTGCTATTTGGAGCCTAGTTCCCTAGCTAGGAAAAGACTGTTTTGGGCTTTTCTGGAGCAAAATAGAACCAAACGGTGGGCTGTAAAGCACAACGCGTCCCTCCTAGAGATACGCTCGTTTTGAGCTATCACACGGCCCATTCCACGACACGCTCTAAAAAATCTAGCAAAAAAACAAACAAAAAACATGCAAAAAACTAGTCACAAGGCCTCCTAGAGCAGCTTTTTGACACCTGAGGGTATCAAAAGCACATGCACTTACGCTCTGGGCGGGTGCTAGAACACGAGCATATTGAGGGTGCCTTTGTTCATACGGACACCCATTACCCATCCACGATAGGCTCTAGACCCTCAACGGGGACACAAGGTAGCACCACCCAAGACCCTAAAATAGCCGCTAGTGATTCCTCCTCCGACTCAGAAATCATGGAAGCATATGAAGTCGCGGAGCGGAGCGTGGGTCGACTCTCTCACACACACACACACAGTGAGCTTACACAGTACAGTACGCAGAGAACTGTTAGAAGGGTTATCTCCCAATTCCTTAGTATTCACAAAGAATAAGTTAGTATATACAAAGAGTTAGAGGTAAGCGAGTTAGGCGGGCGGCCGGCCATATCCGCATAAGAGGCCACTTGGGCTTTAATCCCAACACACCCACACACACAGTGAGCTTACACAGTACAATACGCAGAGAACTGTTAGAAGGGTTATCTCCCAATTCCTTAGTATTCACAAAGAATAAGTTAGTATATACAAAGAGTTAGAGGTAAGTGAGTTAGGCGGGCGGCCGGCCATATCCACATAAGAGGCCACTTGGGCTTTAATCCCAACAACCTCCCACTTAAAGTCCAATGTGGCACTTTAAGTAACTGTAAATCTATGAACATAAATGTACAAAGATTTACATGGCTGCCATCTATCCAATGCCCAATAACTCACGACAATGCACAAAGCCCTCTCCTGGAAGTCCCTTTGTGAGTAGATCAGCAGGATTGTCCTTGGTGTGGATCTTCAGCAGTTGTATCTGCTTGTCTTCAAGTACTTCCCTAATGAAGTGATATTTCACATCAATATGCTTAGTCTTCGAATGGAACACTGGATTCTTTGCCAATTGTATAGCACTTTGACTATCACAATATAACTTTGGCATATCTACTTTGATTCCCAAGTCTGCAACCAATCTACCAAGCCAAATAGCTTCTTTGCATGCCTCATTTGCTGCAACATACTCAGCTTCTGTAGTAGACTGCGTAACACAATCTTGTAATCGAGATCGCCATGATATGGCACCTCCAGCCAATGTAAAGACATAGCCTGATGTAGATCTCCTCTTATCCAAGTCTCCTGCATAATCTGAGTCAGTGTATCCTCTGACACTCAAATCCTGACTACCATAGCATATGCGCATACTCTTTGTATGTTTTAAGTATCTCATGATACCTTTCACTGCCTCCCAATGTTTCTTGCCGGGATTTGACATATATCTGCTAACCACTCCCACTGCAAATGCAATATCCGGACGTGTAGCAATCATTGCATACATCAAACTACCCACTGCAGACGCATATGGAATCTTATCCATTTCAGCCTTTTCTTCCTCAGACACAGGACAATCTTGTTTGCTAAGTTTCACATATGGTGGCAATGGAACACTCAATGCCTTTCCCTTCTCCATATTGAAATGTTGCAAAACCTTGTCAATATACTCTGTTTGAGATAACCAAATCAACTTCTTTGATCTGTCTCTCTCAATGCGCATACCAAGTATATGACTTGCCTCACCCATGTCTTTCATGTCAAACGATTTTGCCATCTTTGACTTCAAAGCTGAAATTTCTTCCAAGTGTTTGCCAGCAATCAACATGTCATCCACATACAAAATAAGGATCATCCAACTGCCATCCTTAGCCTTCTTTGTATATAGACAGTGATCGAACTCACTACGTTTGTAGCCTTGAGAAAGCATAAACTGGTGGAACTTATGGTACCATGCCCTCGGTGATTGTTTTAAGCCATAAAGACTCTTTAACAACTGGCATACCAAATGTTCCATGCCTTTCTCAACAAACCCTTCTGGCTGCTGCATGTAAATTTCCACATCTAAATCACCATGCAAGAACGTTGTCTTGACATCCATTTGGTGCAACACCAAATCCAATATAGCAACCAATGCAAGAAAGCATCTCAATGTAGTCATCTTGACCACTGGAGAGAAGACTTCATCAAAGTCAATGCCTTGTTCTTGCTTAAAGCCCTTGGCCACAAGCCTTGCTTTGTACTTTGGCTGACTATCATGAGCGGTGATCTTATACCTGTAAACCCATTTACAAGGTAGAGCCTTTTTGCCCTGTGGTAATTTAACCAACTTCCATGTCTGGTTTTTATGCAGAGCTGTCATCTCTGACTGCATGGCCAACTGCCATTTTTTCGAGTCAACCACTTGTAATGCTTCCTTGTAACAAGATGGTTCTCCGCAATCTGTGAGCATGACATAATTTAGAGATGGCACATAACGATCAGGTGGTTTGGAGACACGCTCAGAACGTCTCACCACAACTGATTCTGCCTCTCTAGCCACTATAGGCTGTTCCTGAGCCTGACCATGCTGTCTTGATGTGCTAGCACTAGGTCCATCTTCCCTGAAGACAACTCTTCTGATCTCCTCTATCTTCTCTGGCTTAGCGTGAAACTTGGCTTCATTGAAATGCACATCATTGCTACAAATAAGCTTTCTGGACTCAGGATCCCAAAGCCGGTAACCCATCTCGCCCGATTCTCCGTAGCCAAGAAATATACACTTCTTGCTCTTTGGTTCTAACTTATTTCTGAACTCCTTAGGAATATGGCTATAAGCTTCACAACCAAAGACTCTGAGATGCTTATACGAAGGTGCCTTGCCTGTCCATAGCATCTCGGCCACTGCACTCTTATCCAGAACCCTACTAGGAGACCTGTTGATCAAATGGACTGCTATAGCCACTGCTTCCGCCCAAAATCCATCAGGAAACTCAGCATTTGACAACATGCTTCTGACCTTCTCTTGTATGGTCCTATTCATACGTTCTACAACCCCATTCTGTGAAGGATTATATGGTGCAGTAAGTTCTCGCTTAATCCCTTTTGCTTCACAAAAGTCTTGAAAAGCTTTGGAAACGTACTCTCCACCATTGTCAGTTCTCAAGCACTTCAGCTTCTGACCACTCTGATTCTCCACCAGCTGCAAGAATGTCTTAAAGACCTTGAGCACCTCATCCTTGTGCTTCAAGAAGTAAACCCATACTTTGCGAGAATAGTCATCTATGAATGTACAAAAATACGTTGCTCCCCCTAGTGACAAACTAGGCATTGGTCCGCATAGATCACTGTGTACAAGAGCTAACCGTTCGTCCCTACGACTCCTCTTTGATCTGTGCGGTTCCTGTGTTTGCTTACCATAAACACAATGCTCACAAAACTCGAAATCTTGAAATGAAAAGCCAGGCAAATAACCATAATGAGAAAGTATTTCCATTCCTCTTTTTGACATATGTCCCAACCTACGATGCCACAGTGACACACTTGGCTGCTCAATCACATTAATTACATGGTTTTTAACCTCTGAAACATGTAAAGTGTACAGAGTTCCTAACTTGCTGCCATGTGCTACAGTCATCGAACCTTTGGAGATCTTCCAAGCGCTGTTCCCAAAAACTGTCACATAACCCGCATCATCCAACTTCCCTGTACTAATCAAGCTCTTTCGGATTGCTGGAGCATGTCTGACATTCTTGAGCCATAAAGAAGAGCCATTCTGAAACTTCAACTGCACATCTCCCACTCCAAGTATGTCACAAACCTGCTCATTGCCAAGTCTGACATAATCTTTAGTAGCCACATATGATGTAAACCACTCTTTGTGCGGAGAAACATGTAAAGATGCCCCTGAGTCGATAATCCAATCACTCATAGCATGTCCATCCTCTGCAGTCAAGAAAACAGAATCAAGATTGCTTGTAAGGAAGATGTCACCAGCTGCTATACCAGAATCACTGTCTGAACCAGATCCTGTGACATTCACCTCTTCAATCTTCACTGAACTCTTCTTTTCATCTTGCTCATAACTCTTTGTTTTGCCTTTTTCTTGTTTCCACTTCGTACAGTCTCGCTTCATGTGACCCTTCTTGCCACAATGGTGGCATTCTATGTCATCCTTTGACTTCGAATCACGAGACTTACTTCGGTTTTGTGCCTTCTTACCCTTCTTCTCTTTAAACTGTTGTCTCCCTCGAACGACCAAAGCACTATTGCCTTTGCCTTTGTCAATGTTCTTCCTGTTCACTTCCTCTATGAGCAAGCTGCCTTCTACATTGGCACTTGTAAGACCTTCTGGCGCGACAGAATTACTTAACGCTGTACGAAAAGTATCCCAACTGTCTGGCAAAGTGATTAAGAGAAACATAGCCTTCACTGAATCTGGAAAGACTATCTCCTGTGCTGTTAACTGGCTGAAAATTGTGTGAAATTCATTCAGATGATTTGACATGGCTGTCCCTTCCTTCATCTTCAAATCCACCAATTTCTTGAGCCAGTAAATCTGAGAAGTAGCACTTTGTTTCTCGTACATATCACATAGCTTTTGCCATACGCCATACGCTGTAGTCTCTTCTGCTACGTTGAAGTAAACATTTTCTGCCAGTGTCAGCATGATTGTGGAACAAGCTAACTCGTCAAGCTCTTCCCACTCATCTTCAGCCATACCTTCTGGTCTCTCCCCTTTGAGCTTCAGTGGCTTCACTTGTTTTTTCTGCACCAAAACCTGCCAAATCTGCTTCTTCCAGAATGGAAAGTTTGTGCCATCCAGCTTCTTTATGTTGTAAAGAGTCTCACTTTGAGAAGATGCCATATCTGCCAAACTGTTTACTCCTGAGAAAAATCCGACAGAGTTTCCCCTGTAAACTGGCCTCTGTACACAGTAAACAAGCTGTAATCAACAAGCTGAACACCTCTCCTCAGGAACTGTCAGTATTTTGAAAATTTTTTACAGAGTCTCCCCTGTAAACTGAGCTCTGAGAACCAAAAGATAGCTTAAAAACAATCATAAATAGTTGACCAGTGACAAATCCTGTAAGCATACACTGTCTCCTCTCTGGGCGATGACAGAACCTGTATCTGTATCAAGACTGAACCCTGAGCAATGCCTCAACGGCCTGACGCATAAGATGCAATCCAGTGTCTACACAAAGTCATACATCCTAAGGGATAAAAGTCGCCGAAGAGGATGCGTGTAGAGGGGAACTCCAGCAACCTAATCCACCTCACACTGGGTAACCCAGCCCCCAGTGCTTGGCTTCAAAAAACCTCACACACGACCCTCTCAGATGGCTCAACAAACTGCCCAGAACTAGCATACATCCTATAATAGACCAATCACTGTCCTATGACCACTGCGGCGGTCTGTCTGCTAGCGTGACTCACAACTAGCAGACCCACAATCACAGTACATCAATCTGCAATACATGCCAGTGGTGTCAAGCCATCGTATGGCCACACCTCCCCTGGAACCTGGCAAGCACAAGAAGTAACAATGCAGACTGCAATATATATATCTGATGATATATATGTGTACCTAGTCTATAGATGATGCTCTGAAGACTAATGAGTGATGTATGTCGATGCCGATATTGATGTTGACCACCTCCTGCTTGCCAATCTACACAAGACGGATTTCTTTGCGGCTGAAATCTATCTTCTGCTGTAGTGCTCAGAACGAAATTCTGAGGGCATAAACGGCTTCGAAAGGGGGGTAAAACCCCAGGTCGCCTAAGGGAAACGCTCCCGAAACGCCGAGTGTGAATTTTCGAACTCCAAATCCAGAATCTGCCGAAAAAGTGCGCGCGCGCGCGATTGCGCAAATCCGCATTGAACCAATGCTCTGATACCAATTGAAGTCGCGGAGCGGAGCGTGGGTCGACTCTCTCTCTCTCTCACACACACACACACACACAGTGAGCTTACACAGTACAGTACGCAGAGAACTGTTAGAAGGGTTATCTCCCAATTCCTTAGTATTCACAAAGAATAAGTTAGTATATACAAAGAGTTAGAGGTAAGTGAGTTAGGCCGGCGGCCTGCCATATCCGCATAAGAGGCCACTTGGGCTTTAATCCAACAGCATACCCTACCCAAAACACTGAGAGAGAAGGCCATGCACCTCCCGAAGCTCCACAGCCTAGTACTAGTATTTTTAGCCGTTTCATGGAAACATTAGGTAGAGCTACTCGCTCGGAACCTGATGCAAATGAAGCACACGAAGGGGGTGGGGAAGTGAACTCTCCTTTCACATCGCACGTGGACCCCACACCCCCAAAGAGTGTCCATGTGGATATCCTGCCAACTTCTTACCAAGAAGGCCCTGTTGAGCTGCCTCCTTCAGAAGTTCCCTCTAGAGTACCGTTGGTGACAAGTAAAACCACGGGGAGCAACATTGCTTCTACCTCACAAGAAACCGTTAACACGTCGACTCTAGAAGGATTGTTCATTAATGATCATTGGACATACGACCTCCACACTGAGGTGTTGACGGATCTACACTCTGGCCACGCCTACCATGTAGGATGGATAGAGATTGTACAATCCACCTCTAGTGCCACGAGCATCGAAGATCAACAGAAAATGATCTGTAATGTTATCCATGGCATTATTCAATTAGAAAGGCAAAAACGAGGGGTAAATATACTCTCAACTAGCCCCATGAGATTTCTGGATATGAGCAAGGCTCAATAGCCTACTCTATCACAAATGGAGACTCCTCTAATGAGTCCCATGGACCCATCTTACGTCATTTCACCTGGGGTCTCTATGCAATCTGAGCCTCCGAGCGACAACTTTAGCTTCCCTAACTTGGCTCAACCCTCTATTAAGGAAAACACAGTGCTCACTCTAGGGATAGGCCTGACAAAGAATGTACCGATGACATCTACGGTAAGCACAGTGCCACTACCTAGTGTCGTAGTACCTAATATGGGGCCTCGACCGTATGTGCCTCTAGCCCCTTATGCACACATGGCCCCCACACCTCCAATTGTACCACTTGTTTATGCTCCTCGAGTGCCGCTTCCTAGCCCTTATCCGAGTGGACCTATGCCCGGTTATGTTCCATATCCTGCATCATCCACACATATGCCAAGACCGGTACCCGTCCCTCTCCCACATATGATTCCAAGAGTACCTCCACCGGCCCTGCCTCCTCACATAGGTGACTTGGCAGCGTTTGCTCAAACCATAGGTCGATCTATCGCGGAAAATATGCGTCATGCATCTGATAGAGAGCCTAGAAGTAAGGCAGTACAAATTGCCAAACTCACGCAAAAATTCAATGGGGATGAAGATGCTAGAAAACACATTGAAGTGTTTGAACAAGTATGTGATTCCTTAGGGGAACGCAACGAACTACATAAGTGCAATGCCTTAAGCTTGACATTAAGTGGGAAGGCTGGAGATTGGTATAGAACCCTAAGGGTGGACGAGAAAACAATCTACCCTACCCTTCGAAGGTTGTTTCTAAAGGAGTACATACGAGAAGGTGTGCTTTGGGGTGTAGAATCTCAGCTATAGAAGGCCGAACGTAAGGAAGGAGAGTCAGTAAGGGACTTCATTAGTCGTCTAAAGCACTTAAACTCTTGCTGCCCTGTAAATGAGCGCTTCAACAATAACCAACTGCTTGATCGATTCATTCGAGGGTTGAGGAATGAAGGAATCTATAATGGACTAGTGATTAGAGGTATCACAACCTGGGAAGATGTCACTGCCAATGCAATCCAATTAGAGGACAACTTGATGATAGCAGGCATGAGGGTGTCTACTAACACGAGATCCACTAGCTCACAAGCCATTGAGTATGAACCCATGACTGCAAAGCCCATTGCCAATGAGCCAAAGGTATTTGAGACATTCTTGACAGACCTCACCAAGGCAATCCAAGAGTCTCTTACGGATAATCGACCCCCTCAAAATAGTCACATGTATCCAAGAAGGGAGCAACAATGGTGTTCCATTTGCTTAGGTCCACATAGCACTAGTGAGTGCCCTACGTTTAGAGTAAAATTTAATGGAACTTGCAACGCATGTGGTAGGTATGGTCACCAAGCTAAGGATTGTTTAATGATCAAACGTATGATGGCAAATAGACCACCTGTAGCCTGGACGGATGCACCTCGAGCTCCTGTATTGATGCCTCCTCCACCTGTTGAGCAACTACCGCAACACATGGTCCCTAGATCTGAAAATGTTGTACAAGCTACACCGCTACCACCTCCTGTGCTAGGACCGCAGCCCCCGCATCCAAGAGTCGCCCCTATGAACCAAGTGGGTTGCGAGCCATCTAATGCTTATGCAGATGGCTGTGAGGAGGAAATAGACACTAGTATTGCCTACGGACTTGATACATTGGAAGAGTGTCCTATATACTACATGGAAGATTGTTGGGGGCAAGTCAAGCTGGTTTATCAAGCTGCTGCTCTCGCATCCAGAGGTCAAAATATCAACACCCAGGCTAGGAGGCCACCTCTTCAATGCTACGAGTGTGGTGGACCACATTGGGCAGCGGAGTGCCCTATTAGGCTGCAAAAGAATGCTGCAGAGATGCAAATGAATCAAGGGAGCACGTCTGCAATGCCAATACTCACATGTAATCATTGTGGCATAGATCACTTGATCGCCCAATGCCCCTATAACCCAAATGCGCCTAAAATCACATCTATAAATTTGGTCGAAATTGCTAGTGTGACATCGCCAATACCACCCGTCGCACCCGCTTATGCGATTACACGGTCCATGCTTCAAGGGCCAGGCCATATCCTCGAAGAGAGAGATACCGCGTCAGTTATCCAAGCAAAGAAAAATAAGACACGAAGGAAGAGGTCGCAGAATACGGGAAATTCAAAGCCAAGTTCCAAAACAAACATAGGAACAAGAGATGACCCCGTGTATATGAATGACCTCGAGGATGATTCAGATTCAATCGAGACAATAGAGACTAGAACCAATACCACAAAGGGAAAGACCGACAAAGAAAACCGTAACATGGAACCAAATGAAAACCGAATAAGACAAAACCATAAAGAGCCTTTGAAAACACCACAAGTGTTTCCAAATCCAATCCAAGACCCCCAAGATAAACCGCAGGGGCAAAAAGGGAAGAATCGTAAAAAGAAGATTGGGATGTACCCAAACCCAGTAGACGAGATTGAGCAGGTGAAACATCTAAGAGGTTTAGTGGAGGAGACTCAAAGGAAACTAGAACCAGAACCCATGCATGTCAAAATTCATGACACAGTGTTTCCCACGCAAGTTCATCCACCCCACATGAACCATAGACCGTTAGCCATGTCTAGTATCATCCAAGAAGGGAGTGAGGACGGCACATCAGAAAGTGAGCATACACGTTTCTTGTTGGAAAGGATGTTTAACGAAGGAATACCTGATCCCATTGAGGAATATGAGATTCCATCCTCACCAGTTCCTAGTCAAGGACCTACACCCTGCAAAATGCCAATGAATGTTGCCAAACTAGTGGACTTCATGTCTTCTGAGGTCCGAACCACGATCATAGCAAAGCTGTATGGAGATCCTGAGTTATTCTTTGCACTTTGAGCATTCCTTAACGGAGAGCTATGAACGGGATTACCGCAGTTTGCGCAACCAAATAGGCCTGACTCGAATATGATTGATGAGGAAAATCATGTGCAATCACTTGACTTAGATGGACACGAGTCTGTGATCGAGGTACCCATTAACGAATTAGGGCAGTATTTTGAAGGCGACGAGTCTAATGCGACCCTACCCATCACTACCAAGGGATTAACTATAAAGGGAATTCTTGATGGTGGTGCGGGAGTTAGCATCGTTACAAAAGATTGTTGGGAATCCATGGGAAAACCCCGCCTCAGTGTTACTAACATTGTGGTAAAGATGGCAAATGGTACCATAGCCAAACCTATGGGGATGCTCAAGGATCTTAAGATCAAAGTTCTAGGACACAAGGTATGACATACGTTCATTGTAATGGATTTCTCTAAACACCCTATGTCATATGAAATGATTTTAGGACGACCATTCATGAGGGAAGCACAAATGGTTCATGATTGGTCTAAAAATCATGTCTATTTGCAATTCCAAGACTCTGTCCTTAGACTGGATTTGGTGACTGGTAAGGTACACCCCTTAGGGAGTAAAAGAAGGATACAGACATTGGCCAAGATTCTCCTTACATGGATGTGTTACCGGGTATGACGGAATCAGACAACGTAGACTGGGTATACCTAGCTGCAACCATAGATACCTGGGGAAATAGAGGAACCACTTGGGTCACACCAGAGGGGGAAGAGGTACCACAAATTGGTCTACAATTGCCTTGCCCTTAGAAGATGCATGTATGGCACTTATCATGTTCAGAGGTGACACCGATAGCTCAATAGAAGACTTTGACCAACACGACTCAGACACTGACTCCCAGAGTGAAACGGATTCTGAATCTCATGAATTAGAGAGTGGAGCAAGTTTAGAGTCAAAACATTCGGAAGGACCGAGCACATCAACCGATGATAGCTCCTCCGAGAGTGAAGAGGACACCAACGAGGACTCCTTTAGTGAGCCAGATCTAAATGCAAATCAAAAGCAGGTCTCAAATAAGAAAAAGAAAAACTTTAAGAGGCGTCGATATCGAGCCAATGTACGTGCTAGGATAAAAAAGAAGAGATCCTCAGCAGAATGGCTCAATTATATAGGAGCATGTGATGCTCAAAAAAAATTGGTAGACGATTGGGGTGAATATCTCCAAAATGTAATGTGGTGTAGACCGCGACCCCATGACATAGCCCAATTAGAGATCATAGACAAGCCAAAGTTGAGCCGCACTGCAAGAAGGCGTCAAAACCAAGAGTTAGCTCGACAACACAAGAAAGCAGAAATGGAAGCACAGACCAAAGCACAACCAGAATCCACAGACTTGCATCC
Organism: Adiantum capillus-veneris; assembly: GCF_014529385.1. Lineage (NCBI taxonomy): Eukaryota > Viridiplantae > Streptophyta > Polypodiopsida > Polypodiales > Pteridaceae > Adiantum > Adiantum capillus-veneris. The sequence continues at coordinate 94,017,767 of NC_140934.1, forward strand.
CGCACCAGAACATTTCAAATCTTACACCACAGGGGAAGCAAAGGTTGTGTACACAAAAGCCCAAAGAATACCTATCGATGGGGATAATGGAATCTATGATGGTCCGGCAATAGTTAAAGAAATAGAATTAGCCGACCCTGGTGAAGAATCAAAACCTGTTTTTATTGCCCAAGACCTCACAGAAGTTGAAGAGGCGGTCCTCAAAGGGCTTCTCAAGGAATTCAAGGACATATTCACTTGGACATACCATGATATGAAAGGTGTTCCACCTTCTGTGGTCCAACATACGATCCCTATGATTAGCACTGCGAAGCCCGTACAACAAAGACCCTACCCGATGAATCCTAAGTACGCAAAGATCATTCAAGAAGAACTAGAAAAGCTTATCAAATGTGGGTTCATATATCCTATTGAACACTTTGAATGGGTGTCTCCAATAGTTATCGTGCCAAAAAAGAATGGGAAACTCAGGGTGTGCATGGACCTCAAAAAAGTTAACGCAGCTACTAGAAGAGACCATTACCCCCTACCATATTCCGAACATGTACTCAAAAGAGTTGCAGGAAAGGAAGCTTATAGATTTCTAGATGGGTACTCAGGCTACAACCAAATCACGATAGCGCTAGAGGACCAAGCTAAAACTGCCTTCATCACAGAATTTGGCGTGTTTGCATTTCGTGTGATGGCTTTTGGCTTAACAAATGCCCCTGCTACATTCCAACGATTAATAAACACTTCTTTTAAAGAATATTTGAGAGAGTTTTGTGAAGATTTCTTAGACGACCTTTGTGTTTACTCTTCTTGGAAAGAACATCTATCATGTTTGCGGAAGGTGTTTGAAAAGTGTAGGTTATATCGTATCTCATTGAACCCGTTCAAATGCCAATTTTGGGTCAAGCATGGAGTTATTTTAGGGCATATAGTATCTAAGAATGGTATCTCAACCGATGAGAGCAAAATTAAAGTGATTCTAGAGTTACCACCACCAACCAATTACAAGGGAGTTCAAAGGTTCATGGGACACGTGGGTTATTATCGACGGTTTATTTTATTTTTCGCTGAGATAGCACGTCCTTTGTACAAGATTCTCATTGAATTTAAATGGACTGAAGAGTGTGACCAGGCCTCTGAACAATTGAAGAAAACACTAGCAAGTGCTCCGATTTTAAGGACACCTAACTGGGATGTCATTTTCCATGTGCATATTGATGCATCAAACTTTGCTATTGGGTGTGTTCTCACTCAACCAGGAGAACATAAATTGGACTATCCCATTAGCTTTGCAAGCCGTCAATTGAACGATGTTGAAAGGAACTACACCACTACAGAGCGAGAAGATTTAGCAATGGTTTATGCAGTAAAGAAATTTCGCTACTACCTTCTGGCAAACAAGTTTGTATTTTATGTGGATCATCAAGCGTTGCTGTATCTGGTAAACAAGCCATACTCCACAGGAAGAATCACACGATGGTTGTTAATTCTTCTGGATTTTGATTTCACGATTGTAGTGAGACCCGATAAAAGGCACGTCATGGCTGATCATTTGTCTCGCATACCCAATGGTGAAGCCCCTACAGGAGTTGATGATGAATTACCCGATACTTCCCTATTCATAGTTGAGACTATGCCTGGATGGAGTGAGAACATTGTTAACTTTTTAGTTAATGGTTTTCCACCCCAGGAACTTCGTAAGGATATCGCTCGAAGGCTAGTAAAAGAATGTGAACCCTATTTTTTGATTGCCGGAACTCTGTATAGACAAGGCAAGGACGATATTCTTAGGCGTTGTGCCTGCGAGGATGAATATTTGTATATCTTGCAAGAAGCACATATGGGCATAGCAGGAGGACATTTTTTAGGAGACCTGATTGCTAGAAAGGTGCTGCAATCAGGCTATTGGTGGCCAACTTTATTTAAGGATGCATCACTTTTTACAAAAGGGTGTGATGAGTGCCAACGTTACAAGACCACACAGCGCAAAGACAGAATGCCCTTACATCGTATTAAAGTAACCCCACCATTTGAAAAATGGGGCTTAGACTTTGTAGGTCCAATTAGTCCCGCAGCTCGCAACACTCAATCTCGATATATTCTAGTTGCTACGGACTATGTAACAAAGTGGGCTGAAGCTCAGGCTTCACAAAAAGCTGACGCGAGGACAACAGCTAAGTTTCTTTTTGAGAACATTATCACAAGATTTGGTTGCCCTTTTGAAATTGTTAGTGATAATGGTACCCATTTTATAAATGAGGTAATAAGAGAGCTTACCACGACCTTTATGATATCCCACCATAAGTCTACACCTTATTACCCGCAAGCTAATGGACAAGCCAAGAGCACCAACAAGACTCTAATCTCTATTTTAACCAAGACGGTAGAAGCTCATCTCACTGATTGGGATTTGAAGTTGACATCTGCTCTATGGGCTTATCGTACTGCTTATAAAGTGGCTATTAATTGTACGCCATTCAAAATGGTATACGGCCAAGAAGTGGTTATGCCTTGGGAGTTTGTCATTCCTAGTCTTAGGGTAGCTTCGCAAGAAGGATGGAATGGTAACCCCTTAACCGAGCATTTGTATATCTTAGAAAAAATAGACGAAGAGAGACAATTGGCTGTGAAAAATGCTCTTGTGGAAAAGGATAGGAGAAAGAAGTGGTTTGATCGCCATGTGAAGGACAAGGACATCAAAGTTGGTGAAAAAGTCCTTATGTATGGAGTACGTAAAGAGAAGAAAAAGTTGAAATATGCTGGTAAAGGACCATATAGAGTATGTGAAATTACCCCACAAGGTACCCTTCGTGTGGAAACTCTTGATGGAGTTGAAACCATTGGATTCCTCAATGGGACTAAATTCAAAAGATATTATGATCCTTTAAGCCAAGAAGAACTACGGGCCATTCATCAAAAGAAGGCCGCCAAAGCACAAACCGAATTAAACAAGATACAAGCTCAAGCTAAGGCTAAGGAGCGACAACAACGTATAAGACAAAAACGAGAGGCTAACCTTGGAGTCACAAATGCATTCCACGTGGAAATCGAAGAGGATTGGTTGGACTCTGACACACCTCTACGATACCCTATTGAGTTAAATAGTGCCTATGGAAAAGTGCTATATAACGCCTTATTGGACACGGGTGCTAAATATAATCTGCTATCCTATGGGATGTGGTGTCAGTTAGGGAAGCCACCTCTATCTGAGAGTATTATCCAAGTCAAGGGTGTCAACAAGAAAAAAACTACGGTTTTTGGGATCTGGCACACTTCTGTCAGTTATGACAATGGAATTGTAGCTCAAGACTTTTTGGTCATGCCTACTGGAACTATGGAGGGTAATATAAACCTAGGACGCACGTGGATGATAGCCACCAAATGCACTATTGATTGGGGGACTGGGGGTGTCACAACGCAAAAACCAACTCTTATCCCTACAACTCAAGCCATAGTCCCTGAGATATTGCCTAAGGAAATAAAACCCAAGACATTGCATGTCCAGGAGGTTGAACCATACGTCCCCATAGCCCAACTCTCTAGATCTTCAACTGATGTAGTTGAAAGAAAGCTTGAGACACACAAGAACCATCCTAATATAACAAAGAAAGCATACAAGTGGGTCCCTAAAGCTTCTTTAGTAACCATGGCTGATGCTAAAAAACGGAAGCCTCGTAAGAAACGTCCCACTCGCTCCAAGAAATGTAAGAAAACGTGGCGCTGGATTCCTAAACGACTATTAAAAGCCCAAGGATACTATGCTGGAAATGAGAAAATTTGGGTACCTAAACGTAAGATGTGTCCTTCCCTATCGACAACAAACCCATATGAGTCAAACAGTGTAACGCTAAAGCCAATTGCAGACCGTGGGAAGGGAAAGATCACAGAATGCTACACACCTAGTCCAGAGCTAGTTTGGGCTCCAAGGCAAACCCAATTTATTCCACCTAGCTCAGGAAGGGGGGAGTTCCATGAAGCTTCTAGCTCCTCATGTAATACATCCATAGAGGTAAAAGCTTCTACACAGCCTCCATCTATAGTAATGGACCTCAATGAAGCTACAAAAGAATCCACACCTCCCAGTGTTCAAGAATCACCTGATAAACCACTTCAAGTTCGATCCTGGGAGAGTACCTTACCACCCTTGCAACTTGACGAGGCACCTAGGGTAATAGAAAACTACTGGCAAAAATCCTCACCTATTACCAACTGGAACAATTGGTTTCAAAGGGTGACAAGCTCATTTCAAACGGTATGATCTACCCAAGGAAGGGGGGAGTGTTTGTGGACATCCATCATTCACTTGCTTCCCTCTCAACCTTTCTCCGTGACCTCTTAATCTCCGATCTTAGGGAATGTATATATAAAGCCTTATACTCACAAAAACAAGATAAAAAAGTAAAAGAGCAAGAGCCATCACACAAATCATAAAAACAAATTATGCACAAGAACACGACCCTTGTAATATTTGCACTCTAACCATCATCTATTTGCGTGTACAGATATGGCTAGTATGCTAGAGTCATCCACTCCTGCCTTGGGTGAGAGGTACCCTCGTTACTTTTCACAAATATTTCACATGGTCTTTCCAGTGCTTGCATGTGAATGGGATTTGATAGGTACGCTAGCATGTGAGAGGAATTTTGAGGAGTTAGAATGGCTGATACGTCTCTTGACCACGTCTGATCCATACTTAGTAGAGAGCGTTTCTCCCATTGCACAAGCCTACCCTTTTGACCAAGATGACTATAGGCGTCTAGTGACCTTCTTAGTAAACATGGGCACCTATGATGAAGAAGAAAATTTACATGACTACACGGATGGCACATATGGTCTCATGGATGATGACTTTGTTTATCTCGATGACGAGGATAGGGGTTTAGCCTTAGGGTTTCCCCCCAACCTCTACAATATCCTATTCCCTTGACTCTATAGGTGGAGTGCAAATAATTAGGTTAGGGTTCCTTATGTTTTTTGTTGTGTTCAATAAGTGTTGGTACCTTTTCCCACTAATGTGCCTCCTGGAGGTATTCCTTTTGTTTCCTAGTGTGTACAGGAGCGTGTTGCTATTGATAGGATTTGGACCTTCATGGAACCTTTCTCTCGTTCACACTTCAAATCAAGCGCGACCATCAACACAAACAGGTGTTTTATGTCCATTAGCATTGCCCTTATCTTTTTGCATCCATGTTTGTCTGCTTTGATTGTGATTGGTAGCATAATATTCAGCGCATTTGCTTAGTATCAAACATTTAATTCAATGTAATGTTTTGTCATAATCACTTGTCTAGGTTTAAAAATCAAGCAGTCCGACTAAGCTAGTTTGACCAAGCTACGTATTAGAAATCTTCTCTTAATACCATGGGGAATGCCTTCCTAATAAGCAATGGTTACTTAGGTTCTTAATCCAATTTAGGCAGCATTGTGTGAAATGTACTAGGGCTTTCTAGTGGGCTTAACCCTATTGACCTTTAGCTTAAGTATTATGAAGGGAGTTTACTAATGTGATGAGCCTGGGGAGGGTAACAGTGTTATATGACCCCCCAAAGTTACAAAAGTAAAACGCTGAAAATGAACAAACAAAAAATCAAAGTGCCACAATGTAAAATTTTAAGCTGGAAGAGAAATCCCTGCTTAAATTGGTACTTCACTCACATGTATCGCCTATGGTACTAGAGCCCTAGAGGTTCCCAGTGTGGGCGCTTTTCCTTGAAAAGCAAAAAACCCAAGGCATACAAAATAAGCACACACATCAAAACTGAATCAATGTGAAAAGACTTTGGGGGGTCAAAGAAAAGGTAATCAGCTAGGCGATGATTTCATGAGAAATTCCTTTTATCGTAGCTTAACTACAAGGTCTTCTAGGTATAGCCTCTAGTTAGCCCTCGAACATCAAATACTTGGCTCTCGCGATTAAACAACTTAATTGACCAGAAAAAATTGAGAAGTTACCCATGGTATTAATAGTCGAGCTCTAGTGCCTTTTGACCGTTAAATTAGCGACCCCGGAGTTGTTTAATTTTTTACCTTTACATCTGTTTATGCATTTGATTATATTGCAATTTAATGTTTATTGCTGACAAATTGTCTAAAATTTTGTTACCAATCAATTTGTCTGTCTATTGCATATGATTTTTAATTGTATATGAGAATGCAATTACTGTGGCAATGTTGTTTGATTTTGTAGTGATTGAAGAAGACTACGCACATCCATGTCGATTGCTCTCCCATCTCGATGAACGAGCTTCAACTGGATAGCTTTCGAGGACGGAATCTACATCAGGAAGGGGGGCATGTTAACCCTCACAGCACACGGACACCCTATGATCTATAAACGTTGTATTATTTAGAGTCAGGTACCGGGCTTGTCGGACCAATAGGAACAGGGTAAGGGTGATCGCCGATGACAGGCGCACTCTAACTGGAATATTCAAGGAGTTAGTTGGCTAAGTATGGGCGCCCAAGTGTGAATGGGGTGAGCTCATATAAAAGCCACTAAACCTAATTTTTACTCATTCTCTCATTGTGCAATAGAAGCTGCTCTTGCTCCATCTCCACCTTCTCCTTCACCATCTCCTTGTGTGTGTGTGTGTGTGTACGTGTGAGAGAGAGAGAGAGAGAGAGAGAGAGAGAGTGTGAGAGGGTGTGTGTGATCGAGCGTTGCGGCGGCACGACGGCGGCGAGGCGGTTGAGCGCGGTGTAGCGGCGTCTCCCTCTTCTTCGCGGCGCGGGAATCCTTCATTCGCAACTACGCAGGAAGGTGAGTGACACACCATTCTTCCTTGTGAGCTTGTCTGTTGTATGACTGTGTGCTAGGAGCCTTTGTGGCTTGCACACGGCGCGTAGCATTAGAAAATTTCGGAGGTCATTTGGAGGGCCTTGTAAGAAATTGTATTTCTCTCTCTAGAAACTTTTTTTAAAATGCACTTGCACCTTGTGAGTACATCCAAAAGGACAACCAGACACTCTAAAAAGTAGATTTATATTCCCAATCGTCATTGAAAACGGTCACTTTTTTATTTAATGCGAGTGTCTTTTTCAGGAGGCAGGTGCGGCGCATTCAATGCAGCTTACGTCATCACTGAAAGTTGAAAAGTCACAAACTGTAAAATAGTGATAGATTTTGAGGATTTTGACACCACCAATGCATCCGGAACGCCAAAAAACCCTAAAAACGAATGTCTACTTGTCTCATTCCGACATCCGGAGAGGCAAAAAATGTCAAAAAACCCCCAAAAATGGGCTTTTTACTTAAGGCGCGCGAGGAGGCATTCTAAAATTTTAGAATGCCCCTCTACGCGCCGTTAGTACAAAGCTCCTTTTAGTGATTTTTGGACACTTATCTTTCCAAAAAGCCCCTTTTTAGAGGTTTTTGGACATTTTCCTCTCAAAAAGCTCCCTAAAAAAAGGAAAAAAGGGCCTTTTTACTAACGGCGCGCGAGGAGGCATTCCAAAATTTTGGAATGCCCCCTCGCGCGCCGTTAGTACAAAGCTCTTTTTAGTGATTTTTGGACACTTATCTTTCCAAAAAGCCCCTTTTTAGAGGTTTTTGGACATTTTCCTCTCAAAAAGCTCCATAAAAAGAGGAAAAAAGGGCCTTTTTACTAACGGCGCGCGAGGAGGCATTCCAAAATTTTGGAATGCCCCCTCGCGCGCCGTTAGTACAAAGCTCCTTTTAGTGATTTTTGGACACTTATCTTTCCAAAAAGCCCCTTTGTAGAGGTTTTTGGACATTTTCCTCTCAAAAAGCTCCCTAAACAGAGGGAAAAGGGGCCTTTTTACTAACGGCGCGCGAGGAGGCATTTCAAAATTTTGGAATGCCCCCTCGCGCGCCGTTAGTAAAATGTTCTTTTAGGGGTTTTTGACATTTTTGGCCTCTTTGGATGTCTGAGCGAGGCAATTGGACATTTATTTCTAGGAGATATGTGCGTTCCAGACGCATTGACAGTATCAAAAGTTTCAAAATCTTCCACCACTTGATAGTTTTGTGACTTTTTGAGTTCTATTGATGACGTAGCCCGTATCAAATGCACCGCATCTACCTTCTGAAAAAGGTGCTCGCATTAAATAAAAGAGAGTGCTCGTCTCAAGGACCACTAGATTATTAAATGAGGAGAGGGACACCTTTTATATTTTTGTTAATATCAATCTATTTTTCTACGTAACGTAGGCTTTTCTCTCATTGGAGAAGCTTATTTTCCTCTCTCTACCAAAAGGCCCTCCAAAAGACCCCCGAAATCTCCTAATGCAAGTCCCTAGCCGTGACACACTCAAATATGGTTACGAAAAATTCTATGAAGGTAACACTCAAATATGGTTACCAAAGTAATAGCATGGACCTAGCCACCTCAACCAACGAGTTCTACAAAGAACAAGATACGCTATAAACGCAAGACAAATGACTCAAATAGGAGAAAGAAAAACCACAAATGGCAGAAGAAAAGACCTTCCAAGCAAGAAATGCGACAAGTTTGGGTTCCAAAGTTAGACCTTATCCAAGCTACCCAACAAACACAGATGCAGCAATAGATGATTCCAGTGAAGCTACTCGAAGCACAAGGATTCTATGAAGGTAACACTCAAATATGATCAACCAAGAGAAATTAGGCAGCACAAGCTTCTACCCAAAGCAGACAAAGATAACTAACAGCCAACAGAAGCCAATTACAACCAAGGCTACTGCAATCTCTAGATAGATACATCGTTATCAACTCCAAAATCAAGGATTCTTCAAAGGAAATCATCAAATCTGGATATTGAAGCCTAGTGTCCATCAAGTCAACAAGCAAAAGGAGAAAATACAAAATACTGTCACACAAGGACCAAATACAAGGTGAATTCCAAAATCTCTAGTGGAAACTCAATCACAAATAACACACACCTCTCAACAATTTCTTCTAATGGGAGATAAATCAAAGGCTACAATAGTCCCTACAAGAGCTGAAGGACTTCTTTCACAAAGTAGTGTGAACACACAGTAAGCAAGTCAAGAGGAGCCAAAATATGCCAACCTACTCAACAAAATGGTGGCATCCAATGAACAATACAATGGTAGAGGCCTAAATTTCCAAAACTTATGGAATTGGGTTTCTGGTCTTGAACAGGTAAGTCCAAGTCGCCATTAAAAACACATGGCATAAAAGTCAGAGTCGGGCAGCTAAGCCACTGAATGAGCGAGGCGTTAGTCCCAAACCTTCTAGGTACTGCTCAAGCTGAAAGAGTTGAGCATACTTATGTTGCGTTGCTCATGCTAATATAGGTGAGCATAAGAGTCGAAGTCAATGTAGTATAGTCCGGGTAATTGAAGGAGGAATTCCAAAAGACTCTCATGCACTTAGCACATTGAGATATGATTGGAGAAGCTTCTACATCGAAAACCCTTCTTGGAAATGTGAAAGCTACTAAGACGTCCTTTTATGTCACATGTCCTGCAATTGTTCCTTGAAGCAACCATCAACTCCATCTCTTACACTACATGCTTTTGTTCGACAAATCTCTCATAAGCATATAGAGTGTCCCATAATTGGCACTTGCATTAGGCACTCTTCCTTTGTTTCTCAAAAGTACTCACCTTGCATACAGGTACTTCAAATCCAAATGCTCAAATCTAATAAGAGAGTATACCAAAGGAACTTTTTCCCACCGGGTTTTTTCCCTTTGATCATCCAGGTTTTAGACCCTAATCTAGAAACCCTCATCATCAACTTCTTATATATATTCCTTCTACATCAACAATAACGAAATGGCTACCCAAATCAATCGACAACGACTTGGAGCAGAAACTATAGGTCTCCATATGCTTATCAAGAGCATTTTTTATCTCCAAGGTTGACAACAAAGATCCATCAAAAAATGGCAAGTCAAAGAATGGCCTACAACGACAAGCAATGAAAAATTCAGCAAGCAAGCTATCCACAACAATCAAAAGTAACTCACATAGATCTTCAACATTACTGACCTATTGCAGACAACTCAAATTGCAGTGGACATGGAAAGCAAACCCAAGATAAAGTCCATGCCACGAAGAGGATCGGTTCTACAAACTCAAAAACATGAAAATCCCTCTTCATGGCGGCCAAGACTGGCAACAACGAGGAGAATGCACAACAAGAAGAAAAGTTGCCTCAACAATCAAGCTCAAATCACAAATCAGCAACACGATAGCTATGAATCACTCTAGGAAGGGGGGAGCATCATCAACGACAAAGCACTTCCCATGCTGAAGTCCAACCTTGAAGACAAAGCTGAAGACAACCCTATGACAAGACTGCACAAGGTTGTGTCAAGGGATGACATGAATTAGGAAGAGGGGAATGTTTGAAAATAGATCAAACGTGCGTCCAACTGGTCAATTGAATGGGTGCCCAACTGGTCGAGTTCTTAGACCATAGGACGACTTTTCTGGCATGTTCTGTTGCAGTTTTCAGGACCTTTCTCATGATGGATCGTGATTTTGGTACCTTGTCGGATTGTGACCAGACTTGGTAGGATTGTGCCCGTAGGTGTCCTAGACCTCCTCCTAAAGTTTCATTACATTTTGAGTCCGTTCGAGTGCCGAAATGGCGTCATGACCTACAGTTGTGAGAAAGGACATAGGCAGATTTCCCTTATCATTGAGTGTTGGTTTGCATGTAGAGTTGTTGTGTTTTCTTGTTAAGGTTCACTTCTTGAGACTGACAATCTTAAAGAGTCTCCGTGCCCCATCCAAGTCACTTCCCTGAGTATTGACATTATGTTAGTACCAAAAAGCTATGTTGCAGACGTCCGTCGCGGCGACCCCCTAACACACATGCTCTCTCTCTCTCTCTCTCTCTCTCTCTCTCTCTCTCTCTCTCTCTCTCTCTCTCTCTACTTTACAGTAGTTCAAGGGCAGGTTCAACTCTCGTCGTTGGATAGATCTTTAAGGTCTCTTGGGATAGTTTCCTTCGACGCTAACTTGAATAACATGTATAGAGTTCAACTCTCCTCATCGGATATATATTTAAGGTCTCTTGGGATAGTCTCCTACGACGTTAAAATTCTCTTCTTCTTCTTCTCTCTTGTTTTAGGCAAAACCATCTCCATTCGAAATTCGAGGAAAAATTCCGCCAGTAACCTTTGCCTCTCAAAACTGACAAAGTTAGAATCTCCATAGAGAAACTAGTAAAAATTTGTTGATTTGCATGAGTAGCAATGTTTCAAAAAAATGTGCCTTAGCTTAATATCGTGCCAGTTTCAATTAAAAAAATGCCAATTGGGAGCAAGAGGAAAAGGAGAAATCCCGCCCCAAAATAGAGAAAAATAGTGCAAAAAAACAAAAAGATAACCTAATTTGCTAAAAATTCCTCTTGGCAAATTGAAATTTGCATGTTTGGAAAAATAATTTTTCCTGAACACTGATGAGCAACTACAAGCCTAAAGATGGAGCATATGGCCATTACGTCCCTAATAGCTTTGTGAGAAAGTGACCCATTCATCCTTAATCAATCTAACATGATGAATGGGGGAAGCTCATCATAAGTAACCTCATCAAGCAAAACCATAATATTGTGGATCTTCTCCTTTTTCTTTTCCTTGCTCCATTTCTTCTTCTTCTGTTTGTCCAATGCTGCCTTCTTTGTTCTTTCTCTCTCTACCACTGCGCCGCGAGGTGCACCCTTGAAGGTACTTTAGATGGTGCAGTTTAGATGGCACTCAAGTGTTGTGGAAAAAACATTTTTGAGTACAAACCGCCACAAGAGCATCTCTCTCTCTCTCTCTCTCTCTCTCTCTCTCTCTCACCACACGCCGGCATGCACCCTTGAAGGCAATTAGATGGCAGGTAGGTGTTGCAATAGAAACACTGCCAAATACAAACCGTCAAGGATGAGAGCCCCCCCCCCTGTGTGTGTGTGTGTGTGTGTGTGTGTGTGTGTGTGTGTGTGTGTGTGTGTGTGTGTGTGTGTACTGTTTTGCAACCTAGAATTGCTTCCGCACATTCTTTGCAAAAAAAAAAAAGTCAATACTAGATTCTACTTACAAATTACACTCTTACAACCTGCAACTACCTTGTTTGGTGCACACATCTCTTATGAGTGCCTCCAAGTTTAATAAGGAGCCTCATAGCCCTGTGCTTTTTTTGTCTCTTTTTGAATCCCATAGGAAGGTGAGTAAAGTGGTCAATGCGTCATCTAAGATTTCGAGTGGAATTCCAAAGACGCGTGTAATTTCCTACAACTCGATCGATGCTTCCGTTATCATTGTCAAGCTTCACCTTCTTCTCTAAAAGTTTCTTCCTTAATTTTGCTATTTGCACCGTGAATTTCTCCTTTGCAACCAGGCTGATGCCCGAAGTTGTTCCTTTTTAGCTAAGCTTGCAAATTGTAGCATGTCTAGTTTTGTTTGGATCTGATTACGTGTCAAGAGCTCTTGCAAGTACAAAGTGTAAAGCCTCTGGTAATATCATAATAATTCGTGGGTAGTCATCTCCCAAAAAGCGTAAGAGCTGCATGATGTTGCAAAATGGTGTAGGTGCACGTGTCTAATGATCAAGGGGGTGAATTGATCCATCCATCCAAAGGTCAATGGATTTCCTCCCTTGAAATCATAGCATGTCCATTGGAATAGAACCACTCTCTTGATTTATTTGCAAAGCTGAATACTCTTGCTCCAAATCACCATGTAATTTGAACTTTGAAGGCTTGTTGGTGATGTCTCACATAGCCATTATAGTTGGAGATGGAGATGGAGATAAAGATGGAAATGGAGATGAAGATGAAGGTGCAGGTGGAATTGGAGATGGAGATGGATCTGAAGATTGAGGTGGAGATGCCAATGGAGATGGAGCTTGCAAGAATGTGCAGGTCTACAACAATGCACATTAGAGAGAGAAAGAGCTATGGTGAGATAGTACAAGAGAGAGTGAGGGGGTGGAGTGAGAGAGGGGGTAGAGAAGCTTCAAATCTACAAGCTATGGCTTCTAGAGAGGGAAAAAGAAGCCTAAACCCAAGCATAACCCTCCAAACTGGTTTTAGAGAGAGTGTGTAGAGACAGAAGCGTATTTGCAGCACCTCCAAAAGGGGGGAGGAAAAAATGACAAAAATTTTCAATTTCAAAAGTGGGCAAGTGGTATGTGGGGTTGCACTAACCACAAAAAAACTGAGAGGATCTAGTGACTAGATATGATTGAGACCTATTTTCTTTTTAGATGAAATGCAAGTATGTACTATGCCATTAGCTTGGTCAAACCTTCATTAGCATTTTAGGCACTTCAGTAAGTGTCCAATTTAAAGGGTTAAAGAAGACCCCAAACAAGTCCTAATGCTTTCTTGCTCTTCACGTTGGCCAAATGCATCATATCTTCATAGGTATCTGCATCAAAATCAACCATTTCCCTAGTCTTTGGATGCAAGCACCTAAGAAACTGTGATAGCTCCAGGTATTGGTTTCCTCTAACACCAGTAGCAATCTCTAATTGTCTCCAATAGGTTTCAAACTACTCAAGAAAGATTGAAAACTCTTTACTTACAACTTGGCATACCGCCTTCAACTTTGTTGGACCCAAACTTTACCACATCTTGAATCATAAACCTACCACCATGGAGAAATCAAAGTGCTCCTTAATGGGGGCACTACAAGATGGAAATGGGGATAGGGGAACACACCTGAAACACAAACAAACACCTCTTTATAGCCCAGGATATACAAAACACCCCAATCCACTAGAGTTCACCTTCAAACTCGACAAAATCTGCAAGAAAAACACCATATGCACTCAACCATATGCACACACTTGATACCATACACCAAACAATCCTGATCAATCCGCCATGCCTGATTCACTGCCTTCACCACACACACATAGACTCTCTCAAAATCTCTTTGCAAAACAGACCTTGGGGGGGGGGGGGGGGGGGGGGGGGGGGGGGGGGGCACCTACTGACACACACCTGAAAACATACATACACAAACAAAGAAGACAAGGGAGTATCAACACAAAATACACGGCAATGATGGATTCCCTTCACAAAAAACAACCATTTACAATAGGCTCCAATCCAACACACACATCGACGAGCTCATATCACAATCTACAACCCTCTCGGCTCCGCATCAGCTTCATTACAGTTTGCGGTTTGGTCCAATGGTGTGGATCATACTTATGTTCCATAGCATCCATTGGATGAACCTTTCCTAAGGTTGGTGGAAACTCAAGCACCATGCTACCATTGTACACCTTTGGTATTTTCAACACTTGTTTGATTTCCATTGTCTTAGAAAGAAGCTTTGTCAAAGTGTTGGGCTTCATCATTGCATTAAAGATGACAAAATACTATTTGTACTCCTTATCTCAATAGAGTTTTGCAATGCTTGCTCTCCAAAAAGTTGTTCCTTTTTTGGACTAGTAAGTTCTATGTAGGGAGCATCCACAAATGGAGCAGCCATGCACTAGAATTTGAGACCGTGTCATCTTGGACTAGCACCATGAACTTTGTAGAAAGAGATTAGTCCAAAACATAAAACTCCTGTCCCAAGTGATGTTTTGTCCTGTCCATTGACATTATCAACTATTCACTTTCAACCGTGATAATTGCATGAAAAAAAAAAAATTTTGTGGTGAATTATGCTCTTGTAGATATTTAACCCCAAAGATAATTTTCCCATTGATAAAGGGAAAAGCAATTTCAAAAAAAGGGAAGACTATAGTGCATGACATGATACTTGAGTAGAAATCTCTTGCAAGAAATTGAAAAGATGAGAGTGAAATAGTTTAGTACCTTATTTGCTCTCTCTCTCTCTCTCTCTCTCTCTCTCTCTCTCTCTCTCTCTCTCTTTTTCAGTGTGTGTGTGTGTGTGTGTGTGTGAATCTCTCTTTCTCTCAGTGTGAACCGCCCCCATCCCCCCTCTCCCACACACTCTCTCTCTTTCCCCATATAAACCGTCCCCAATACTCCCACTCTCTATCTCCCCTTGTGTGGACTAACCCCATCCCCCCCCCCTCTCTCTCTCACTCTCTCTCTCTCTCTCTCTCTCTCTCTCTCTCTCTCTCTCTCTCTCTCTCTCTCTCTCTTTCCTCGTGTGTGCAAAGCCCCACACCCCCCTCTCTCTCTGTCTCCCCCCCGTGTGATTCACACAGCCAGATCCCCACGTACCTATTGCCCCCCCCCCCCCCCCCCCCCCCCTCTCTCTCTCTCTCTCTCTCTCTCTCTCTCTCTCTCTCGCGTGAAAAGCCCCCATCTCCCCCCCTCTTAGTACCTCTCTCCCCATGTGGACTGCCCCATCCTCCTCTCTCTTTCTCTCCCCATCCCTCTCTCTCTCTCTCTCTCTCTCTCTCTCTCTCTCTCTCTCTGTGTGTGTGTGTGTCTCTTTCCCTGTGTGATCCGGCCCCTGTGTGTGTGTGTGTGTGTGTGTGTGTGTGTGTGTGTGTGTGTGTGTGTGTGTGGAGGGGGGAGGGGCGTAGGGGGCGTCTAAGGGGGGCGGGGATAGTCAACAAGGAGCTCAGGGGGATGCACAAGTTCAAGGGAGATAGGGGCAAAAGATGCACGGGGAGGGGGGAAGGGGTGACAAGGGCGGCGGCAAGAATGGGGAGGCAACGGACGGCATGAGACGGGGCATGCAAAAAGGAAAACATAGGGGCGTGGAGATTGACGGGTTGACAGGGGATGAGAGGGGGCCACTACTGCTGTCCACGTGGATTGGGGTTTACCTACAATCCACATGCAGTGCCACATGGACAACATTGATCCTCATGCCACTACACCCACCGCGTCCCCACCCATCCCCGCACCCGGACCCTATCCCTCAGGTCCCCGCCCTTGCGCCCTGCATCTGCCCTACTGCCCTGCACCTGGCCTCGTGCCCAACTGTCCTTGTCCCCTTGCGTCCCCCGATGCCCCCTCCTACCCTACGTCCAGCTGCCTCCCCCCCCCTTCCTCCCTCGTGCCCGCTGGCCTCCCGTCCGCTTTCCTCCTTCGCCCCCATATGCGTGCACTTTGTTGTCCCTCCTCTCACGCCCTCCTTGCTTCCAGCTGCCCCCGTCCCCTCATAGTCTCCCTGTCCCCTCCTACCCTATGTCCCCACCTACACCCGCCCCTTCGGGCCCCTCGCCCCTTGCGACCCCCCCCCCCCCTCTCTCCCAAATGCCTATAAAAGCTTACTGGTGGACTCTTTATTTTTCTTGTAGTTCTAGTCTTCCTTAAGTCGCACTAGTGATCTTTATCTTTTAGAAAAGTGAAATAAATTTTTTCATTCCTGTATACCTTTCCAAACCTTCTACTCCCACTCTCTTCTATTTCATTTCTCTTAAACCTTATTTCCACACCTCCAAACCTCTCGTATGAATTTCACCTTTCACATTTCATTATTTCTCTTAAACCTTCTTTCCACACCTTTAAACCTCTCATATTACTTTTACCTTTCATTAGTTCTTTGAAAATCATAAACACCATAATTAACAAACAAGATGCCACTTTTAACAAGAAAAGAGTCCAAAGACGTGAACCATCGAGAAGAGATGATGATTCAAATTACCCAAGAAGAAATCCTTTGCACACCACTCAAGAGGGTGGTTCCCTAGTTAGAGCGTCCATTTTGATGACGATGCAAGTGCCTCCTTCGACGAGTGCAATCATGTGGACGACCATCCTTGCAGAAAACACTGGTAATAATCCTCTTACCAATTTATTTGGATTCGTGGTTGATAGCCACATCACATCTTGTTGGATTGATGCACATGTTGTGCCATACAAGAACTTGTTCCCTCACGTCTCCTTTTGCCGTGTTTTGGCCAACCTGGACAATAGAACAAATGATGATTGTGTGGTTGAACTAACAACCTATGATAGCCAAAAGAAATTACTAGTTTACGATGGCTTGCTTCATGCTGTGTAAATGATGATTGTGTGATTGAACTAACCACCTCTATAGACAAAAGAGGTTACCAGCGCATGATGGCTTGCTTCATAGTGTCCAAAGCTTTTCCCGGACAAGATCCTATACCATTTGTCATAATAATCAATATCTAATTCTCTTAAATGATTTTCTCATGTTAAACTGATCATTTAATATGGAGAAGTTCTAGGGGAGAAAAAGCTAGAATATTGGTAAGCTAGCACGCCGGCCACTATAGGGATCCAAAGGGGGGGCCATCTGCAAAAGAGCCATGTGCAAAAATGGGCAAAAAAGACCCTAAGGTTCAGCCCATTAAGACTTCCAAAATGCTAAGGTTCCAAAATTCAAAGGTTGTGTCCAAAGGTCATCCATGGGGGGGAATTGGATGCTTTGTGTGTGACCCAAAAAGTCTTTACAAATCCGTACATAGGAGGGGGCGAGCCTTGGGAGTAGGGGATGAGAGAGAAAGTCACACACACACACACACACAAGCTCCCTTTACACAAAGGGAATGAGGGACACATGTCAGCTCCCTAGCCCAGATGCCCACAAGGTGTACCCAATTCCTATTGGATGGCCTTGGAGGTGGACCAATGAGAATTAGGCTAGAGTAAATCTAGTTTAATTAATTTAAAAACACTTAATAAAAGAACCAATGAGAATTAAGTCCTCTAGAAGACTATTGGACAGTCTCCCAAGGAGTCCAATGAGCATTCAGCAGCCCAACGGCTTGCCTGATTCTTATTGGCTAGGAGGCAAAGGGGTCGAATGAGAGTTTAGTTAAATTATTAAATTACCTAAAGCTCTCACAAAAGGGGAAAGGGGGACACATGTCAGAAGGCTATCACTTATGCTGCTTAATAATCATTGGCTTGACTTGGGGAGAGCCAATAAGGGCTCAGCAAGAGCAAATAGCAAGAGGGCTCGCCCAAGAGAGAGAGGGGGCTGATTTTTGCAAGGCATTATCACACACACACTCACACATAGTCTATGTGTGAAGCAAAGAAGACTATCTCTTCCCAAGCTTTAATGGAGAGCTCATCACCTACTCCAAGCTTGTGAGATAGAAGCCTACATTGACACACTCTAGGCATGTGGATGAAAATCCAACCAAGAGCCAAGCTTCAATGCATGCTCATATCCTCTACCATGCTAATTACTAAGCTAAGCTATGCTAATATGAGTGATTATGTGAGGAGATGTACATCTTTCTCGTAAGATACTCCTTCTTTCTCTCAATCTACTCTCATACCCTGCTAGCTCTCCCCATCTTCGAAGGTGTGTGAGGTCTTGGGTCTGAGAACAGGGATAATTAATGTTGTGTTTGCTAAGTGTTATGCTTAGTGCATGAATTTTTCATCTTCATTGCACTAACTAGTCTTGAAGGAACACAAAGAATTGTATTGTACAATGTCTCTCTCGATGGGAGAAACCATAATACAAAGCCTTTTGGAGGGGGGATCGGCTCCATGCCAATCCGGTCCTCAACTGTTGTCAATAGCTTAATTTCTCTCTCTTTTGAAAGTATAGTTTATGCTATCTAACTAGGTGGTATGCTTTTTGTTGCTCTCTCCACCCAAGCACTCTTGTAATTCTCATTAGGAATCTATTCTAATGAAATACCCACTATGTTCATGCTAATTTCCGCTACACACAAGTTTTTAGGCCATTAAATGTTACATTGGTATCAAAGCACAAGGTTTCTCTTTTCTTGCTCAAGAAAGGAGGTCCTCAAGCTAGCTATAAATGGTTGGTATTATTAATTGCCTGTGAGTAAGTAGAATAGGGATTTTTCAGCCTTGCAGTGCACCTGCCTTTATGCAGTTAACGGGGCATCACCGTCGAGAGCTATGGTCTTAATAGTGGAGTCCTACGGGGCTTGCCTATGGCTAACCACTATTGAGCTATTAGAAGCTTGACAGGAGCCGGTGTTGTTTTGGTGTTGAAAGACCCTCTCTTCTATTCCTTGCAATTAATGGTATTCGAGCCACGGGTACAGTAGCTTGAGTGCTTTTTCTAAAGGGGTAAAGAGGAGTAGCAACTAGGGATTGAAGTGCCAAAGTACACCTAAAAAGTTTACACCTAAAAGTTGTTAGAATGGCTGACAATAGTAAAGAGAGTGAAATTAATGTTGATAGCTTTGATTTTGCTAATGAGCAAGCTACTAATGATGCTCCGATGCTTATTAACTATCTTGTTTTTAGGCTTCAACAAGCCATGGGCAATCCATCTCTCAAAAGTGAAGTGCAACGGCAGCTCCGTGCTCATGGTATTCTCCAAGCTCATCACCATGACGAGAGAACACATAGGAAACCTCCTTGTGAGACTCCCAAAAGAGGTCTCTCTCCGATTCGGGAAGAAGAAGAGAATCCATATGAAGGGCTCAAGAATTTACTTCTTGATGATGCATCTCCTTCCCAAAGGAGAACTCAAGAGCCTCCACCGAAGGAACAAGAAAGCAGTGAGTCTCCCGTCACCTCAACAGAGATGGCTCCACGAAGACGGCGGGCTAAACGCTCTCCATCACCACCAAAGCGGAGAAGACCATCACACCCTTCTCCACATCATAATTCAAAGAGGGATGATAAAAAGCAAGAGAAGAAAAAGGCAAGAAAGAGGACACCCTCTTCTCCATCTTCTTCATCCTCTTCCTCTTATGAAAGTGATGGTGAAGACGACAAAAATCAAGACAAGAAAACGGCAAGAAAGAGATCACCCTCTTCTCCACCTTCTTCAAATTCTTCACCTTCTGAAGAAAGTGATTGTGCAACCTTTGAACCATCAAAAAGAAGAGGCCATAGGAAATCCTATGCCGCATGGAAGAGGTCATCCAAGCTAAAGAATTTCAAAGAGGGAGGGAAGAGAATCTCTTTCCTTACCTATGATGGTACCTTTGGTGCTACGGACAAAGTCTTGGCCTTTATCCAATAGTTCGATGCGGCGTTTGGAGATGAGGGCTTCACAGAGTCCTCTAAGCTACGCCATGTAGCTATGCACTTTCAAAAGTCCGCCAGGCAATGGTGGTCTAGCCTATGAGCCAATGGTGAAGCTCCACGAACATGGAAAACTTTAAGAGATTCCATTATGAAGCAGTTTTTGGCCACCGATGCCAAAGACAAAGTACTCACCGATGGCGAAGCTTAAAGCTCTCTCCCTATGAATCCATCCACAAATATGTAGACAGGTTTTGGGACTTACAACTCAAAGCCACTGTCTTAAAAAAGTTGGATTTTGGAGAGCAAAAGCAACAATTTTTTGTGGGCTTAACCGAAGAAATGGCGGAGTATGTCGACTCCCAAAGGCCACGTACCATATTGGTGGTAATACACCATACTATGGTGGCCTCTCGAATCAATTTCCAAACGGGCGCTAAAAGAAATAATAAGCCCACGAAAAACAAGGGTTCCAAAGAGCCTAAGGGGAAGTACAATGTCCAAAAGTCTCCTAAGGGCAACTCCAACAAAGCTAAAGAGAAGGGAGTTTACAAAGGTAAAAATAAACTCTCTCCTGAAGAGCTTGAGCGTTATCGCAAGGATAACCGGTGTTTCAAGTGCAGCGAACAAGGGCATGTGTACCGCGCTTGTCCCCAAAAGAAAAACCGCCAAGATTCTCCTAGAGCTTCCTTGGTTGAAATCCAAGAGGAGGAGACTAACCAAACTCACCATAAAGTATCTCCTCTATGCCATGCTTGGGGAAAGGTAAGAGAACATGATGCTTTTATTCTCTTTGACCCTGGTTCTACTCACAATTTTACATCTATAGAGTTGTCCACCAAGCTAGGCATACAAGCTTACGAGATGGGAGATGTCCTACCCGCAGACAGTGCCTTCAAGGGGCAAGAAGCTTCAGTCACTCCCTTAATTGGGAAATTGAGGCTTCATGTCCAAGTCTATGTGGACAAAGAGGAATTCTTTATCTCTCCTCTCAAGCATGAGGATGTAATCCTAGGGGCACCATGGTTTGACCGTCTGGCTGCCAATGTTAAATTTTTTGAAAGGAGAATCTCCTTTAAGTTCAGGGAAAAAGACATGTATATAGATGCTAAGTAAATGGGTAATACTATCCCCATTGTACATACACCAGCTTTCAACAAGTCAATAAAGAGCTCTATTTCCGTGTACATGATTTTTGTTAAAGATTCTCAAAATGAACCTAATGCTTTAGCAAAAGAAAATAAAAGAAATCAAAAGGAATTAGAGTTATCCAATTTTCTCAAGGGGTTTCAAGATGTTTTTATTGACGACATCCCTTGTGAGCTACCTCCTAAACGAGGTAATGATGACCATGCAATTGAACTTCTTCAAGGAAGTTCACCGCCTAACAAACCTCCTTATAGAGTTTCTCAAGCTCAACAAGAGGAGATTATGCGGCAAGTGCATGAGTTAGTTGAGAAGGGCATGGTTAGGCCTAGCTCATCTCCATTTTGCTCACCTGTGCTATTAGTGCAAAAGAAAGATGTCACATATCATATGTGTGTCGACTATCGAGCACTAAATAGGATCACTATCAAGAATAAGTTTCCCATTCCACGGGTAGAAGACCTATTTGATAATCTACAAGGATCAACCTACTTCAGTAGGATTGACCTAAAAAGTGGCTATCATCAAATAAGGATAGTTGATCAAGACATTGTAAAGACCGCATTTCACACCACATTTGGTCTTTATGAATTCATTGTTATGCCTTTTGGCTTGACCAATGCACCAGCCACATTCAACCGCTTTATGGAGAAGCTGTTCAGGCCTCATCGAACCTTCACTGGAGTGTTCTTTGATGATATTATCATCTACTCTAATTCATAAGACGAACACAAGCAACACCTCCAGGTAATATTTCAAGTTTTAAGAGAGAATAAACTTTATGTTAATCGAAAGAAAAGTGAATTTTTCTTACAAGAGATTCAGTATTTAGGTCACATTATCTCTCAAGATGGCATCCAAATGGATCCATCAAAGTTAGAGGTAATAAAAGGATGGCCTAAACCAAGGAATCTTCATGAACTAAGAAGCTTTATAGGTATGTGCGCATACTATAGACGCTTCATAGAAAAATTCTCACAAATTGCGGGACCATTACATGACCTAACAAAGAAAAGTGTTAGGTATACATGGTCTGCTAAGGAGAACAATGCTTTAGAAAAGCTTATCTCTCAATCTGTGCTTACACTACTGGATCTCTCAAAACCTTTTGAGGTCCAATGTGATGCTTGTGGTGATTGCCTTGGAGCTCTTTTGCTCCAAGAAGGGCACACCATAGGCTATGAGAGTCGAAGGCTTGACCCTGTTGAGCAAGCTCTAGGCATATATGAAAAGGAACTCCTTGCAGTTCTACATGCCTTAGACTCATGGAAGCACTATTTATTGGGGACTCCTTTCATTCTGCGAACGGATCACCAAAGTCTTAAGTACTTCATGACGCAGACCAAGCTCTCCGACAAACAAATGAGGTGGGCAAATTTCCTTCCGCAATTTCATTTTCATATTGCTGACATTGCTGGCAAGCATAATCAAGTAGCTGATGCACTCTCAAGACGGTCGAGAGTGAATACGGTTTGCATAGCACCTCACAATGATCTATCTTCAATGATAGATGAGTATACTATTGATCCTGATTTTAGAGATGTGATTTCAGCCCTTGCATTAGGGAAGAAAAAAGAACCATTTACTTTACAAGATGGTTATCTTCTCTATGGCAATAGACTATGCGTTACTAACTCACTACGTGAGAAAGTAATGTATGAATCTCATGCTCCACCTTATGCGGGGCATAGAGGGATTCAGTCTACCTTAAAGGGAATTGAAACATATTTCTATTGGCCTACCATGAAAGTGAACATACAAGAGTATGTTTCTAAATGTGTGGTATGCCAAAAGACAAAATTTGATAGAGGGAAGCAACTTGAATTGCTTCAACCCTTGCCAATCCCTAATTCACCATGGGAGAGAATATCCATGGATTTTATCTTTGGATTGCCTAAGTCTATCCATGGGAATACGGGAATATGGACAATAGTAGACAGGTTCAGTAAACAAGCTCATTTTAGTACCTGTCAAAAAGACTATCAAAGCCCATCAAATGGCAACCCTCTTCATTTCACAAATTTTCAAGTACCATGGCTTGCCAATGTCCATAGTGTCGGATAGAGATCCTAGAATGACCAGTAATTTCTGGAAGGGTCTCTTTGAGGATTTAGCGACAAGACTAAACTTCTCTTCAGCCTATCATCCACAAACGGATGGCCAAAGTGAAATATCTAACCTAACCATTCTTGATCTACTAAAAGCCTATGTAACAGAAGTAGATCAAAGATCCCAATGGAAGAAGTACTTACCCTTAGTGGAGTATGCGTACAATAACACTGTACATACTTCCACGGGAAAGGCACCTTTCGAGGTAATTGAGGGGAGATCAAAAAGTCCCTTGCTACTTAAGGTACATGGGAAGATCTTCGCTGCAGATGAGTATAGCCGAGACCTACAAGAATATTTTCAAAAGATTAAGGATGCTATCTCTATCTCACAACAAAGGCAAAAGGTTGCTGCTGACAAGCACAGAAGAGCCCAAGTCTTTAAAGAAAATAATTGGGTCTTATTAAAGTTTCCCAAGGCTTGATTAAGGCACACGACGGGCAAGAATCATACGGGCCACCAAAAGTACTATGCTAAACTAGCAAAAAGGTACTATGGTCCCTTCCAGATTCTTAGGCCAATCAATGAGTGGCCTGTCAACTCAAGTTGCCCAATCATTGGCTCATACACAATGATTTCCATGTGAGCCTATTAAAGCCTTACAAAGGAGAGCCACCTCAAGAACCAAATATTGAAGACCCACCGGAGATCGAGGACCAAGAGGAGGTGCTGCAGCCCGAGTCCATTCTCAGACATGAAGACAAGGTATTAAGAGGCGATAAGACTATCCGACGATATCTTATTAAGTTTAAGAATTATCCTTTTGAAGATGCTAGATGGATGCAAGGCATACAATTAAAGGATAACCTAAACCTTGTCAATGCTTACAATGCTTCCCACCAGTAAGAAAATGTACAGAATGTTAAAAATGAACAAAGTTTTTTTTGTCTTATAGGACTCTCTTTTTCTTTATTGTGCACAAAAATGAAGTAGTATGCATGCTTAGATCAAGTTTGCGGAGACGACGTCTCCCAAAAACCAAGTAGAGCTTGTCACTCTACTATGAAAGACTGATAGGATTAATGTGCAGACATGCTTGCTACAGCCTCAGGCTCTCAAGCGCCAAATGGACTAGTCATCCATTGTAGAATGATGTCATAGGGTAACATAGGGATCCTCTACCCGCTAAGAAAAGGACTCATGAATATGCTTTATCTTCTCTACACCATAGTCGAGGACGACTACGATTTCAAGAGAGAGGTAATGTCATAATAATCAATATCTAATTCTCCTAAATGATCTTCTCATGTTAAACTGATCATTTAATATTGGGAAGTGCCAGGGGAGAAAAAGATAGAATATTGGTTAAGCTAGCAGACCGACCAATGTAGGGATCCAAAGGAGGGAAAATAGGGATCCAAAGGGGGGGCCATCTACAAAAGAGCCATGTGAACCAATGGGCAACAAAGACCCTAAGGTTCAGCCCATTAAGACTTCCAAAATGCTAAGGTTCCAAAATTCAAAGGTTGTGTCCAAAGGTCATCCATGGGGGGGAATTGGATGCTTTGTGTGTGGCCCAAAAAGTCTTTACAAATCCCTACATAGGAGGGGGCGAGCCTTGGGAGTAGGGGATGAGAGAGAAAGTCACACATACAAGTGCGCATGACATATTTATGATGCAAAAATTAGCGCTCGCGGAACCAATGTCCTTATTGGACAAATTCAATATAGAAGATAGGGAAAAAGATTAGAGGGCACTTCGTGGGATGGCAATGAACCGTTCAAAATGGCTTAGACTACCTATGTATTTGCTAGTGCAACTATTGTGGAAGGTAATTGTAAATTTATAATATACATGCATTATGTAAGCACATAGGTTTTTTTTTTGTGGAAATGAGTTTGATTTGGCAATTTTCATTGCAAGAAGAGTTCAATGCAATGTATCGGCTAAAAGAACAAAATTTATGAGTGAAGGGGGGTAGAGAGTACCACATGCACGAAGATGATTACAAGGCAAGCGATGATTTGGCAGTGAAAGAGACCGATAATTTTTTTGTGGGAAAGGGACTACTGATAGCAGTCATAGCCAATCTCAAAGATGGAACATATTTTTTCAAAAAATGTGCATCTCTTTTGTGGGTTGGGGAGAGAAGGGTTACAAAATGCCCCCTTCAAAGTCTCTGAGGTTGCACGGGTGCGGATTAGTCCTTTGAAGTAAGTAATATTTTCTTTTGAAAACACTAATTGTTCTCCTTAATTTATGAAGAAAATTATCTAGTGGTACATTGCAAAAAATGTCTCTTGATTGATATATTGGCCAAGGGAAATGTGTTGTTAGTGGAAGCATCTATTCCGATGCAAGAGACACCCTTCTCACAATGGTTGAGAATGCCTATATATTTCTGGAAGCTTGGAAGGGGAGCATAATAATACTAGAGTTTTGGGTCTTATCTAGTATTTCCACATTAGTGATAATTAATGTGCAAGGGTGTACTGAGTGTGGCCAAAACAATGGAGGCCAAGAACTCCATGTTAAAGAAGTTACATGCACGCTTTGAAGCATACAACGGTAAGTAATGTTTTTCTTGTTCATGTAATGTGTTTAATTTGCTATAGTGTCCTTACATTTTTTGTAGACTTGCAGGATTTCACAAGAAGGTTAAGGGTAAGGGCAAAAAGCAGAAGTGTCACCATCAATTATCCTCCCACCGATGCCATTTCTCCTAGAACGACCAAGGGACGTCGAAGCCCAAAAATTGATTAGAACAGACCTAAAAAGGCAAGAAGAGAGGATAACCAATCATTAGTGATTTTTTAGAGTTCTCGAAGGAGTTTTAGAGAAAAAGGAGCATGCACGAAGGTGGCGGGTCAGATTATGAGCAAGGTGATTCTGAATGTCACTTGGAGTCATGGAGATCTAGTCCTTCCCAAGCCTCAAGATCCTGAGGCCCCAAGCAAACCATATGCATATCCATTGGTACCGTTCAAAGCAAAGGCAGACACCCAGTTTCTATTTGGCCACCCGAACCACTTATCTCCTTTGCACTAGGTAAGAAATGCCACCACAAACAAATGCCTGTTTTGACAACAACAAAATTGTGATACCTAACATTTCATTAAATTTTGCGTTTGACATAGTTTCGGCTCACTCTAACGCACAAATGGTAGAAATTGTAAGTGTTGGGATAGACCTAGTACATCTCCAAGTAGTTGCTGATGTATGCTATTTACAAATGGCTATCATGGATCCAAAGATTTATTTTAAGTGATTTTATGAAACTTTGGCTCCCACTTTGAATTTGGCAAGACTCTCTCTTTTGCATGGGTATTTATGTATTGCATGAGCCTTTGAGTGATCCAATGTTTGATTGGATCTCTCACACTCTGGAAAAATGGATCTTGATCGGGGGCTTGGAGAGGTGCGACTTGTGTGAGTAGACCTTTCCACACATTGCAAACATTGGTGGCATACCACAATGGAATGCATTCTCTCTCAAGCTTATTTTCACTGTGTTCACCTTGAATGCAAAGTTTTTACTATTGCATGGCGTGGTAGTCATGGGAAGTTGGGTAGACCACTTGGCACTCATCACTGAAGAGGCCTGCTTGCACAATTTTTGCCATCTTTGCACTATCTTTCTTTGTATGGTGTCATGCACATAATCTATGATAGATGACTTCATGGATCTAGTTAGATCTCAAGTATTTCTCCACGAATTTCATGGTTGGTAGATATTTATGTGGTTTTGTTTGAAACAATACCCACATTGCAAGTTGCAACCTTATTGCTATTCATATTCACACGTAAAATTGAAGGCCTTCCCGTGATTCCAGTGTATGATCTTCAAGAGAGAGACGTGGCAGCTAACAATGATGGGCTCAAGTTTGATTGTAACATGATCCGAGAGACACCGGGACTTGCCATGGATGCTAGATGCCCTTGTAGCACCATTTTGGCCTAAAGTGGAGAAGAGCAAATTCTTTTCTTGGTAAGTTAAGGAGGGCTCCTTTATGCTTGGTTCTTGCCATTGAACTACTCCGCTAATGTGCCATTGAAAGGTCTACTAATGTTTGGGCTTTTGTAAACAGGTGTTTTCTGGGTACCTTCACAAAGGTTGGGGATGCAATTATAAGATAGTCTAGCAGGTTGTGTTGGCTTGGCAATGGAGTGCGAGCGTCTACAGTGACATTGTATTAGTATTAATCGAGAAAAATTCTAGCCTCTACCAAATCAAACCTCAAGTCTAGCTGCTTCATTGACAAGGTGTAAACAGAATGAGTAACAAATCTCTACAAAAGAAGGCTATGAATATGAGTAGGCTACTCATGAACTAAGGATCATATCCCCCACAAAGACATCAATGTTAGCGGGTTTCCATGATCAAATATTTGCACCATAGCTATCTGACACTAACATAATGTTAATACTCAAGGAAGTGACTCGGATGGGGGTTGTAGAATCTTTGAGGGTGTCAACCTCCAAAAATGAACCTAGTGAAGTAAGATACCATCACCACTAGCAAACTATCACTCTCTAATATGGGAAACATGCCTATGTCTTATCTTACCGCTCTAGGTCATCACACCATTTCATCAACCAAATGAACTCAAAATGCAATGAAACTTTAGAAGAGCTATAACAGGCCTAGGGACACTATCCTACAAAGTTTGGAGGTCATTCAACAAGGTACACAAATTTCAATCCATCATAGTCCAGGCCATGAAAAATTGGAAAATAGAATAGTTCAAATAGGTTGCCCTATGGTCTAGGAACACTCTCCTATGGTTAAAATGTCAAAAAATAGCCATTTTTGCACTCAAAACTATAGATTTAGCTCACAGAATCATAGAAGCAAAGCACATCAAGAGCAAGGAAAAGGAACACAATGTATTTCTCTAAAAATATTTTTGATTGCCAGATTAGAACAGTTACAATGTGCTGCTAAGTAGTCGCTTAGAGTTGTACATACAAAAAGCTCTTCAGAACCCTAGATATGCTATAATGTGTTCAAGCTTAGGGTTTTGAGCTTTATGCTCAGGGCTTTTAATATGTCTAATGGCTGGATTACAAGGCTTTCTGGGCTCAAGTTAAAAGATACCTCTGAATATAGAGAGAGTGGATGAAAAATTGTAATGTCTTTTATACAATTTTTCTGGAAGGAAGATATAGATTACATCAAAATTTTGAGCTTGGAGAAGGTGTGGTCGGCTAGGAGGGCGCCTGTCAATTGCATCTACCAAACATGAGGCTGTCAATTTTGATTTTTATCTTCAACAAGCAATGTCAGTACACCCTCTCTCTTTGAATCTCTCTCCTTGTGTACCTATGAAGAGATGAAGGGAGGTCAAATTTCTCTCTCTTTGATCAAGAGGATCATTCTATCTCTATGTTCTCCCTATGCAATGCACCTCTTGTAAATCTAATAAGTCAAGAATGTGACTTCCATTATATTATAAAAAACATTTCCTCTCTCTTTGTGATGATGGATAGTAGGAGAAACAATCTCTCTCTTTCTCTCTCTCTCTCTCTCTCTCTCTATATATATATATATATATATATATATATATATATATATATAGATATGTATATATATATACATATATCTTCCCCTGTAGCACTCGCTCTTCTTCATGCTCACTTGGTGTGTAGAGGGCAGCCCCCTCTCTTTTTCATGATCACTTGGTGTATAGAGGGTAGCCCCCTCTCTTGCTCGGTTCTCCTGCTCTTCTCTTACTCATGGCTATGCAAGCAACAAAATTCTCTCTCCTCTCTCCTATTCAGGCTTGTAGAGAGATTATTTCTCTAATTCTCTCTCCGTCATGCTACTCAAAATCCGAGTGCTACAAAGAAAATTTTACATCTTACCCTTGGTAGTCAATTCTTTCTCTCTTACACAACTCCCTCAATAACCCAATTCTCTCCCTCCTTTCATCTCACTTTGGACTGTTTCAAATTTTCTCTCTATGTTCAAATGTTAACGAGCTCTCTCTCTCTCTCTCTCTCTCTCTCTCTCTCTCTCTCTCTCTCTCTCTCTCTCTCTCTCTCTCTCTCTCTCTCTCTCTCTCTCTCTCTCTCTCTCTCTCTCTCTCTCTCTCTCTCTCTCTCTCTCTCTCTCTCTCTCTCTCTCTCTCTCTCTCTCTCTCTCTCTCGTAACCCTAGCACAGACTAGCGCAGACCAACATCTTCTCCTTTAGCCCCCCCTGGGCAAAGGACTGCCCTGGGGGAGGCATTAATCTTTAGCCTAGCCCCTCAACAACCAATGAAGATCTGTTCCAAGCTCTACGCCAGCCCTACGACGGACTCAACCCTATGAAGTACAGCAGTCCGTGGCGCCCACCGACAGGGAGTGACTCTAGCATTGCACACCCTTGTAGGGAAGAGCACATTTGCAACATTGCGCACCTTTGCGGGGCCGAGCTTCCACTTTATGCTGCTTCTTTTCAACATGGGAAGCGTCTCTAGGTCATGATACACTCAATAAAAAACCTTTTCAAAGGTTGTTGAAGCCTTGAGCATTACAGAGGCCTTTTACGGCATTGGTTTTTGGCCTTGGCCATGAGAAGTACAACAGGTTGTGATGCCCTCCAGAAGATACTCGACACAGTTAAATGTGCAAGGGACAAATCTGTAGGTCACGACAAGGTTAAAGCCTTCTCAAAGTTTTGAAGTTCATAACTTTTTCAAAGGTTGAAGCCTTGAGCATTCTCAAAGGATTTTCCCTCTGGAACTCGCGATTCAGTGGTTGGTTCCCTTTATCCCCTCAAGCGCAGGGATGGCTACTCTAAAGACCCCTGCCAAAGCAAGACCGAGCTTTGCAACAGTGCTGGCAGCCCCTAGAAAACTTGATCGCATCACGTAGTTGCAAGAAACTCTTGATAGAGTCTTGGAGGAAAAATTTGAACTCAAATCTCACCTGAGCAAATTAGAAGAACAATTCAAGTCTATGGCTGACCTCACCATCGACAAGGTAAAGGAGGTTGAGGCAAAGGTTAGCCAAGTTCACTCAACAACCATCACCCAAGTCAAGACATGTGTAACGAAGGAAATCTCTGAAAAAAAATATCAAGAAGATAATGCCCTCAAGGTACGCATCGGTGGGCTCCCTTTGCAGTGGTGCACTGTTGAGGACACCCTTGAAGAGGCAATCATCAAACTTAACAACATTATTGAGCCAGTCAACATCAAGTCAGAGGATGTCGCTTGGATCAATGATACACATTGTCATGTGCGTCCCAAGCATTGTGTCCTTACCTTCAAGACCAAAGAGGAGCGGGTGAAGTTTCTACGTCAATCCTGCCTTCTCAAAGAAACCAAGCTTTGGATTGTAGAAGAGTTGACCATGAATCAACTCAAGAGTAAAGCGAGCGAGCTTAAGAAGGTGCATGAAGCGCGTAAGCAAGGCAAATGGACAGTCTATCGAGGTGGCAAAGCGATCATCCAGGAATTCCAAAATCCCAAACCATCTCTCCCCCCAGCCGACCCTTAGGTTTTTGTTTGTTTTCTTCTTTTTCCTACCCTACGCTCTTGATGGACCCTCAGTCCTTAACTCATATGTATCATCCCACAGTGAGAATGAATCATTGTAATGTTGTGTTTTTGGTCCCATAGGTCACCTCCGTGGACGATAATCTCTCTCTCTCTCTCTCTCTCTCTCTCTCTCTCTCTCTCTCTCTCTCTCTCTCTCTCTCTCTCTCTCTCTCTCTCTCTCTCTCTCTCTCTTTGATGCATTGGTGACACCGGTTCTTCTTTATGGAGTTGAAGTGTGGGGCGGGAGCATCTCGAAGTCTACTTGGAAAGATTTTGAGA
This sequence comes from Adiantum capillus-veneris, assembly GCF_014529385.1. Lineage (NCBI taxonomy): Eukaryota > Viridiplantae > Streptophyta > Polypodiopsida > Polypodiales > Pteridaceae > Adiantum > Adiantum capillus-veneris. Next base: position 94,048,541 of record NC_140934.1, read on the forward strand.
ATGTACAAAAGAGTTTTCTTACAAACTTTCTCCAAGTGAAGACACAAACACCATATATGCTCCTACTTCTAGTGGAGATGTCTTCCAATTGAGGTTATGGCCATGGAAAGGGTTGTGGAGTACATGATCAAGATGCGTCAAAACCCCTCACATTGACTTCCTACAATTGCATGGGAAGCAAGCACAAAAGTTCAAAAGACGCCGTTAGCATGCAAACAAGAAGGAAAATGAGAACCCCTTTAGCCAGACACACACCACACCGTCGGAGAGAAACACCACAAAGCTATGGAAAACACCTATGTTGAAAACTTGTAGAGTCGAGCAGAAAACAATCCCAACCAAAACCATGAATAAGATTGATGAAAATCAAGACCATAAACATGGAGCTCATGTTGTGTAGACCTCCGTAGAGTATCCATATGCTTCATTCCGACACTAGATGAGAGAGTTACAAGCTTTCGAAGTTGGGGTATCTCTCAAAAGCTCCAAAAAAGCTAGTCTCTATTAGGAAAAAGGGTGTGCAGGGATTTGCAACTATTAAAAGGGGATTTTTTTGGCTCTTATCCCAAGGTATTTTCTCTCTCTTCTTAGCCGACATGGTTCTCTCCTTGGGCACCTTTTAATTGGTCCAATTTTGGCCTTTCATTATGCAAAATTTGGACTCACAAAGGGGCCCTTTAAGGAGTTTGACTTTACCTCTCTCTACCAAAATGGGTGCATGGATAAATTTTTTTCAAACAAACTCCAAAGTTGACGGAGGTTTGACAGTTAGAATGTCCTCTTCAAGCTCTATCTACTGATATATAGCACGCCATGAGATTCCTCATATTTTAGAAGATTCTTTTTTTATTCACTTAGATTCCGACGGAGTTGTCACAATCATAGGTGAATCAAAAAAAGAATCTTCTAAAATATGAGGAATCTCATGGCGTGCTATATATCAGTAGATAGAGCTTGAAGAGGATATTCTAACTGTCAAACCTCCGCCAACTTTGGAGTTTGTTTGCAAAAATTTATCCATGCGCCCGTTTTGGTAGAGAGAGGTAAAGTCAAACTCCTTAAAGGGCCCCTTTGTGAGTCCAAATTTTGCCTAATGTTTGGGCCAAAAATGAGCTGTTGGTCACTTTTTGACCAAGGCAAGTGGCGAAAGGGGATGTCCGGTGGACCAAAAAGGTGGCCAGGCGCCTAGGCAGCTAGTGTGGATTGAAAATGGTGCCCCCTCTCTCCCCCAACACCCATGATCCCTCACAAGCAAGGCAAGGAAGCTCCATTAGCTCCTTTGATACACCCTTAGGGCGTACCCACTCCCCCCTTATACCCTCCAATTTCCACTTGCTCCCCCCATGTGGGATTACTTCATTGCCACTTGACACCATCCTCACACCTCCCCACTTAAGCCAATGAATTTTATGTTTTGCCCCCCACATTGAGCAATCTTGGCGGAGGCGTGGCAGGTGACCCCGAGCACCGAATGCGATGCTATAAAGCCCATCGGCTCGAAGCTTATAACTTCGGCTATTTCCAAAAATCCTTGGCCACACCTTTTCTAATTAAATCCATCAAATCAGCCCACTTGCCTTTCTTTGCATGCATTGTCATAAAATCTAATATCTAACCAACCCAAATGATTTTCTCATATTAAATTGATCACTTACTGTGGGAGAATAAACGGGAACAAGTGTTAAGATATAGATATGTGCTTATAGATCTATCTCAACACGGGTCCAATGGTAAATGGGCCCAAATGAGAGATGGTCTATCAAAGAGCAAGGATAACCAATGGAGCATAAGACCTTAGGGTTAGCTTCATTGAAGACCTCCAATAATGTGTGTAAAAGTCCTTTGACCTTAGGTAAGCTAGGGCTGAGCTTGAGGCGGGAACCCGGCCCAAGCTCGAGGTGCTTGTCGTGCTTGAGGTGCTTGATTAAGGTGCTTGAGGTGCTTGATCTGCTACATGCTTGAGGTGCTTGAATTGATACATGATTAAGGTACTTGAGGTGCTTTGACAAGCTTGCCTGAGATGCTTGTGGGAATACCCCCTAGTCCAAGTGTTTATTCATTGTTGATGACTAAGGTGCTTGAGCACCAAAAGTCAAAAGGATCTCTACAAAGAGGGGGGCGATCCCTTTTCCTAGGGGCTAGAGAGAGAACACACACTCACACACACAAGGAAGAACCAAGCTTGAAGAGGCAATAGGGACACATGTCAGGCCCCTACCTATGTTACCTTCATGAGATGCTTGAAGCCTATTGGTTGGCCACCCAAGGGGTCCAATAGTAAATTAAGAGATTTAATTAATTGATTTAGCATTTATCTAGACCTCTCTCTCAAAGGGGAAAGGGGGACACTTGTCTCAAGGCTACCCCTACTGCTTGTAATGCCTCCTGCTCATGATTGGCTAGGCCTCGAGGGGTCCAATGAGCTTCAAGCATGAGCTACAAGGGGGGGTCGACCCAAGAAAGCTAGGGGGTTGCTTAGGGGGTATACTCACCCACACACACTCACAAACACTCTCATTGTGTGCTATGCAAAGTGCAAGATTTCCCTCTCCAAGCAAGTAGAGGTTGAGAGCCTACACCAACACTCTTGGCTATGGAGTGCAAATCCAACCAAGAGCCATGCTTCAATGCTTAAGCTTGCCATCTCCTTCTTCTTCATTACTATGCTATTATGTATGCTAGCAACAAGAGTATGATAAGTGAGGAACTAATTCTTTCTCCTACGAAATGTTTCTTCTTCCTCTTCCCTACCCTCATTCCCTGCTAGCTCTCTCCACCTTCGAAGGTGTTTGAGGTCTTGGGACTGAGGCTTGGGATAGTTAAAAGCTTGCTTCAATTTTATGTCATGTTTGTGATGCATGAAGCTTTCCATCTTCATTGCATCACCTAGGTCATAAGGAACACAAAGATTGTATTGTAACAAGTCTCTCTTAATGGGAGAAATCATAATACAAATGCCTATTGGAGGGGGGACCGGCTCCACATAAATCCGGTCCTCAACTGTTGTCATGTTCTCTAAATTCTCTCTCTTGCAAAGGTATTGTTCATGACAAGTTAACTGATTATGTTTCTATCCTCAATTATGTTCACCCGTTATGCTCACAAAGTTATTTCACAAAAGTACTCTCATTAATTTCCGCTACTCTCAAGTTAAATAGGCCAATTACATTACATGCATCCGCATCCACTATCTAAGTAAGGAACCGCCCACTTGCAATGCATGTAACTTATGATGTATGAGTCCGATTCACTGGCTATCAAGGGGTGCTAGCATTTAACGAGCGTTGAAAAGCGAGTGAGAGATACAAAGCGAGCCAGACAAATGAGTTGGAGATATATTGTAGTTAAAATCCTAGTAATACTCGACTACACTTAACTTTATTTTTTTTCCATGTTTGTATACAAACTGTGTACGCTCCATTTCCTTTTTTTGCTTATTCATCAACACCATGCAGGAATTTTACTGAGCATTTTCAATTCTAGGCTATATTTATCCCCACTCTCTCCTTAAGTTAGTACTTACCACACACTTTTTGAAGGATTGATTAGCTCCAAGAGCGTGTTACTGAAGTGAGAAGAAACCAAAGAGTCCCATAAAATTTATCATTAGTAAAATGGCCATAGTCATCCGAAGTCCAACCCATAAACTACCTATATACCTGCACAACAATCGTGACATGCTTGCCATATGTTTAAGGCATAAACATCCATTACTTCTTTGTCATTAAAACCATAGACATAAAGCTTTTCAACATAAGAAATATTATAATTACAATCTTCTACAGAGACACACATATAATCCACTCACACTTCTCATACATAGATCATGACTAGAGAGAGAGAGTGTGTTCAAACATGAAAAATGACACTCTAAAATAACTAATGAACAGAAGCAAACTTTTCCAGTTCTCATTAAGGAAACAACCAAAAAGAATACTCTTCAAATTTCTTAGTGACTCAACACCTAAAGTTTTTCAACTAAAAGTGAGAGAATGTGGTTTGATTTGACTCATTGCAAAGAGCTTTTAACTGCAAAAAAGTACACATAAATAACTTGGTTTGTCATTAAACATCATGATCTCCATACACCACCTAGGTTAAGTGGAAATTGAGAAAGAGGGAATAGAGGAAGGGGGAGGGGGGGGGGGGGGGGGGGGGGGGGGGGGGGGTAGGTTGTTGTGGATAGCTAGTACAACAAAAGTAAGTTGCCAAAATAGGATATAGATGATAGGTAAAAAGAAAAACATGCTTAAATCGCTAGCATATGTTTTCCATACAAGGCCTAAAACATCTAATTCTATATAGTATGAATTTGATAGCTAAAAGGTGAAACTAGCTTAAGCAGCCACTAGCACACGTCTTCCATGCAAGCCTTGGAATAACTCTATATTTGAGAGAGCAGCTTGATGCATAAATGCATGAACATTTGCATCCAATCCAATAGTCCTTAAAAATACAAAGTATATATGCTTGCATGGAATATAAGTACTTGCCTTTGCATCTCGTCCTCACATGTACACCGTGGAAATTGACTTATTGTGATGGAATATGAAATCCCACGTGCTTTTGATCCCTCTCACTCCAAGAAGAAAACGTGCACTTCGTTTGGGACTATTATACTCTCTCTAAGAACAGTTGCATGCATTTTAGTTGTCAATCCAATCTTATCCTTGAAATCTTTGGTGAGTTTGCTTCTCCACTTGACCATTCTACCATCCCTCTTTTGTGGCCCTGTTGCACTTGCAGGAGGTTGGGATCAAAAGCTTTCTACAACTGCACCTTCTTGAGAGCCATCATCCAAAACAAAGCCTGAATTTTGCAATAAACTTGTCTCTTCTAAAGATAGAAACGTTCCCTTTGAGATGGGCCACACCCCAGGTGCAAGACCTGGTGGAAAAATAACAAATCCATGCACATTCCAAGCATGTTGCACATTGCTATTGCAAAACCAAATGACCTGCTCTTGTATGCCACCTGGGTACCTTCTTCTTCCTTTGAAGCAAGGGGCAGGAACACCATGCAATGTTGTTCCCCCATTTATGTTGATCTCAACCCCACACCTCTCACCTACATCAACAAGAAAAAATTTAAGACCATAGAGGAAAGGTTAGCGACCAAAAATGATAGATTCAATGTTGTACTTCTAAACTGTCTCCTTGATTAACCCAAAACAACTCACTTTATCCTTAGGAGGTGCTCTCTTAATGGCCCAAGTGGACTCTGCAACTTTAGACTCCTTTACCTGCTGTACTTTGAAGCTTGGACATTGTGGAATAGCTCTAGAGGTTGTGATGGTATTATATTCAGGTATATGACTGTCAGTCTCATGAATCGGAGTTGAGTGATCCAAATTTCTTTTTTGACGCAAACTTACTTGCTCCATGGGCTGTCTCATATACTCCGAAGAGGCAAGACCTACTGCATCCATTGTAGAAGCAGTCAAATTAATAACCTTCTTCTCAATCTCTCGAGTTGTGTGTCCTTCCATTATCCTTTCAGCTAGTTGTTTCAAGTCCGGACCAGTACCATGATATTTTCCATCCATAAAAGACTTATATTTTGCACTTTGCTTGACTACTAAGCATAAGTCAATAGCAGTAGCCTCATACAATGAGACATACTTTGTTGCTCCATGTGAAGCACGAATACTTGCATGTTTAGATTTAGATAGGTTAGTTGATGGTACAAATCCCAAATCCTTGTGTTGTGTAAGAAACTGATCAATCTAATGTGATGCTCGTGCATCCCACCATGCAAGCCATAGTTGTAAGCTTTGTAGTTGTCCCTCAATAATGTGGTTGTCAATCCAATAGTTTTGTATAGCTTTCTTACATCGTTCCTTCTCCATCTCAGTAGGTGCACTTCTCCACTGCCTGCACATATACTTGTGCTCTTCTTGAAAGGCTGGCTAAATGCACTTCTTAGTGTGATCCACCATATTTGTCTCCCAATGAAACTTGCAAGACCTCTCTTTCTCCTCCACCTTATTATTTGGACCACCAAAGTAGACTGTACACACACAATACAATTTTGCTGAGCCTCATCTGGCATGAAACCTCTAAATTGAGGAAGTGGAAAACCATTTTGCACCATTTGGTTGTTTAACATTTTCCAAAATTGAACCTGAGCATGGTGATCTTGCACCTTAAACTCACAAGTTGCGATTGTGAGCAACTCACGTACATGTGGATCATATACATGGGCTCTCATTGTGCACCACCCCTTCACCCGATGCACATGATCAAAATGCACCCATTGGCCCTCCAATGAGCCACCTGGTTGCATTGGATTAACAAGATCCAGTCCTGAACCTGGACACTTAGATGACATCTTAAACACATGTGACTGGCTATCATCACCAAGTTGATTAGGAAAAAGAACACTTTGGATAAATGGATATATGCATCTTTGTTTCAGTCTCAAAATAGCATCCAACCCACTGTCCCCTTGAAGAAAATCTTTTCTAGCAGCCTGGATGGACCTCCTGATAGAAGCTTTTTGAGAGATAGGAGTAATTTGATCTAGTACTTTGTGCAAGTAACCCTCTAAAGAAGTCTTGTGAGAAGCACCATCCTCATGAATCAAAAGCTCCATGATCAAGTCCCTTGTGAAGACTGAGACTTCAATTTTCTTGCATGTGCTAGAAGGCTCAATGGTTGCCCGCGTGAACACCTTATTGTGAACAACCTCCTCCAATTTTTTGATAACCCCTTTGCCACTAGATGATTATGAAACCCCATGTGTATGGCACATCTTGTTGTGCCATCTCTATCTCGAGGGATACAGTAGTATATGAATGCTTGACAAGTTTTGATACATTCTGGTGATTCACCACAGTGCTTACAAAGAAGAACTCCATTTTCTTTGTTCAATGGTCCAACAGGTGGCACAGATTGAATCTTTCCTTTCCACTGAGTCTCATTCACTACTCCAAACATATCTACACAAGAACAATCAATGTTATAACACCTTAAGTGTCCACAACACCTACTTATTCTCACTATTCCTTTAAAGGCATCAACAGAGCTGGTCTTGTATGTTGTCCAAACATGTCCATCAAGCCTTTGCTCCATGCCTTTCATGTTAGAACCATCTTTGCAAGGTGGAAGCTCAAACAAACAATAGCCATCATATTCAAGCAGAAGCTCATCAAGTTTTTGACTAGCTTGTGCTGAAGAAAGAGCAACATGAAGAGAGGTAAACAGTGGAAGCTTTTGAAGACTTGAAAGAATGCTAATCTCTTTTTCTACCAATTTTTGTACTTGTCGCTTTTACAGCTTGTAAACACCTCCATTGCTATCATGAAGCTTATACCCATGACTTCCATGCTCTAATGAAACTATAGAAAGAGACACAACTACATCATCTATAGAAGTTGCTTCAGATAGAATAATGTCTTGGTCTGCAAGTTGAAAATACTCCTTTAGAGCACTGAGACTAATATCACACATCTCTGTGTCATATCTAATTGAGAGAACTCTTTCTTCATATGTAATAAGAACTGGGTGAGGCATTGTAAGAGTGAAGCATCCAGAGAAAAACGCAGAGCTCAGGACAAGATAGGTTTTCTTTTAATATCCAAAGTCAGATCCATAGAAATCATTTTCTTGAGCCTTGAGAAAATGTCGAGAAAAAGAATGGCATTAGTAATAAATGGGATGGCATTTAAAAGTTTGTGCAATCATCTATTTGATAGGGACGGCGGACTAGGATCCATGAGAGATAAAAGAACACAGATCACGAGGAAAGTAAAAGATTCTGTCACAATTTACGAGGAAGGTAGCTTTTGATTTATGTTCACTTAAATTTTAAAACATTTCCTTTTGGTCTATGCTCATTAAAGTTTTAAGCATTTTTTGTGAATATTAATTTTAATTTTAATTTAAAAAAATTCATTTTTAAATAATATTGTGCAAAAGTCACGCTCCAAGAACTGCTCTGTTTTTGCACTCTCCAAGAACTCTTCACAGGGGTCTCCAAGAACTGTTAGGAAACGCTATCCTAACAAGGCCGGTTATTTTGTTTTCATCTGCTCACCAAGGGTTTCATTGTTGCATTTGGAAAAGCAAATCTTAGAGCGTCGGTGAGAGAGGGGACTTTATTTTGCTCACCAAGGGTTTTATGCTTGTGTTTGGAAACGCTTTCATGGGTGCACTGGTGAGACGTGAGTGTGGAGCTAAAGGCTCTCAGGTTGGAGGTTTTGAGTTTTTGAGTTTTTGAGTCCTCACCAAGGCTTTGAAGTTTTTGTTTGGAAACGCAACTTGGAGAAGCCAGGTGAGGAGAGAAGCGTTGGCAGATTTTTGCAGTTCCAAGCAGTTCGCAGTTCCACGCAGATTTTTAGCTTTGGCAGTTCCAATCAGTTCCACACAGGTTTTCAGACAGTGCGCAGATTCAGCCAGTGCGCAGGTGAGCCATCATAAATCTCTTTTTAATTAAAATCTGTCTTTAAGCCAATGTGGGGTTAATTAAATTTGTGGTCGAAATCAAGACGCATGATTGTGGGCAAGGAAAAATTGTAATCACCCATCAGTAAGGACTGAGCTATGGTAGGTGAGGTTGTCGTTGGAACATCCTCGATATTGAAATCGTTTTGGAATGTTCTTCTCTCAACGATGGTTTTTTTGCTCTTGTGGCTCTTAACCCTAGGTTCATTCAGCAGAGCCAAATGATTATGAGAGTGCATTCTCGCTCACGATTCACCTTGGGATGTGAGTAGGGGCATGTGCATGTTGGAATCAATGGCCTTGATGAGAATGTTTTTGTAATTTAGGTTTGTGTGTTGTATGGTTTGTGTTTCTCGATTTTAGTGGTTAATACTGTCGTAGGCACCTGGCTTTGACAATCGATGAAGATCGTTAGAAATGAAATAGGGTGGGAGCGATTGAAATTGGAAGGGCCTTGCAGTTTGCGTTTCCAGGGTAGTGTACTCCACACCATGCCCTTGCAGTTTGCATTTCCAAACGCTATTCCTCAGGGCTTGGTGAAGACCTATGGAGGTGTTGGGATGATCGTCTCTTGATTTATGTTGCTGGTGAAAATGCATTGCCTCGCTATGATGAGGGAGCTCATAAGCATTGCCTTGCTGGTGAAAATGCATTGCCTCGCTCTGATGAGATTAGGAACTCAACATTCCAGGATGACCCATGTGTATATGTACCCATGTATCCATTCACTTAGGATGAACCAAACATTGTGATTGTGTCCTCTCTTCAACTGCTTCGAGAAGAGTGTCTCTGTACACTAGTTACACATCCTAAAGCTCACAACAACAAATCTTGCCTTAATCACAACTGCATCTGCTTACATATCTCAAGTCTTGCCTTAATCATATAAACAGCATATGCAAGCTTACATTTCTCAAGTCTTTCTTAAACTGCAACCATGCGCAACTATGTTGCACATAACTGAGACTTCTCATCAAGAAAACAAGTGCCAATAATCTCGTATGGCTTAATAAGAGTACATCTTTATGGCTTTCTGTGTCCTATTACAGATGAATAGAGACTCGAGAGCGGTGCCATGTGCCACATCATGCTTGCAAGGAACATACTTGAATGCGAGAAAGATTGTACTTGACAGAAGATAATTCGTGCGACAGATGGCAGCTGGCAAGACTCATAATGAATGGGAGGATGAACACAGAGCATCCGAGCTGGTTCATGTAACCAATCCTCTTGTATAGGAAGCTGCAGCGGCACTTGCTTAGATTTTTGCGCACATTTTCCTACATATACTGTGCATCTGTACCATTTTACATTCTCTACTACATAAGGTAGGTCTTCACATTGCCATTATTCACACTTTTGTCATACACACTTGGGAGTCAGACCTTATTTCCGGACATTCGAGATCCTGCGACAGAGGTCCTTCCTTCATGTCAGCACAACCTAGCTTTGACCCTCTTGATGACACTACTCCATGTCATTTGATGAATGTGATGGATGTTTTTGGAGATGCTCCACCTGAACCCACTGTAGATGAAGTAGGGGTTAGAGTAGCCTCATCACAATAGCACCGTATTCTTTAGAAGGACCTGTAATGCTTTACGTGCTTGCAATGCTCACCTGTAGTGGCCGTGGAAGTTTTTATTGTTGAGTTCTCTTGCCTAGAGAGATAGGTTAGAGAAGCATGTACTCTCATGAATTACAATGCTAGACACCCCACCACAAGACTACAAGAAGCGGAAGGCTCTCAGCACAACCTAGATTTGACACAATTATACTCTTCCAACAGCTTGATGAGCTGTTCCCAAAACTCTCTTTCCAATTGTGACTGATTTTCACCATTTTCTGCTCTTCTAGGGTGCCTATGTTGACCTCCTATAGCTGGTATGGTTTCACCCACACAGTTAGCTTTGCTTCTTTCATTGGTTGATCCTTCACCCATGCTTTGATTTCTCTTTCGCTTTGCTCCCTGCTATCTTGCTCTGAGCTTATTATCTAGTCCTCTCCTTTGATCAACTCTTCTAGGTCCTTTGATTCAAGTTTCCCTTTCTTCCTTAGTTTCTCAAGCATCCTATCCACATGAACTGAGAAAAGTGGTACCAGGTGTGGGTTTTGCTGTAGTAGGGCCTCTTCTTCGTCATCTTCTAGCACTTCAGCCATGTTGCATGTTTCAGCTGGCCTTGGAGTCATTGTTGAGTTCCTCACCGCTTTGTTACTCCCAAATTGAATACACATCTTTTTTTCATCTTTCCTTATACAGATTCTGTCTATGTTCCAATCGTGCTTCACCTTTGCATCTCTTAGCCACGGTCTGCCTAAGGGATGTCACCACCTCTCAACATATTGCATTTGGAAACGCTCTCCGGCAAGGCTTGGTGAAGACCAAATCTTGTCTCATCACCTGCTGCTGTGAAGACCCACTTTGTGTTTGAAAATTCTTTCCTCCAAGGCTCAAATATACTGAGATTGTGAAATGACAAATGTACGTAGCAAGAATGGTTGCCTTGGTTTTATTTCTGGTGGACGTAACAATTGATTTGGCTTGCAGTTTTTAGATTTCTGTCAGGAAATTCAGTTCAAAGATTTTCTGTCACGGCAGTCAGTTCGCAGATTTCCTGTCATATTCTCGTAGCCAGTTTGCAGATTTAGCCGAGTGCTGTCAGCTCAACAGTTGCGAGGTAGGCATGCGAAATGTGATGGTTCAGGCTTTGTTAATGTGATCAACATGTGAAATGTGATGGTGCAGGCTAATTTGTTAATGAACCCTTAATTAAAGTGATCATCACTCTTTGTTTAAACTACTCTTCATGCATAGATTTCTCGCAACAAATTGTGTGCTCACCATGGGGTTGCATCTTGCATTTCCAAATGCAACCTCTGGTGAAGCAATGAAGCAATGTGGTTTCAACTCGAAGCTTTTGATGGTTTTTCTTTTGCAGGTTTGCAATGGGAAAATCTGCAAAGAGGAAGAGAACAAAGTCGACACCCACTGAGCAAAGTCCAAACAAAAGTTTAAAGAAGAAACTGGCTTTTGTATCAGTTGAAGCTGAAGAGATTGATGTTGACACAAACCCTCAACCAACGAATGTCGTGCAAGACAACGATGTAAACTCTGAGGTTATAGCGGATGGTGATGAAGATGGAAACAATGCTCTTATAGCAAGTAATATCCACCTGGCTACAGGTGGTGATGTTATTGGTCATTGCAGGGTATTGCCAGCTGATAGGTGTCCTCACATACCTCTATGCAGGTTACTGCCACATGCCAAAGTAAGAGGTCTCCGAAAAGATGTAAGTTCACTTAAAATTGCATTTGCTACAGAGAACTATATTCCAGAGAAGGGAACGTTTGTTGTCTCCACTTGTCTTTGCAATGGGGAAGAAACCTTGGTAACAGATATCATTAAGGCTTCTTGGGATCCTATGTGGTTGGAAGCAGATATGGAGTTTGAAAAAGAGGTGTCCTTAAAAAGAGAGCTGAAATTTATGTCAAAGAAGATGTTTTTTGTGTGGGAGGGGAATCACTGGACAAAGGCTTGGATGGAAGTTATAACCGAACTTTTTAAAGAGGATAAATCAAGACATGTGAGAGTTATGTGCACTCTCATAGATCCAAGGAAGGTTCCAGAGATAGCCCTTCTTGCTTCTTTGCAACGCATGAACATGTAAGTTACTTTTTTTGGTAATTTTGGTTGTGCATTGTTCTCTGAAAGGTTTAATTAATAAGTTATCATATCGTTCTTTATGCAATATGCTAAATGAGCATGCAGTGATTAAACCATTGCTTCGAGATGTGCTAATTAACACCAACAACATATGTGGGAGTGATACAAAAGAGTATATTGAGTCTTTAAAGAGGAGGAGAATAAGTTAGTCAAAGGTTGCAGAAGCAAAGAGTCATGGTTTCCATTTTCGAGAGGCTACTTGGCAAGGCTTGTGTTTCAGGTACTTAATTAATCTTTTTTTGTATAGATAGATTTGGTGTATGCAATTATAACTTTTATTTGTGGGATATGTAAAGGTTAAATATAACAAGGAAGTTGCATCGGCAACGGAAACAATTGAAAGAACTATGCTAGAAGAACAAAGGGAGGATACGTTACGAAAGGAGAAGTCTAAGATTCAGAAACGAATTTCGGATAGAATTGGCAAGGTATGTTTATGTTCACAAAACAAGTAATTGAGCTTATTTTTCATTTTGAGAATTTAGGTATATATAATTAAACTTCTGTCAGGTTTTACTTTGCATACATCCCAAACTGGGTGAGCAATGGAAAAAGACATTGTTTGATTTGCAATTTGAGGGTAAAGAATCATATGTGACATTGGAGAAACTTAGAATGCTTGCAACTTCTGTTTTACAATCTGAAAAAAGAGTTAGAATTTTGAAACTATTAGAAGCTCCAGGAATACAAGGGAGCAATACTTGATACCTACAAGAGAAGCCGATTTTAAAGGGTAAGTCAATTTATCATTTAGAAGTATTGGAAGACATTGGTATGTCTAAATGCTAAATTCATGTTTTTGCATGTTAATTTGTGACAATTGGTTGGTGAGAGAAATATTTTTGGATAGGGTTGAAAGCGTGGACATGTCCTTACTTGAATCTTCACTTGAAAGCATGGAGGAGCCACCAACAATGCCACTAGACCCTACTTTAAGAAAGTATTTTGATGGAGTGAAGTTGGAAGCCCGTAAGTATATGTTTCAAATGTTGAGAAGTAGAGATGCAAGAGGGGATCTCAAATCAGGAAAAAGTGGTAATGAGACAAAGGAGAATAAGTCCATGGAACTTGAAAAAGCGGCACAACGTGTTGTTTTTAGGTACATTGAATGCTCTTTTTAGCTTTGATTGTTTTTGGTGTACATTGATGTGAATGTTTTTTTGGAATATGTGTGTCTATTTTAGGTTTTTTAAACACCTTGTTGTCAAGAAGTTGCTTGGTGAAATACCAAGTGTTTGCAAGGCATGGTGTAAAGTGGGTGACTCTCCTTTATGCATGTTTCCTTCTACCATGCAAGGATTGAGTAAATGGGAGATAGAAAATTGTCCATGGTGGATAGACTTTCCTTCGGGGAATCGTTTGGAGGAGGAGATTGATATGTATGAATTGCATGCTGGTAAGAGATCCACAGCTTCTATGGCTACTTTGCACAAAGAGGCTACACAGAAAGCATCAAAGAAAGACATCACTAGAAAATCAAGAGGTTAGTCTTTTCTCCTTAAATACAAGCATTTGATACAAGAGTTACAAGCTTTTGTGTTCTCTTTGAATGTGTGTAGTTTTATGGGTTTTCTCTATATTAGATTATGGTGAGAAAGACATTCATACTCAAGAGATTGCCAAAATTCTTGTAGAAAGTGATAATGTATTAGGTGAGTTTTTTAATATAAAAATCATGATATCTTTGTGTGCTCATTTGCTTTCCTAAAGAGTATTTATGTGTATGTGCAACTTGCAGAAGATTCAACTCTTGCAAAGGAATTTGTGACATATATTCACAATGGGCCATCAAAGATAGAATCTTATAGAGACACATGTTTTGAATCTATTTTTGGATGTTGTGTTGGTGATTATATTCAAATGGGTAGAGATTTTGAGAAAGGAAGAAATAATGAGGCATATGGAAAGATGCATGAGTTTTTCAGCTTGCATGCTTATAAATACCATCATTGTCATCATGGAGAGAAAAAAGTGAAATGGGTAGCAGGACTTGTTTTGATAGACTTTCCCACAAGTATGGTGGGAATAGATGTTGGCGAGGAGGTTCCTTTGTGGGATATGTTGACAGAGGATCATGTACGCTATAGTATCTCCATAGGGGCTGCTAGTCTTGCTAATGATGGTTGGTTGGTCATGATTAGCCCATTGGATGGTAATCCTACTTACATTGAATTTTTCTTAAAAGATTTATTTGTTCTTTTCTTTTTTGAAAATTTTGTGGTTGAAACTTGTAGGTCCTTGCCTCACTTGGATTGAAAAGTATGCATATTGTCAAGGTCTAGTCGTGGTAAGAAGAGTGGTGATGGGAAGAAAAATACCATATGGAGGTTGCAAACAAGGAGAAAACACTTGCAGTGTGAGTAATTGCATAACAATTGATAATACCAATCTCTAAAATTAATGGTTTGATGATTTAATACTAATACTTTTCTATTGTGATATGCATGATAGGTACGATGTAACATACTCATATTTGCTCATCGAATGGGTTACTATCCAACTTTGTATTTTGAGGATAGTAAAGCTCTTTTCAAAGCTAATTCATTGCAAAGTGATGATGATTTTTGGGCTCATTACATGCCTGAAAGCAAGAAGACACAACATCCACAATCCTCTAGATTGATTCGTGGAGCAACTCAAAAGAGTATGAGCTTCATGGCTTGTGTCCTACGCACTTGTTGTTATCCAGGGGGTTTAGTGATTGACATGGGTTGTGGTACGGCACCTCTATCACATGCAACCATGTTATTGGGATATACATGCTTTTCTTTTGACAATGATGCATCAATCATCAAGGATTTGGTGGAACCTATTAAGCTATCAAGTGAGAAAAGGCCAATTGCATAAAAGGAAAAAGAACATACAAGAGGAGTGGAGGAGTTTGTGGTCAAACCGCTTGGAAATCCTTTTTTGATGGATGACTAGTAAGTTTTACATTGGGTGTCTCTTAGACCTATGTTGCTTACTTTGGATGCTTACTTGCATGGATATTTGACTTATAAGTAACCTCTTGGTACTTTCTTTATTTAGTTTTTAGTTTTGAGATGGTGGATTGTGTGCCATAGACATGATGATGTTCTTTGTGGCCTTCTTTTGAATTTAGCTAGTCCTTTTATAATGTAGTTAGTAGCTATAGTATAAATAAGATTGATTTTCAGTCAATGCTCTTTCTTTATGTATGTTTATCAATGTGTATGTCATGAAAAGTTACTTTTTTCTTTGTGCCTTTGTTAAGCTTCAAGATAGGTGTCATTGTGGATATAACATTGATTTTTATTGGTGGGAACACTCTCCTAGTATGCTTCCTTTTTATGCAGAGCTACAGGCACAAAGAATGGCGGCAAATGAATCATTTGATGATGATTTTGTTGCTACTCCAAGGAGGGAAAGAAGAAAGTGTGATTTTGTTGATGACGAGTGTGAGGAGGATAAATAATTGTACAACTTGTGAACATTTATTTGGATGTTTACTTTGATAGCATCTTATTGTAGTGCTCACTAATTATGCTTTGGTTTTAAGGGATATGTAAGGTGTTATTATCGATTTTGAAAAACCAATTGTTGTCTCTTATGGGATGGTAACCATGTGTTTGTGGATGAAACAATTTATGTAAAGTGTGTTGTTAATATGTAGAGTGTGGTTGTTAATATGTCCTTCTCAAGCTGTACGTCTACTTTGGTGTCTTTTCCATAGTATGGTCTCTTTGGTCTTAAATCTTTGTGGTTTTTTTTTACATTAGAATCATGCTTTCTATTCTAATCTCTTTGGTTTTTCATCAGTTTCTCTTTGTTGTTTAGTTTGTTTGTTACACACACTCGCTCTAGTCATGATCTACATATGAGAAGTATGAGCGGATTATTTGTGTGTCTCTATAGAAGATTGTAATTATAATCCTCCTTATGTCAGAAATATTTTTGTTTATGGTTTAATGACAAAGAAGTCATGGATGTTTATGCCTTAAAGATATGGCAAGCATGGTAAGTACTAAACATATGGTAAGTACTAACAAGAAGAAAATGGAGATAAATTTAATCTAGAATTAAAAATGCTCAGTAAATTCCCTACATAGGGTTCAGGACTAAACAAAAAAAGAAAATGGAGCGTACATAGTTTGTATACAAACATGGAATAAAAATAAAGTTAAGCGTAGTCGAGTATTACTAGGATTTTAGCTACAAGATATCTTCAACTCATGTGTCTCGCTCGCTCTGTATCCCTCGCTCGCTTTTCAAGGCTCATTAAATGGTAGCACCCGCTATCAAGCATGACTGAGAGTACTCATTGAAAACCACCTTTTAAGAGTTCGACCAACCCAAAAGTCTTGCAAATGACTAAGAAAAACCAAGCCTTTATACATAATTTTTACAAGAGCACTCTGAAAACTCAAAGCATTATGTACATCTATGTGATCGAGCCTAGTGAGCAAGATTTTTGGCATGACTTAGTGACTTCATGCTTATCCAAAAAATGCCTGACATAGCTTGACAACCACCCCTTGTATGCTTAGTCATTCATGACAAGCAGAGGTCCCTAGGGTGAATAACTGCTGCATTTCATCCCCAGAAACCTCATCCACATTTTCAGATGTCTCCACATTGTTTCCTTCTATTGATAGCATTTCTTCAGTCAAATTGTCATCAAACGTGCCAGATACTTCTTCAATCTATAACCATTAACACGATACTTATGTTGTGCACCATTTAAGTCTGCCAATTGATATACCATTTTCAAACTTGTTTACAACAATAAGAGGGCCTTCCCATTTGATTTGAAATTTCTTCTGAAAGGTATTGTCCAATTCTCTATTGTATCGCAACACCAAATCACCCTTCTTAATTTTTTTATCCTTCACGCATTCATTGGCTTTTAGTTGAGCCTTCCTTGACACTTCCTTATAGTAGCTCAAAGCTAAAACTCTATCCAATTGCAAGGATTTAAATCCAATAACCTTTTCTGCCATGCATTTGTTTGCTCCTCATCTTCTAATGACAACAACTTGTGAGCAGGAATTTCCACTTCAATTGGCAATAAAACTTCCTTGCCATAAACCAAGTGGTAAGGAGAAAATCATGTGCTCATTTTGATAGTAGTTTTGTAGGCCCATAACGCACAAGGCAACTCTGAATCCCAAGTCTTCCCATGTGTCTGAGTTGTCATTGTCAAGATCTTTACCAACTCTCCATTGAAACTTTCATTAAGACTATTGCACTGTGCATAATAGGGAGAATTGTACCTATGCTGTATATTCAGCTTTTTTCATAGGAAATCAAATAGCTCTCCTCTAAATCCTGGTCCTCTATCAGAAAGTAGCTCTAGTGGCACACCAAATTTGCAACATATGTACTCATAAACAAATTTTCCCATCTCTTTTACTGGTAATCTATTTGACAGCCTTGGCTTTTGTCCATCGTGACAAATAATCGACTACGGTCAAGATGTAAGCATTTCTTTTGCTAGTCATAGGTAAGGGTCCAATAGCATCGAGACCCCATATCTCAAACACATCAAAAGCTAGCATTATCTTTCGCAATTCAGGCTTCAAAATTCTCTTTCTCATCATTTGACAAGACAAACATGACTTGCACCAATGATTAACATCTTGTTGAATACTCGTCCATATGTAACCTTGTTCCAAGATCTTATGCAACATGATCTTCATAGCAAAATGGCCTCCACAAGGCCCCTCATGATTTTCTTCCAGAATTTTGTAAATTTATTCTTTCCAAGGTACACAATGCAAAACCAAATCACCTCCTTTCATGTAAAGCACATCATCAAGCATTTTATATTTCCTTGCTTTTCTTATGAATGCATACTTTTTAGAAGACAATAAACCTTCAGGTAGAACACCTGTCAATAGAAAATCCACTTCCTTTGATAATATTTCCCTCCCATGATATAAAGAGGCATCTTCCTTTAGCACAAACTCACAAGTGATCATTTCTTGAGAAACATCATGCGCTTCTTCATTTTGAGACCTCTCAACATGCTGCAAACTCCATGCTTCGAGCTTTTTGAGAAATGCTTTCACTTTGAAGCATAAAGTTTTTAGTTTAGGGTTCTTATTCTTCCATACTCCCAGCACTTGCTTCACAACCAACAAAGCATCTCCTTTAATTTGCAAGGGTTTAATTCCCAGTTGTAAGCGTATATGCAAACCACCTTCAAAAGCCATGTATTCTGCTTCATTATTACTTTTGGCATCAAGTTTCAACCCTTGCTTTCTCATAAGCTTCCCTTGTGCATCATACATGGAAATGCCTCCTGAAGCAGCATCATGAATTCTTCGATAAGAACCATCAAAGTACAACAATGAAGCATTAGAAATTGCAGCAGTCTCGACTTTCTTTTTCCGCACC
Source organism: Adiantum capillus-veneris (assembly GCF_014529385.1). Taxonomy (NCBI): domain Eukaryota; kingdom Viridiplantae; phylum Streptophyta; class Polypodiopsida; order Polypodiales; family Pteridaceae; genus Adiantum; species Adiantum capillus-veneris. The sequence continues at coordinate 94,067,070 of NC_140934.1, forward strand.
ACCTCTTCTTTTACCAAAACCTGAGTATCCTTATAAGTGAGAAGATTTTCTAGGGTAGCCCGAGTACTTTCCTCCACCAAAAAGGTAAACTGAAACTCTTGAAGCTCTATAGTCCATTTCGACACTGTTTTTGGTATATTTGAATTATTGAACAATTGGGAAAGCAATGAATAACTCGTGAGAAAGGTAAATGACTTTTGCAGCAAGTAGTGCCTAAATTGTCTGCAAGCGTAAACCATAGTGGTCATCACCAATTCAATTTCCAAAAAATCTCTTTCATGAGGGGTCTTTACTCTACTAGCATAATGAACAGGCTTCATATACTGAGATTTCTTCGCCCTTTGCAATAACATAACTCCGATAGCATATCTCCCATTGATGGGTTGACATAAAACTACTTTTCCCCCATTCAGGAGCTTGCATAATAGGTACTCAAAACCTATTTAACTTTGTCAAAAACATCATCACAGTCATTAGACCACTCCAAGGGATCATTCTTAGATGTTTGCTGTAATGGATACAATAGCTGTGATGCCAAAGTATGAAGCAAGACAAATATTTAACTTTTTGTATGAAAGTGGCCAACTATTTGGTATCTTTTGGTAACAACAAAGCCTCCACTTTCTCTAGATCTGCTTCAATATCATTTTTTGAAATTACATGCCCCAGAAGCTTCACCCGTGGCTGTGCCAACTACCATTTTTTAGGATTGATCTGACCCCCGCATTCATCATACTTGGAAAAATTCATTTCAAGCTTTTGAACATGCTCTTTTCTTGAACTGTATACACAAAAATCATCTATGAATCCTTTGAGAAACTTCCCAAGAGATGGGGTAAGGAACCAATCTACTTTTCTTTCAAAGGCTCCTGGCCCATTTGTCAACCCAAAAGGAAGGCACAAAAGCAAAAACAACCCCATGGCGTGAGATAAGTAGTTTTTTTCCTATCTTCAGGAGCAAGGATAAGCTGAAAGTATCCTGAATACCCATCACGGACACTGTATCTCTCATAACCAGCCACTGCATCTAGCAATTGATCAATAAAAGGAAAAGGGTAAGGATCTTTCTTGGTCACCGCATTTAGTGTCTTGTAATCAACACATACTCTCCAATTCCCATCTTTCTTTGGGGTGACTACTACATGGCTCACCCATTCAACATTATCCACTGGCACAATGAACCCAACATCCAAAAGCTTATCCACTTCTTCCTTTAAGGCATTCATCTGTTCCTTGCCCATCCTCCTTAACTTCTCTCTGATTGGTTTTTCCCCTTCAACTAGCTAGATCTTCACAGGATCCCCAAAAAAAACCCTTATTTCCTGATATGAGGTAATGAAAAGATTTCAAAACCTGTCCAACATTGCTAAGTACCCCCTTCTTTCTCCTCGTGTCAAATTAGTACTCAGCATATTTTGAATCAACTCTTTCTTCGCTGGCAGTTCCTGTTTAGGTTGCATCAACTCTTCAAGTTGCTCTAAATGGCTTGAAGAATTTATATTCCCTGATAATTGCAGCACTTCACCAACTTCTCTTTGTTCCTTGTCCAACAACAAGAATGACACTTAACCCTCATCACTGGAACTCAAAGTAGTGCTACTTTTTGAGTCTTCAGAACTATCATCACTGGAAGTTTAGGACTCATCATTATCACTCACATCTTCGAGTACCATAGGCTATTTGGTAGTCATATCAAACACCCTCTTATCACTCACATCTTTGAGTACCATAGGCTATTTGGTAGTCATATCAAACACCCTCTTTTCACCATTGTTGTCATGCACACTGACAGTGCCCTTGCCCCAATCTTGCATGGCACCAACTGCTTTGGCAACCAAGGTTGTCCCAGAATGAGAGGAAAGGCTCCAGACCAGCTGGCCTAACATGGAAGTTCACCATAACTTTCACGTTAAAGGCTTCAACTTCCAAATTCTTGATCATCCCCAAACGTTTCACCTTGACATGGTTTGCTAGTCAAATCCAAAACTCAGAGCTTCCGCATGTAATGAGACCCAGTCTCTCAACACATGAGTGTGTGATCACACAAACTTCAGCACCTTCATGAATATAGGCTTCTCCCATGCCCACACCTTTGTGCCAAGCGTTCACCCTAGGACAGATGTCGGGTAACTCTTCCACGGACAACACTCTGGCTTGTCCATGCTTCGGCTCTTTGTTTGGTTTAACTTCCACTGCCTTTTAAGTTTGGTCACCATATTCATCAACTATCCAAAAGTACAATCTACTTTCCTCCCAATCAGGTCTTCCTTTAAATTGTAAATTGTTTGGCCTTCTCCCAAAGGCAAATCTGCCACTTCAAATCGTCTATGAGGCTTTCTCTTTCTCTTGGATTTCGCATCTTCACCCTCCTTCTCCTTCCCTTTATTTTTACTAGGCCCTGGTGCTGCATAGCATTCCCTCTCTCTTTTGCCTACTGGCAACACATCTGCATCTTTCATTTCTACCCGCACAATATCCACATGACCACCAGAGGTTGAGGCTTGATTTTCTTGTCCAGTATCTTGATCTCCCAGTATATCCAATTCATAATCATTAGCTCTATTAGGAACGTGTTGAGGAAGTGGAAACATATCCCCTCCCATCCTTGTTGGCTTTGGACAATAAGTGCTGATGTGACCAAGCTCACCACAATTATAACAAGTTAGAATGAATCTCCTCTACGACTCAAAACCACCTTTTCCATGACCTACATTAGCATTAGGATGAGCTTCACATCCTTGAGCCACCCTTCTACCACGTCCACGACCACGACCACCTCCACCACCAAGAACACTAAGTCATGATTCCTGCATCATGGTCATCATGTCTTGCATATCTCGTTGTAACTGTTCAATACTAGCAGCCCTTTGAACAAGTTGGCCTCCAGCTTCTACCCGATTCTCCTCCTTTTGGCTACCATTATTTTGCTCAGGGATCGCTTTCCCGTATTCATTAAGCCTTTGAGCTTTCCATTCTTTCTCTCTGGCAACGGCGATTGCCTCCTCGAAGGTGGTAGGCCTTTTCAACTCAATTTTGAACTTCAAGCTATCTTTTAAGTTTTCCACTTTAACATGGATGGAGGGATCTCGTTTCCCAAATCTCAAACCCATTTATCCCATAAACGGGTGAACTGCATGACAAAATCATCCACACTTTGATTAGCGTCTAAGTGTACCCCAGAATTTCATGCCAAACTTTGTCAGGTACTTCGATGGATCGCTATTGTGCCAGGAAAGCTTGCTTCACACGATTGTAGTCCAAAACCACCCCTGGTTTTGTGCCTACATCAACTCCTCAAAATTGTGTAACCAAACTTTTGCCTCATCCTGTAAGCTATATTGCAACAGCCGCAATAATATAACTTGGTCTAGTATATTGCAGAGTAAGAAATTGGCTTCCAACTTTTCAATAAACGTTGTTGGGAAACAAGCAAACTGGAACACCTCTATAGCGATGTCACCCAAGAGCGTTAAAAGAGCACTACAAGACACCAAAATCTTTTCAAAATCCTTTTGAAACACCACAAGTCCAATAGGAGTAGACCCCTTGGGAATTTATTGGCCGTCGCCCACCCAAGAGACTATGTCACATAGGAGCAAAACCCTGCCAAAGCATGGACTTACAGCACATGCCAACCAATGCATATGAATACAAGGGCCTCCCCTTTCATGATTGAACATCACAAACCCAAAATTTCAACATCATTTTCACAATTCATACATACATGCCCTCCAAATCTTTCTGCACCCAATTTGCCACTAGGCTGCCATAGCCACAACCCTGCAGAGAACTAGTCGTAACCTGAAGAGAACAACTTCAATTGAGGCACTTTAAAGATTGAAAAAAAGATTGAAAAATGACTGGCAAGAAAGCTGAAGATGAACAAAATTGATTCCATACGCCGCCATGAGGAAAAATAACGTGAACAGAAAGTTGTCCCAGCACGACTACACGTAGAGAAGGCTAGTCGGGGCAAAAAACTACATCCAAAAGCACCAAGGAGACACAACGAGCTAAAACCTGAAAATTTCTGATGTTTGGCTGAAATTTTTTAATTTTTTACATGAGTTTAAGTTATATACAAGTCTCCCTTCAAAAACCTCACTCACGGGCACTTACAGTAGCCCGACAGCTATCACTAGACTAGCGACTTGCAGTGCATGTACATGTTCTTGTTAAAGCAAGCTAAAAATATCACCAAAACAAAGCCCACATACCCTTTTGACATCGGATGTCATGTTCATATGTACAAATGTACAAAAAACGGGGTGTCAAAAATGCTCAACAGAGCATAAGTATATTGTCCACCCGGATCAAAGGGCCATACAACATAAGCACAGAATTCAGGAAGAAACACCAGCCATATCAACTCTCCCACTCTCAATATCAAAGCATAAACCATATGTAGAATCCAAATCCTCATTGAGCATAATGTACTCTCAATTGATACCACATAGAGAGACTCTTTCATTACTATAGCATGCAATGAAGCCTTCAACATCTCATCCAAAATGGCTTCAATATATACCTCAGCCATTTTCAAATCCTCATGGGTATACATATCATTCTCCCCACTCTTCATTAACCATTCATCCAATTCAACTATACCATGTTTGATAGGTAACACATCTTCTACACATAGCTTCCTATCCTCAGCATAAAGATCAAGCAAAGAAGCAACAACCATTTCATCATTAGGCATCCATAATACATATTTATGGATTTTCACATCCTCAAAAACCTCCAAATTCTCCTTCTTGATCAAGGCATGGCTACATACATCATCATAGATGCAAGCATGAGAGACCTCATGGAAAATCTCATCACTAGCAACGCCCACAACATGCTCAATAGCATCATCATTTCTAGGAAAGAACTCAACAATATCATGAATTTGAGAGAGATCTTCATTCACATCATTCACTTCCATATGAGTATCCTCATTGACCTATAAATCATTCTCAACGACTTCACATAACGGAGAGGGATACTCAACATCCACTTTTGCATCACACACATGCTCATCTTTCACATTGGACACATAAACAATGTCATCTAGAGCTTGATTCTCTTCATGATCATTCTTTAAGACTTCACTAATTACATCCTTTTCCTTCTCATTAACTTTCACATTGGTAGAAACATCACCTTTGGCATGTAAAGCACCATTAAGTGGCATAAACAACCAAGATGGCATGGTGGGTACATTCATCTTAGCATCTTTCTCCTCATTATATGATTTTTCCTCTTTCCCAAGAGAACCATCATGATACAATGTTACATTAGAGGCACTCTTTTTACCTACATCAATGCATAGAGAAACCTTCGGCTCCATATCACCCTGCAATCCAAGCTCTTGCATTCTCTCTAACTTCCATTCCTTATGCTTTGAAATCTTTACTGCATCCTCAAATGTAAGGGGCCTTTTAAGCTCAACCTTTAACTTCAAATCAGCCCTCAAACTTTGCACAAACATATACTTCTTAATCATAAGAGGAGGAAAATCACTGCTCAAAGAAACACACCATCTTCTCCACAAAGCATTGAACTCCTTGACAAAGGCATCTACACTTTGACCATCACATTGCAGAAGTACTTCAATGGAGTGCCATACATCCGTTGGGTCCTCTACCTTCTTGAAATTCTCAAGAAAATCCTTCTTTAATGCATCATAAGTCATCACCTGTGGAGCTTGAGATTATTTCAACCAAAACTCATACTCATCATACCATATCCTTGCATCCTCTTTCAAGCAAAAAAACAAAATCTTCAGCATAAGCATCGGATCTTCCTTATTGGCAACCAAACACGCAAACTCCATCTTTTCAATGAATGCATCAGCATCCTCACCAACATGGACATAGAACCTTGGAAAATCTGTCATCATAGCCCATCAAAGCTGTGAATTGAAGGTCACTTTAAGAAGATCCTCCATGGTGGGAACCAAAACACTATTGGGAAACAAGCAAACTGGAACACCTCTATAGCGATGTCACCCAAGAGCGTTCAAATATCACTACAAGACAACAAAATATTTGAAAATTTCTTTTGAAGCACCACAAGTCCAATAGGAGTAGACCCCTTGGGAATTTACCGGTTGTCGCCCACCCAAGAGACTATGTCACATAGGAGCAAAACCCTGCCAAAGCATGGACTTACAGCACACGCCGACCAATGCATATGAATACAAGGGCCTCCCCTTTCACAATTAAACATCACAAACCCACAATTTCAACATCATTTTCACAATTCATACATACATGCCCTCCAAATCTTTCTGCACACAATTTGCCACTAGGCTGCCATAGCCATAACCCTGCAGAGAACTAGTCGTAACCTGAAGAGCACAACTCCAATTGGGGCACTTTAGAGCTTGAAAAAAAGTTTGAAAAATGACTGGAGAGAAAGATGAAGATGAAAAAAATTGACTCCATACGCCTCCATGAGCAAAATTGACGCGAACAGAAAGCTGTCCCAACACGACTACACGTAGAGAAGGCTAGTCGGGGCAAAAAACTGCATCCAAAAGCACCAAGGAGACACAACGAGATAAAACCTGCAAATTTATGATGTTTGTCTGAACTTTTTTAATTTTGTGCATGAGTTTAAGTTATATATAAGTCTCCCTTCAAAAGTCTCACTCACGGGCACTTACAGTAGCCCGACAGTTGTCACTAGACTAGCGACTTGTAGTGCATGTACATGTGCTTGTTAAAGCAAGCTAAAAATCTCACCAAACCAAATCCCACATACCCTTTTGACATCGGATGTCATGTCCATATATAAAAATTTACAAAAAATGGGGTGTCAAAAATGCGTCCAACAACGTCTGTGCATTTTCATTAGGCAATCCATGAAATTGTGGAAACTCGGGTCTGCCATGTTTGATTGCCACAAAAACACTTACATGTGACGTCGAAAACTCAAGGGCTATTGATGGATCGCTCCAAGTACATAATCCACCTCACACTGGGTAATCATGCCCCCAATGCTCAGCTTCACAAAACCTCACGACCCTCCAAAGGCTGCAATCCAATTATACGACCGCCTCAAGTGGTGTCCATAATTTGCAGATACATAGGTGGTTGTTTATAAGGACCCATATCCCTTTTACATTCACTACCTATAGAATAGACATATTTCATAGGAATTGGAGCATATGAGCACTTTCTCCTCTATGGGGGCACCAAAACAATGCTAGCATGCAAACAAGAAGGAAAATGAGAACCCCTATAGCCTTGTACACACCACATCGTTGGAGAGAAACACCACAAAGCTGCCGAAAACACCTACGTTGAACACGTGTAGAGTCGATCGGAAAATAGCCCTAACCCAAACCATGATTAGAATTGATGAAAACCAACACCATAGAGATGAATCCTTTTTCGTGTAGACCTCCTATCCATATGCCTGATTCCAACACCAGATGAGAGAGCTACAAGCTTTCGAAGTTGGGGTATCTCTCAAAAGCTCCAAAAAAGCTAGTCTCTGTTAGGAAAAAGGGTGTGTAGGGAATTGCAACTATTAAAAGGGGACTTTTTTTAGCTCTTATCCCAAGGTATTTTCTCTCTCTTCTTAGCCGACATGGTTTCTCCTTGGGAACCTTTTGATTGGTCCAATTTTGGAAATTCCAATGTAAGTGCACTAACTTTCTCATTGATTATTGTGGATTTAAAATTATGCTAATCAACTGTTAAAATTAGGTATATAAATTAATTGACCCACTTTGTGTGCCTAATTAGAATGATTTGGAATGAAATGGACAATCAATTTTGATTAATGAACCTTGTGCGTGTCATGATTATGCTTAATTATTGACCCAAGATTTAGGTATGTGAATAAGATTAAAGTTTATTTAGAGAGAAATTGACTTTGTGTAATCCAAAACAGGGAAATGTTTTCCACAAATCAATTGTGTGTGCACCCAAATTTTAGGGTGCGCATAACGCAAAATTCAATGAATTGATTGTGTTTGAGTTTACAGATAACTTAGTTGACGTGTATGCAAGGAAATTTCAATTAATGGTAATGCCTAGTCGCCAATGAAATTGGGCAAAAATTCAATGTGAGTGCCCACAGCAAGACCACTTGATTTCATAGTTCATGGTCAATTGAGACACCTAGATGCTTTTGGATTGTGAAATGTGAAACAAATTTGTAATCAAACATTAGGAATAGACCTAGTTGAATTGTTAATTGAGACAAAATTGAACTTTTTTACCTAATTTTTGAGTGTGTGCATTGCTTAATTGAGTAAAATTGGGTTCAAACTTTACGAGAATGATGTTTTTAAGCATGTATACATTCCATTATGCTTGATCAATTGAGACATTGATGCAATGCAATGATGCATTGGTTTTTTTTTCACATTAGGAAGAGAATAGGATCTAGGAGGGTCTCTTTATTAACAGAGTCAAACCTTTAGCACTAAGAAAGCGATCAAAGGCAAGATTTCAAATTCAAGGAAGCAAACTAGCTAGTTTATTTGAATTTCCTCCCAAAACGAAATTAAAAATCAAGCAGGTAAAACCATATCATATAACACACCTATGGAAATGTCAAGAGATGGAGGTGCTGGAGCTATATATGGCTCACTCTTTGCATATGTAGCTTTTCCTCAATATGAATCAGAGTAATCTTTGGGAGAGTACATGGTATGCCCCTTGTATTCTCTCTCTCTCTCTCTCTCTCTCTCTCTCTCTCTCTCTCTCTCTCTCTCTCTCTCTCTCTCTCTCTCTCTCTCTCTCTCTCTCTCTCTCTCTCTCTCCCCCCCCCCCCCCCCCCCCCCCCTCCCTACAGGTTGACATGGTATCAAAGTTGTAAATGATCAGGTAGCGATGCAACTCATGGTAATGGAACAAACTATGTGCACACAATTCACCTGCAAGATTCAGAATTGCTTACAATTTTATTTTGAGGAGAGATTCTTGTTAATAGTGATTGTTTTGATTGGTGTTTGTTGCTGATCAATGCTATCAACTTTTCATTACTATTTTGTGTTTTGACATCCTCAACTTTAAATCAATTTATGACGGTCTTCTACTTAAAATTTGGAAAATAAAAAAATGCAATGAAGTGTAGCTTGATTTCACTTTGGCGAAAACTCTTTTATTTTCTCATGTTTTTTGTAATTCGTAGTCCTAGGTTGCACATAACAAAGTTCATAGGAGGAAGTTATGTTATTTCTAATACAATTGAACTTGACACAAGTTTCGTCTTCGTGAAGCATTTGCTACCGCTTTCTATTTTAGCATCATATTCTCCAAAAAAAAAAGCATTTTAAAGTGCATAGTGCAGCCACCAATCTTGAGTCTCATGTATCTCTATTTTGAGGACTCCTTTCCTGTCGTTTTTAACTATCTCTATTTTGAGGACTCCTTTTTATTTTTGGCATCTCCTTTTGCCTGCCATGTTAGGCATTGTGTGTTTTCCTCTTTGAACTTCTGTTGAACATTCTTTTCTGGTCACTTTGGCAAAGTACGACATTGATACTTCTCAATTGACATCTCTTCTCTTGCGGACTTCATCATATATGGTGTGAAAATTTTTCTATCTTATCTTATATGTCTTTTCACAACCGGATATGGCTATGGCTATTCTCATCAATGGTTTTCTTTCTAGCCAACGGTCTATTCCTCCTTCTCAAGGCCAAGATTTTTCTAGCTGGAAATAAAAAATGATGTTAATTCTTGATGAATTTTTGGATGTTGTTTTTGGAAGTATGTATATCCATCTCAGCCTATTGTTTCTTATTACTGAAGCTCTTATTTTTGAAGAGTGGCATCTTGCTTATATGGGTTAGCACTGACGTGTAGCTCGTCCATTGCTCTTATTGATTCTCTTTTGCCTGATGTATATGAAATTTCTACTTTCCATGACATATGGGAGTATCTTCTAGCAAAATTTCAGTAGAAGTCTGTCATAGAAATACTTGAGAGGTTTGCTTACAAAGTTACAATATGAAATTAATATTGCTATTGGGGATGAGCAGAGCTGAGCATTTGAGTAGGTCTGAACTGTGATGGTCTCAGCGAGGCCAAGATGATTCAAGAATTTTGATGAATGTGGAGTTCTTGGGAAAGAAGGCGAGGAAGTTGGGTGCCAGGAGGCTTAGGGCACACGTTTTATGTATTGAAGCAACCACAATGAGCTCATTTATAATTGCAATAAGAAGTTGGCCTTAAATAATTGTCTCACCTCTTTAAGCATGCAGAGACGGTGTCTCACCTCGTCACTCACAGCTGCCTAATATACTTCATCAGTGCTGTAAGATTCTTCTTGAGCTTCAACAACATCTGATGGTCGTAAGATTTTTCTTGAGCTTCAACAACATCCGGTGGTTGTGTTTGTATCATGGATGTCACCCTTTCCTCTCATTTTTCCCCCTTCCTCCTCCTTGCCTTTAGTAAAAATCCCTCCTGACCTCAGTCAACAACTTGCATAAACTAGTTTGCAGCGGTGCAGACTGGTTTTGAGAGGTTTTAGTAGGAAGCATCGGTTGTGGCTGGTGATGAAGCCTAGCATAGGAAAGGCATGGGATTTTGTGGCTGATGATGAAGCCTAGTTGAACATCCGTGTTCAGCGTCACCCATCTTAGCCTCACCTCCACATCTTGATTCTTGAATGGTAGAATGCATGCTGGTTGAAGTCAAACGGCTGAAATTCTAACTTATACTCACAATAATCCTTCACAAAAGAAACCCTTTTACGTGCTAAACTTAACCAAAATTGCACGAGTTGACACACTATGTCGTACTAAGATGAATCATTTGAAAGAGTCAAGGCACCATGATTTTCAAAGAATGTAAAGCGTGACGTGAATTATCCTCCCTCATAGCTACCCATCATTGCGTTCTCCACCCTCTCTCACCATGTGCACCACCCTCACAACCTAAAAAACTCTCCCCTCTGTTGCATTAAGCCCTTACATCAGTACTTGAATACCATTCAAATTTCTCTTTGTGGCCTTAGTGAAACATGCTTTCATACCATGTGAATTCCTAGGAGGTTGTCCTTTATCACAAAATGAGGTCGTCCTCAGTCACAAAATGGAAATAAGCACACACACACACACAGAGAGAGAGAGAGAGAGAGAGAGAGAGAGAGAGAACGCACAGAGATAAGTGGTAGTTGGTTATGATTTATTGCTTCAGCTACATAGGGGTTGTTTGAATAGAATGCAAGAAGGTGTGATACAAAGGGATGCTTACATCGTTTGGTATCACAAGGCATGAGGCTAGGTTTATATATTTATTGTTGCAGTGTAGACAAAGTAGGTAGCACCAACTCTGTTTTTCTGATGCTGGTGAAGGTTGCTAGTATTTAGCGGTGAAGGCTACCTTCTGCACTAGGTCAAAAGACATGGCGGTCAATGTGGGGGGTAGTTCAACCATCCACCCAAACAATGGCTCCTTCCAAGTGTGTCGATTTTTAGCCAGCCCCATGGGAGTAGCAATTTGCACTTACAATCCATTCAGAGGAACTTTTGGCAAGCCTATGGGAAGGCACTATTGCCTATCTCAGTTGAGTGGAGGTGGCACTAATGGATACAACTAGTAGTGGTGCCTGTGGAAATATGTCCACGTGGCTAGGCGACCCTTTATTTCTAAGCGGACATTCTCATGGGGACATGGATTTTCATACGTGTATGGAAGGGTCTTGTAAAGTTGACGAGCTAGAAAAAATTAAGCCAAGGCAGATGAAGAGGTTTGATGAGAGACAGAGTGATGGATAGACACAAAGTGAGATGGGACAGAAGCATTGAGAGATGGGGGAGAATTTCTTTTGAGATGCCACCACAATGTGGTAACTCAAACATGAATAGTATGGGGAAACAAATTGATGGGCTTAGCTCTTCTGCAAACACTCTCTTTGGAGAAGAATAATTTTTTGGTTTTCTTGGTACCATTGCTCCATGAGTTTCAAGTGCAACAAATCCTAGAAACTCGTTAAAAAACCAAAGGGCATTACATGTCGTTCTTGAGAATATCAAAACTCAAGTGTAAGAGTTGATATCCCTACCTGCATAGTGTTCTTTTCACTCATCAACTGGATGTTTGCTAATAGCCTCATGTTTTCAAGATGTCTACAATGGGCTGTGGAAGTGTGGTGGACTTGGTTAACAATATTTTCCTAGAAAAAACATGAAAGATCTATGGGTGAATTTTGAGCATGTGCATCAAGTGGAAGGATGGCCAACTATGTAAGCTATGTACTTGTGTGACGTGGGATTTTGTTATGACCTCTACATGTAAGGAGGTTTGAGGTTTTAAAAGCTCTTTTTCTTGTGGTAATTTTAGATGTACAGCCCTTTCGTGTTGAGGTGCTAGTCAAATACAACATGCCATGATTATTTTCTTCAATACATCAATTTATCAAGGATGATTCTCATATTTGCTTGCAAATTGGCTTCGCTCAGTTTTCTTTGCTCATTGATTAGAAAGCCCCGTTGTAGGAAATTCTTGACTACTCAAAAGTTGTTCTAATGGTTTGTAGCAATGATGGGATGGTTTGTGGCACTAGAAAATTTCTTTGTAGGAAACCTTTTCTAGTTTGTAACACTGTAGTGGTATTTTCTAGTAGTGACTATTTGGCTTCTGAGTTATCTTATAGTTTCTAGCAGAGCTAAACTAGTTTTCATGACTAGCTTCTAGCATTTTTGGTTTTTAGCAAGGTTGGATTGTTTGCTTTGCATGACTATATAAGTCATGGCTTCCTATTTGACTGGTTTTTTGCAATTGTAGATTGGCTTATGGTAGTGCTAGACTAGTTTTCCTCTGCTATAATGATTTGAAGCATTTCAAAATTTATATCGGAAAGTTTTACCGTTTTCTAACATTGCATGAGTGTTTTTTAAGTGCTTGACTTGTTTCTAGCACTGAGTAGGTGGTCTAGTAATGATTGACAGGTTTGTAGCTGTGACTATAGGGTTTCTAGTAGTAGATCCCAATCACCAATCCTTGGGAGGTTTCTATCAGTGATTTAGTGGTTGAACTATCTGGTTTCTAGCACTAAGTTGGTATTTTTCAGTATTGCTTGATAGGTTTGTAGTTTGCAACAAGTTTCTAGCATGGCCTAGGTGATTTCTAGTAGTGTGTGGCTATTTTGTACTACTTGATAAGTTTCTAGCTGTGACTATGTGGTTTGTAGCTAGTTTCTACCTAGGTAGGTGTTTTCTAGTACTCCTTGATAGGTTTGTTGAAAGTATTGAGAGGGTGCTTTTTAGAAGTATGTGGCTAGTTTGTATTTCTTGTTGACAAGTTTCTATCTATGACTATGTGGTTTGTTGCATTGACTAGGTGTTTTCTAGTAATCCTTGACAGGTTTGTAGAAATCACTGGGTAGGTGCTTTCTAGTGTGCATGGCTGGTTTGTACTGCATGTTGACAGGTTTCTAGATGTGACAATACGGTTTGTTGCACTGAGTAGGTGTTTGGTAGCTCTATGACAAGGTGGTTTCTAACATTGTGACATGTGTCTCTAGCTTTGACTAGGTGGTTTCAAGTAGCAATTAAATGGTTATCAATAGTTCTTGGGAGGTTTGTAGCGATAGATTCATTCTTTTTTATCACTGCTTGGGAGATTTCTAACAGTTTTTGCAAGGTTTCTAGCAACTCTGCTTCGGTGGTTTGTAGCACTGATGTGCTTTAGTGATTGGACTACTTGGTTTCTAGCGTTGAGTAGGTGTTTTTAAGTAATCCTTGATAGGTTTGTGACACTTCACCAACATTTAATCATTGTGGTATTTTTTAGGTGGAGTTGTTTGAAAGGTTCAAGGCTTCATATCCAAATGTTCAAATTCAACAACAATGTTTTGACTATTTCAAGCCATATTTTTGTGCGAGCTAAAGGAGCGTACTACATGTTGCTACATTGTGCATGTGCAAATGACCTATTTAAGGGAAGCAATAATCACATGTGACAAAAGTGTTTTGGACTACATGGAGTTGCATGTGATTGCACATGCTCAATGTGCCCATAATTTACACACTACTTCTTACAATGCTTCTTAACATGCATACAAGAGTACTATAGCTTTATGTGAGTGTGTTTTTTGTTTAAAGACTGCATATACAACTCTTCACAAGTACAATTGTTTCATGGGTAGTTGTGTTGAAATCAACACCAAAAAATTTTCTTATGTCCAATAGGGGTACGAACTGGGGAAAACTCGTAAAACAAACGGAATCTTTGTTGGTGCCATCAGGTGTCACACGAGGTGAGGGACAAAAAAGCAAGGGAAGGCAGGAGTCCAATGACGATAAGGAATGCACACAGGGGAGGTAGGTGATGCAGGAGGTATCAAAGCAAGAACAAGGGAAAGAGGTGACCATGCATGAACTACATTCTATGGGAGTTTTTTTGTAATGTGTGGGTTACTTCCATGACAAGCACGCATGGATGGTGGGTTGGTTAGGGGAACTGTCTAGAGTGTAGATTGTTCACTTGGTGCGAGTTTGACCCTTCCTTAGAGTCAAAGAGCCCTATGTTCCAAGGTTGGGAGTAGGAGATTTAGAGGAATCTCTTGATTGAATGAATAAAATAAAAAATAGAGCTTGTCAAGAATGATGTGCAAGTGTCCGTCAAAGGTTTTGAAGATGTCAAATAGTGGGTGATGTTAACAACATTACTTATAGCAATCAAAAATGGAGAAGAAAAAAAAGGATATTTTGCACAAGAAACTACCCTGCAATGAGCTTCTCCATATGTTTCATATGCACCTTCAAAAATACAAAAAACACAATTTCATTTGTAGATGGCAAGCTGAATAATTTAAGGAGTATCTTTAATAATTTCCACCCGATACAACTATTTCCATCTTTGACTTTGCCAAGAATTACACTTTTATATAGAAAAATGAAATCCAATCTATGCATTGGCATTCCTTCCAAGTCACAATTTTGGTGCATATAAACCACTTCAAGAAGGTAAATGGTGCAACTGATGAAAACGTTTGTTCAGACAAAGCAAAATCCCAATTCAAGGCAAAGCGATCATTTTACTTTGTTGCATGATACAAAACGTTCACATGTATTGAAATGCTATGGAACTTCTTTTGTTTACGTCATGGCAAGGGAGAACATGATGGAGTAGGTGCAGTTAGTAAGAGATGGTATACCTATGAACTGTGCAAGAGATGTTGTGGCCTTTTTAAGGCTCAAGTAATCAGGATTGTGAAATTATTCCTCAATCTCACTCCATTCATAGTGTTAACAAATATAATTCTCACAATGCCCGGGCGCTTAGGTCTAGGTGGCTGGCATACTTCTACACTTGGTACTTGTTGGGGGCTTGGAGAAGATGCACAAACAAGGCTTATGTAGGAAGCTAGATGTATCACATTATTTTCCCCATTGATGCATTTGGTAGTGATGATGAAGAGGATGTTGATGAGCCCTTGTTCATAGGCCATCATGATGCTTTCAGTGATGCTCTCACAGTTAGAGGCAACTTTGCACTCAATATAGAACTAGCAGAGTTTTACGTTCTCAAGTGCATTGAGCCAAAGAAGAGGGGCAAAAGGCACATGAAAGATGGATGGGGAATTACTTTTGATAAGGGTCCTATTTTGTAATGGGGATGTTCTATGGAGCTGATGACAATAACATACACCCTCCTCTAGCAAAATCCACTTGCTCATTTGTCCTCACATCTTGTGAGAGCCATCATTGATGAGGGTAGCATATACGAGGTGTATCCATTAGAAAGGATCCTCTATTGGGGTGTCCATGGTAGATTCTTCATTGAATTGGTCTCACTATTTATGTCCACTATGAGTTGCATAGAGGGTGTTAGATCTTTGTCATCTCAAGTGGGCTACCCAATGTGATCCCACTATTTAGTTTGGCCTTTAGGTATTTATTTCAATTATTTGGGTAGGGAAATTTATTGAGGTTGATATAAAATAAACCCTCAAACCCCATTGTATTACATCAATTATTCATTGCCAAGGTTGATTGGTTCAAGAGACACTCTCTCTCTCTCTCTCTCTCTCTCTCTCTCTCTCTCTCTCTCTCTCTCTCTCTCTCTCCATTTCCAGTATTCACTAGACACACTTGTTGCAGGCTTGCCATAGCATAGGCAATCTCCCACAAATCTATCAATCCGGAGAGAGAGAGCATGACCCGGCTAGGGCTTGGAGGCATCACACAAAGAATGTGCGAGAGCATCATTGGATGCAAAGATTGAGAAGATTCAAGAGCGTGCATCCTCCAATGCAAATAGAAATCATCCCAAATCAACTAATGCTAATCGCACATCAAGTATCACTTCAAGCAATCATCTAAACACATCAAGCAACGAACTGAAACACACTAATCTTGGAATCTCTCAAGCACAACTCTAATTACATGCATTGACGATTAAGCACACAAGATCGCATTCAAGTCAGCCACCCCAACCATGCCCATCATGGTGCCCGAATCAAGTCACACATAATCAAATTAAGCTCAAGGCTTCTTAAACACACACACAAGCACACCATTAGAGGACAACTCTAATCCCTCAATCACGAGTACACCCACTCCGCTTAATCGAGAGAGTTAGATAAGGACTCCACTAATCGGAGAAGCTTAGCATAAGTAAGAGTTAGATTAGAGAAGATCAACACTTCAAAACAATGAAGGAAAGTAGATAAACATGATTGAAAACATAATGAAGACTATATTAATTAAGAGAGGATTACACTAATTACATGTGATTAGCACTAGCCTTCTAAGCATGGGTATTAAGCTCAAAGGCTAGGCCATCAAGACCTCCTCTAGGGAGAGAGTTGTCAAAAGGACCACTCAAGAATGACCTCTCATTAAGCATAGGGCTCTTTTATAGTTTTGGGCCTCAAACCCTTCAACTATGGGATAAAGTGAGCTCTCTAGCCTAGACTCATACAACTTTGGAACTCCTAAATGAGCCCAAGCCCTATACAATGAGAAGTAAATATTGTGTACATCCATAACATATCCACAACTTGGTGCATAAATGGTGTAGCCATTAGCCGCTTCTAACACTCCCCCCTTCCTAATTTGGCACACGTCCTCGTGTGCCGGTGAAGCAAGACACGGTGACATGGTAGAAAGCAAGTCCATGGAAGAAATGTTGAGCTTCAAAATATAAGAACAAGTAATGAGCATCAAAGGTCACCAAGATTGAATATAACATGAAGCATAAATGAACAATCATGCAAAGTGATTTTTTGCTTCTAAAAGATGGGTCAATCATAGTAAAAAACTAGACAACATAAAGCAAAAAAATACTCAAACTATTGTGAAGATTAAACCACTTGAAATTTCAGTTTTATGCATGAAACACAAGCAATCAATTATGACCCTAGGCTAATGCAAGTTCATAAACCTACTAGCCTAAAAACTATGTGAACAATCTTAATAAATCATTCAAGTCTATCATGTCTATGGGCTATAAAAAAGCTCCTAATCTATTAGTACATTGTCAAAGCTTTTTGAAGCTCATGGAAGTTTTGATTTAGTCATTCATTGAAAAATTAAAGCACAATCACAAGGCTACCACCCCAAGGCAAGTCTAGGTGCGACTCTCAGCTCCTTGAACCCTCAAGAAAGTGTTCCAAAAGCCTACTAGCTTACCAAGGCGACGGCTAACCCCTATCAACCCAAGGCATCGGTTTAGGGCCTTGACCAAGCGAGCCAAGGTGATTCCCCTCGCCTACCAAGTGCCAATAAGGCGCTAGGCCTCTCTCAAACACAACATAACATAGAATTTTTATTTTCATGTGCCTTAGTAGCATTTTTGCTACTTTTTTGGACACTTCTTTGCTTCATGGTTCATTTTTTAGCACATTTTTATTGCTTCCTTTATGAGATATTTATGGAAATTGGACTAAAAAAGATTGAAGCCTAATCATAGCCCTAGGTCGTGACAAAAATGAATGGAATATTACGACTATCACTAAGAATCTAGGACTAGCAAGAAATGAACCTACATTAACCTAAGGTCAAGGCCAATTACCTATGATTTGCATTCATAAAACCTAATTTTTTTGTGAGTTAATTTTCACAAAGTAGGGTGTTGAAACTTTACGATGCCTAGCTTTCGAAAAGGAAAAAAACCATAGCTTTAGAAGCAAAATTTCACTTAAACCAAGCAATAGAATGGAGAGATGAACAAAGAGCCAAATCATGGAAGGATTACACCTATTCATGCTCTTTGAGCATCTGTGAGCAAGCATCCTTTGTGTAGAGAAGCCTCTTGATCTTTTTAGTTGCAAAAAGAAGCCTTTTGAAGCTAAGTGTAAACACAAGCTACAAAATCCAATTATTGAAAAGCCACACAAAAATCATTAATGAAAACCTAAAGCTAGGGTCTTGCATACCCGAATTTGCCAAACGGAAAAAACCCAAGGGAAAAAAATGCCTTTGGTTATGCACATGATGCTCTAAAGTAGCAAATTTATGCATACACAACAATGATGAGAGAGGAAAAATGCTTCTACAAAAGAAAATTTTGTAATTTGTACAATCTCTCATGCATGATTCAAAAGTCGACTATTTTCTAGCTCAATGAAATATGGAATTTAAAACAAGCCAACAGCTAAAACACAATGCAACTTTATAAAGTGAAGTGGCTCTTGAAAGCCAAATTTTACATTTTAAAGCTTTTCAAAAAGTTGGCTAACAACTAGCTCAATTGAAATTTTACATTTTTGAGTGCAATCTATGAGCTAGAGATGACTGCAACTTAATGAAATGAATGGCTCTTACTAGCCAAATTTGTACTTGAAAGCTCAAATGTTGGCTAAACACTAGCTCAAAATGAAAAATTTTCATTTTTAGACCAAGCTATGAGCTAGCATTACAACTTTAATCCACACATTTGGAATGGATCTAATTAGCCAAATTTTGCAATACATTGCAATGATGACCCCTTCTTGGATCATTTGGAATCACACACCTGCCACACTCCTTCACAAAAAACTCAAATCATTAGTGCTCTTTAGCTTTTGTACATCCAATACAAACACACTCTTGTCCATCAAAACAAGTGCAATTTTAATGCTTTTATATAATTTCTCATTCAATTCAAGCATTAAAAATGCACAAGCAATGTTAAGTTTAAGCACCACTCATCATCCACAGTGTTACTCGCACATGAAGCTCACATGCATTTCAAATAGAGCTTTCCATTTTAGTGCAATTATAATTTCAATCAAGCCAAGCACTAATCCACACACGAGCTAAATTTTTAGTGTAAGTAAGGCAATCACAAAATCATGGCTTTACTCAATGCCCACACGTTGCTTACATACAAATACGACATACATAGAAAAGAGAGACAAAAAGCATATAAGGACATAATTTTCATCTTTGCAAAGGCAATTTGCCAGATTTTGTATCATCGAGTAACTGTTGCCCAAGAGCTCCATCATTTAGTGCATAAAAGCATTTGGCGTTCACAATATGCACTAAAGGAGTCATAAGAATAGACAATTTAGTGCAATCTATGAAAAGAACCGCAATCCATGACATAATAGATGCACCAATATGTGCTCAATAGCAACTTTTTACATACGAAGCAAGAAGAGAGAGATAGAGTCAATGAATAATGCAGATGAGCATCTCACTCTCACACCAACTGTAGTACACAGAAATGAATCCTCAAATTTATCATGCGTGGTCATTCAAGGCTAGCATACATACTCTCTAGTACGATCGACTCCGACCAGTGCGTGATAATGGTGGACTTTACAATGTACATAGCCAAACATTGCGGCTTCCCCTCGCTCAATCAATAAAATCTCGTCGTCACTTCGATGAGGGTGTGTACCATCCCCTACCAGTCATTTGATTCATTTTTTCACTTTTTTTTTAATAAAGAATTTGGCTGCAGCTTTACGAGGTCTGGTGCCACGATGCCACTAGGTAAGGCGGTAGCAAGGTCTGTGGGAGCTGTGTATCATAAGTTTACGTGCTCGCTAAGATATCCTAAGATATGATGATTTGCGTGGAGACACCAGCCAGTAGGTGAGAGTGTTACAGGGTGCATCAAATGAGGCTAATGGGCGTGCCGCCACGTGAGCTCAGGTGGAGCCGGTGAGCCAAAGCAGCAAAGTGAATGCATGAATTTAGGCTCGCCATTCAGGCGTGCCAGTAGTTGTGTGTGAGTGTTTGTGATGGCCTGCACTGCAGAGGTAAGCGGTCCGTGGTGGAGGCAGTGGAAGGGATGATGATGCGCCAAAACGGCTTTGAGCAGATTGTGTGGGGTCGGCCCTGGTTCAGCAGCATCTTGTGATGTGCGTGTGTATTTGCCAAAAATGGCGGCCCGGTCGAGCGTGGCAGGGTCTGATGAGAGACAGGGTCATGCTCATAGGTCAGGGCTGGTTGAAAACAGGTGTGTGAGTAGGTGTTGTGAGCCGAGGCTGGACCCGAAAAAAGTGGTGTGTGTGTGCGTGAGTTGTACTCTGACCAGCGCTTTGAAAGCGGCAGAGCAGTACATGCGTGTGGGGTCCAAAGACCAGGGGAAGCGGTGCAAGTGGAGAAGAGAGAGAGAGAGCTTGGGTGGGCCAGTAGAATCGAGCACAAGACGGCAGCCCTAATAGCAGCGAAAACAACCCGTTTGGTGTGTTTTTTTGAATAAGCCAAGACTGGCAGCCGGGTGGGGTCACTCCGAGTCAGCAGCGCCTCAGAAAGTGTGTTTGTGTGTGTGTGTGTGTGTTTGTACTGTGAGCCTTAATCAGCAGCGCGTGTGTGTGGCGATAATGCCAAACCGGCTCAGGCCAATTTGGGACAAGCATTTGGCGAGCCAGTAGGCGGGAGTGGGCTGCCAGCGAGGAAGCCAAAAAAGGCTAGCTTGGTGGGCCTTAAATTTTCCTTTTCAAATTTTGGTTGGGGCTTGATCCCATGGTCAACAACATGTAAAGCCCTTCGACAGAGAAGTGAGGTCGAGCCTGAGAAAATGGTGTCACTGCTTGTACGACTTAAAATCTTTTTCACAAAAATGATATTTGGACATGCAATTTAAGTCACACAATTTTTTGTTTTTATTTTTAAAGTGAATTACCACATCCGCTTAATAATTGGTTTTCTTCACGTTCAAATGGACGCCGATTGTAATTAAAAATCCAGGAGAACACTCTTTTGGCATCCAAACCTTCTCATTGGCAATTTGGGCATGCATATTAATCCATTTTCAATCGGTATTGCTTCAAATTCAAGAGCAAAAATTCCATTTTCAATGCACTTTTTACTAAATTGGGCAATGCTCATAAGCAAATCAATTAAGGTTGTCATCTCATTTCACTACCAGACCAACCATTGCAACTTAAGTTGCTCTTATCCGCAGATATCGACATTTAGACAAACCCAATTGGCACAAAACATTGGTCAATTTAAGCCGGTTTTTAATCATTGCAAATTTAATTTCTCATATCGAATAGCCTTAATCGCTCAATCCGATTTATATTTGTCATTCATACGTGACTGTGGAAAACTAAAAGTACACCATATTTAATCAATTTAGCACATGTGGTAGTGGTATTACACCTCAATCATCCCCAATTACGCACAAATTGAGTCATTCATATCAAAATCCCAAATTGATCAATTATGTACACACCAATCTTTAGATCTAATAATCATCATAATTGGTACTTGCTACCAATTATTCATCCCCAATTCAGGCATAATTGGCCATTAATTAGGCGCACACACCTAAATTTAGGCCGTCAATTTGTGCAAAAATTTCATTAAACACTCATTGCATTTCATCAATTGCACACTTGATCACACATACATCAGTATATACATGCTAAATTAACTCAATTTTAATCAAAAATTGATCCAATTTTAACTCAATTTAGCATTGCACACACACAAAAATTAGGTGCACAAATCCAATTGTTTTGCTTAATTAGCAACGAAATTAGGCCAATTCCTAATGCTTGCACACACATTTCTTGCCAAATCATCAATCTACAAGCATTTAGGTGTTCAATTTGACCATAAATCTTCTCATCAAAGTTATTTAAAATGGGCACACACATTCAAATCTTGCCCAAATTTTGGCAATTAGGCCTACTCCATGACCGGAATAGCCTCACATACGCATCAATTTAGTGATTTTCACACACAATTTATGCAAACCATTCCTCAAGCATCTAGGCATCCAATTTCATCAAATTAGGCATAAATTCCATCAATTAGGCACACACACCTAATTTTAGCAATGATTTAGCAACTCAATGGGATCAACTTAATCAATCAAAAATTAAGCGGAGTAGGTCATGACCATCCACTTACAATTGATTGCATCCAAGCTAATCCTTGCTCCACGCGACGATTCCATCATGCACACACATGTGTGCAACTCCGATTCGGTCCAAAATTGATCAAAAATTTGACCAAAATCAACACTCAATCACATGATTAGGCATAGATTAGAACAATTAAGAGTGATGATCCTCCTCAATTAAGGGGATTTAATATACATTCCAAATCAAAATTAGTGGTTAGGTTAGCACAATTAGCATGAAATTAGCATGGAATTAGTACAATTAGCACAGAATTAGCATGAATGGGATGCAAAATTAGTGAAGGTTAGTGAAAAATTAGCAAAATCAAAAGAGAATTTAGGGGTTTTTGGGGTGAAATGACTCTATACACATCTAATTAAACCTAATTACACTACACACAAATCAAATCCTACTTAATTACAAGAAATCGATAATCAAATCACTCTTATCTTTTGCAACCTCAACTCCACTAGCGTAGGCAACCCGTCCCCGGCAACGGCGCCAATGTTGGAGGCTCGCCATAGCATAGGCAATCTCCCACAAATCTATCAATCCGGAGAGAGAGAGCATGACCCGGCTAGGGCTTGGAGGCATCACACAAAGAATGTGCGAGAGCGTCATCGGATGCAAAGATTGAGAGGATTCAAGAGCGCGCATCCTCCAATGCAAATAGAAATCATCCCAAATCAACTAATGCTAATCGCACATCAAGTATCACTTCAAGCAATCATCTAAACACATCAAGCAACGAAGTGAAAACACACTAATCTTGGAATCTCTCAAGCACAACTCTAATTACATGCATTGACGATTAAGCACACAAGATCGCATTCAAGTCGTCCACCCCAACCATGCCCATCATGGTGTCCGAATCAAGTCACACATAATCAAATTAAGCTCAAGGCTTCTTAAACACACACACAAGCACACCATTAGAGGACAACTCTAATCCCTCAATCACGAGTACACCCACTCCGCTTAATCGAGAGAGTTAGATAAGGACTCCACTAATCGGAGAAGCTTAGCATAAGTAAGAGTTAGATTAGAGAAGATCAACACTTCAAAACAATGAAGGAAAGTAGATAAACATGATTGACAACATAATGAAAACTAGATTAATTAAGAGAGGATTACACTAATTACATGTGATTAGCACTAGCCTTCTAAGCATGGGCATTAAGCTCAAAGGCTAGGCCTTCAAGACCTCCTCTAGGGAGAGAGTTGTCAAAAGGACCACTCAAGAATGACCTCTCATTAAGCATAGGGCTCTTTTATAGTTTTGGGCCTCAAACCCTTCAACTATGGGATAAAGTGAGCTCTCTAGCCTAGACTCATACAACTTTGGAACTCCTAAATGAGCCCAAGCCCTATACAATGAGAAGTAAATATTGTGTACATCAATAACATATCCACAACTTGGTGCATAAATGGTGTAGCCATTAGAGGCTTCTAACAGCACTGGACCGAGATCACTCAGCTCATCAGACAGGACTTGATTGAGTTAGACAATAGGAGGACATGGATACAGCCGATGTGTGTGCTTGACACAAAGATGGCTTTCTACAGAGAGCATCTCCTTGATCTTGCAAAGGATGGTTTTGTGATCAGATCCGCCTACATGGACACTCATCTATCCCACGGATTATAATGTGCTACTAGACAAATGCACACATTGTCACATTAATTGGAGATTGAGACTGGTAGATTTAGAGGAGTAATGGCGGAGGCCAAGATCTGTCAACTATGCCATATAGATCCAGAGATAGAGTTACATCACATCTATCACTGCCCAGTCTACTATGAGATATGAGGCAGTTTCCACTACCTATTTAGAGAGGGTTTTGGACCATTGGCCAAAGTTATGAGATATCAAGATCAAAGATTCCTTGGGCTATTTTTATTCAAGCTGTACAAACACAACAAGAACCTCTTGAGGAGACCAGACAATAGGAGACACTCACAGAGGGAGATCACTAATTTTTCAGACTACATGCACGACATTTAGATGAGCAGGAATCATACTAGACTTTAGAGTCCACCTGTACCAGAGGTGCACTCACTGACAGAGCCACTGAGGGAGATTGAGACACCCACAATTGTGAGGGTCATCAAGACATTGATGGAAGTTACATCAAAGGGTTCAAACTATTATGGCCAGACATGGGAGATGCTCAGTCACAGTACTCATTGAGGAGGACATTGATGAGCTTCGCCAAAGACCAATGTTGGATATCATAAGACATGGGAGATGCCCACTAAGAGTACTCAATGAGGAGGATGTTGATGAGCTCTACCAAAGATTGATGGTGGATTTCATTAGATAGGATCTTGATCCAAGCATCTCAGCCTTTCATCTCATTTCATTTCATCCCATTCTTTTTTGTTCCATTTCACTTTAGCTCAGTTCAGTTTCAATTTTTACTTCTTTCAATTTATCTCTTTTGTTTTCTTTTGTCAGTTTTTTACACAGACATAGTATCATATTCACAATTTGCAAACTCTTTTGTCTCATGGGTCAATTTGGCCTTTTAAAGATGTTAATATATCATTTCATTTCATTTCACTCTCTCTCTCTCTCTCTCTCTCTCTCTCTCTCTCTCTCTCTCTCTCTCTCTCTCTCTCTCTCTCCCCTTGGTCTTGTCAACTTTGACAACGTCAAGGTCCAAAAAGTTTGGATGAATTCTATGAAAGCTATGCCATTTTGTTTCAATCATCTAGTTTTTGTTAATGTTAATTTCAAATCATCTTTTTCTATATCTAAATGAAGTCAATGTTTGATGCATGCATGCTATATATCAATAGATAGCATTTGAAGAGTAGATTCTAGATATCCAAACTCATTCTCTGTATCCAACCTTTGACAAATTTGGATTTGATTTGCAAAAAGTTTATTGATCCCCACTTTTTGAAAGCTATGCAACATCAAAAATTTCTTACAAGGCCAAAAAATGAGCTGAAAATTTCCCTAATGAGTAGTGCACAGTAGTGGTCTAAGGGATAAGTTCACCTTGGGTTGTCTATGAGATGTGTACCTCAACAAGTGATCACTGGGTTACCAATTCCTATTTTCCTATGTCATTGGGAGGCATCAAATTAAGTGCTAAGAAAGATGGAGGGAGACATTGCTCAATTCAAAATACAAATGTAAATTTCTCTTTCGTGTACCGATGCGTATATCTACGCTTATACCAATGCATATATCAACATCGACATTGATGCATATACTGATGCCCATATCGATGAAGCCTTTACCACGCCTATATTGACTCGTATATTGTTTCCCATGCAAATGAAAGTATCAATGGCCTGCTATTTTACAGTACTCAAGAGCTCATTTGTTGCATTTTTTCTCTTCTCCACACTACCTCCATAGCTCCTCCCACCTTGCAGAACTTCATGGAGTTGCCTCTTCTGAACTTTGATCTATGCTTCCACACATTTCTACACAAAGAACGTACATATTTTTGTTGTGTGGGCAATAAAATGATTATGCATTGTTTTTGTAGATATTTGCTTGATCCTTCGTACTCCTTGCACACTCGCATTCTTTAAATGTGAGTGCTCTTTCTTTTTCTTTCATACATACATAAACATACACATACACAGTAATTATGCAAATATGCATAACCACACACATAATAACACACATGCACAACTACACACACACACACACACACACAATCACTCTTTATGGTTACGATAATGACAATGTTTATAGTTCTAACAAAACATTTAGTGCTATGTGTTACCATATACATGTGGTAGTGATGTGTGTGAACACACTAGGACCGCCAGGGCATTTTTTTCCCTCTTTAGGAGGTTATTTCCCCCGTGCATTGTATATATGCCCATCACTCTTGGGCTATCTATCTTTCCATTGCATACTAAGTAGCACACTCTCTATTGTGTGCCTTGAGCTTCCTTCATCTTCTCCAAACTGTGTGTATTTCTCTGAAACCCTAATTCCAACAATTGGTATCAGAGCAGGTTACGTCCTCCCGGGCTTAGTCACCAGCTGCTTCAGCACACGCCTGCTCACTTTCTTCGATTTCAGTGAGCTTTGGCAAGCCTTCGTAGGTCGATAAAAATTTCAAGAGAGCTCGTAGAGGTCAGTCTGCTCAGATTTCTGGTTTGGGCTCATTTCGGCCTCCGTTTCCACTACAGCCAGGCCTGCACAGGCAATTTCATCATTTTGTGCAGAATTTTTATCAGTGTCAATTTCTGCGTAACAGGTGCCTTACAGTCTTCTACGGTTTGTGCTATATAGCACGTGTTGTTCCCACTCTGTTTCTCCTATTTTTGGGTAGTTTTCACATCAGGTGCAGCATTTACCATGGCTGACAACAACATAGATGTCTTCAAGATGTTTGCTGCTGAGGACAGGTTGGATGGGGACAATTACCCTATGTGGGCTTATATGATGCAACACATTCTTGTGTCAAAGTCCGTCTGGACTATTGTGCAGGGCATTGATGTACGTCCTAGTTCTGAGGATGTAAGCGATGTTGAGGATGTTGCAGGTCTTGCTGCAAGGATTACTGCTATTAGAGTTGTTTTGCCTACGGTAGAACAAGCTCGTTGGGATGTAAAGGATGCGCATGCTCATGCATTGATTGCATTTTCTGTGAAGCACACCATTGTTCCTCACATTCGTTCAACAAAATCTGCAAAACAGGCTTGGGATATTCTAGCAGGTCTTTATGCAAGCCGCAATGATGCTAAAATTGCTTTACTGCGTAAAGAGCTCGAGTCGAAGATTATGCATGAGGAAGATGATATCGGCAGTTTCCTTGCTAGTGTCAAGGATATCAATGAGCAAATTATTTTTGCAGGGGTGAAGTCATTTCAAACAGTTCCCTTGTGAAGATTGTTCTTGATGCCTTACCAGATTCTTACCAGACTTTTGCTAGTACTTGGAGACTTATGACCCAAGGAAATCCAGAAGTCGTCAAGTTTGATGCATTATGCACATTGCTATTGCAAGGGTCACTTTCCAAAAAAAACAGGACTAGACATCATGCACTTGAACAGGCTTTTATTTCTTCTTAGAGAAAGGGTGGTAGCAGCAATGCAACCACTTCTTATGGTTCTGCTACGAGTGGCAAAACTTCTTTTCCTAATGCTTATGCTGGCAGCACTTCATCTAGCAATTCTGATGATAAGGGCAAAAAGAATATGTGTTGCCATTATTGTAAAGCTAATGATCACTTGATCAAGCAGTGTCCTAGGTTGAAGTCCAAAGAGGCTAAGAAGAAAGAGGGTGGTTCCACTGCAAATGCTGGTTCCACTATAAATGCAGCTATTGTTGAGTCTTCTGTGAAAGGAGACTGTGATGCTGATGTCGATGTAGAATGGGCTTTTAGTGTAGAGTGCACTTACAATCCTGTTGTCCATGATGCATGCTTATCAATTGCTGTAGATTCACATGTGTGGTATTTCGACAGTGGTGCTACAAAGCACATTCCCTCACATCGTGAATTGTTCACCTCTTTCGAGTCTGTCCCTCATGGGAATTATGTCACTTGTGCCAAAAATTCCTCTTATCCAGTTCAGGGAGTTGGAAAGATTGTGCTTACTGCTGCTAATGGCAGTTCCTTCACACTTGTTGATGCACTTTATGTACCTGGGATCAAGAAGAATCTCTTGTCTATATCCACACTTGCTAGACTTGGACTTGTAGTCAAATTTGTGGATGACAGATGTACAGTTCATGATCTCAATTTTGGTGATGAAATTGTTGCATTTGGCCTTTTGTGTCGTGGGCTGTATAAGCTCACTTTGTATGACAAGTGTGGACAAAATTTTACAAATGCTGTTGCAGATTCAAGGGCTATTTCAGATACAAAACTTTGGCATGCACGTTCTGGTCATCTGAATTTTTCCACTTTTCTACATTTGCAGAAATTTAATATGGTTGCTTCTTTGCCGCCTCTTGAAAGCACCTGTCAACATGTTTATTCAAAGGATGGTTCAGTTTGGGCCACATGCAGGTTGCAGCTTGTGCATAGTGATGTTTGTGGGCCCATGCAAACTCCTTCCTTGGGCAATTACCTGTACTTCGTGACTTTCATTGATGATTACTCCATGCATGCATGGGTATTTCTGCTTAAATCGAAGTCCGAAGTTTTCATGTGCTTCAAAAAATTTCTAGCTATGGCTGAAAATGTCTCAAAATGTACTATGGGCACCCTTCATTCCGATCGAGGGGGGGAGTATATGTCTCATGAATTCAATGTTTTTCTCGCTAGTCGTGGGATAAAACACCAATGTACAGTGCCTTATACACCTCAACAAAATGGTGTGGCTAAGAGGAAAAACAAGTCCCTTACAGAAATGGCACGATGTATGGTCAAAAGTCAAGCTTTGCCGTATTCCTTTTGGCTTGAGGCCATCATGTGTGCCACTTATGTACTAAACAGGTGTCCTACAAAAGCTTTGCAGTCTATTACTCCATATGAATCATGGCATGATAGAAAGCCTTCTATTGAGCGCATGCATGTTTTTGGCTTTCTGGCATTAGCTTTGGTGCCACAAACACAGTGCAAAAATTTGGATGATAAGTCTGTCAAATGCATTTTTGTTGGTTACAGTGCTGAAAGTGAAGGTTACAGGTTATATCATCCGCAAAAAAAGCGTATTCTGGTTTCATGGGATGTAGTGTTTGTTTAAGATTCTGTTCAGCCCTTGCTGTCATGTACTAGAGACAGTAATGTAAGCTCACATGACATTTATAACACTTTGTTGCCTCTTTTCAGTGGTGGAAATACGAATGCAATTTCCAATGAGGCAAATGTACAGCCTATGGGGGTTTCTAAAAATGTTACAGATCAGGCTATTACTAATGCAGATGTACATGATGTACTTGATGAGGAAAGGGCTGAAAATGAGCAGGCTAGAGGTATGCCAAAATGACTGGTGCACACTTTGCGTGACAGTAAATTGGATGCACCTTTTTCTAGTTGTACTCGTTCAGGCTCTTGCCATGCATCTTACGCATCAGATTGTTATGATTTAGTTGTGTCTACCTTACATGATTTTGAGGCGCCTCTGTCTTTTGATGAAGCACAGAATCAAAAAATTGGATGGCTGCCATGCAATGAGAATATAATGCAGTTATAGAAAATGACACATGGACTTTATGTGATTTGCCTCCTGGCAAAAAGGCCATTGGTACAAAGTGGGTTTACAAGTTGAAACGCAAGCCGGATGGTGAGGAAGATCGCCATAAGGCTTGACTTGTTGCAAAGGGTTATGCACATCAAAAAGACATAGATTATGAAGAGACTTTTGCTCCCACTTGTTGTATGACTACTGTGTGTTTTCTATGTGCATTCGCAGCTCATTTGGGTTTGGATGTACATCAATCAGACATTGTTACTGCTTTCTTGAATGGTGACATATTTGAGGAAGTTTATGTAACGCCCGGGGCGGTCACTTTTTAGAATGTGTATGATATCACGTGAGTTAACCGGAGAGGATTATTAAAAGACCAAAATGTATAAAAATGTATACATACAGAGGGGGGTGGGGGTTTTTTAAATAGGCTCACAGTGTAAGTATAGTATGTATATTGGGGTATTATTCATTACCTCTTGCACGCACGTGATATAGGGGTCTTTTGATAAGTGACTGCCCCGGGATGTAACACAGCCTCGCGATTTTGTCATAAAAGGACAAGAGGACAAAATGTGAAAATGTAAGAAGGCTTTGTATGGGTTGAAGCAATCTCCTCGTGCTTGGTATGAGAAAGCTGACACTCATTTGGTTAAACAAGGCTTTTGTAATAGTCCAACAGAAAGCACATTGTATGTAAAGCGTGAGGGTGATGTACTTCTCACTGTGGTTCTTTATGTCGATGATTTACTGATCACTGGACCAAATGAGAGACATATTGCTGAATTTAAGGCTGATTTGAATGCTACTTTTAAGATGAAAAATTTGGGGATGTTGCATCATTACTTGGGTATACAGTTTAAGCACTGTGATGGTGGTATTGCCTTGTGTCAGAAAAGTTACATAGAGACATTGCAAGTTTGGACTTGAGGATTGCAAACCTATTTCCACTCCCATGGAAACAGGTTTGAAGTTGAGTCTACATGATGTTGGTGATCCTGCTGATGTCACTCTTTACCAAACTGTTGTTGGATGCCTCATTCATGTATGCAACATGAGGCTAGATATTTAGTTTGCAGTCTCACATGTCAGCAGATTTATGAATAGCCCAGGGTCTAAGCATTGGTAGGCTGTCAAGAGGATTTTCCGCTACCTTAGTGTCCCTTTACATCTTGGCTTGTTTTATCCCAAGCGGGGATCATTGTCGCCAGACTTACATGCTTTTTCGGACTCAGATTGGGCTGGTTGTTTTGACACACGAGTGTCCACAAGTGGTTTTGGTTTCATGCTTAGCAGTTCATGTATATCATGGTTGAGCAAAAAGCAACCTACTGTGGCCACTTTGAGTTGTGAGGCTGAGTATAGGGCAGTCTTCACAGCTACGGTTGAGTGTGTATGGCTCGGAAGCCTTATGGCTGATTTGGGTGTTGGACAAGACACTGCCAACACTATCTACACTGAAAGTCAGAGCGCATTGGCAGTTGCCAAGAACCCAGTTTTTCATGCTCGCACAAAGCACATTGAGGTGCATTACCACTATGTCAGGGAGAGGCTCTCAGTAGGAGAGATCAGCTTGGCTTATGTGCCAACACAGGACAACCTTGAAGCTTTCCACAAAGCTTTGGGCTTACTCCCCTTTGTGGACTGATCATGTCTTCAGGGCATGGCACTTCCCTTTACTCATGTGCCAGCTCTTGTTCATCGCATCACTCCAGGGGGGACTTGTTACCATATACATGTGGTAGTGATGTGTGTGAACACACTAGGACCACCAATGCATTTTTTCCCTCTTTAGGAGGTTTTTTCCCTCGAGCATTGTATATACGCCCATCACTCTAGGGCTATCTATCTTTCCATTGCATACTAAGTAACAAACTTTCTATTGTGTGCCTTGAGCTTCCTTCGTCTTCTCCAAGCTGTGTGCATTTCTCTGCAACCCTAATTCCAACATTATGCTTATGCTTATGGATATTTTGGAGTCAATGGTTACAATTTTGATAATGCTTATGGGTATGGATTAATTTTGATTATGCCACTTACAGTGGTTTTGCTTTTGAAAAATCTTTGATGGTTATAGTTATGTTTATACTTATGATAGTGGAAACAGTTATGGTTTTGACAACGCTTATGGTTACGATTTTTTTAATGGTTATGTCAATAAAAATGTTTATGGTTTTGACACCCTTTTATGGTCATGCTTATGCTTATGTTTGTGGTCAGGATAGTGGCAATGCTTATTATCTTTTTCATGATTATACCATTGGCATTGGTTAACGTTATGGTCAAGGCAATGAAAATGGCATTGATTTGGTTGAAACTTAAGGTTATGGTTGTTCTCACAATTATTATTATGGCTATGGTTTTGGATTTATTTATAGCAATGGTGATGGTTATGGTTATCATGGTTTTGATTTATGGCTATGGGTATTTAGTGTTTCATATTTATTGTCATTTGCTTAGCACGATGCAATATGAATATACATTAACACAAATGGCGATTACTTTTGCATTCCTCTTTTGGGCAGAGAGGTTTGGCCTTTGTTACTGCAACACATACAACAACAAATGGCACTCCTCTCTGCTCAAAACAAATTTACAAGTGCAAGAGGCAATATGGGTGTCTGTATAGCCATTTGTATAGGCATCTGTATAGGCGTTTAATAGGCAACTATACAGGCTTCTAAATGTGTGTCTATATAGGCATCGACATACGTGTCATTATCTATTTAGTATAGGCATCAATATAAGCATAGATTTACATGATCAATATGGGAAATTATTATATTGACACCTATATCAATGATATGTTTCTGATGCATATATCGACACTTATACCGTTGTCTAAAAATTTTAGACCCTGTTTATTTGTGTTGATATAAATGACCACTTTTTTGCGATGTGTTGTAGTACTTCTCCTCCACACCAAAAAATTTTCTTATGCTATAATACCCAAGGACTACCTTGGGAATACATCCTCCCTAACAAACTTTATGTAGGCCCTTGACTCCACACCTTGGTAGTTGGCCCTTGGCCTGGGTCCATGACCCCCTGAGGCCTTACACACGCAATTGGTTGGCATCCTTAATAAAGCCCCATCGTTGTGGGCAGCTTGCACCTCTTTTATAAACACATTTGACTTGCACCAGTGCTCTTGTCATTGAAGTGTATATCTCTTCATTGTTTTTATTCTCAAATTGTATACTCTGCACCCCTTGTTCTTGCATTGCCTTGACTCCATTACATATCTAGTTTTATGTGAACTTGTATTGGGGCTACACTTCCTTTCTTCTTCCTTTGCATAGTCTCCTTGTCACCTTCCATTACGGGCTCCTTATACAAAGGACTACCAACAACCACACCTTTCAATGTACTCACAATATAAGTAGGATTTGGGGATTCACTTTGCTTGGCACTAGCATTGTGCATTGGTGATGGTCTTGCCATGCACAGTAGTTCTTGCCGATCATCAATGGTAGTAATTGTCAAGGCTTGTTGGCGGCACAGTGGTAGGATTTGGGGATTCACTTTGCTTGGCACTAGCATTGTGCATTGGTGATGGTCTTGCCATGCACAGTAGTTCTTGCCGGTCATCAATGGTAGTAATTGTCAAGGCTTGTTGGCGGCACAGTGGTAGGAATTTAGATCTCATTTTGTAGACTGATCACGTGAGGGGACTATTTGTCCCTCCCCTTTTGATTGGGTAAAAAATAAACACCCTCCCACTAGCGCTAGCGCTAGTGCCAGGGGGGGGGGCATGCCCCATGAGCATGTAGCAAATAAAGAGCAATACATCAAAAGCTCGTTTCTATCATACTAGGGTTAATTAATGCAAAGTTTCAAGGAAGGAAAGCAAAAAAGTGTCCAATGCTCATGAGCATGTAGCAAAGAGAGAGCAAGACATCAAGAGCTCATTCCTAGTATAGAAGGGTTAATTGATGCAAAATTTCAAGGAAGGAAAGAGGACAAGTGTTTGATGCTCAACTTACAAAAAAGTGGACAAACAAAACTCTGTAAATGGCCAAATAGGGCCCATTTTGTGGGATTTTTTATGGAGAGTTAAAGGAGAAGCTGAAGAAATTGTAAAGGACTTCTTGTATGGTGTTCTTTTTAAGTGATCAAGTTACTAATCCATTCTTGGTGTTGTTTTCCCCCTGCCCCCTTCTCTCGTTCTGTTGCTCTTTGGTGTGGTGGTGTCACTGTGCCTCTGGGTCAATTATGGTGTGCAAAGAGAGAGAGAGAGAGAGAGAGAGAGAGAGAGAGAGAGAGAGAGAGAGAGAGAGAGAGAGAGAGAGAGAGAGAGAGAGGGAGAGAGAGGCATTAGGAGAATGTTAAGCTCATTTTTGGGCCTTTAAGGGTGCCATATTATCAAAGTTGCACTAAAGGAGCAACACAACAAACCCCTCTAAATATTGCTCAGAATCCCATGATATGACCTATCATTGGAAAGCTCTTCAAAAATGGATTCTAAAGAGCCTGTTAGAGTTTTGGCATCTCAAGTGAACTGCTCAATGTGATCCCATTATTTAGTTTGGCTTTTAGGCATTTATTTTACTCATTTGTCAAAGTATGAGTAGGAAAATTTACTAACGTTGCTATAGAAGCAACACTCATTTCCCATTGTATTATATTAGGTATTCATTGCTAAGGTTGTTTGTTTCAGGATGCTTTCTCTATCTCTCTCTCTCTCTCTCTATCTCTCTCTATCTCTCTCTCTCTCTCTCTATCTATCTCTCTCTCTCTCTCTCTCTCTCTCTCTCTCTCTCTCTCTCTCTCTCTCTCTCTCTCTCTCCCCCTCCCCCTCCCCCTCCCCCCCCCAATTGGTCTCTACGCTTTCACATTTTTAACTCTCTCTCTCTCTCTCTCTCTCTCTCTCTCTCTCTCTCTCTCTCTCTCTCTCTCTCTCTCTCTCTCTCTCTCTCTCTCTCTCTCTCTCTCTCTCTCTCTCTCTCTCTCTCTCTCTCTCTCTCTCTCTCTCTCTCTCTCTCTCTCTCCCCCCCCCCCCCCATTGGTCTCTACGCTTCCACATTTTTAAATTTTACATGGTATCAGAGCGGCATGATTTGTGACTTGTGTCGTTTTCCCCCTATTGTAGCTTTTGTTGTGAAATGCTAATTGGAGAGCCCCCTCCACTAGTGGAGTCATTCTCTATTCTCCCCTTGGCCTTCTATTTCAGAATGCTCGATGGCTTTAGTCCTTGGGTGATGACGACGAGATTGTTTAGTTCCCCCTACTTGCTTTTTTTTTTTTTGAAACGTGGGTAGTGCTAGGAGGTAGCGCTACTGGTCTAAGCGTTTTGATATGCTATTTTTGGCAAGGGCATGCACGATGACAACCTTCTCCCTATTTACAACGATGACACCCTCTTTACCACTCATAGACTCAACGTTTTAAAACATTGTAGATGTGGAATAGGAGAGTGGTTAGGAATGGGGAGAGGGAAAGGTTCGTGTTGTATGAGTGGCTTGGAAGAAGGGATTGTAGAGAAGTCTTGGGAAGATAGCTTGCAAAATTTATCAAAGGTGTAGTGGCACGGCTTGAGGACAATTTTTGGAGCGTCCTTGGGAAGGCGACTTGCAAGAGTCCATAAAGGGGTCATACTGAGCCTTGAGGAGCATCTTGGAAGGTGGTATTATGGATCCCCTTGTGTAGTATGTCTATAGTAGCTTGGTGCAAACCTTGTGACCACCTTTGAAGCCACTTCTATGAAATGACTTGGAAAGTTTTAAATTGGCTTGGATGGAGAGGACCTCAAGGCTTATATATTCAAAGAGCATTGTTTTGGTGAACGGATAGGAGATTATGCGGCTTTTATAGTGCCAGAAGGTATCAAGTCCAGATCTTGCAACTTCAACAAATCCCTCCCTTGCTCAAATGCTACCAAAATCAATCAAAAACAACAAATGGCTATGGATGGCAGATCAATCACCATCCAACTAGTGGCCTATGCATTGACACATTTCTCAAGGAAACCAAAAGATTATTTGTCTCAAGATTATGTATCCAAAAAGCAAATGCACGAGTTTTCTAGAGGACAATGTCAAAGGTTGACAAGGAAGACAGTACCAATACTCAGTTAGGTACGTCGGTACCCAACAAGGTCTGACCATAGTTGTTCCCAAGGGTTTCACTCTACATACAAAATGGGACGCCACCTACGAGCGGATAACTTTGATAAAACCCCTATATAAAACTCATATAAAGGAATATGACCCCCTTTCTATGCTTATGTGGGACGCATGTCTAACCTCACCATCCTATCTTACTGCAGTATTAGCGAGAACCACAATTAATTTGTCAAACCATTGGACGAAGCTGACTTGACTAGTGCATAGAGACAACAAGAGGTTGTCAATCTCTCAAAAAAAAACTAATAACTCACATCTAACTCAAGATACACTCAAGTGACTGAAATCACCAAAAGCCAATCGCTCATCAGCAAATAAATCACATCCGTTACAGCATCAGATGACATCCAAACGTAACCAAACTTCTAGGACATGTCTATAAGACCTCAACACACATGCTTATAGTCTCAAACTCCACTTTAGGTCAAGTTCCAAATTCGTGATTATTAACAGCAGTGGTTTTTGACCTAGTCGTTTCCGACCCAAAATGAATCTAAATGCTTAGCAATGATGCCCCAATACCCCGCCTATGCTTAGTTTTCGATTTAAAAGTGTAAATTCCTAGTTATGATGAAATTAGGCCGCGGGCCGGCGACATCAAAAGCTACAAAATATTATGAAATGCTTACGTCAATGCATAGAGCTCTTACCTGCGGTTGCAATGCAACAAACGCAATTGCAATGTGACAACCGGAGAGGGAGTAGGAAGCGCGAGAAGGAGAGGAGTGAGCGCCCACGGTGTGTATTTCTTATCCAAAAACTTATAAAAGACTAACAAAAATTGGCTCTTATACCTTAGCCAAGGTTTTTTGGGTGGTCAAAACTAATAATTTGGAGTTCTACCAAAGCTGGGTAATGACTAGTTGATACAATCTGGAAGCTTGTAGCCCCGGCTCATTAATTATAGAGTTTATCCAAGAAAAAAGGAGTTACAATATTCTCAATTTATCAAAATAATAAATGTTTTACAAAGAGAACTCCAAAAAATGGTGTCCGTGTTAGCTCGTTGCTAACATCCCCCCCCCTCCTCGCCTATGTCGTCCCTTGACACAGCTTTATGGGCTGAAATAGTCTTTGGGTTGACGGCGGCTGGCGAGGCGGTCATTAAGCGCATCCAATGCCTTCAGGTATCTGATTTTTCTTTCTTTGTCTGGCACTTGCAAAAATTGCATGGGCACTTTATTTCAACTCCACCGCTGAGTAGCCTACAAACCTGTATGTAAGGTTGTTGATCATCGATGCAAATATCTTCGTTCGCCAAGTGAAGAATCCAGTGCATAAAGCTTCCTCAAATGCCAAGATATTGCTTGATGGTAAGAACATACATCTGGCATAAAATTGGTAAAGTACTTCTTCGGAAGGCTAACT
This sequence comes from Adiantum capillus-veneris, assembly GCF_014529385.1. NCBI lineage: Eukaryota > Viridiplantae > Streptophyta > Polypodiopsida > Polypodiales > Pteridaceae > Adiantum > Adiantum capillus-veneris. The sequence goes on from NC_140934.1 coordinate 94,103,933, forward strand.
ACTCAAATCATAGCATAACCCCTTGTTACCTTCTAAAAATGAAATCCATGGGGCTCCTGCTTGCTCAGGCTCATTAAAAACTTGGATGCATGTGAGAAAATTTCTGTAGATCTTATATAATATGGTGCAGGAGAGATCTGGTAGACTCTTGAAGAAAGACATGGCACCCGTTAGGGTTTTCACCATGTATTCCTTTGTCGCTTGTCCTCTCTCTGGAGCTGGCAGTCTAGGGTAGTTCAGCCAAGTTGGCCTCTTCTTTGTTAGTTCTTCATGCTCTTTCCATGTCCTTACTCTGGGTAAAAAACAAAATGTTGAATCTCTTTGAAGGGCTACATGTGCTCTTATGAACAGAATCCGGTATCTCAAATTCTTGTTCAACCAGCTTAACCTCCACTTTGGGTGGTCTTTCTCTGCGCCATCTTCTTGCATGTCTTTGTACAACCTCTCTTTTACCTGTATTAATTCCACTTTGATGAGAGGGTATGGCAAGGATTACTGATGCCATTGAGCACTAATCTGATTGGGAGTGAGTTGAGTGACGTTGACAGAGTGTGGAACTCTCAACTCCCAATCCATTGCAGCTTTCCAATGCTCATCCACCTCTTGGGTGATCTTCTCTTTCAGTGCGGCTTCTTCAACTTTTGACAGCTAGACCTTTGGCATTTTGTCTGCATCTATGATGTGAATCTAGAAATCCTCTTCACTACTCGGATCTATTGTGGATTGTGTCTCAAACTCAGCAAACAAGACCGAGGGTATGTCTACCTACAATGGTTCTAAAGTGCCTGCCTCTTCCTGCATGTTTGGTTTTCCATCTCTAAGGAGTTGGTTAACTCTCTTGAGCTCAGCTATTTCGTTGAGGAGCTCTTCTTCTCTCTGGACCCGCATCAGTGCCACGTCCCTGTAGTGTGATTGCTACAGCTTTAACTCTAACTCAAGGTCCTTGTTCTTCTTTTCTAATACCTTGTACAGTTCATCAGTCCCTTTGATCGAGGCCACGGTTGGATTTTCTCTTATTTGCTGCAAGAAGATTGCCTAATCATTGATCCGCTGTTCAGAGTACTGTAACAAAGCATTTGCAACATCCAATTGCACTTGAATTTTTTGAGCTGATGGGGATGTCATAAGAAGTTCATTTGTAACTTCTGTTAGGCTGCTCGTCTTTTTCTTTGCAGGCATCGAATAATTTGGTGAGAAAATCACCTAACTCCTCCATTTCTTTTTGTTGTTTGTCTCTAGCTAGTTGATGTTGTTCAGCTTCTTCTTTAATCTCCTGCACTTGCCTCTGAAGATTGCTGATGATAGTCATCCTGTCTTCTAACTCTCCTTGGAGGGCGCCAATCACCATCTCAAGCTCTTTGGCCTTTGTGCTGTGATTTAGTGCTGTTGAACGGAGTCTCTTCGTCATGTTTTGCATCTGTCTTGCATATTCGTTCACTTGTAATATTACCTCGTTGTTTGACTGCCAATCCTCTTGTTTTGCCAGCTGAGATGTGCCTGCAGCCTCATATGTGTCTTTCTGCTGCGTCGTAGCTGCTGGTTCTTCTTACGTGGAGGTAGAGGGTTGGTCTTTTTTCTTGTCATCCTGAGGGCTTGTTGCCTTGGCTGTTTCAGGCTAAGTGGAAGTAGAGGGTGATGGCTCAGATCTTGTTGTCTCTTCTGGTGTCGGACTTACTTCGTTCTCTAGATCAGGTTCTTTCTCTTGTGCAGTGGTAGCCTCTTTTTCTGGCTCTGCTTCTTTATCAGCTTCTTGTGTAGATTCACTTATCTTTTTCTCTTCACGTTTTTGAGTAGCTTTGGTGGCTTCCTCTTATTCAGGCTGTTCTTCTTTCTCTTTATGCTTCTCGTGTTGGTCAGCCTCTTGTGTAGATCTTGTTTCTTTGTTGGACTCAGAATATTTCTCTTTCTCAGGTTCCACTTCTTTATTGGTGTCTTTGCCCGGAGGTGATGGTGGTGGGTTAGGCATTAAATAGTCATGTTGCTCGATAGGCGGTGAGGTGGGTCTGGGAGACTCGTAACCTTCTTCTTGTGCATCTTCTCTAGCCGTCTCCTTGACTTGTCTTTGTTCCTCTGCCTCTTTGGCTTTCTTAGCCGCATCTTCTGCTTCCTTCAGCTTGAGGGCTTCAGCTTCTTGGTACATTGTTTCCAAACGCTCTATAAGATCTTCAGCCTCTTTTCTTGTATGATGCTTCATCCTTGGGCCTTTAAGTCCAGTAGGCACCCATTTCTCTGGGTCCTTCCCTTGTGCTTTTCTATTGCGCTGGTAGGCATGTTTCTCTCTTTCAAAGCATGCTTGTTTTTGTGTGGGCTCTTCTTGGTAGGCGGCCACAACTTTTCTTTTCATTTCTTCTCTACGAGATCTCTTTTCCTTGTATCAGAGCTCTCACTATTGTGCCTTTTTGGCGAGCTCTCATCCGATTCTTCATTAGATTTATACGATCTCTTTCCTGACCCTGTAGCTCATGGAGAGGGTTGTGCTGCCAATATCCATGTATTTTGATCAGGAGCAGGTGGTAAATTGTCAGCCATGCCAATGGCATGGTATGTTATCCTCATCAAGACTTTTGGCGCACCCAAGTAAGTGATTTTTCCTTCTTTCTTAGTGCCCTTCAAGGTAGTCATGACGTATTGGGTGTGGTCCATTGGTTGCTTGGTTGTCGACTTTAGAACTTGAGTGAATGTGGTGGCAGCTGTGTGATTTGTCGTAGTGTACCTTGGTGGCCTTTTTGCCAAAAAACGAAAGTGCTGGTGGTACAAGCGGGCTGGCTCTTCCACTTGTTTGTGAATTAAATCGGCAAAGGTGGTCGCGGTGGTTTCCTTGGTAAAAAATTCCTATTGTTTTCCTATCCCTTTCTCGCATGGTCATTCCTTATGTGGGCAGTCTAAGTGCCTCTACCACTATATCTTTTGTTATCACTAATTCAACCTTATTCCCTTGGGGGTCAGTGATCTATGCAGTTCCATCTTCTTTAATGGTGGATAAAAGATTGTAAGCTTTCTAAAATTCCACTCCGCAAGGCTTTTGTTTGTAGAAATCCCTGAGTCCTAGCCTGCGGCTAGCCTCTTTGGTCTCTGGCTTTGCGGCTACATCATAGACTTCCTTCGGTAAGAGTTGCAACTCCACTTGATGTCCCTCTTCAATTTTGAACCTGTTGGTGAAGACTGTGGTATGATTCTCTTCTAGCTCTTCTTTGGAGAGATAAGCTTCCTTGACAACTTTGATTGTGATTCTAGATCCAACTGATATGTGGGCAGTTCCTGTAGCTTTTCCTTTTGATCGAGATTCTTCCTAGCCCTCTCTACTGCTTGCATGGCTCTTGTTCAGTGAATCAAAGTTAGCAAATTTGTTGGAATTTTCTCTGAAATGTCCTTTAGGCTGAAATGCTAACAATTTTGGTCCAATTTGCTTCAAATCAATTTTCTGAACAAGCATACATGCATAAAAACATGCAAGGAACAAAACTGTAAAGTCAAAACAAATATTTGCAACCAAAGTAAATAATTGCGATTATTTACAGTTGTTGCAAACTTGGCTTCATAGGCTTGAAGTATATACCAATTACATGCTCTAAGTGGAATATGGGCTCATTTGGATGCATAGGGTGAAAATGGTACCAAATTTTTGCTTTAGGTCTCTGAAACAGTAGATAAAAAAGAAATTTCAGATTTTGAGCTCCAAATTGGTTCAAACTTTCATGTGTTTTCTTTGGTTTAAATTTTTTTTCTAGTGTTTTTTTAGAATTTTAAAGTGTGTTGATCTATCCTTTCATGTCGGCATCGGTCATATTATTGGATCAAAAGTGTCGTTGAAATGTTAGACCAATAATCACTCATGAATTATAAGTAGTTAATCAATTTGTTTTTGGCAATGGTTTTACTTTGGACCGTTAGTGTCACCATGCAAATTGATGAAACTACTTTGATTTACAATGTGGCCACTATTTTTACTTTGGCATCGGTTCTATTTTGGACCGAAAGTGTTGTTGTTGAACATGGCTGGTTATGTTTGACGTATGGGTAGTTCTATTAGTCTTGTTGTTGGTATTAGTTAAATTATTGGATTGGGACTGCCGTTGTACAAGCTAATAGACTGCTTTCTATGTCTTGTGTGTGATCTATGTATATGTGCTTTTAGGTTAGTTTGGTGTTTCTTTCTTCATTTTCTCTACTATTGGGTTGGAGTCAGCTCTATTATTGGGTTGGAGCTGTCGTTAGTTCCATTAAATGATGCCCTTCTTTTTAGGCTAGTTCAATGTTGATCTCTGCATCAGCTCTATTATTAGGCTAGAGTTATCGTTAGTTCCATCGAATAATGCCATACTCTTTAAGTTAGCTCGATTGTTGCAAAAGTCTCTGTTAGTTTCATTGAATGAAATTTATATCTATTATAAAAATTCAAGTTATGCTGTTTGTAAAAATCATGAAACATGTTATCATTGTAACATAGATGGAACTTGTGGAAACAACAAAGTTAAAAACAAAGACCAAAACTCTCATGATCACATATATATGTGCCCTGGCCACGGAGGACATCACCTCTACATTGGAGAGTGAGAAACGCAAAGAGTGGTTGTTTGAGAACATAATTGAAGCAGTTTGGACACACTTCTTTTCTTACAATGTGAAAGATATTCGGAGGCTGATGGATAGTGTAGTGGGAAATATGACATAGTGCTTAAGAGACTTGGCACCGATGCATCAATAGATGTGGATCTAGCAAAGTTACAGCACTGGGCCAATGTATGGTGTCACGCATGCAGAGAGATGAAAATCTAAAAGAGAGTGCAATACCAATGTGCAAGATATCCACAGTCATAAGGCTAGAACCATATTCTTTTTTGCATCCTCCTCTCAAGATGCAGGAGTGGGAAAGTCTTATGAAAAAGCTGAGGCAAACTGCAAGTAGATTTTAGCATACACCCACTTTATGTCCCAATGGACCATTGGTGTTCACCTCATAACCGAGCCCATCAAGGGTGGTAGAAAGCTTGGCAAAGGAAGCTACGGAGTTGTGTTAGAGTGCACTATTGAAGGAGTTACTTGTTTGCCACCCAAAGTGAAATATGTGGTGAAGAACTTCAAAGGAGATGAAGCAGGGCGCTATAGAGGCAAGTGTGCCGGCGCATTGCACAAAGACAGAAAGAGACATGGTCCCTCGTCATTCCTTGCTTTAATGGAATGGATCTGGGTTACGTGTTCGAGTGCATTCCAACATAACATCAAAGTAGAGTACTCTCATCCATTAACTCCTCTAGCTTGATGATGTCCACTCCTCTTTCTTCTTCTTCATGTGGGACACGGGGTATGTTTACTGCTGGTGGTGGTGATCAATGAAGAATTTGTGGAGCTTGAGCAAGTTCTTGATGTGAGATGAGAGAAGAGGGTCTAGGGGGATATATGTCTCCGATAAGTCACCTTGGGTGTGGGCAATTGTACATGAAATGATCCATTTTCTTGCAACTCCAACATTGCAACACTTGAGCTTGCCGTTGTTGGGATTCCCTTTTCTTGCTTATCATTGTTGAGGTAGGCCTTGTACTAGATTCAGGGTGAGGTTCTTAAGCTATTGAGCTAACCTTGTTCAATGTAACTATCCCACCTAAATTCAAATTAACTCACCTCAATTCACCACTTGTCCACCCCATACACAAAGAAGGATTGAATATACAAGGTGTTGTTTTGAGGTCCTTATAATCTACTTGCCTCAAGGTCCACCATTTGTCCAACCTACACAAGAGCAACTACTTGCACAAGCTATATGCTAGAGAAAAATGCCAACATCTTAGCCTAGATTATCAAAGAGGGAAAAACTTATAGTGTATAAAATCATTCAAAAAAAGTGAAACATTTCTTTATATCCGAATAGGGTGCCATTTTTGTTTACATGTATTATTCTTTGTTGCCCACATTTCAACCATTTCATGTATCTACATTATGCAAGCATGAATTTGAGAATGAAATAACACACACACATACATACACAAACATAAATTACATCATATGTGCATGTAATATCGACGAATATGTGTAAATTGATGAATTTTCACCATGAGAGAAGAGGCCAGTCAGCATGGATAACAGATTTGGTTTGCGTTTTCTTGTATCTTGAAGAGAGATTATTGTGTGTGAGCGTGAAAGAGAAACACATAGAAGTACAATGAGACAAAGAGGTAGGGAGAAACACAGAGAAACATAGAGACATAGAGGGAGGGAGGGAGAGGGGGAGATAGACCTACTGTTACATGCTTGTCGTATGCAGGATGTTGCAGTTCCATACATGTTGTGTGCGATGTAGCCTCCTCACTCCGGAGAGACTTTGATGGGCAAGCTATGCACGCAAATGTTGTACATGTGTGCACGATGCCTGCGTGTGAGATTTCTGTGTGTGCGATGCTCCTTGTGTGCAATGCTGCATGTGTGCGATACTCAGGTGAAATGTTGCTTGTGTGCACGATGTTGCCTATATGTTATGCTACCTATGAGCGTTCCTGCTTGTGCAAGATGCTCACTTGCTCTATTGCTTTCTCTCTGTGCGGTGTGAGATACGCTGATGCTCTTTCTGTCTACTAGGTTTAAATAAATGCCAACTAAGTGTTGAGCTATATATAGTATCACACTAAGCAATTAAGACCACAATTTAGTATGAGACATCGATTCACAGTTGGCCAAAATTTATGCAATTTGACTAAGAAGAGGTAGTCCTTGACCCCGCCCAAGGCGTTGCCCTAACCCCCGTAATAAAAAATTGTCACCCCTCGACCCCGCCCGGGGCGCTGTCCCAGACCCCGTCGGCAATCACATCGGGAGGCAAGAAAAGGCTCCCGCCCCTTGACAAAAGGGTCTAAATGACCTAAAACACATTCTGAAACACTATTTCCATGCATGTCATTGAGTCATCATTTTTATTCTTATTTTAGGCACTATTATAATTAAAATTATACATATAAATAAAAATATTTAAGTTATTATATTTATTAAAAAAAATTAAATTTAAAATTATTGAAAAATATTTTAAATAAAGTATATGCATAAAAATCTATTTTTTGAAGAAAAATCCAAAGTCAATTATCTTGAGAAAAAAACCTAAGGTAAATTGAATTGTGAGAAACAAAGAGTCCCAATTGGCCTTGGCCTTGATCTTGATCTTGATCTTCGTCTTTGATATATGAGACTAGCTTATTTTGGCCTAGATGAACTCTGCTTATTTTGGAGGTGAAACACTGTGCTGCAAAGTGTGCCAAGATCCTCCCATACTATATTTTTGTTTTGAGCTACTGCATGCTCTGATTTGAGTTGCGACCATAAAATAAGAGAATAAACAAGAAAATAACAAACAAAAATTAGAAAGAGAATACACACAAAATGACAAATACTTCACCTTAAATATCGGCCATTACAACTAAGTCCACCATGTGTCCAAGCTATGCTCTTGGGTTTTATAGATTCTTCAATATTTAACAATTTACAACTAGGTCCACTTGTCCAAGCTATGCTCTAACATAGCAAGGGGGTTCTTTGCTCATGATCCACCACTTGGTTCATTGCTTGTCAAGACTTGCTTTGGAAAACTCCTGTAGTAGTTCACCTACTTTACCATTGTCCATTAGATCTAGGTCCACCACTTGTCCAAGCTATGCTCTAGATATCCAAACACTTGGTTTATCACTTTCCAACCCTTTCTTTGAGAAGGAAGGTCCTACAATAGTTCACCTTGGACACTAGTCATTACAACTAGGTCCACCACTTGTCCAAGCTATACTCTAATATAGTAGTCCAAATTTGTAGTAGTCCACCTAACCTTGGAGATTGGACATTTGAATTAGGTCCACCACTGCTCAAAGTTAAGCTCTATTGAAACATGGAAAAACCATATATCAAGGGGGTTTTTTTATCAAGATCCATCACTTGGTCCGTCGCTTGTTAAGCCTTGCTTTGGAAAACTCCTGTAATGGTCACCTACTTTACCATTAACCATTAGATCTAGGTCTATCACTTGTGCAAGCTATGCTCTAGATATCCAACATTTGGCTTATCACTTGTCCAACCCTTGCTTTGAGAAGAAAGGTCCTACAATAGCTCACCTTGGACATTAGTCATTACAACTAGCTCCACCACTTGTCCAAGCTATGCTCTAATATAGTAGTCCAAATTTGTATTAGTCCACCTAACTTTGGAAATTGGCCATTTGAACTGGGTCCACTTCTTGTCCAACCTATGGTCTAAAACATCAAGGATCTTTTAATTTCAAGATCCAACACTTTCTCTGATACATCAAGTGGCTTTTGATCTCAACATTTGAAACTTGGTCCACCACCGGTCCAACCTTGCTTTAGGAAGAAAGGTCATACAATAGTTCACCTTGAACATTGGTCATTACACATAGGTCCACCATTTGTCCAACCTATGCTTTAATACATCAAGGGGTTTTTGGTTCCAAGACCTACGACTTCTCCAACCTTGCTTCCATTGAACGCCTCAAGGGCTACTTTGACATTGAGAAACAGGTCCTACAATAGTTTATTGGTGGTAGTGGGCATTTAAACTTGGTTCAATACTTGTGCTATTTATGCTCTAATATAGCAAGGGATTCTCTTTTTGGTAAGCACAAGCTTTTCCATTACTTGTCCGATATTGACTCCATTAAAATAGAAATGGATATCACTTCTTAAAATAAGGTATTGAGCATTGATACAAGATTGCTAGCTTTCAATCCATTGTTGCACCATGGGTGTTTTATCTCAAAGTCCACCACTTGTCCAACCTATGCAAATAATGTGCATGTTGTAGCATAGGGAATTAGTACTTGAGGTCATCTACCCACGCAAGTCAAGTCCCACTAAATTGAGACAATTGAGGAAAAAAATTAGCCAATTGTTTAGTGTAGACTTGATTGGCACTCATTCCATTGGCTATGGTGGAGTTATAGTATTTGTATCCTCGTGTATTTTGTGTGATGGAGGATGTAAATTTTGATCAAAGGTAATTTATCCGTGACTGTGATTTAACAAGGTCATCTTTCTCACTTACATGATGGACTTTAAATCTAGGGAGAAGTGCATATGATTCTTGACCATGAAATTGTTGGAATTGGTTGCATGTGTAGAGCAGATCCAAATTCCACTTGTGGTGGTACAAAGACAGGGCCAAGGAAATGTATCCATACTAGTGGAGGAATGATTGAAGGATCTATTCCTACCATTTTCTACAATGGATACTTCATCTCTCCAAGGCTCATTTGGAGTGCGGTTCACTGACCACAACTCCTCCACAACACAGCATTGTGTTTGTATGGGATGCATCAGACCTATGGCTATGGCTAGCCGCTCTAACATATAGAGAGAAGATCAGCATGGAGATAAGAGCAAAGGAGCCATGGATAGACAAAATCCTGATAGAATGCAAGAATGAAGACCTCCTTCGCAATGTGGTACAATTTTTTACAAATAGTGCATCCTCTCTTTGGAGAAAGGTAAGTGGATTACGCTTGTATTTAAGCCACAAGGTAGGTGGCTTGCTATTAGCATCAGTAAAGGAAGCTGACATGTTTGAGGACACCCAAAAGAAGCATGATATGCTCGCAGTTTTTTCTAGTCATGGCAGTAAGTAGGATTCTGAAGACAACTTGATCTCACCACACCAACAAGGCGGCCATATATGGTGGATTCTTGGTACACTCTTGGGAATCATAATTTTCAGTTCTGTCTTTGCAGGAGCCAAGATGCTCATTTCCCCTCTTGCTACTGGTGGTTACAAATTTGATCCAATTTGGCATGCAAATTTTATTGTTCGGACACTGGAAACAATGATCCTATTTTTCACTTGGGATCCAGGAGGACATTGGCACAAAGTTCTGGAAGCCATGGGCTTCCCCTTTAATCAACCGACACTATTCCAAGGAACAAGTTATCACTCAGACCTGTTACAGATTCATGAATATCCCAGAAATCTCACCAATGGCCAAATGGAATGGCTAGTTCAGAAGGCAACTCGATATCGGATCCTACAGCTAAGCGGAAGAAGAAACAGATCTAGAGACATGAATGCCTCTAGCCAAAAGGGGAGGGCTAATGATGGGGGCTTTTCACAAGCCAAGCTCCCATACCCCTCTTCTCTCGTCCCCAACCCATGGAAACCTCCTCTTAGGGAGGGAGTGATAAAAGGCATTGGAAAAGTAAGAAAAAAAATAAAGTATGATTATGTAAATATATGAGAAAGGTAAAATAGGCCACCTCATGCCTGCGGGGCAGCCCATCCCCACCTTGCCTCCTTTTTCTTCACTGATGCCCCGCCGTGTGTCCCTTTTCCTCTCCTCCACTCAAAAGGTCAACCCCCTCTCTCTTCCCCTTGTACTTTCTCCTTTCTCTCTCCCCTCAAGCTACCCCACCTCTCACCAATAATGCATTATAACTCACCAATAATGCACCCTAACTCACATGCAACTTCCCCTCTCTTCCCTCTTGTAATTACTTTATTCTCCATGTCACCTCTCACTTTTTTTCATCAACCCATCTCTCTCTCTTAGTCTCTCTCTCATGAGACTGCTGTTCTGGCACATATACGCACAGCCAGACAAGTGGAGCCCACAGTCACATGGCCTATGTAGATAATGATTTCTTCATTTCTAAATTCTATAATTCCTCCCCCCTCCTCCCCTATATAAAGAGGGGTCACCATCACACTAAAGACACACACAACATCACCAAAGAGTACACTATGCACTATGTGTGCCTAGTGCACACACACACACCATCACCATCACCGCAATCACCATGCTCGTCTTGAGCATGACCTCTACACCCTTGGCTATGGAAGATGAAGGCCAACGAAATGAAGGATGATGACCATAACCCTCGTGCGAGTCTTCGCCATCAACTCCCACCTATCCACCATGTGCTCTACCACACTCTCCCTTCTCATTCCCCTACCCTATGCTCCCCATTTCATCGCCTTATTCTCTAAATAAATCTTGAGGTTTTGTGAGTATGTTTTCTTGCAATGTTTTGCCCATGTGAGGTGTGCGGAATCGCCACCTAGTCTTGTGTTTGGAGTGAGCTTGTGTATGTGTGAAGGGTGTGCGGATTCGCCATCCTTTTGTGGTGCCTAAGTACTAAGCCGCTATACCCCCTCCCTCACTCTCACTCTCTCTCTCTCTCTCTCTCACTTGATCTCATTCCCTTTCCTCTTCATCATTACTCCCAAGCATCCATCTCTCTTGGATGAAAACTTTGTTATGGTGGTGTGTTGTTTACGTCCTAGCCGCTGAAGCTAGGTGGTGCCCCCTGTTTGTTTTACCGTGACAGGCTCGAGGCGCGCCATTCGGTCCCCGGTGTTTTAGAGGCCGTCGGTGGTTCGGGGTTCGCTTTGCTCCCGTCACTATGAATGAAGGGACCATCTTATACGTATTTCCACATGATTATGTCAACTTTCAAGAACATGGTCATGATTGTCGGGGTGTGGATATTGAAAAGGCAAATGTAAGCATTGAGGATGCAGCATAAGTGGGTAACATCACTTTGATAAAGTGGCCCATCAAGCAGAAAACACTCTTGAATGGGATACCTTTACAACGCTTTGTTCCAATTGATGGTATGCATGCAAGACATGAGGATATGTCCAATGATGACAATGCTAGGAGAAACCTTGATGGGTGTAGCATTGTCCAGTTGTCAAGGAAGAGGCGATATAATTTCATCAATAGGATTCTAAAAACAAGAGTAGCACCAACTTCTACTTTTTATCTATTGAATGAATCAATTGAAAGGGTTTCATGCATTGAATGTTGTACAAAAAAATGTTACCATATTTTGCAGATTGTGATATTGTGACAAGGTTACAATAAGAATTTTGGGGAGAGTCTCAAAAATCATGCACTAATTATGTTTACGATGTCTTTTCTATATTCTATCAGAAGAATGAGAAGATGGAATATCAAATTTAGTGTATATGGCATTATTGTTTGTTGTAGAGCATGGTATGAGCTACATGGAATACCAAAGACATCATTTCAATGCTACAAGGGGAAAAGTTTGAAAATGGTGCATGCCACTTTGTGCATGGGAACACATGTACATTTTGAAGAGGACTTCAACATACTAGTTTAGCACATTAGGCAAAATTTGGACTCACAAAGAGGCCCTTTAAGGAGTTTGATTTTACCTCTCTCTCAAAACGGGTGCATGGATAAAGTTTTGCAAACAAACGCCAAAGTTGGCGGAGGTTTGACAGTTACAATGTCCTCCTCAAGCTCTATCTACTGATATATAGCACACCATGAGATTCCTCATATTTTAGAAGATTCTTTTTTTGATTCACTTAGATTCCGACAGAGTTGTCACATCATAGGTGAATCAAAAAAAGAATGTTCTAAAATATGAGGAATCTCATGGCGTGCTATATATCAGTAGATAGAGCTTGAAGAGGAAATTCTAACTGTCAAACCTCCACCAACTTTGGAGTTTGTTTGCAAAAATTTATCCATGCGTCCGTTTTGGTAGAGAGAGGTAAAGTCAAACTCCTTAAAGGGCCCCTTTGTGAGTCCAAATTTTGCCTAATGATGCACGAGCATTGCTAAATGAGTTTGTGGATAACAACTCAGAGAAGATTCCACATAGAAGTAGAACACTACTAGATGGCTGAAGGGAGACTCAATAAGTGATTCTATCAACGTACAAACAAGTGGATGAGAGCAGAAGACACAAGTAGTGATTCATCTAGTGACTCTTCACTAGAGATCGGCCATAATCAAAAAATAGACAAGAAGAGTAAGAGATATAAGAGGAAACGTTATCAAGAAAATGTGCGTGCTAGAATAAATGAAAAGAAATCTACCTTAGAATGGCTTAATTATATAGGGGCATGTGATGTTCATTGAAAGTTGGTAGATAATTGGGGTGAATACCTTCAAAGTGTTACGTGGTGTGGTCCACAACCCATGGACATTGCACAGCTAGAGGCTACAGAGAAGACAAAGTTGAGCCGTATCGTAAGGAGACGACAAAATCAAGAGTTAGTTCAATAATAAAAGGAAGCGGAAGTGAGATCACAGTCTAAGAAGAACAAGACCCCACAGACTTACACCCTGCACCTGATCATTTTAAATCCTACACATGAAGTAGCATAAGTTTGAGTACAGAGACTCAAAGAAAACTTATCAATGGATGCAATGGAATCTATGACGATCGAGTGAAAATGAAGGAAATAGATTTAATATACCCAGGAGAAGAGTCCAAACCTGTTTTCATTGCCCAAGATCTGACAGAGACTGAGGAGTTTATACTTAAAGAACTTCTCAAGGAATTCAAGGATATATTTTCTTGGACATATCATGATATGAAAGGTGTTCCACCTTCTGTGGTACAACACATGATTCCCATGAATATCATGGGAAAACCAATCCAACAATGACCCTACCCAATGAATCCTAAGTATGCAAATATTGTTCAAGAAGAGATTGAAAATCTTGTCAAATGCGGATTCATATACCCTATTGAGCACTCTGAATGGGTGTCTCCAATAGTGATTGTGCCAAAAAAGAATAGGAAACTCAGAGCGTGTGTGGATCTCAAGAAGGTCAATGTCGCCACTAGGAGGGACCATTACCCCTTTCCATATTCAGAATATGTGCTTGAAGGAGTTGCAAGAAAGGAATCTTATATATTTTTAGATGGGTACTCTGGATACAATCAAATCACAATTGTACTAGAGGCTTTCATAACCAAATCACAATTTGCACTAGAGGCTTTTATAACCAAATTTGGGGTGTTCGCATTTTGTGTTATGGCTTTTGGCTTAACCAATGCTCTTGCTACCTTCCAAAGGTTAATAAAAACTGATTTTAGAGAATATATGAGGAAGTTTTGATGCTTTCTTAGATGACCTTTGTGTTTACTCTTCTTGGAAAGAACATCTATCATGTTTACAAAAAGTGTGAGAAGTCCAAATTGTATCACATCTCCTTAAACCCTTTTAAATGCCAATTTTGGGTTAAACATGGAGTTATTTTAGGGCATATAGTGTCCAAAAATAGGATTTCCATAGATGAGAGAAAAATTAAATCCATTGCTAATTTGCAACCCCCTAAAAACTATAAAGGAGTTCAAAGGTTCATGGGCCATGTTGGTTATTACCGGTGGTTTATTTTAAACTTTGCAAGATAGCTCCTCCTTTATACAAGCTTCTTATTGAGTTCCACTAGACCGCGGAGTGTGATCATGCTTATGAGTCATTAATAAAGACCTTGACAAGCACTCCCGTTCTACGAGTGATCGATTGGAATGTATTTTTCCATGTGCATATTGATGCATTGAAATTTACTATTGGGTGTGTTCTAGCTCAACTAGGAGAACATAAATTGGACTACCCCATTAGCTTTGCAACTCTACAATTGAATGATGCTGAGAGAAACTAGACCACTATAGAGCGGGAAGGTTTAGCTATGATTCATGCAATAAAGAAACTTTTCTATTAACTTCTTGCCAAAAAGTTTGTTTTCTATGTGGATCATCAAGCCTTATTGTATCTAGTAAACAAACCTTGTTCCACGGGGAAGAATTACACGATAACGTTTTAATTCTTCTTGAGTTTTATTTTACCACCATGGTGAGTTATGGTAAAAGACATGTCATGGTGGATCATTTGTCTCGCATACCCGATGGTGAAGCCCCTACTTGATTCGATGATGAATTGCCCGATACTTTGCTATTCCTAGTCAAGACCATGCCTGAATGGAGTGACAAGATTGTGAACTTTCTAGTTAATGGTTTTCCAACCAAGGAGCTTCATAAGGATATAGCTCGAAAACTGTTAAAACAATGTGAACCTTATTCTCTAATTGTAGGAACTCTCTACAAGGTAGGGAAGGATGATACTCTTAGACGTTGTGCTTGTGAGGATGAGTATTTATACATACTGCAAGAATCCCACATGAGTATAGCCACAGGACATTTCTCAAAGGAGCTAATTGCTAGAAAGGTGTTGCAATCAGGCTGTTGGTGGCCTACCTTATTTAAGGATGCATCACTTTCTGCAAAAAGATGTGATGAATACCAACGTTACAAGATCACACAACAAAAGATTAAGATGCCCTTACATCCTGTTAAAGTGACTCAACCATTTGAAAAATGGGGTTTAGACTTTGTAAGCCCAGTTAGTCTGGCAGTTGGTAACACTCAATCTCGATATATTATCGTTGCCATTGACTATGTGACAAAGTCAGCAAAAGCAAGGGAAACACGTAAGGTTGATGCAAGGTCAGCTGCCAAGTTTCTCTTTGAGAACATTATTATAAGATTTGGTTGTCCCTTTGAAATTATGAGTGACAATGGTACTCATTTTATAAATGGAGTGATAAAGGAACTCACAAATAACTTCATGGTATCCCACCATAAGTCCATGCCTTATTATCCACAAGAAAATGGAAAAACTGAGAGCACTAACAAGACCTTAATTTTTATCTTGACCAAATCAGTGAAAGCTCATCGCACTGAGTGGGATTTGAAGCTGACATCAACTTTATGGGCTTTCTGTACTTCTTACAAAGTGGCTATTAGTTGTACACCATTGAAAATGGTATATGGACAAGAAGCAATTATGTCATGGGAGTTTGTAATTCATAGTCTGCGTTTAGCTTCACAAGAAGGTTGGGATGGTAACCCTTTAGCTGAGCGTTTATATATCCTTGAAAGGTTAGACAAAGAAAGACAATTGGCTGTGCAAAATGCACTTGTGGTGAAAGATAGGAGGAAGAAATGGTTTGACCATCATCTAAAGAACAAAGATATCAATGTTGGTGATAAATTCCTTATGTATGGAATGCAAAATGAGAAGAAAAAGTTAAAATATACTGGAAAAGGACTATATAGAGTATGTGAAATCACCCCACAAGGTATTATTCGTGTGGAGACTCTTGATGAAGTTGAAACCATTGGATCCATCAATGGGAGAAAACTTAAAAGATATTATGATCCTTAAGTCAAGAGGAGCTACGTGCCATCCATAAAAAAAAGGCAGCCAAGGCACAAACAGAATTAAAGAAGATACAAGCTCAAGTTGAGGCTAAGGAGCGACAACAACGCATACGATGCCAACGAGAGGCCAAACTTGGAGTTACACATGCATTCCATGTTGAAACAGAGGATTATTGGTTGGACTCAGACACACCTCTATGATACCCTATTGAACTAAATAGCACCTATGGGAAAGTGCTATATAACGCCTTGTTAGACACGGGTGCTAAATATAATATTTTGTCATATGGAGTGTGATGTCAGTTGGGAAATCTATATTTATCTAAGAGTACTATCCAAGTCAAGGGTGTCAATAAGAATAAAACTGCAGTTTTTAGAATCTGGCACACTTCTGTCAGTTATGACAACGGGGTTGGAGCTCAAAACTTTTTGGTCATGCCTGTTGGAACTATGAAAGGTAATATAAACCTAGGATGCACGTCGATGATAGAAACAAAATGCACTATTGATTGGGGGACAAGGAGTGTCACAATGCAAAAACCATTTCTAAGCCTTGTCACTCAAGCCATAGTTCCTGAGATATTACCTCCTGAGTAAATAAAACCCAAAACAGTGCATGTCCAGGAGGTTGAACCATATGTCCCTATACCCCAACTCTCTAAAGCTTCAACTTTTGTACTTGAAACAAAAAATGAGACACACAAAACCTATTGCAATACATAAAAGTGGGTCCCTAAAGCTTCTTTATAGCGACCATGGCTAATGCTAAAAAACAAGAGCCTTGTAAGAAACGCCCCACTCGCTCCCAGAAATGTTGCATTGGATTCCTAAACGCTATTGGAAGCCCAAGGTTACTATCAAGGAAATGATAAAATTTGGGTGCCAAAACATAGATTGTGTTCTTACCTGTCACCGACTCATGTGAGTCAAATCCTGTGACGATAAAGAAAATTGAAGATCGTGGGAACGGAAAAATTACAGAACACTATACACCTGATCCAGAGCTAGTTTGGGTACCCAAACAAGAAAGGCTTGTTTTGCTCAGCTCAACCATAGAATAAACAAATGAAGCTTCTTGCTCTTCATGTAGCTCATATGCAGAAATAAAATATTCGACAAAAACCTCCACCTACCATTGGACATATCTATACAAACAAGAAAAAGTTTGCACCTCCCGTTGTAAGTTCACCACCTACAACAATGTTGCAAATAAAATCATGGGAGAGTACCTTACCACCCTTGAACTAGATCAAATACTTAGGTGATCAAGAACTATTGGTCAAAGTCTTCACCCATGACAACTTGGAACAATTGGTTTCAAAAGGTGACAACATCATTCCAAAAGGTATGATCTACCCAAGGAAGGGGAGTAGTGTTTGCTGACATCCACCATTCACTTGATCCCCTCTTAATCTTCCTCCGTGACCTCTCAATATTCTAATCTTATGGAATGTATATAAATAGCCTTATACTCACAAAAAAAAGGTAAAAGAGCCACCAAACAAAAATCTGGAAACCTATGAGTTCTAGTACATGATCCAAATTCATAAAAACACATTATGCACAAGGACACGACCTTGACATGACCCTTATAATATTTTCACACTAATCATCATCTATCTGTGTGTACAAATATGGCTAGTACGATAGACTCATCCACTCCTACCTTGGGTGAGAGGTAGCCTCTTTACTTTTCACAATGTTCCACATAGTCTACCTGTTATCTGAGAGGAATTTTGAGGAATTAGAATGGTTGATACATCTCTTGACCACATTGATCCATACTTTGTAGAGAGAGTCTCTCCCAGTGCACAAGCCTACCCTTTTGATCAAGATGATTATAGACTTCTAGTGACCTTCTTAGTAAACATTGGTGTCACTAATGATGAAGAAGATTTACATGATTACACGGATGGCACGTATGGTCTCATGGATGATGACTTTTTTTTTCTCGATGATGATGAGGATAGGGGTTTAGACTCAAGGTTACCTCCTCATCTCTACAATATCCTATTCCGCTGACTCTCTATAGTGGTGCAAATAATTAGGTTAGGGTTCCTTGTGTTGTTTAATTGTGTTCAATAAAGGTTGGTGCCTCTTCCCACTAATGTGGCTCCTAGAGGTATTCCTTGTGTTTTCTAGTGTGTATAGGAACATGTTGCTGTTGTTAGGATTTGTAACTTCATGGAATCTTTCTCTTGTTCACTCTTCAGATCAAGCGTGATCATCAACACAAATAGATGTTTCGTGTCCATTGGCATTGCCTCTTGTCTTCTTTTTTTTGCATCCATGTTTGTCTGCTTTAAATGGATTGGTAGCACAATATTCAGCACATTTGCTTAGATTAAACTTTAGATTCTATATAATTTTCAGAATCAAGAAGTTTGACTAAGCTAGTTTGACCAAGTTAGGAGTTCTAGAGATCTTCTTTTAATACCATAGGGAACTCCTTCCTGATAATCAATGGTTACTTTAGGTTCTTAATCCAATTTAGGCAGCATTGTGTGTGATGTACTAGGGCTTTCTAGTGGGCTTAGTCCGTATTAACCTTTAGCTTAAGTATTATAAAGGGAGCTTACTAGTGTGATGAGCCTCGGAGGGTAATAGTGTTATATGACCCCCCAAAGTTACAAAATTAAAATGCTCAAAACAAACAAACAAAAAAACCAAAAGTGCCACAATGTAAAATCTTAAGCTGGAAGAGAAATTCAGCTTGATTTGGGACTTCACTCACATGTATCACCTATGGTACTAGAGCCTTAGAGGTTCCCGGGGCGCATTTCCTTGAAAAGCAAAAAACCCAAGGCATACAAAATAAGTACACACATAAAAATTGAATCAATGTGAAAGACTTTGGGGAGTCAAAGAAAAGGAAATAAGCCAAGTGATGATTTCATGAGCAATTCCTTTTATTGTAGCTTAACTACAAGGTCTTCTAGGTATAGCCTCTAGTCAGCCCTCGGACATGACCATAGAAAATTGAGAAGCTTGTCCATGATATTCATATTTAACCTCTAATGCCTTTCGATCATTAAATTAGTGACCGTAGACTTGTTTAGTTTTTGACCTTTACAACTGTTTATGCATTTTATTATATTACAGTTTAATGTCTACTGATGACAAATTGTTTAAGATTTTGTTACCAATCAATTTGTGTGCCTACACCTACATATGATTTTTGATTGGATGTGAGAATGCAATAATGTGCCAATTTTGGTTGATTTTGCAATGATTGAAGAAGGCTAAGGACATTCAATTTCATATGCTCTTCCACCTTGATGAAGGGCTTCATCTCAATAGCTTCCAAGGATGGAATCTACATCAAGAAGGGGGGGATGTTAACCCTCACAGACACCCTATCACCTTTTACGGACGCATATTATTTATTTGATTGAGTCATGGACCGGGATTGTCATTCCAATAGGTGTGTAGGTGATCGCCAATGAGAGGCGCACCACTTATCTTATTTTTACAATAGTTTTGCAATGACCGGCCACTGTGGGCATCCATGTATGAAGGTTTAAACTCATATAAAAGGTCCATTTGACCTAAAAATCCTCATTCTTTGAGGTGTAAGCTAAGAAGTGCTCTTGCTCCATCTTTGTCTCCTTCTCCTTCATGTGCTCGTGTGTGTGTGTGTGTGTATGCTAGAGAGAGAGAGAGAGAAAGAGAGAGAGAGAGAGAGAGAGAGAGAGTAATCGAGCATTGTGGCGGCATCGATGGCGGCCACGCGGTTGAGCACGGCATTGAAGGAAGCTCCTTCTTCTTCGCAGCACATGATCCTTCACGATGAAAGCATTAAGCGGTGAGTATCACACCATCACTTTTTCACTAACATGTACTTATTTACACACCATCAAATGCACATATTGTTGAGGTAAACACTTCATATGCAACCCACATTGCACTTATCCCTTAGACCACTACTATGCACAACTCATTAGGAAATTTTGAGCTCATTTTTGGGCCTTGTAAGAAATTGCTGACGTGGTAGAGCTTTCAAAAAGTGGGGACCAATAAACTTTTTCCAAATCAAATCCAAATTTGTTGGAGGTTAGATATTGAGAATGAGGTTGGATATTTAGAATCTACTCTTCAAATTCTATCTATTGATATATAACATGCATGCATCCAACATTGCCTTCATATAGATCTAGAAAAAAGTGATTTCAAATTAATGTTAACAAAAACTAGTTGATAGAAAAAAATGACAGTACTTTAATAGAACTCATTCAAACTTTTTAAACCTTCGCTCTGTCAAAGTCGACGATGTGGAAGCGTAAAGAAGACCAAGGGGAGAAAGCACGAGAGAGAGAGAGAGAGAGAGAGAGAGAGAGAGAGAGAGAGAGAGAGAGAGAGAGAGAGAGGGAGGGGGGGGGTCTTCTAAACCAATCAACCTTGGCAATGAATAATTGATGTGATACAATGGGGGCTAAGGGTTCCTTATATAGAAACCTCAATAAATTTCCCTACCTAGACTTTGACAAATATTAAGTATAATACCTAAAAGCCAAACTAAATAATGGGATCACATTGGGCCATTCACTTGAGATGCCAAAACTCTAACACACTCTTTGCAGCTCATAGTGGACATAAATAGTGAGACCAAGTTGATGAAGAAGCTACCATGGACACCCCAACAAAGGATCCTTTCCATTGCATACACCTTGGTTATGCCACCCTCAACTTTGTCCCTTAGAAGAATGCCACCTTGAGCATCGATTTTCTTTTGGGAAATTGAAGTGTAGACCACATGATGTCCAAAAATCCCCATTTGTGAGCTGTGAGCACATCACGTCCAAAAAATAATACTCCAATATAATGAATTGTGGAACACATCTTATTTATGATCCGACCAACAACAATGGATTGGTGCACTCATCCATACTGTTTTAGATACGTCTGATTGGTTCCCTGCTAGATGCATGTGCCTTGAACTCCAACCTGTGGGTTCAAACACCGATAACTTGAAACCAAAATAAGGGTACAAATTAATAACATGGAGCATTGTTTGCCTCTCTCTGCCACTCACAAGCCCCTCTCTAGTTGAAGCTAGTAGCAACAACTTCCCTTTGACTAGAAAACTGGTGTCATGGCCGCTACGATCACCACCACTATTCCATTCCGATCTTGGCTTCAAACTACCGAGCCAAACAAAGAATCAAGTCACATTGATAACAAATGCCCAGGGGATTCACCATGTAAGTGCAGGGGAGGGGGCTTTTTTTACAAGTTACATAAGCGTATCAGTTAGGGGTAGGCCCCTATAATTTATCTCGCAAGCTTATAAATAAGGGAGGGGGGTATCTTTTTTTTGGGGGGGGAGGGGGGAGAGATAAAAGGAAAAAATGAGAGGAATTTTTTGTGTTTCAAAGTCATGGCTTCCCAAAATAATCTTCCCTCAAACTTGTGAGTCAATAACTACAAAGATACATGCAATAACTAACACTGCTTTATATCAATTTCTTGTTTTGTGATTATAGGTCATTGATTGAGGGATGAAAGCTATGAAAAGTTTGTATAGAGTTGTATAACCATGTTTTTTTAGTAATAATGTGTATTGATTTAGAAGCTATAGCAGTAAGAAAAAGGTTAAAACGACTCAAACTCTTCCCTGGGCCTTGGTTACATAAGAGATCCCCTAGACATGAGCCAGAATCCTTCCAAGCTCGTCACATTGAGCCTCCTTCCCTCTTTCAATTTCCCAAGAGAGAGATCCAAAAGAGCCCATGAGTCCACTTAGAGAGAGAGAGAGAGAGAGAGAGAGAGAGAGAGAGCTAACAAAGAAAAATTAATCCTTCTCTTCACTTCTAACACACCAAGAGCAAGAGAGTTTCCATAGGTCGAGAATCAAGCAAGTTCTCCCCTTTCCTTGTGTATAACTATAAATTCATCCCACAAGAGTAAGAACATTTTGTCCAAAGCCATCCCAAAAGATCCTAAATAACCCCCGTTCTCATGTTGAAGTAATGAGAGAGCACCACAACACAAACAAGAGTATACAATATTACGAACTCGTGGGGTGAAAAGAAAAAATTTGTATAGGTTGTGGAAGATTGTTACATTGTCAAGTGTTCATTTTCATGCTTCAAACCTTGCTAGTTAAGTACAAGAAGTTGCGGAAAACCTGACCCAGGTTGATTACTTGTAATGATTGGTCATCGATGTGCACTAGAAATTGTATGAATTTTTGGGAAGTTTTTTATCCCGTCACACATCAAGTTTTGCATCAAGCCAATCATAGATATGGGCGGATTGGAGGAGGTCAAGGGTTAAATTACACTAGCTTTGGATGCATCGAAATTGGACAAGTTAGAGTGTAGGCTTATTGGGCACATAGTTTGAAAGTCAAAATAAGACACATTGAGGGTACATCTAGTAATCAATACAAGTGGCTCCTTAGTATGATGCCAGTCACTATGCTTAACACTCTTCAACTAGTTTTACTCGGTTAGATAATGTGAGATCTAAATTTTACATGTAAGATAGGGGTATGATAGTTTTCTTCATTGATTGTCGTATAAGCGTAGAAAGGGGGGCCATATTCCTTAATATGAGTTGTATATAGGGGTTTTATAAAAGTTATCCACTTGCAGGTGGTGTCCCATTTTGTATGTAGAGTGAATCCCCCGAGAACAATTTTGGTCAAACCTCATGGTGGGTACCGATGTAGCTAAATGAGTATTGGTTCTATCTTCCTTGTCAAGCTTGCCTTTGCCATTGTCCTCTAGCAAACTCGTGCATTTTATTTTTTCTACACAATCTTGAGCCAAATAATTTTTTGGTTTCCTTAAGAAATGTGTCAATGCATAGGCCACTAGTTGCAAAGTGGCTCCTTAGTACGATGCCAATCACTATGCTACACACTCTTTGACTAGTTTTACTTAGTTAGATCATGTGAGACCTAAATTTTATATGTAATATAGGGGTATGATAGTTTTCCTCATTGATTGTCATATAAGCTGTTAGCAGCGAGCTAACACGGACACCATTTTTCGGAGTTCTCTTTGTAAAACATTTATTATTTTGATAAATCAAGAATATTGCAACTCTTATTTTCTTGTATAAACTTTGTAATTAATGAGCCGGGGCTATAAGCTTCTAAATTGTATCAGCCAGTCATTACCCAGCTTTGATAGAACTCCAGATTATTAGTTTTGACCACCCAAAAAACCTTGGCTAAGGCATTAAAGCCAATTTTTGTAAGTTTTTTATAAGTTTCTCGATAAGAAATACACAATGTGAGCTAACGGCACTCACTCTTCTTCTTTTCGCGCTTCCTACTCCCTCCCCGATTGCCACATTGCGATTGTGTTTGGTGCATTGCAACCGCAGGGAAGAGCTCTACGCATTGACATAAGCAGTTCACAGTATTTCGTAGCTTTTGGCATCGCCGACCCGTGGCCTAATTTCATCATAACTAGGAATTTACACTTTTAATTAAAAAACTAAGCATAGGCGGGGTATTGGGACATCATTGCTAATCATTTAGATGCATTCTAGGTCGAAAATGACTAGGTCAAAAAACCACTGCTATTAATAATCGCAATTTTGAAACTTGACCTAAAGTGGGGTTTGAGACCATAAGCATGTGTGTTAGGTCTTATAAACATGTCCTACAAGTTTCATTACATTTATATGTCATCTGATGGTGTAACATATGTGATTTTTTTGCCAATGAGTGATTGGATTTTGGTGATTTCAGTCACTTGAGTGTAGCTTGAGTTAGATGCCAATTGTTAGGTGTTTTTTGAGAGATTGACAACCTCTTGTAGCCTTTATGCACTAGTCGAGTCAACTTCGTCCCATGGTTTGATAAATTAATCGTGGTTCCCGCTAATACTACAGTAAGATAGGATGGTGAGGTTAGACATGCATCCCACATTTGACACCACTGTCAGGGATCGAAGAGACCTAAACTAGGGAAAAACACGAGCATCTTGTGAAGTTGTCATTTAACTTCCTCTAGGTTCGCCTAGAGTTCAAAACTTTTTTTTAGAAACCGCATGGCTTAAGATTGTCGTCTTTTGCTGTGTAGAGGTAGCTTGGAAGTAATCTTACTTGCTGAGTGCCTTTAGGATTGTAGGATTGTAGATTTTGATTAGGATTTGGAGAATGATTGGTAGACGAGACAAGTCTTAAGATCAAGGCTCTAAAAACCATAAAAAACAAGAAAACGAGTGTTTGTGGACACTTTCCACAATCCCATTGCATGAGAATCTAGGAGTAGAGTAAGTAGGATCCGAGGTGGATTTCAGAACATTGCTCTCTCTAAAAGAATCAAGTGTGAATTGTTATTGGAAGTTGCAAAATTTTAGGTCTATGGCTAGAAATAGCTCGAAAAGATTCGAAACCACTCAATCCAACTAGAGAGTAAGCTTAAGAGTTGTCTGAACCAGTTGGTAAGCTCAAAGACACTTTGAGGTAAAAATTTCAAGAATTGGCCAAAACTTAGATTATTTACTTTTTCTTGAAATTTTAGGCCAAATTAAGTTTTGACTTGATTCATAGGCTTAAAATAGCTTATATAAAGACTGTCTTTGAAAAAATTGCAAAAAAGTGTTCATTTCAAGCCTGAAGTTAATAATTGCGATTGTTAACTTTATGCTCTAAATTGACCAAGGTTCATACCATTGACTCATTGCATGTGCACAAACAATTTTTGTAAAGGCCCAAGAGATTTAGATCACTAAACTGACAAAAAACTAAAGTTTGTGCTGACTTTTTTAATCTTGATTGTAAAATGGGAAAAATTTGTCCAAACTTGTTGAGAATTGATTCATAGGCTTATATTCATGTGATAAACATAGGTACATGCTCAGTTGACCAAAAAGATGCAAAAATTTATCATTAGTAAATAATCACGATTATTTACATCTGGTCGATTTTTCAACTTTTTTTTATCAAGTCAGCATACCACTAGTTTTACCATGTTGTAATAAGCCCACAAACTAAATTTGGTAAGATTTGGATCACTAGAGTAAAAATTGTGACTAAAATTGCAGAGTTAGTCTGCGGACAGATAATTGATGACCATTTGACCAAAAAGTGTTCAAACTTGATGAAACTTGGCTAGTGACCTTAACTTAAGGCGCTTAACAGATCTGTGTCAAAGTTGGGGCAAAAAGTTGCAAAAGTATAGCTGGAGTAAATAATCGCGATTATTTATATTTGCTTCAAAACTTAAGAAATTTGCAAGTTTGAGTATAGCACAAGGTCAACCATATCAAGTAGACCTCACAAATCAACTTTGGTGAAATTTGGATCCCAAAAGTGAGACTTAAGCCAGATTCTTGAAATCAGAGTCTGCGGACACAAAACAATTGATAAACTTGATCAGATTTTATCCAAACTTGTTGAAACTTGTCGAGGGACTTTAACAAGTTTTATACTTGCCAAACCAATCAAAAAAGTGCAAAGAACTGACAAAAGTAAATAATCACGATTATTTACTTCTGCTATCCATAGACATCAATTTTGACATTTGAACTTATATAGTATTAGACCAACATAATATAAAGCCACATGGCAATTTTGGGTTCAATCAGATCAAAATTGGTACATGTACACTCACTTTCCAGGTTGTAGATCAAACCTTTGAATTTTTTGCTAAGTCGAATTTGAAAGTCAAATTTTGACTCCCATAGCTCGATTTGAAGTGATACACAGAGACCAATTACGAGAGTTATCAAGAACTCTACTATCTTTATAGAAGAATAGCTAACTTGATCAAAATTTGTACAAGAATCAGGTTGCAGACAAGGAATCAGTGGCTTGACAGACAGTTGCAATTGAATCAAGTGTAAATTGATGACAAGTCAATCCAAAGGTGAGTACTCTGTCCAAGGCCTCATAAGTCTATATGAACCTTAGATCTAGTCGTGTACTAGGAAATTAGGGCATACTCGGAGAAACCTCCAGTAGAGTATCCACTAAAGAAAGTGTAAATCAAGGCAATTCCTTGCACACAATTTTTAAAGAAGTCTCAGACACTTTTTCAGATTCAACATCCGAAATGTCTTCTTACTCGCCTCACTCAAATACCGGAATGACATTGCGCTATAAGCATATACTATCTTTTTACAAGACTAACCATCATGGAGCCCAGCTTTACTTGGACCCTAACGAGGAGTATTCTATTCGCATTGATGACCATGGTATTGAGTTCGAAGAAGAGGTTAGGGCAAACAAACAAGGAAAAATGTACATGGATCGAAACGGAACTCAATATTTACAAGTCGAAAACCCTGAAGTGATAGAAAAATAGGGGTTAGAAGTAAACACCATAATCCCACATATGACAGCAAAAGAAGGACCACAAACTTTAGAATTCGAGGGATACGATCAAGTAGATTTGAAGCCTTTGAAACGGCTTAGTACGGATAATCCTAGGATCGGGGTCTATTGTTGGGAAGATAGAAACATAAAAGATCTTCTGTGGACTTCGCATGCCAAACCAGGACAACTAACAGCCATGAAGATCATCTATATCTTCAATATCAAAGATAAGGGATTAGCGGACCTACCAACCTACCTGTTTAGGGACTGTTATAATAACAACTTTTCTATGATGACTCCTGAGGAGGTAGAAAAAACCAAATACCAAGGATATTCCATACGGGATTGGATATTGGGGCAAGGACCAGAGACAATTCCAAGATATGAACATCATGAGAGATCATCTGAGGGTAATGTAAAGAAACCAGAAACCACCTCATCACGTAGAAAATCGGGTGACACTAAGGCCAGTCTAGGGCTATATGAGTCACTATTTCCAAAAGATTGGTTTGAAGGACTTGGAACAGGACCAACTGCCAGAAGATCGGGAGTTGAACCAAACAGACACATCAGACCAGCTGATTTTCAGAAATGGGTAAGAAAATACAGTGGATCAGGGGATCTATACAACCACTTAGCAAGCTTTAATCAAGTGCTAAGAGTAGAGCGTATATTCGATTTCCATACTCAATTCAAGCGGTTTGGAATGAAATTAGAAGGAAAAGCATTGACATGGTTCCAAAACATTCCACCAAGATCAATCATGGAATTGAACACATTAGCTCAAGGATTTGTAGTTTCTTGTTCCAAAACGGGGATCAAACATAATACTGTAGCTCAAATCTACAGCTTTAAACAGAAACATGGTGAGTTTTTCAGGGATTGTGCAACTCGAAGGAAACAATACACTGCCAGATGCCCAGAGCTAGAGATACTTGCAAAAGAAAAACTTGTATCTTTGTTTGTGGAGGGACTTCTAAATAAAGAACTTCATGCTATACTCTATAGTAAAAAGCATACAACCCTACAAGCGTGTGTGTTAGATGCTATTGACTTAGGAGACAATTGTGAAATTTTCAATGAAGAAGATGTCCCTAAGGATAACCAAAGTGAGAAAACAACATCCACTAAACCAGCACAAGTGGGAACGGCTACTGCAACACCACTCTCAGCCATAGAAGATATGCTTAAAAGGATGAACGACATGATGAACAACATGCAAAAAGCACCTATGAGGGGACCAGGACAAGGGATACCTCCACATGGACAACCAATTAGGCAACAAAAATGGTGTGCAATTGAGGGTAAATGGACCAACCATGAGAGCCATGAGTGCTACTTCAGACCAAAGTATGATGGGAATGTTCAGTACGTGTCCATGCGGCCACAAGGACAATGCATGTACAGATATCAGCCTAATATGGCCCAAGCTCAAAGACCACCAATGGGTATGGAAATACCTCAACCTGTGTTGGGACAGCAACCTCCAGATCCAGGACATAATGCAGTGCCTGTAAAGTACATGCACTCTAAAGGAGTCATAGATAAACAAGCATTAGTGCCTATTACACCCTATGCAAAGCCTATTTCCTCTACAGTAATGGTAGAAGGAGATTGGTATAATCCACATCCACCACCAATGGAAGAAACAATGACTTATGCTCCACCAGAGCTTGCACCAATGTATTATGTAGCTAATCAAGGTGTCAGACCTCCCATGGTAAGACCCATGATGAAGCCAAGAATAGGAGACTGTCATAACTGTGGTGTTGATGATCATTGGAAAAATGAATGTCTAGAGCCTGACAAAACCTCAAACCAATTGAAGCCTAATGCATACAATGTTGCAAAAATGGAGGACACTTCCCGGAAGATTGTCCAAAAAATCCATTGAACAAGGGTAAAACCGTAGTAAACATAGTCCAAGTGATACCTAGTAGCTCATCAGAGAGTGAACCGATTGTTCCAATCAAGGTAGTCACTAGAGCCCAGGCCAAGAAAAAGAAACACAACTCCTCTGATGACTCGAAAAATACAAAAGTTTCTTCTCAAAGAATCAAAAGAAGCAGAAGCAAAAGATATGAGATGAGAAAACAAAAACAACAGGTAGAAATCGAGGAAAAAGAAAAAAAACTATTCCAAGAAAAGTTAAAAGAAACTGGAAGTGAATTGAAGCAAACAATCGTGAAATCTGAAGGATCCATTCTGGTTGATAATTTTTTTGAGCCTATTAATGCCGCCTTGGAAGCCTATCAAGTAGGACTTAAAGCAGGCCAAAACAGGGAAAATAAATGGAAAAACTATTCTTTTCCAAACATGGAATCAGCTAAGCTGGAAGCTTATCAAAACTCGATAAGAATCACGCAAGAAATTCTAGAAAAACAAAAACCCAAGCTTGAAAGTATTGCAAAACCTGAAGAGCATGTGGTGAGAGACACTAAAGAAAAATCTGATGTGGTGGCAAAACCCCACCTTGAAACAAATGAACTAGAGCTTATAGTGTTTGATAGTGAATATGCCTTAGACGGAATTCCATTCGTAGAGGAAGACTGTTGAGGACACTTATGGAGAAAAGTGAGAGGGATCAATGATGGGAGCCTAACTCTAAAGTCAGCTCCTATAGAGGAAGTCTAGTTGGATAACCTACCTTTTGATATGAACGTGGATGTACAATATTTGTACGGGGTTTGTGGATCAAAAGCTTCAGGAATGTCAAAACCATTGACCTTGAAAACATTACCTTCTTACTTGGGAGAAAACGAAGATGAATCCATCGTGTGTAAGATCACTCAAGTAAAAATAGTTGAACATACCCTAGAAGTAGACAACATTCATTCAATCATGTCTACACCCATCCAATGCACTCTTACCTTGGGAGAACTACTAAAGCTCAGACCATACTTATGGAATGATTTACAAAAAACCCTAGAGAAGGTGGGGATAACGGGGTTAATCTCAAAAAAATTAGAAAATTTGAAAAATAAAATGAACAACAAAAAGATTCGATCAATTCGCATGAGCAAAGTTGGAGAATATTATGAAGGGGAAGAAGGAAACACCACCCTCCCAGTGAAATATAATGACATTGAAACCACGGAGATACTGGATAGTGGAGCTAGCATAGCCATAGCCACTAAAGAAGTATGGGAATCCTGGGGACAGCCAGCCATTAGACAAACTCGAATGCAATTGCAGTTGGCTGACCGACACATTGAGAGACCATTAGGGCTACTTGAAAAAGTGCTAGTCAATTCCTGTGGAATTGAATATCAACACACTTTTGCCATAGTAGACTTTGGGAAAAAATTCAACTATGAAATCATATTGGGAAAACCTTTCATGCGGTAGGTACAACTTATCCAAGATTGGAAAAACAATTATCTGTACTTGAAGCAAGTGGGATCTATAACACGAGTCAATCTAAAAGATCACAATTATAGAGATGTCTTGAAAACACCCATCCAAGAGTTTGATTCAGTCTCTTCGGCTCAAAATAAACTCCCATCGTGGTTAAACAAAGACACTCCTTTTTGGATGTGTGGAGCTTCAGAAAACAGAAGCTTAAGACGATAAGAATGTATCCCAGAAAGGGAATGCACAGACGAAGCCTATGTACCTGAACCCTTTCCAGAGCATTTGTTTGAGCCATTTGAGTGGACTCAAATTTTATCGACAATGGATGTATGTGTGAATGCGTCTATGCCTACTCAATTTTCCAATGAGGATGGCTACGACATAATTTCCACCAAAATGATTTCAGTCCTCAACATTGAAGACGAAGATGAGGAACCCAAGGACTTAATGAGAGCTCAACAAGTCTTTTTAGACCTCTATTACGATGCAACTGATCAGTTAGATGAACACTCAGCTACCTCAGAATATTCGGGGTCACAAAAAGAGCATACGAGAGCTAAGCTACTTTTAAAAGGAGGGGAGGAAAATTTTTTTTACTTTCCAAACCAGAAATCAAGAATACAAAAATGGTATAGACAAAAGAGAGACACCAGAATTGTGAAAACACAACCTATGCCATCAGTCTCCAGTAAAACACAATTTTTGATGCAGATAGATGCAAATGATTGTGTCAAGGACAAAATTGTTGGTAGATATCCTTCAAACAAAAACTCAGAAATGTCTCAGACATCGAGAAAAACAAGGAAGGGTACTCAAGCAAACCCATGGGATAAGAAACCACTCATGACACGAGTCGAGCAGAAAAATAAATATCAAGAGTTGAGAAAAGCTCTAAAGGAGATATACACAACCAAAATGGAAACCACGAAAGAGGATGGTAAGGATATAATGCGTGTTCCATCCCATTACAAAAATTATACTCTCCAAGATTGGTAAATCTTAGTCGAACAACCTATTAGGGAACTACGAAAACAGGGTGAATCTTACGAAGGGCCTAAAAACGCTAAAAACTAGATGTGGCTGAACTAGGAGAAGAGCCTAAAACTGCTTACATTGCGAATTACCTAACAGAAGAATAAGAAGAGCTCTTGTTGAGCTTGTTAAAGAAACACTGAGATATCTTTTCTTGGTCGTACAAGGATCTCAAGGGTGTTGATCCAAAAATCTGTCAACATACCATACCCATGAGAGATGATGCAAAACCAAGTAGGCAAAGGCCATACACGTACAATGACACATTTTCCAGGAAGATAAAAGAAGAGATTGAAAAACTAAAGGAATTCGAATTCATTTATGAAATTGAACACACAGATTGGGTGTCTCCAATTGTTGCAGTTCCCAAGAAGAATGGAAAATTATGAGTGTGTGTTAATCTCAAAAAGGTGAATGCAGCTACCATTAGGGAAAACTTTACTCTTCCGATAATTGAGTATGTTTTAGAACGAGTTGCATGAAAAGAAGCTTACAGCTTCTTAGACGGCTTTTTGGGATACAATCAACTTTTGGTTGACCCAAAAGATCATCATAAAAATGCTTTTGCAACAGAATGGGGTATATTTGCCTATCAGGTTATGCCATTTGGGTTAACTAATTCTCGAAACACATTTCAAAGGTTGATGAGCCATGCTTTCAAGGAATATCTTAGGAAATTCTTAGAAGTATAGATGGATGATCTATGTGTACATTCATCAATCCGGGTTGATCATTTTGAACACCTCAAAAAGGTATTCAAAAGTGTAGACTTTATAGGATTTGCTTAAATCCTAAAAAGTGCATATTCATGGGTAGACAAGGAAACATTCTTGGACATATAGTGTCTAAACAGCTACTGATATTGAGAAGATTCATGTCATTGCTGATTTTCCTAGACAAACAACAGTCAAGGGGGTACAAGCCTTCATGGGGCATTGTGGATATTACCGACGGTTCATCTACATGTACGCTATAATTGAAAAACCCATGTATAGCTTGATTACACACTTTGAATGGGCCAAGGCATGTGAAGAATCCTTCATAAAGCTTAAGCAAGCTCTCACCTCAATTCCAATATTGAAAGCACCAAATTGGAATAAGGTATTCCACGTACGT
The DNA here is from genome assembly GCF_014529385.1 of Adiantum capillus-veneris. Taxonomy (NCBI): domain Eukaryota; kingdom Viridiplantae; phylum Streptophyta; class Polypodiopsida; order Polypodiales; family Pteridaceae; genus Adiantum; species Adiantum capillus-veneris. Next base: position 94,135,678 of record NC_140934.1, read on the forward strand.
ATAGATGCTTCCAATTTTGCTATCGGTTGTATACTAGCTCATCCAGGAGATGGGAAAATTGACTTTCCTATTTCTTATGCTAGCCGAAAATTGAACACGGCGGAAAAGAATTACACCACTACCAAAAGAGAAGGATTAGGAATGATCGTTAAAAAGTATAAGCATTAGCTATTCCCCAACAAGTTTGTGTTCTTTGTGGACCACCAAGCTTTGTTGTATTTGGTCAACAAGCCATGCAGCACAGGGAGAATAGTGAGATGGTTCATCATTCTTTTCGAATTTGATTTCACTGTGGTTGTAAAAAAGGGCACTACACATCAATGACCAGATCATTTGTCAAGGATTGTTTCAAGAGAATCACCTAAAGGGGTAGACAATAATCTACCAGATGCCTATTTGTTCTCCGTGGAAATGGTACCTAGATGGTCAGAAAACATTGTGTCATTGATGACAATGGCTCAAGTGGATTCACAAATACCACTTCCTATCACAATCGAATTAATCGAGCAATCAACTATGTATCAATTACTAGCTGATAGGTTATACAAAAGAAATCGGGACGGGGTATTGCTCTTATGCATTAATCCTAAAGAAAAAGAACAGTATCTAAGTTAAGAACATGTTACCATAGTAGGAATTCACTTTGCGGAATACCAAACTATGCAATGGATCTTGAGACTTGGAGTATTTTGGCCGACTATGAGGAGAGATGTTTGATCTTTTGTAAAGGATTGCCCTCAATGTCAAAAACAAACACCCATACCTCATGTAACATTGTTTCAAATGTCACCTATTCCTAAGTGGAGTAATTATCTGGTTACTTATTTATCGAGCCGACATTTCCTGAGGATATGAGTAAACGTCATCAAAGAGAAATTGAAACTGAAGCAAGAGACTATGCTCTTATTAGGAACCAATTGTATCAGAGGGGTAAAGATCAACATTTGTGTATTTGTGCAAATGAAAATGAATATATTCCAATCATAGAACAAGCACTTCATGGATTAGTTGGAGGTCACTTTTCTAGTGAGACCACTGCAAGAGAAATCTTGGGTAGGCATATGGTGGACAACACTTTTTGCAGATGCTAAAGAATATGTTCGAAGGTGTGATGCGTGTCAACGAGAAAAAATGCCAACACGAGTAGATATCATGCCCTTAAGACCAATGATGGGGACTAGAGCTTTTGCAAAATGGGGTATAGATTTTGTTGGACCAGTACAACCACCTGCTTATAGAACTCAAGCTCAGTATATCATTGTAGCTATGGACTATTTGAACAAGTGGTCCGAGGCAAAAGCAACTCAAAATAATGATGCCAGAACAACTGTTGCATTCTTATATGAGTATGTATTCACGAGATATGGACTACCAATATAAATTGTCAGTGATCGGGGAACACATTTCCTCAATGAGGTAATCGGGTATTTGCTCAATGAGTTTATGATCATCCATAACAAATCAGCTCCCTATCACCCACAAGCAAACGGACAAGCTGAGCATACGAATAAACTTCTTATCTCTATGCTGACTAAAGTGGTTAGTTCAGGAAGGACAGACTGGGAAATGGATCTCCATGTTGCTCTATGGGCTTATCGAGTTTCATTCAAAATAGCTTTAAATGCTACACACTTTAACCTTGTTTATGGTATTGATGCCATACATTAGGCAAAATTGGGACTCACAAAGGGGCCCTTTAAGGAATTTGACTTTACCTCTCTCTACCAAAATGGGTGCATGGATAAATTTTTGCAAACAAACTCCAAAGTTGGTGGAGGTTTGACAGTTAGAATGTCCTCTTCAAGCTCTATCTATTGATATATAGCATGCCATGAGATTCCTCCTATTTTAGAAGATTCTTGTTTTGATTCACTTAGATTCCGATGGAGTTGTCACATCATAGGTGATTCAAAAAAAAAACTCCTAAAATATGAGGAATCTCATGGCATGCTATATATCAGTAGATAGAGTTTGAAGAGGACATTCTAACTGTCAAACCTCTGCCAACTTTGGAGTTTGTTTGCAAAAATTTATCCATGCGCCCGTTTTGGTAGAGAGAGTTAAAGTCAAACTCCTTAATGGGCCCCTTTGTGAGTCCAAATTTTGCCTAATGCGCGCTTCTAGTAGAATTCCTATTGCTGACATTAAGGGTAGGACAAAATCTTGAGTGAACTGGACATGAATTGTCAAAAAGACTTGTAGATTTGGAAAAGCTAGATGAGCAAAGGCTAACTGCTATAGCTCATGTCCATGCACAAAAACAAAAACAAAAATAGTTTTTTGATTCTCACTTAATCACAAAAATCTTCAAGAAAGGCGACTTAGTTTTAGTCTATTCCCTTAAGCAACACATTCCTAGGTTTAAGAAAAAGGAAAACGAGCCTTTTATCATTGAAGATGTTCTCCAAGTGGAGCAGTAAAATTGTCCACCCTAGATGGTGAACCAATGGCTAATTGGATTAGTGGATGTCATTTAAAGAAATACAATTTGCCACTAACTGCAGCCAAGCAAAGAAAGATCAAACAATAGCAGGTTATTGATGAAGCCCAAGAGAAAGCTCGGCTTCGGGTATTGTTGACCTCTGGGTCAACAACACAAAATAAATCAAGTTTTGTACCAAAGTCTTATCTTTTGCGAGTTATGAAATGCTGTGTATTATGGCTATAAACGTCATTTGTAATAAGTAGTTATTCTAGTTTCAGAATCCGGGGTGCAATGGCACTTCCACATTGTAAATACAAAGCCATTTGACCCTTTCAACCCCATTTTTTTGGTTAAACCTAAGGTAGCCTTAGTATATAAGGTACCTAGGTCATTTTGTACAGAGGACTTCTTCATAATCAAAGTTTTAGCGCTCCCGTCTACTATGTGTGAGAGAGAAAGAGAGTGAGTGTGAGCTTCATCCTCTCGCTACGCCCTGCTCGCTCAACACATTGGAGATCCGACTGCACCATTTTTGTAGGCTCGAGGAGAGCTACGCGACAATGCCAAGCATTCCACGCGAGACGAAGCGCACACCCCGACGTATCTACGAGCTATTTGTGGCCGTAAGTGTATCAAATGACGTTTGTTTGCTGCGTGCTAGTAGTCTATAGAATCATGGCGACATAAGCTACGCATAGGTACTCATTTATTTCAGTTTCGGGCACTTTCAAAATTCTGTTCTGTCATCGTACCCGTTTTCTGCAGATGGGTTTAGAGTGAGGGTTTTGAGTGTAGAAGCTTAGGGACAGGTGTATCCTAGTGAGGGGATGGTGTTTCTTATGTTTTGTACGAATCTGACATGATTAGGTGAGTTACCTTTCGTATGTGTGTATGCGGCCAGGTGGTGTAGTTGAGAGCAATGAGGTTCTTGATTGTGGTTTAGTTGGACTTCCTGAGTGTTGTATGTGTAGGATGGTCTCAGCCTGACAAGCTTAAGAGATTTCCTTCGTGTGCCTATCGTGTCATCTGTGTCCTCGATTGACATTATGTTGATCTAGGTAGTGTTTGCATGCACTTCATGGGTGTGTGAGTCGCTTCCCGTCCAACATTGGCGCCGCTGCCGGGGACACAAGGAACTAAGTAGGTTTCCTACTAACACTCGTGTGATGGTTGCTTGATTTAGTTTCGGCTAAAGAAAGCGTTTTTCTTAAGTGGATTCGGAAGAGGATATTCCGCGATCAAGTGGATAGCCAGGAAGCGTGTATCTTGCCGAGGGTCTGCGACTAGATAGGTTTAGTTAGGATCTGTGGACTAGAGTAGTTGTTGGTGGTCGAGTGATTTGTGAGGTGATAAAAGCGTTTACTAGTCCGTGTGTGGCAGTGAAGCGTTTTTCTACTCATAGATACAAAACCCCATATGATTTGTAGGAGTAGCTTTAGGTAAGTGATCCGATTCTGATCTAGAGCTATTCAGCATTGAATTATTTGCTAAAGTTCTAGATTGCATTTGAAATCACTGAAAAGTGTGCTTTTGAGGGTAAAAATGCATTAAACAAGCTTTTGTGGACATTTTTGTATGACTAACTGATGATGTGCATATAAAAGAGCATTTGCAAGGGTTCTGTGAAGAAAACCTGCAATTCTGTAAACATAGACATCCTACGCGTAGGATGTCTCAAGGGGTTTCTGGATACCAAATTTGAAAATTCTGACTGCACCAGTGTGTTCAGAAGGGGGGGTTTACCCTAAGTATACATTGAAACTAGAGTTTTGACCAACTCTTGACACCCAAAAGACCAAAGACGGAGTGTCAATAACACGAAAACAAGAAACTTAAGATTCTGAGCACAATTTTGCATAAAAACTGCTAGGAATGCTTGAAAAGTAGTACTCAAGACTTGGGGATGCCAGTGGATGATTTCTGCCAAAAATTTCATCAATAGACATCCTACGCGTAGGATGTCTCCAGGGCACTTTTGGCAAGGAATTTGGAAAAACTGAGGTTACCAGTGGGTTCAGAGGGTAGGTTTTACCCTAGCAACATATTGACTTGAGTGTTTTTTCCTATTTTTGTTGACCAAAAGCCAAAAGGCGGAGTCAGAAAACGCAAAATTTCAGAAAAGGCTTAAATTGTGTGATTTTTGCATGTTTTTGCAATTGTGAAGCATACTTGCACTTGCTGAGAGCATAAGGAAGCATCAGTGACAGTTCAGTCTCAAAAAATCAGCAGTAGACATTCTACGCGTAGGATGTCTACAGGGTGATCTAGTGGAAATTTTGAAAACCTGAGGTTACCAGTGTGTTTAGAAGGTAGGTTTTACCCTATTTTCACCTGGAAAGTGGAAATTTGACTAAATTTTGACAGATCAAGGCCAAAAGACGAGAATTGCCAGATATCCTACCCAAATTGTGTCCAAAACCTAATTTTGAGACCAAACCATAGGGTGACTTCATAGGCATGTTCTAAATGTTGTATTGAGTGTATGTGAGAGTTTTCAGCTCACTTGGGTGAGAAAATTGGGATGAAAGCGGACTTTAACACTTTTGACTGAAAAAGACAAGAACAGCTAAAATTTGGGACTTTTGAAATCCAAACCAAAATCTAAGAATACCATTGGGTTACTGACATCAAGGGAAAGCTGTGGGACAAGTCTGGGGTCAAACAGGCCAAAAAGACATCCTACGCGTAGGATGTCTTCTGTGCGATTTTAGACTCTAAACAAAATTCTGAGCATACCACAGTGATCAGCACCTTAAGGAGAGTCTGTGGTTCAAATTTGGGGTAATTCTGAGCAGTTAGACATCCTACGCGTAGGATATCTAAGGCATGATTTAGAGACCAAAATTCAAATTGTGGACATAGCAGGGTGTTGTATAGCCTTAGGTAAGCCTGCTAGTCAATTTTGGTCCAATTTGGAGTTGATTTGACTAAGGAATTCATCAGAACAGACATCAGGCTTTTGAAACAGATTCTTGAGCATTTGACTAGCCTATAGGTGTCAGAATCAAAAAGTAAAAATAGCCGTGAGCTTAGCACATCAAGGGGAAGCTACAGTACAAGTTTGAGCTAAAACAGAGCAAAAAGACATCCTACGCGTAGTATGTCTTCACCATGATTTAGGACTCCAAATCAACATATGAGCACACCACTGTGATCGGCACATCAAGGAGAAGCTAGGGTGAAAATTTCAAGTCATTCTGAGCAAAAAGACATCCTACGCGTAGGATGTCTCAAGGGCATTTTTACATCCAAATCAAAATCTGAGCATACCATTGTGTTGCTGGACTTAAGGGGAGTCTCTGGACCAAACTTTGTTAAATTCTGAGCATATAGACATCCTACGCGTAGGATGTCTCTAGGCCAGTTTTAGGGTCCAACTGTACTTTCGACTATACAGGAGTGTTCACAGTGTCACAGAGATCCCAAATCTTCTTTCAAAATTGAATTTGGACTCATTTTGACCATTCTAAACTGCAATTCACTGTTTTGTCCATAACTTTCACAAATGGTATCGGATCGGAAAAGTTTTTATATCAAAACGTAGCTTGAGAGCGGCTCTACATATCTTAGAGAAAAACTTGAACTTAATGTATGCCTGGCAACCATGTAGGTCAATTTTGAAAAAAACATCGTTTAAGGCCTCAAAATTCATCCGGAAGTTAGGGGTGTCTAAAAGCGACAATTTGCGAGAATTGTGACGAAACGGTTGCGGTTTTGGACATAGTTTTGACTTTTCCCTAACCAAAGAACTTGAACACAGTGGACTAAGTTTACTTAAACCAAGCAAAAGCTCTTAAGCCCAAAAATCATGTCTACCCTAGATTCAAACGCAGCTTACACAAGCTTGGAGATCCCGACGATAGAGGAATATCCTCCCACAATGGATCTTCCAAACTTGCAATTGATAAAGATCCATCATGTTGAGAGATTTTGGATGATTGGTCATGAGAGTGAAGGACTATATAGATACATTGACGACAATGAGGTCAATCTTTATAGGTGCTCAGATACATACCTAGAAGAGATAACGGATTACAAGCTCTTATATGTCTACACATACGGAGTCGACTGTCAATGGAGATCTATAGTTGTCGACAAGTATGGACGAGAATACAGAGTTGTAGAAAGCACAAATCCATAGACTGTACTAGAAAGAGGTGGATATTTGGTCAATGAAGGACCACAAATGCCTCCACCAAACACGAGAATTCCTATAGGAATTCCAAGAAGAGAGCCACCAGGATTCCCTTCAAGAGCGATAACGAGAGAAGGATTGGGAGAGTCTTGTAGACAATCGACGAGTTAGACCATCCAAGTCCAGAAATGGGTAAACAGAAAATACTTCGGAGATAAAGATCCGAGAGATCACATAACGGATTTTAGAAGAGTGATTAGAGAAGAGGAAGTTTCAGATTTTGCGACACAGTTTGCGGGATTTGGATTGACTCTAGAAGATGATGCAGCTACATGGTTCGACTCAGTGGAAAAGTGGGATTTTGAGACCCTAGATGAGCTGTTTGAGGAATTTATTGAAGAATTCTCGCCAAAAGGCATTGCTCACAACACGGTCTCGCAAATCCATAGATTCAAACAGAAAGAGGATGAATCAGTACGCAAAGCATCATTACGGCTCAAGAGATATGTCAAGCTCTGTCCAAAAGCGGAATTACCTACGCAAGCACGACTGATGCTGATCTTTATCCAAGGAATGAGACATGCGGGCCTTCAGAAGGATTTGCATATGATAAGGAGGATGACTCTAAACGAGTTGATCAAAGAAGCTCTTTATCTAGTGGATAATTGTGAGGCATACAAAGAAAAGGACTTAAAGAGTCAAGGAGATGACACATCCTCTCAGCACAGTGTTTCACAGATAAGTGAGTCCATTGCCAAGCCAACGGCACCTATTGATCAAGAAAAGCTTAACGACGACTTGGTCAAGAGGTTGATTCCTCTTGTAAGGTCTGGTTCGGGAGAGCCGAAGTGGTGTGAAATTGAGAGAAAATGGACGAACCATACGGGGGAAGAGTGCTATTATAGCATGGAAAATGCTAGGAAGAGGTGTGTACAACCTGTTCCAGAAGCACCTACTCCACCTAGATACATTACGGGGAATGCGCCAAGATCACTAGGAGTTTTAAGGCCACAGCTTGTCTTAGGACAACAACCTCCGCTGCCAGGTGCTAGAATGCCGGTAGACATGAGATACATGCCAATGATGGAAGCATCAAATAAACCAATGCCAGTACCAGCTACAATGTGGTATAGCAACCAAAGTGAGTACTACCCTTCGGAGCAACAAAATGTGAGAGAAACACATGGAGTGGTGAGGCCAGTACAACCTCCACCTCCTGGGTTTGAGTCGAAAGAAAGAAGGTATGAAATGGATGAAAGGAAATTGCGATTCATTGCAAATAACGGCTTATCTAGGTCAAAGCTTGCTTATAGCCAAGAGGAAATGCTAAAAGAATCTCCTCAACCAGAGACAGATTGTCACAAAAGTCGTGACAACCACTTGGTCAAACAATGTCCTCATATGGAGATCACTGAAGTAAATGCCTATTGTGTTGAGTGTGGCATCACTCACTTGATCCCCGATTGCCCGAAAAACCCAAACTAAATCAGGAAAAGCACGACAAATGCATTAGGGATTGTTCAGCTACCTAGTAGCTCCGAAAATGAAAATGTTGTACCAGTTCAAGTGGTTACGAGAGCACAAGCCCAAAAGAAAGCTGATGAGAATCCAGAGACAAAGAACACTGAAAGTGACACGAGTCCAAAGACAGACGCACCTAGTCAGAAAACCAAGAGCAAACGAAATAGTTGGAAAGCTAGAAAGACTAGGATGAAAGCACGCAGGGAACGAGAGCAAAAATCCCTAGCTGAGAAGCTTACCGAAGCTGAGGAGAAGATAAAACAACATGAGGAAAAGGAGGCACCTTCTCTTACACAGATGGTTAAACCTCTAGAAGAACCATCCAAGGATGAGAAATCGAGAAGTGCTAGTTCAAGAGGATCTGTGTTGGTAGAGAAGTTTAATGAGACATTAGATGCCCTCTTGAAAGCCTATGATGTGCGGCTCAAAAACAACCAAACCCAAGAATAGAGGTGGATGACATATCCCTATGCGGAACTAGAAAATCAAAGGTTTGAAATGTGTCAGAAAATGATTCAAACAGCCCAAACTTTACTATAACCACCAGTTGCAAAACCTAAAGATGTGATACGTGTCATGCCTACACAAGTAATCCCACCAAACCAGGAACTAAAAGAGCCAGATTCTAGTCATGAACACAGACCAAACCTCAAAGACCCAGTGAGGCGGTCCGGGGCGGGCAACAAGAAGAGTGGACTCTAAGCACTCTTCTAGGCTCCCGTGCTGCCCAATTGGGTTGGGGTTGGAAAAAACAACAAACACACACACAAACCCGTAACCTAACCCTACACAAATTTGGGGAACCACCTAGTTTTGGATGCGAACTAGGACGCGTAAAGAGAGAGAGAGAGAGAGAGAGAGAGAGAGAGAGAGAGAGAGAGCTCGGGCTACTTTGAAATGTTTGACAGTGATCAAGCAAACACAATTATATATGTAAGAAAAAGAGGGAAGGGGGAGGGGGTGCTTGTTGCACTAATACCTTCTTACAAATCTGTTATGACCAATGAAAGTCAGATTAGTATTTGTTCAACATAGCTTGAGTAAATTACACCACCACAACACATCACAAGAAAAGCCACTGCAATCACTGTCTTAAGGCCAGGAAAGTCCTCTCCACCCTGTCGCCCTCTTACAGTATGTGGGATTTATGGCTAAATTGATGACAACACCCAGAGACAAGCTATCAAGAACTAAAAAAATCACCAAGACACTTACACATCATTGTTGTCCATTACTTCACGTTGTAAGAGAGACAAAGTATCCAAGCTTAGTCGAAATCCACCCTCCTTGATTCAGCAAATGTTGGGCTTACACTAGTAGGAGAAATGATAGATTTCCCACTCTCAATTGAATGATTGCTCTCTCTCTTACAATGGCATAGAGTTCCCTTGCTAATCACCCCTAATACAACACATGCACATGCATAAGACAATGAGCTTCCACTTAAGATCTCCTTCTAGAGAGTTTGAGCTTGGCTTCTCAAGCTATAGCATAGTGCTCTTGCTTATGGCTTCCCCTTTTGTGCTAGGTACACCCTCCTTTTATAGCAATTTTGAGGGCTAGGGTTACTCCTCTAACCATGGTTGGGTTAGATTTTCTGCACTTATCTAATTTCTTTTGCTTGGAATTATCAAGAAGTTGGTGGGGATAGATGAAGAAGAGAGAGAGAAGAGAGAAGTGGAGGTGATAGGACTTTTCATAGTAGGTTAGTGCTAGTAAATTAGTAGAGTTAGTATTTTTATTGATTTACAAATGGAATTGGATATTTACAATGGGAGTATCCAAGCAGGATACAAATAAGGAAGAAAAACTCTTAATAGGTAAGAAAATATGGATTTCTTACAATGTTGATGCTCCAAGTGTCTTGAGTACAATCAATTTTGACGCTTGTTGACGGTCCACTAGCTTTGACGGTACGTTTTTTCTCCACTCTTGACCTCCCTCGGGAGCCAAGGTAATTGAACATGAGTAATCAATCACCATGATGCTGTCCTTCAAGAAAAGAAGCTGAATTTTGTGGTTTTTTGATAGATATGGGTAATATGGATGAGGAAAAATGAGACTAGGTGGTCAATTTTGGAATGGAAGTGTGTGTAGGAGACATGAGTTCACCATGGTTTCTCTTATTCTTCAAGGTTGAGAAGAAAGTGAGTAGGGTGCAGAGAGGAGTGGTGAGAGAGGTGGGGATGATGAGTGGAGAAGTGTGTGTGAAAGAGGAAAATGATAAAGTGGAAGAGGGAGTGTGGCTGCATAGCATGGGAATACTGGGGTCCACAAATAAAATCATAGCTCATAGCTCGTAGCTCAAAAAAATATAAAAAAGTTTGAGGTGAAACTTCAACCCATGAGGTACAACTTTTGTTTGTATCACCTTTTCAAATTCGGAGAGCATGTGATTTTTAAAAATTCAGCAAAACCGACTGTTTTTTTCCACTGCACAAAGTCCTTGTGAGGTCCTTTTTGGATGATTCTTTTCAATACCTCCAAGAGTGAGCCCCCCATGGTGCATACATACATTCCACATACCCTTGAACTTATTTGGTAGGTCTATAATTGAAGATATTGTTGAGATCATGATATAAGTAAATAGTACAACTAAGAAAATCAAATATTGAGGGGTCTAAAAAAAATATGTACATGTTAAATATAAATAATATAGGTGGAAAAAATATAAAGGGGTCAAAATAAATCTCTCTCATTATAAGTCTACCATAAAAAAATGAATATTTTTGGTGGTCTAATTTATGAGAGTAATAGGGAATAGATGTAGGAAGGAAAAAATCACAAAAGTGAAAAATATACACATAAATAGAACTAGTTTTTTTGGATTTTTGTTGGGATGGAGTTACACCAAAAATAAGAGAAGCTTGCATGAAATTATTTTTATATGGAATAAAGAGTATGCAAAATGGTAAGAAAAAATATGGTAATGTTGAGTCAATGTACATAGCATAAATAACACACCATAGGTAAAAATATTTAAATAAATACCAAAATAATTATGAAAAATCCTTTTATTTAGGCCCTATATACAATGAAATATTTACACACAAATGGGTCAAAAAATATATTTTTATTTTATTTTATTTATTTTTTTGGCTCAACTAGCCAAGTGACTAGCTAATTAAGGGTTTTTAAGAAGATATGGGAAAAGTTCCCTAACTTACACACACCTATATACAGTGAAATGGTAGGGATAGCCATAGTGTTTCAGTGATTTGATAGGGTGAGGTAGCTTAGTATGGCAATTATGAAAAGCCAAAAAATGGCTATCACCAGCATTAGAACCAAGGATAGTACTGAATACCACGGATAACTCTTCCTAGGGATTTCACCAAGCTATACCTGAGGATTCTAAAGAGACAGATGATCTTGACGAATTGTGGAAACAAGTCAGGGAGGACAATGAAGCCGATGACCTAAGAAGACGAGTAGACAAGACTGGTGATGAACGAGGAGTGTTTCTACCACCAATAGAGGAATTTGAGACTAGATCTCAAATGAATCTAGACGTGCAATCGTATTGGGGCGAGAAAGGATCTGTACAATCTATGGATAGTCAACCCCATTCGCGAAGAACACTACCGTCCTACATGGGAGAGTACGAGACCAAGTCAGATGTGGTTGCAGTCCCATCACAGAGACTGTCTCCCAACAAGGCCATCGATTCAAAGGGGCTAGTAGATATTCTATCTACCCCAGTCACCTGTACAATAATGTTAGCCGAGTTGCTCAGAATAAGACCAAACATGTGGGCTAATGTGGGTAAATGTCTAGAGAAATTTGGTGTAAAAACCACAATGACTCAAATCGAGGAAGGCATCAAAGAGCTTGAAAAACCTCAACTAAATACTAGGCCATTAAACAAGGTAGGTGAGTATTACGAGCGAGAAGATGGAAACACCACCCTTCCTATGGAATTCAATGGTGTAAAAACCATGGCAATCCTTGATAGTGGAGCTGGTGTGGCCATTGCAGCCAAAGAGGTTTGGAAAAAATGGGGAAAACCTGCCTTGATATCCACACGAATGACCCTGCAGCTTGCAGACGGACACAAGGAAAAGCCTCTAGGACTGCTAGAAAAAGTACTTGTTACTTCTTGTGGCATTGAATATGAACACACTTTTGCTGTTGTTGACTTTGGCAAGAAGAACAACTATGACATCATTCTGGGAAGACCATTCATGCGACAATTGAAAATGGTTCAAGATTGGGGTTATGACCATATATACCTAAGACATATGGAAACCATAACAAAGATAAACTCGAGGGACCATAGCTATAGGGATGTGATGAGAACACCAGTTGAGGAGTTTGATTCTGCCACAGTAGCAGGATCAGAACTTCCAGCTTGGTTAGGTAAGCCTAAATAACCGTGGATGTGTGGAGCTTCACAATGTGGTAGCTTGAAATGTGAGGAATGTATCCTAGAGCGGGTTATAGAGGATAGCGACTATATCCCAGAACCATTTCCTGAAGAAGAGCTAGAGCCTTTTGGATGGGAACACATCTTGGCTACTCTAGACGTGTGCGCCGTGGAGGATGCTCCCACAACAAAGTTTTGTGATGAAAATGGCTATGATGTCGTTCCTTATTTTGCAGTGAGTGTAATCCAAGAAAACGAAGAGAACCAGACACCAACAAGCTCTCAAAATAAGGAGCAAACAAAGAAATGTGGAGAATCAAAATATGAAGAAGACGACGAGTTCTATGACTCTGTAGAACACTTCGAACTTCAAGAAGATCAAGGACCCGGGAATCAATGTCATCGCTACACGAATAAAGTGCATCAAAAGTGGATTCCAAAGTCCTCCGTGAAGACACAGCCACCACAATCATCCTCATATATGGCTCCTAATAAGGATGCAAAGACTCAGCTAGGAGGAATACGACCAGAGCAATGAGCTAACAATGCTCTAATCAATGGGCTAGAAAAGTCCTCCAAGAAACTACCACCCACAAGCAAACACACAGTAACTTTCCACTACCAGCCAAAAAATCAAGGGAAAGTACAAGAAGTTAAGCTTGGTGAGGAGAATAGCGATATTGATGAATCTTACGAGATCCCCTATCATCAACTCATGCCATCACTATGACCAACCCCTTCAGCAACAACCATGACAGGTCAAAAGAACAGGACAACAAGTCAAAGCCAAAAAGCTCGAAAAATCTGGATACCAAAAAGCCAAATCGGCCAAAAACAGATATGGATCAAGAAGACAAAGATCTCTAATGACAAATCACAAGATCCAACACCAAAACAAAAACAAGGAAAGCGTGCACAAGCGGGTAAGAATATCACAAAGTCGCAAGCTTTCACAACTCAGGTTTGGGCTCCAAAGAAGTTGATTCAAGCACAAAAAAGTCAGGAATTCATTTCGATTCCAAAACAACCACAATATCAACTTTCAAAGCCTGAATCCTTTCCCCAACCAAGCGTACAAAGGCTGAATCAAAGACCACTGCCGACTCACACAACAAAAAGGTGGATCCCAAAGAAGTCTCTTCAAACACAAACGAAGAACGGGCAAGTATGGGTTCCCAACGAGAGTCAGCAACAAAACAGCCAATAATCACAAAGAAATGGGTCCCAAAGAAGAACAACAAAACTGCTGTCAGTGCATCGCCGCTTGAATTCTTACAATTCTTCCTACGATTACAATACAGTTAGAAGAGAGCAAGTCGCTTCGATCAAGCAATGATACAGGAGCTTCAAAGACCATTACATTGCTTAGAATAGGAAGCCTCGCCAACAAATGCCAATAAGCAAATTGCTTATACCCACATCTTGCACAACATAAATCTTCTCCATGCATTGACTGTGTATGCATAATGGGGCTACATTACAAGGCCTGCATAGGCACAACTTTTAATTGCCCAAGCACAACACATACTCTTTGCGATACCCTGTCGTAAAGGATGACTCCAAATAGGAAGGGGGGAGGCATTCTGAATGCGGACCTAACATTATGACGATTAGAGGGCAATGTTTTGTGAGATGCATAGAATTGTTGTGTTTTATTATGATAATTTTTTGACGAAATTTAGAGTATATGCCCTCATAGTACTGTTACAGAGGAGTATGGGGACAAAATCCATATATGAGCCCCTAGGGACATGTGTATAGTGTACATAGCATTTAGATTTCTATTTGAATGATTTTTCTTTTGTTGAGTTGTTTTAAGACTTTCTTTGTTTATTATTAAGAAAAAAATATAAAAAATTCATAATCCACATGAAGAAAAGACTGATGAGAGGCCTGAGCACTACAAAGAGAAGAAGGTACAGGAAAACGATGAAACTTCACGAAGTATGTCTCATCAGCCACTACAATAGCCCAAGAACTTGTCACAAAGCAGTGTCAACATGCAACCGACAAGTCATACAAGTCAGAGTCGAGTAGCTAAGCCACAAAATGAGTGAGGTGTTAGTCCCAAAGCTTCAAGTAATATTCTATGTGGTCTAAGCGTCTTAGCTATTCTAGGTACTGCTCAAGCTGGAAGAGTTGAGAATATTTACATTGTGTCGCTCATGCTGGTATAGTTGAGCAAAAGAGTCGAAGTCTAAATACTTAAGTCTGGTGAAGTGAAGGAGAAGGTCCAAAAGACACTCACGTACTGAGCACAGTCCCGGGGCGGTCACTTATCAAAAGCTTCCTATATCACGTGCGTTCAAGAGGTTATTAATAATACCTCAATATACATACTATATTTAAACTACGTGCCTATTTAAAAAAAACCCCACCCCCCTCTGTATGTATACATTTTGATACATTTTGATCTTTTAATAATCCTCTCCGGTTAACTCACGTGATATCATACACATTATAAAAAGTGACCGCCCTGGGAGCACAGTGAGATACAAGTGGAGAAACTTCTACATCGATAACCCTTCTTGGAAAGGTGGAAGCTATTGAGACATCTTTTGATGTCACATGTACTACATTTATTCCTCGAAACACCCATCATCTCCTTCTTTCACATTGCATGCTTTTGTTGACAAATTTCTCATATGCATATAGAGTGTCCCATAATTGCCACTTGCATCAGGAAATCTTTTCGTGTTTCACCCAAGCACTCACCTTTCATGAACATGTACTTCACGTTCAACTGCTCAACTCCAATAAGAGCGTATACGAAAGGCATTTTTTTTCCCTTTGGGCATCCAGGTTTTAGACCCTAATCTAAAGACACCTACCACCATCCTCTTGTACATATTCCTTCTACATCAACAATAAGGAAATTCTAATCAAATCAATTGACAAATGAATTGGAGCACCAATTTCATATCATAGCATACTTCTCCTCAATGGCGAGTCGAAGAATGGCCTACAATGACAAAGCTGCAGACAACACTAACACAATGATTGCACAGGAACAAAGAAGTCCCCAATGAAGAAGAGCAGACATAAAAGTAATCAGAGGATCTCAAAAGATGAATGGTTATGATGATAGATGTCCACTCTAATGGATCATAGTTCTTGTTGTGGTTCGACAAAGTTACAAGCAGTGCAACAGATGAAGCCAAAACGACAGCAAAGACCACATCGCCATCGACAATCAGGTCATGTCGGGGATGACATGAACGCGGAAGGGGAGAGTGTGACCGCTGCGTCAACAACACAACATAACTCAAGTTTTGTACCAAAGTCTTATCTTTTGCGAGTTATGAAATGCTACGGATTATGGCTATAAATGTCATTTGTAATGAGTAGTTATTCTAGTTTCAGAAGACGGGGTGCAATGGCACTTTCAAATTGTAAATACAAAGCCATTTGACCCTTTCAACCCCATTTTTGGTTAAACCTAAGGTAGCCTTAGTATATAAGGTACCTAGGTCATTTTGTAAAGGGGGGGGAACTTTAACACTAGGTTGGTAAGCTAACAGGACATAAAAGTGTCCTTTCAGGGTTTTGAAAAAAACCTCCAAAACCATAGTAGATCCACTCATTTTGTAAAATCCTTTCATGAGGTTATAGTTCAAGGCCTACTACACATGGAGAAAATAAAAAACTTGTAAAATTTCTTATCTTTTGGTCACACCAAGCCTCCAAAGCTGATGGACCAGTACATTTTCATCAAAATAGTCATTTCTTACGTTTTGTTGCATAAAAATAAGATTAGGGATTTCTTTAGGACTTGAGATAAATTCCCTAGTTAACTTCAATGGGTTGGTGATCAGAACATATGATTGCTTCTCACTCACTATTTTTTGTTTTGCCAAAAGAAATAGGTACAAAAAAGTTGAATTTTTTCCATTCTGCAAACCTATCATCAAAGTTTCTATAGCCACGCTCAATACAAATAATATATGCATGTTTTCTTAGTTTTATATTGTCCTTTAGGTTCATAAAGAGCCATGGAGCATGTCAAAAGAATAATACATCTCTTACCAACGGGAATCTTGGGGACAAAGATGAAGTGCTAAATACAGCAAACATGAAAAAATTGGGTTCAACATTATGAGTTGTAGAATCCCATAGAAACTATTCAATATCTAGCCAAATTTGATCCTTATGACTAGATATGGTTACTACCTACAAAATTCATGTAGTTGTCACAAGAAACTAACAATATTGAAAAAGCTATACTTGATATACTAGAATGTTTCGTTTTCTTCTATAATTGAAAAAATCAACCATCGTTGTCTACTATGCAAAATAGGGTATTGGGTGCCCCAAAACTCAAGGAATATTAGCTTTATGTTACAATATGCGACATAGAAAATAAAAACTGCATTTGGATATCATGAAAGCCACCAAAAAAATCATAGAAGAGCTAAAATTGGCTAAAAAATAGGATTTGACAATTTTTGTAATTTGGTCATAACTTACAACTTTAACATTTATTTCTCCCTAGAAGCATCAGGACATGTTGAGGACTACTAAAGATAGTTCTCTAGCATTATAGACCTCACAAACATGAATTCTAGAGTGGTATAGTTGCAAAAAGTTGAAAAAATCCAAAAACAGGACCCGTTTTTTCACACAGTTTAGGTTGTGAAATGTTGTGCAAGGACAAGGTTAAAGATGGAATTGATATTCCAAAAAAATGTCGAGATTTTTTCAGCTCATTAGACAACTTTCTAGACAGATAGCACCTCAAAATCCATTTTGAAACTCTTGACATAATTCAAGGAAAATGGTCACTTGACAGGACATAAAAGTGTCCCATTACCAACCTAGTGTTAATGATAATCAAAACTTTAGCGTTGCCGTCTACTGTGTGTGAGAGAGAAAGAGACTCAGCGTGAGCTTTATCCTCTAGCTATGCCCAGCTCGCTCAACACATTGGAGATCCGACTGCACCATTGCTGTAGGCAATGTTACGGGAGCAACTCACACACCCATGAAGTGCATGCAAACACTACCTAGATCAACATAATGGCAATCGAGGACACAGATGACACGATAGGCACACGGAGGAAATCGCTTTAGCTTGTCAAGCTGAGACCATCCTACACATACAACACTCTGGAGGGCCAACTATACCACAATCAAGAACTTCACTGCTCTCAACTACACCACCTAGCCACATACACATATACAGAAGGTAAGTCGCCTAATCATGCCAGATTCGTACGAAACTTAAGGAACACCATCCCCTCACTAGGATACACCTGTCCCTAAGATTCTACACTCAAAGCCCTCACTCTAAACCCATCTGCGAAAAACGCGTAGGATGACAAAACAGAATTTTGAAAGTGCCCGAAATTGAAATTTATGAGTACCTATGCATAGATTTTGTCTCCTCGATTCTATAGACTACTAGCACGTAGAAAATAGACATCGGTTGATACACTTACGGCCACAAATAGCTCGTAGATGCGTTGGCGTGTGTGCTTCCTCTCGCGTGGAATGCTTGGCATTGTCGCGTAGCTCTTCTCAAGCCTACAGAAATGGTGCAGTCGGATCTCCAATGTGTTGAGCGAGCCGAGTGTAGCTAGAGGATAAAGCTCATGCTCACTCTCTTTCTCTCTCACACACAGTAGACGGCATCGCTAAAGTTGTGATTATCATTAAAGTTTCCCCCCCCCCCCCCCCCCCCCCCTTTACGAATTGACCTAGGTACCTTATATACTAAGGCTACCTTAGGTTTAACCAAAAATGGGGTTGAAAGGGTCAAATGGCTTTGTATTTACAATCTGGAAGTGCCATTGCACCCCGGCTTCTGAAACTAGAATAACTACTCATTACAAATGACATTTATAGCCATAATCCGCAGCATTTCATAACTCGCAAAAGATAGAGCTTGAAGATGAAATTCTAACTGTCAAACCTCCGCCAACTTTGGAGTTTGTTTGCAAAAATTTATCCATGAGCCCGTTTTGGTAGAGAGAGGTAAAGTCAAACTCCTTAAAGGGCCCCTTTGTGAGTTCAAATTTTGCCTAATGCAAAAGATAAGACTTTGGTACGAAACTTGAGTTATGTTGTGTTGTTGACCGAGCGGTCAATACTTCCCTTCAGGCATCAATACCATCCATTGTGTTTTGCAGGTGTATTGAGAATGGAAGATACGTGCGTGAAGGCACTTTGCAACACTGCAATCCATTCGGAGGCAAAGGCCTGTATTTCAGGGAGGTCATTATTGAAGAGTAAGTGGGGTATTTGTGTTGGACACTACATGCTTATAATATCAGTTCAATTTATGATCTAATCTTCTCTTTCATCTTTGTGTATATGTAGGGAGAGGATCTTTCGGTGCGGACACCCATGACAACACCAACACCCCTATGGATCGGAAGGATCTTCCTGGATACGGCAGTCACATGTTCCAGGAAGATCCTTATAAGTGAGTGCATGAAGTACTGCATGACATGGGTGCCAACACGATGGAAGGCAAAAAGGGTGAGCCTGCTCTAGACTCCAGTTTGGAGGAAGATAACACTAAAGCCGAAGCGCAGGAAAGCAAGCAAGGACCTAATGCCAGCACAGTGGAAGGGAAAGGGTCTGAGGCTGGTGTGGGCTCTGGTATGGAAGAAGCTTAACTGAAAACTGAAGTGCAAGAGAAGGATAAACAGGAAAGTGAACCGATTGAGGAAGTTGATGACATAGAGATAGAGCTAGGCAAGAAGAACAACGCAAAAATTCAGGCTGATGAGGAGGTGGCAAAGGAAGTTCCCTCGGCGGCCGAGTATTTGGATGCAACTCCAAAGTATGTAGAGGAAAAGGCAGGCAGAAAGACGAGGCAGCAGGCAAAGAGTGAGGCGGAACCTGACGAGGGTGCGAAGGAGGCTGCAAAAGAGTATGGCACGGAGGAGGCAGCTTATTTTGCGGAGGAGACGAAATCCATGGAGGAGGCCGAAGGTGCGGGGCAGGCGACAACCTTAGAAATAGGTTATAGCATTGATTGTGCCACACTCTCCGAACTCTTCCTTATTAAATGTAAAAAGGCGCCCCAAAGGTCGTGGTCTCAAGCCGCGAACCTCCAAGAATTAGCTATTTAACAGCATTTTGTACTTGCTTCTGTCTTATCATGAAATACGATCCCATTTTGCGTTTGTCAATGTTTGGTGTCATGTCAGTCAGATGTTAATGTGTCCGTTCCTTGTTATGTCATGCTGTCAACAATTGGTAACCTTTAATGGTGCTAAATGTCCACACTTTCTATTACCAAAAGACTGGGTGTTCCTTTACTCATTTTGCTTCGTAGTACTTCAGTGAGGGACAAGTGGTGGCTGAATGAAAAGCGATCGGATACATCAATGCCGCTGGACGTAAAGGCGAGCACTAAGCGCCTTGTCATTCTGGATGTGAATAGAGTTCTGTTGAAGGATTGTCATAAAGAACCCAAAGATTTGTGGTGTATCCCATTTCCAGAGGGATGTAGGCCCCAATGAGTGTAGGTCTCCCAGCACAAATATTGCGTGGTCAGACCTGATGCGGAGGATTTCATCCTTAGCCTGAGGAGGCGATGCTACGTGATGCTTTGGTCTTGCAGCAAAGACACAATCTGATGAACATATTGCATGCTTGCTTCCCTAAGTTGATGAAGATGCAAAGTCTCTTTTTAGGTATGAATCCCTTAACTTCCAAACTGGTTTGGCTGATTTTGGTAATGTATCTACCTTTGCTAATGATTTGTACATATTCTGGTACTATTGGTTCTTTTTGTACTATTTGGTACTATCGTGTATAGGATTTGGTACTGTTTGTACAAATTGATATTGTCCACACAATTTTGGTAATGTTAGCACAATTGGGTACTATTTGTTTCTTTTGGTTCTTTTTATTCATTTTGGTCCTTTGGTACATTTGGTACTGTTTGCACAACTTGATACTGTCCATACAACCTGGTACTATTTGCGCAGCTTACTTTGGTACTTTGGTACTTTTATGTACAAAACTTGCTGTTTTTCTTTTTTTGGTGATTTAAGTCCTTTGGTACTTTAGTACTGTTATGTACAGAACTTGCTGTTTTTCAGACTGTGGTGATTTAGGTCCTTTGGTACTTTGGTACTGATATGTACATAACTTGCTGTTTTTCTTTTTTTGGTGATTTAAGTCCTTTGGTACTTTGGTACTGTTATGTACAGAACTTGCTATTTTTTATACTTTGGTGATTAAGTCCTTTGGTACTTTGGTGCTTTGGTACTATTATGTACAAAACTTGTTGCTGTATTTCAGACTTTGGTACTCAGAACTGTATACCTGCTCTAACAACTTAGTTTACTTGGCACATATATTTTTGACCAGTCCCATTGTGAAAAATGGGCTTCCTCTATGAAGGATGTGGCAGGCCTTTTGGGGCAATTCGACGACAAGCCCATTTTCCTAAAGCTCCTGCAAACAGTTTGGCGCAAGCATCCTCAATTTAATGAAGCCAGCACGCTCCTTGTGGACGACACAAGATACAAATCATTGAAGAACGATTATGAGTCGTGCTGCTGCATTCGGACATATGAGCCAAACTATTACAATCCAAACAAGTCGAAGTATCTCATGGATGTCATTCTGCCATGGATCACACGATGGCTAGATGAGAAGTTCCCCACCTCTTATAGCCGGCGCACACCTCTGTTTGATGTAGAGGACGACATCTCCCTGTATGTTACTGACTACTTTGTATCTTTGGAAGGGTACTCGTACCGGTTTGACCCCCCTGATGTGTAAAAGATTCTGTAAAAGATTGGCATTTTCGTGTAATAAGAAATTATTGCTGGGCATGAACCTTCATCTGCAAAATTTTTACACATGCACTTAATTTTTCTGCACATGATGTTTTTCTTGCCACTTCTTTGGTAATTTTTCTGTTGTTATTTGCATGTGAAGCCTGAATCAGCAAAAATGTCAAATAACCTACGAGCATTGATTACTCCTTCCCACTTTAATTTCTGTCCCATTGATAATTAAACCCGGATTCTTGCACCTGCCTAAGATATTTTCAACCATATTAATGTATCCTTCTATCAAACAAGGATTAGGCAGTCTGCTGGCTATCAAATTTGGTACTACAAGAGTCAGCTGAAAACGAATTAGCAAGTACATACTACTGATCACAAGTAAGATTCTATTCAAGAGAATTACAACTGTTTCTGCCAGTGGCTAGACTTGTAGTTGGGGTTTACGCTGTATGGCCCCCCTCGTGGTCACTCCCTTCATCATATGGCATACCGTTGTAGATATTTTCATATATCTTTGAGGATAGTTTAAAATGGTTATGCAGGCCCGGTTTGACCTCCATGGGGAACCGTATGGCTCTAACAAGATGGGAGTAGATCATGACCGTTGGTTTCTCATTCAATAGGGTATAAGTATCAACTTTGCCCTCAACCAGGACATAGTACAAACCCTCAACCAGAATTCCACCCTTTACGATCTTGTTATTCCAAAGGTCCTTCAGTACTCTTGGTGCCTGGTACATGGTTTTGGTGCACTTTAGAAGGTAGAAGTCCTCTTTCTCCTTGGCTGCTTTCACTGCAAATTTATCCCCAATGGACAGTAATTGGCTCAGCACCTTAGGGTCTCCTTCATACATAGGCATGGTTAAATCCACACTCACTTGGGAGGAAAGCAGATAATTGTAGTTCTCCTCATCATCCTCATCCTCATCACTACCTACTTGTATAGACTCTGTCAATGGCTCAATGGAGAGATATTTACATTCTTCAGTGCGCTGTTTATTATTGCATATCCTCCATTGCTCATGCACACAAGGATCACAAAAGCAATACAGCGTCCGAAAACGCACATCACATGGATTGTGTGTTGAGTAGCCGTCAACACAATGGAATGAGCGAGACCCTGCAATTGGTTTGAAGTCCCATAGTGGAGAATGAAACACATCATTCGATGAAACCAACCAGAAGACCCTTCTTGTGCAGGCAGGCACCCCCACCTTCCCTCGCTCTGTTAAACCTCACATTTAGAAAAGTGACCACATCAGCCGCACACTTCATGGGCCAGCCATCGGGCTTTAGATACTCATGTGTCAATGTTCTCTTGATAATAGCACCTGCACCATCATGCTCTCCTTTTCCATGTCCTGAAGTGGAGAAGTTGTGCATCATATGCAATCCTGTCAACTAATAATACCTGGCTACAAAATAGTATGGTCGTCATGCCTTGAACTGTGAAGTGGCACCATGTGACCAAACCCAATGATAACAAAAACAATTTCCTTGTTGTTTCATCCATTTGTCATGCAAGAGAAAACAATGTTGAACAAAGAGCGTGTCATGGAGCTTATCATCTGATATGTTAAAATGCAGTGTCTTCTCAATGGCCCCTACTGAATTTTTGATATAAGAGATGTGCACCAGTATTGTGACCTGTTTTGACCACCAATGCATGGACTGAATCCTTGGGATTCATGATCCTTAGGGCAAGGGCACAATATGAAATCCAGCAAGATACTTATGTGCTGAAAAACTGCCTGGTTTGCAGAACACTCACCTACTTCACACTGTTTACCACAAATGGAGCATGTACATGGATGTTCCTTTGCGTGATGCCTAAACTTGTTCTGGCACATTTGATTGAAATCATCCCTGAAGTATACCATCTAGATATGGTAAATACAGCAGCAAGTATAGCGCTCATTTAATTTTCAGACAAAGAATGGCTTGAGTGTCTCAAAGGACCTAAGTGACAATTCCACCGCAGGATACGTGCTTTTCAATCTTCTATAGAGCTCCACCTATATACAAAATTTGATCCACATTAGAGCTCAGAATATTACTATAAAACATGAAAGCACCAAAGTAGTTTACAGTACCAAAATTAACAATGTAAACCAACAACTCATTCTAAAATACCAAATTTGGCACTGTATTGCCAGATTTCAGGCTATAGTACCAAATTAAGTGCAGAAAAGCACCAAACTAGATTGATAGTACCAAACTGGATTCATAGTACCAAAGTGGGTACATTTCTGTACATTGCATAGAACCAGCCTGTATTCATAGGACCAAGCAGGGTCCATAGTACCAAATTATGTACATTGCATAGTACCAACCGAATCCATAGTACAAAACAGGGTCCCTACTACCAAATTCTGTACATTGCATGGTACCAGCCTGAATTCAGAGTACCAAACAGGATCCCTAGTACCAAGTTTCGTACATTGCATGGTACTAGCATGAGTTCATAGTACCAAGCAGGATCTCTAGTACCAAATTCTGTAGGTTTCATGGTACTAGCCTGAATTCATAGTACCAAACCTAGTACCAAACATGATCCCTTATACCAAATTCTGTACATTGCATGGTACCAGCCTAAATTCATAGTACCAAACATGATCCCCAGTACCAAAATTCTCCACATTGCATGGTACCAACCTAAATTCATAGTACCCAAAAGGATCATTAGTACCCAATATTGTACATTGCATAGTACTATATAGCTTGAGTTCATAGTACCAAAAAGGATCCCTAGTAACAAATCCTGTACATTGCATAGTACTAGCTTGAATTCATGGTACCAAAAAGGATCCCTAGTACCAAATCCTATACATTGCATAGTACTAGCTTGAATTCATAGTACCAAAAAGGATCCCTAGTACCAAATCCTGTACATTTCATAGTACCAGCGTGAATTCATAGTATCAAACAGTATCCCTAGTACCAAATTCTGTACATTGCATAGTACCAACCTAAATTCACAGTAGCAAACAGGATCCCTAGTGCCAAAGTGGGTACATGTCTGTACCCTGCATAGTACCAATTTGGAAACCTAGTACCAATTTGGGTACTTTTTTGTATACTGCATGCTAGAAATGGTACTATGGAGCTGAGTATTCATAAAATGATTGTTGGCTAACAAGTTGTGGTATTCTGTGTTAATCTAAGAGTAAAAAGGCGAGCAAGGATTACAGTGTGGGCAACACATATTACTTGAGAATCATCTAGAAGATGTATGGGATGTTTGATGACACATTTTGCCTCGATCCTGTGCTTACAGATATCCTTTTTGTAAGGAAAAATTATTGTCTCGGATTTTGAGAAAGCGGCCACTAAATCTGTAGTTTTGATTGTGATACTTGTATGCAGAGGCAACTGTCTGTGAAAAGCACTAAGTGGCAACACTTCATCCTCATCTTTCATTCCCAGTCGACTGCTTGCTACCGCTATATTACGTCAATGAACACCCAAGGCAGCAACAAATTTGGACTGGTTCACAGTGGTTTTGCTCTGATCACCATTGTTCAGTATCATCGTCAAAGAGGTTCTCTTCACAAAAATCTCAGTTGAAGAGTGGGGCACTTTTAGCTGATTCAATGTGTTGCGAACACCAGAAAGAAGACTCGATTGCACATCCGAACTCCTCAACTTGGAAAATGGCTGATGATGCATGAGCTGCTCTAGAATTTCTAGTTGTTCTAGTGTTGTTAGTCCTTGGGTCTGCCGACGCCAACATCTAGCCATGGATTTACATATATTGTTCCTTGATCTGGTTGTAGCAAGTTCAGCTCTCTTAGCAGGGTTGTGCTCCTTGTGTTGTTGCTCATGCTTCTTTTGTGCCCAATAGTCCCGCAAAAATACTTGGTTGCTGACAGGTTCATGAATGCTCGTGGTTTCCATCATAGCACCCTCTGTAGATGCAAGTATCCCTGACTCAAGATAGGTGAAGGAATCACGCTCAGTATCCATCGTCATCTCTGAAGATATGGTACTGGCCTGAGCTTCCCTGGCTGTATGGAGAGAGAGAGAGAGAGAGAGAGAGAGAGAGAGAGAGAGAGAGAGAGAGAGAGAGAGAGAGAGAGAGAGAGAGAGAGAGAGAGAGAGCAAGAGAGGGTGGGCGGGAAGGGTGGGTGCTCCACTGAGAACAAAACAGAGAATATGTGTGTGAGTGTGTGTGTGTGTGTGTATGTTAGAGAGAGAGAGATAGAGAGAGAGAGAGCGACCCTGCCGAATCTCCTTCCCCACTTCTTACACCCACGTCGTTTATCTATTATAATCCGTTTCAGGAAAAAAGAATAAAGTAGAGTAAATTATAAAGCTTCCAAGAAATTGATTTTATTTTTTCTCCTTTTTGTTCAATTTTGCATCTTTTACTTGGGTCTGATTCTCCTTACCACACCCACCAAGCCTAGGTGGTGTCAAGGACAACCAATTTTGTACCACCATCCCTTGCTTTCAGCCTATACATATATATATATATTTATTTATTTATATTGGAGGGTGCACTATTGAGACCCACCCTATATAGTTTGCATTCGGAGGTATTTACAAATCCATTTTTTAACACGTTTGAATGAATAAAATGACCCCTTATTTAATTAGTATTTTTTCCAAAATGAATTATAAAAATAATTTTTGTTAATGTATCTTTGTTAATTTGCCTAAAACTTTTGCATTAAAAAATCCCTCCTACTAAACTCATGTGTTCTTTTTGCTCGATTTTTTTCTTCGCTCAAAAAATGTTGCTTAGTCTTTGGAATTCCTCTAAAATAGGCCTTGGACGCACGTAATATGGAGGGTCTACATATAATGAGGCCCTTGAGAACTTTCCCTAATGCTTACTAAGGAGTCTCAAAAAGTCAAATGTTATCATAGTGGATGTTTCTCATATCTACCACTCTAGAAAGTTATGGAATTGCAAAAAGAGAAGAAGAAGAGAAAGAGAAATAGAAAATTTCATAAGGCAACATCCTATTTTATGAAAGTAAAGTGCTTAAGACCTCTAATTCTTGGAGTTTTGAGAATGTTACAAGGCAAATCATTGTGGATGTAAGCTCATAGCCGTCGAGTGTTTATTATGCAAAATGTGAAGGTTAGAGCATTGTATCATGAGGTGATTCCAAGTTTAATATTTTTAAAGCAACCAAGGAGGTAACAAGTTAGGGTTTTACAAGAGTGGCTATTTCTTGATGTATTTGAGATTAGGTAGATCTTACAAGATTAGAAACCTTGCAGTAGGAGACCAAATGAGCATTATCTCTATTGAAGAGAGTGTGAATCAAGGACCATTGGTTTTTGTAGAGTGAATTATTGAGGAATTTATGTCTATTTCATCATCAAAGAGATCTTACACCATCATGGCTGAGAGATTCAACAAGGTGAGTTTTAAGGAGGGCCCAAATGTGGAAGCAAGACTATCCCAACAAGCATTCAAAATGAAAATATTACATTAAGTATGGACATAGTTACTTGATGATAGACCAGAGAGAATTTGAGAGATATAGAATTTTGGAGACCCACACAATCAATATTATATCACTCCTAATGCAATCAGATATATTGCATCAGATACTAGACAAGAGATAAAAAGATTGAGTCCAAAAAGATTAAGGATTGCTAATTCAATGAGCCAACAACAATATTTCAATGATTAGATCTATGAAATCCTTAGATTCTAGGGTTCTAACAACTACACATAGGTATAGTGAAGCTCCTAGCACGATATATACAATGAGAGATAAGGTTACCGGGGTTACCTTGACAAAATCAAGAGATGCGCTTCTTGAGGATATGACCGTAAAAAGAACTCCAACAAGAGTTCTTAGTAGTAGTTATGAGGCTAGAGACATCCTAGTAGGAGATCTAGGAGTAGTGAGAATGGTTGCAAAAACACAACATATACGACCATCTCAGGCAGTTCAATGCATTTCTAAAACGTACAATGGATGAGTAGATTCGTATGCTCGTGTCTCAATATTCAAACAAGATTTAAGAGCTGATTAGATTGCATACTTTTACACATAGTACAAAGGATTTGGGCTAACATTGGAAGGGACAACTTTCACATGGCTCCAACCTTTCAACAGAGGCAATTTTCCAAACATAGAGAAACTTTTGTGTGAATCTGCTGAGGAATTCTCCAAAAGGGGAATAAAAAATAATACCATGTCGAAAATCTACGCCTTTAGGCAAAAGAGCATGAGAAAGTGAAAAAAGATTTTCTTTGCTTCAAACAATATATAGAGGAATTCTCCAAAAGGGGAATAAAACATAATACCATGTCGAAAATCTATGCCTTTAGGCAAAAGAGCATGAGAAAGTGAAAAAGGATTTTCTTTTCTTCAAACAATATATAGAGAGGTGCCATGTGAGAGAGTTACCACAAGATGAGAGGCTATCAATTCTCTTTGTAGAGGGCTTGAGGAATGAAACTCTCAAGAAGGACCTGCACTTCAAAGCGTGCACAATGTTTGAGAAAGTCATTGGAGAGGATTTATATCTAGTTGACAATTTTATAAGGCATATAGAGAGATGACAGAAGATGCAGAGAGTGTGACTAGAAACACCTCTTCTACAATGAGTAAGCCCATGGCAAAGCGAAATGTCCAAACTCCTACCATGACAAACATTGATCAAGTGGTCAAATAAGTGGGAAGAAAGATAAACCAAAACTTTAGACAAAACCCAAATATACGACAAAAATCAACGAGGAACATGTGACACTTGTGGATGCATAATGTATTTTGAAGTGGTGTGCTATTGAGCATAAATAGACCAACCACAAAACGAGTGAGTGTCTTTATAACAAGAATGACGATGACGTGAGGGAAGGGCCATATAGACCGTTGAGGGAGGAATCCATTGCTACCACCACTAAGATACCAAATAGGCTCAAACAATGCATCCCAAGAGGGAGACAAACATCAAATAGTGTGGGGTTAGCAATCTTACTTACCTCAAGAGAACCAAGAGATTTTAAGGTACACATAGCCTGTAGAAATATTGCAAGTGAAATAATGGTATGGCTAACTTCATACTACAAAGAGGCGATCAAATCTTATGAGACTCTAAACCATCAAAGGCATAGTCCTCATGCAATTTCTAGTTGAAGCAAGATCCTAGTGTCAAAGCCATAAGAAAAAACTGAGCTTGAAAACTAATTGTGGCCATTTGAGCTGGCAGGGATGGCCACAATTTAAATTTAGAGCACGAGGATAGAATGAAGGCAGCCATATGGATACTTTATTTAATCAGCAAAGTATGAATTGTCTATTGGCTAGGTGGGTGAGTCCTTGAAGCTTAAAACCAATTTGTGGGCATGTTCACAAATAAGGATAGCTACAGGTATGTTTTAAGCATGAGAATAGAGCTACTGCATGGAGCTTGGGTGCAGTCACATGGAAACAATTTGCTAGAGCTCTAAAGCAAGAAACCTACTTGTGGCTAAATGTAGCTTGTTTTCTTGTTTCAAGCATGAGATTGTTACGTGTTTTGGAGGGTGCCACGTATCACTTCAAAATTCATACAAAAAAATTATGCCTTTACTTATTAAGAAAAGCTTAAACTAGAGATTTGATTTATTATAAAAATATAAGCTGTTTCTAACTTTACAAAATTGCATTTTTTACATCTTGACTTAAAAATAAAGATCAATTTAAAAACTATTGATATTCTATATCTTTAAATGGGAATTTTACACTATAAAGTGGTTTATCAAAGTCGCTCAGCAAAAATGACATCACCTTCGAAGCAACTAAGCAAGCTCGCTACCCACACTAAAAATAACCAAGCATATCTTCATTTTTTAGGTGCAACCATCAATTGAAGACATTGAGTAGTCTAGAGAGCATAGGACCATGGGTGTGAGGTAATAAATTTTATGATAAGAATTTATTGTTTAAGTCAAAAGATTATAAAAAAATTGCAAGGCAAATATTCAAAATAATGTTTGGGGTGACCAGCAGTTGTACTTGCGACCAAGTTTGTGTTGCTACCATTAATTTTCCTTCAAGAAGCTTAAAATAATGTTTGATGACAGATCTTAAATTAGATCTCAAATCTATGTGATCAATAAGTGCTTTGGATTATATGCATTAATATGGTTTGGTGCATTGATGAAGTAGAGTACCACTTGAGTTCTGAAAGGTGGCCGGAATACACCCACACAAAACATAGCTAAGGGTTGCAAGGGAAAGTTGGTGGAAGACAGGGTATGCTTTTGAGGAAGAACTTATGAGGAAAGTGTATCGTTGAAGACCTTAGGCTCGGTTTGAGCTTGAGGCCATTCTGTATTTCTTTCGATGGTTATCATACAATTCACTGATGATTGTGAGTTTTGCCAAGAAAAAGGAAAGTGTATCGTTAGGGACATGGTTTGCCTTGTGGAGTATGTGGGTGCCCTATTAGGGAATATATTTGTATCACTAGAGGAGTCATATATTTTTATTCCCACGACTAAATTCTTTGAAACCAAGCATGCAAGACCGAAGACCTCTATTGGTCATGAGGCCACATGTGCAAAGTGCCTGATGATGAAATTGCATCAAAGACTAAAATTTTAATATTGAGTACTAAAGGGGGGCTAGACATTAAAAGATCTAAGTATTGATAATTAAGTCCCAAAGACATGTTTCGTATTATGCGTGGCCAAGTGATATTAGAAATTCCTTCCGTTTACATGCCATTTTGAAAATAATGATGTCTTTTCCTTCGTAAACTTGTGAGTTTTTTCCAAAGTTGACCACAATAACCCCTCTTGCACATGTAGACTTGTAACTCTGACAAATTTATGTGGTATTGACACACATTCGTACTTGATGGTGCCACCAAAAAATGAGAGGACCTAGCTCACTAGCCCATGAAGGAGATAAAATCATGTCAAGAAAGAAATATATCAATCTCTAAGAGGAGTATTGAAAAACTGATTTTTTTTTTCAAATGCCGTGGCCGACGAACTAAAGGAAGGTAGTTAGAAACCAAACAGTGAAATGGTCACAACACCTGTGTGTAGACCCCATCAAAGGTACTTTTGATTGGGCTCTCATGCTCACGAGTTCATGCATCATGTTGCTTTCATAAAGGTCAATTTGTTTCATTTATTGGGGGATAAGGGATAAAAGTCTAACAATAAAGTATGTGGTGTTGGAATGGGAATGTGGTTGTATAAATATATGTGTGTATGTATATATATGTATATGTGTGTGTATGTACCCTTTCACAAGGAGATATGTAGGTTGATAGGTCTGCCTTCTATATGTGAAAATTTCTCTCTTGATCTTCTTTATCTTTAAAAACATGGAGTTTACATGAGTAAAGGAGTTCACTTCAACACTAACGTAAGCAGATGTGAGGGAATTGTCTTGAGAAGATTTGAAGAAGGAAGAGGAGAAAATTTATCATGACGTCACCCAAAAGTATAGCGACTTGACGAAGAAGCAAGATACCGACTAAGAGAATTTAACAATATTAGCAAGTCTTGTATTTAAACCCACAAACTATAGCCAGTCACAAAATTGTCATATGATTGATGTAGAGTTAATCATCCATAATTAATGGATGCAATCCTTTTGGGGTATTTACCCGAGAAGTTCACTAAAGTATATGTAACATAGCACGTGCGTTCAGTAGAAGGATTATATATTCTTGTAAAATTATGGAATTAATCCATTTTGGTGAATGGAGTGATAAAGGGGAATTTTACATAGTGAACGCCCGGGGGTATTTGCAAAGTGAGCATTTGCCAATCCAAATTCTTGAAATATATATCATGAATAACTTAGTTTGCTATAGTAGTTTAGTATCCTTGTCAGAATTTCATTGAATATGAAATCCTAGAAATTGAGGTAAGATGGGGCGAACGACAAGAGAAATAGCTTGTGGGGCTCATAGGGCTTGTGGGGCTCCCTAAATACCAAGCTTCGCTATCTTATTGTAGTGACAGTGTGAACCATGAGCATAAATATCATATCATGGGATGGAGTCGACTCGACTAGTGCATGAAGGCTACGAGAGGTTTTTAGTCTCTCGTAATACACACTCAGTCCCTATATCTATTCAAAGCTACACTCAAGTGCATGTCAGACATCAATTGCTAACTACGATGCCACAAACAAATCTTAACAATTCACCAAGCAACAATGACATCCAAATGAGACTAAACTTATAGGATGTGTAGGAAACATCTAAAGACACATGCTCATGCCCTTGAATCCCCCTTTTGACCACTTGTCAAAATCATGCTTATTATCTAAGGGGCCGATTTGACCCAACCTTTTTCAGCCTTGAATGCACCTTAGAGCTTAGCAATGATGCCCCAACACCCCTCCAATGCATAAAATGCAGTTTTGTTATGGAAATCCTAAGTTATGAGCATATTGAGGAAAAGGTGAGCTGCAACGAAAACACAATTCTACCATGATAAAAGTACATGTTGGAATTAGGGTTGCAGAGAAACACACACAGCTTGGAGAAGACGAAGGAAGCTCAAGGCACACAATATAGAGTGTGTTACTTAGTGTGCAATGGAAAGATAGATATCTCTGGAGTGATGGACGTATATACAATGCACGGGGGAAAAAACCTCCTTAAGAGGGAAAAAATGCCCCGGCGGTCCTAGTGTGTTCACACACATCACTACCACATGTATATGGTAACAAATCCCCCCTGGAGTGATGCGGTGAACGAGAGCTGGCACATGAGTAAAGGGAAGTGCCATGCCCTGAGGACAGGATCAATCCACAAAGGGGAGTAAGCCCAAAGCTTTGCGGAAAGCTTCAAGCTTCTCACGAGACAATGCCTTTGTGAAAAGATCTGCAAGGTTGTCCTATGTTGTCACATAAGCCAAGCTGATCTCTCCTGCTAACAGCCTCTCCCTGACATAGTGGTAATGCACCTCAATGTGCTTTGTGCAAGCATGAAAAACTGGATTCCTCGCAACTGCCAATGCGCTCTGACTCTCAGTGTAGATAGTGTTGGAAGTGTTGACGGGAGCAAAGCGAACCCCGAACCCCGACGGACTCTAAAACACCGGGGACCGAATGGCGCGCCTCGAGCCTGTCATGGTAAAACAAACAGGGGCACCACTTAGCTTTAGCGGCTAGGACGCAAAGAACACACCACCATAACAAAGTTTTCATCCAAGAGAGATGGATGCTTGGGAGTAATGATGAAGAGGAAAGGGAATGAGATCAAGTGAGAGAGAGAGAGAGAGAGAGAGAGAGAGTGAGGGGGTATAGCAGCTTAGTACTTAGGCACCACAAAAGGGTGGCGATTCCTCACACCTCACATGGGCAAAACATTGCAAGAAAACATACTCACAAAACCTCAAGATTTATTTAGAGAATAAGGCGATGAAATGGGAAGCATAGGGTAGGGGAATGAGAAGGGAGAGAGTGGTAGAGCACATGGCGGATAGGTGGGAGTTGATGGCGAAGATTTGCACGAGGGTTACGGCCATCATCCTTCATTTAGCTTCCCTTCATCTTCCATAGCCCAAGGGTGTAGAGGTCATGCTTAAGACGAGCATGGTGATTGCGGTGATGGTGATGGTGTGGGTGTGTGTGCACTAGGCACACACAGTGCATAGTGTACTCTTTGGTGATGGTGTGTGTCTTTAGTGTGATGGTGACCCCTCTTTATATAGGGGAGGAGGGGGGAGAAATTCTAGAATTTAGAAATGAAGAAATCATTATCTACATAGGCCATGTGACTGTGGACCCCACTTGTCTGGCTGTGTGTATATGTGCCAGAATAACAGTCTCATGAGAGAGAGACTAAGAGAGAGAGATGGGTTGATGAAAAAAAACTGAGAGGTGACATGGAGAATAAAGTAATTACAAGAGGGGAGAGAGGGGAGTGTGTTCAGAGGTGAATCTGTGTTCAGATGTGTGTGAACACAAGAAAAATCAGGTAACCACTGGGTGGGGATGGGTCTGTGGGTACCTTTTTTCGGTGAAACTGAGTGTGTGTGAGTGTGGGGGAGGTTATTTAGCTACAAGACAAGAGACATGGTGCCCTTTAGAGAGAGAGGGGGGTATTTGGGTCATGGGATATGATAGGAGAGAGAAAGAGGGGGTGGGGTATACTATTTTGGAAGATAGGGTAAGTTGCATGTGAGTTAGGGTGCATTATTGGTGAGTTATAATGCATTATTGGTGAGAGGTGGGGTAGCTTGAGGGGAGAGAGAAAGGAGAAAGGACAAGGGGAAGAGAGAGGGGGTTGACCTTTTGAGTGGAGGAGAGGAAAAGGGACACACGGCGGGGCAACAGTGAAGAAAAAGGAGGCAAGGTGGGGATGGGCTGCCCCGCAGGCATGAGGTGGCCTATTTTACCTTTCTTATATATTTACATAATCATACTTTATTTTTTTCTTACGTTTTCCAATGACTTTTATCACTCTCTCGCTAAGAGGGGGTTTTCATGGGGTGGGGACGAGAGAAGAGGGGTATGGGAGCTTGGCTTGTGAAAAGCCCCCATCATTAGCCCTTCCCTTTTGGCTAGAGGCATTCATGTCTCTAGCTCATCTATTTGATCATTATCGTCGGAGGTGGCGGCTGATGGTGTGTCCTCATCTGGAATGTCAATTGGTGGAGCCTGGTCAAATCGAAGAAAATAAGGTTTAAGTCGCCAACCATTTACCCTGGTTTTATGAAGTTTTCCATCAGCCTCCATAAGCTGTTAGCTTCCATTGGCATACTTTTTCCTGACGATGAAAGGACCTTCCCATCAGAGTAGGAGTTTCGTATCCTTGCGCGTGTCGAATCGATTGTCGTAGCGGAGCACCAACATTCCTTTCTTCAATTCTTTTTTCCGGAGATGCTCCTTAAAGCTAAGCCGTCTATGCTCTGCTTGTGCTGCATAATAATTTATTGCTTCTTCTCTGTCCAGCTGCAATCTTTCCAAGTTGATGATGTGATCTCTCAAATGCATGTTGGGCTGTTGAAGCTGGCTTGCCATTACTCTGAGACTTTGTAGTTGCACTTCAATGGGCAAGATTGCTTCCTTACCAAATACTAGATGATACGGTGTGAATCCCAAGGATGTACGAAATGAAGTTCTGTAGGCCCATAAAGCTGGTAGTAGATACTTATCCCAGTCTCCAGGATGATTGTTTACCTGCTTGGTAATAATTTTAGAAACCATTCCATTTACCTTTTCAACTAGGCCATTACATTGAGGGTAATATGGTGAAGAGTGCCTCCTTGTAACGCCCAGTTTCTGCATTAATTCTCCTACCAAGTCTGCTCTGAAACCTGGCCCTCTATCAGAGATGATCTCTAAAGGTGTGCCAAACCTACAGCATATGTGCTCGTAGATAAATTTAGCTACCTCTACCGCTGTGATTCTAGTGGTGGCTGTAGCCTCTGCCCATCTAGTCATGTGGTCGACCCCCATGATAATGTAGAATTTTCCTGATTTGGCCCTAGGTAATGGCCCAATGGCATCGATACCCCATTTTTCAAATGGGCCATATGAGAGAATAGGTGTCTGTGGTTCAGGCATAAGTGACCTAGTGCCGGCCTTTTGACACAACTTACACGTTTTGCACCAGTGGTGTACATCACGGTTGAGGCTAGGCCATATGAAGCCTGCCTACAAGATTTTCCTACTTGTTATGTCTAGGGCGAAGTGACCACCACAAACCCCATCATGACAACTAGCAATTACTCCCGTGATTTCCTGAGAGAGAGGGACCTTCTTGAGTATTTGGTCCTTACCCTTACAGTACAAACCGTCATTGATGAGTCGATACCTTGTGGCCTTCCACGTCAGCCATTGCTTCTGTCCCTTTGTTAAATCTAATGGGCATTCCCTTGTTTCCAAAAAATGCATGATGTCAGGCAAGGCATCACTTCCTTGAAATAGAGGGAGCTTTAGTTTTATTGCTCCAACCACCACTTCCTGTAGTCTTTCACTTGCTAGGGCATCTACTTCTTGGTTTTGAGCCCTTGGGATATGGTGTATTTGAACTTCTTCAAACTTACCCAACAAGGTTTTTACACCACTTAAGTGAGTCCTTAAACTAGGATTCTTGCATGTCCATGCTCCATTTACTTGCCTTACCAGAAGTAGAGCATCCCCAAATACATTAAGGCGTTGTACACCTTGCGAGACGCACCATTGTAGACCCTAGGTTGGCGCTGCATACTCAGCTTCATTGTTAGAATGTGAATCTAACAATTGGCCCAGCGAAAATACCTTTGTCCCTTTGTCATCAAAGAACATTATGCCTGCAGCTGCTTTGTCAGACGCTCGCTTGTAGGCTCCATCAAAGTAGAGAGAGTATGCTCCTTCTAACATCGGTGGTACTGGAGGTAATCGGACTTCTCCTCCCTTAGATTGCTTCTCCTTCCCTTCAGAGACTTGGTAGGTCATGAGTCCCCCCAAACTTGCCCTTGTTGTGCTTTCTACCTGTACCGTGTAGTCAAACTCTTGCAGACGAACTAGCCATTTAGTAATCCTAGCAAACACATCCATGTGTTGTACAACATAGGGAAATATTTCATCCGTGGTTAGAATCACAAATTTCTTAGGCAACAAATATGACCTAAACTTTGTAGTTGCAAATCTAAGAGCTAGGACTAAGTGTTCCACATGGGTGAAACCTTTCTCTCCTGCTGTCATCATTCGACTAGAGAAGTAGATTGGCCTCATGAAAGATGTCGTCGTATCCTTTTGGAGTAGCACAGCCCCCAATGAGTCATCACCAACACTTGAGGTGACATAGAATTTTTCATCCCACTTAGGTGGTGAGATAGTTGGTAGAGTGGCTAAGACCTCCTTTGCCTTGTTGTAGTGATGTTCGCTTTCCTCGTCCCAAGTGAAAGTTGATCTTTGAGTGAGTTGTTGCAGTGGTAGAACAAGTTTTGATAGTAGATGTATGAATCTACTTAAGTACCTCACCTTCTGTAGAAAAGAGACCAATTGACGTGCGGTCGTTGGTGAAGGTAGGGCTATGAGTGCGGAGACCTTACTTGGGTCGGCGTTGATACCTCTTGCTGAAATTTCATGGCCTAGTAGAATGACTTTACTCTCCCCAATGTGGCATTTATCCACATTTAATTGCCCACCTAGGCTCTGCAACCTGGCCAAACCTTCAGTTACCTTTTCTAAATGTGAAATACGGGAGCTACATA
Source organism: Adiantum capillus-veneris (assembly GCF_014529385.1). Lineage (NCBI taxonomy): Eukaryota > Viridiplantae > Streptophyta > Polypodiopsida > Polypodiales > Pteridaceae > Adiantum > Adiantum capillus-veneris. Next base: position 94,172,011 of record NC_140934.1, read on the forward strand.
TACAAAAATCATCAATGAACACTCTTATGGATGTTCCAAAGAACGGTTGAAAAACATATGTGACATATCTTTGGAATGTGGCAGGTGCATTTGTGAGACCAAATGGCATAACCTTGTATGAAAAACAACCCCATGGCGTGATAAAAGTAGTTTTTAGCTGATCTTCCAAGGCTATGCGTATTTGAAAGTATCCAGAATAACCATCACAGACGGTATAGCATTCAAAACCCGCTACTTCATTCAGAATTTCATCCAAGAAAGGGAGAGGAAAGTGGTCTCTCTTTGTAGCTGCATTTAGTGGTTTGTAGTCAACACAGACCCTCCACTTACCATTCTTTTTAGGCGTCACCACTACGGGTGACACCCATTCTAAGATTTCTACAGGATAGATGAATCCCGCCTCCAGCAGTTTCCTTACCTCGGCCAAGAGTGCCTTTTCTTGTATGACCCCCAGTCGTCATAGCTTTTGCACAACTGGTTTTACCCCTTCCTTCAGCTTAATATGATGTTCCACCACTGTAATGCCTGTGATTCTTTCATAGTTGTCAATGAACAGGTTAGGAAATCCCATCAACATTTGCAAAAAACTATCTTTCTCCTCAAGTGTTAATTCCGTAGACAACATACCCTTCAACCTACTTCCTCCTAGGCCAGGTGATTTGCTCTCCTCTTCATTGGGTTGCCCTTTTGGTGATGGATCACCAGTTGTGCTTACCCTTTGTGGATCCTTTATAATGATACCCATCACATCAATGGAACTGTCACTTTCGTCGGTGGATGTGGTCTCCTCCTCAGAACTGGAAGATTCGCTAGTGGTTTCATCTGCCGATGTTTCCAGATTCATTTGCTTCTGCTTGCCAATCCTCATGTCGTAGTAGATTGTCTCCCCTTTCTTACCGGTCATGCGTAGAAGGCCAGTACCCCAGACCTGTTTTGCCTTCATGGCCATCAACCATGGCCTTCCCAAAATTAGTGGATAGCCCTCCCCCTTAGTAGGCATTACAAAAACATCTACCTCTACCTCAGTGTTGAAAGATTTGATTTTCACGGCACTTACCACACCCACACACTTTACTTTTGCGTTGTTTGCCATCTTTGCCTTGCATGGAGAAGGCCTGTCAACCTCGAGCCCTAATCGAATCATCATAGCTTCGCTCATTACACAGATTTGTGCACCTCCATCAATGTAGGTGTTTCCAACCCTCTTTCCTTTTATGTTTACGTCGAAAATTGGAAGGATGTCATCCATGTTGCATCCCGAAATTGCTCTGGCTACCTTTGCTTTGGAGCGTCTTGTACTTACCATTTTAGACCATTGTCGCCTTACTTTAGGTACAAGATGTAGCAGTTGTGGCCATGTAATCTTCGGTCCTTGCTCTGCCACATCCAATGTTAGATCATAGGGCTTAGAACTTTCCCCTAGCTGGAAGTCGGTGATGCCCAATTTCCGTCGTGGCCTGGATGGCCTCTTGCTAGTTTCTCCTCTCATGCTTCTCTCATCATCTGATTGTGTAGCCTTCTCCCTCCTAGCTCTTTTCACAGTCATGGCCTCAAGTGGTTCTAAAAATGTTACCTTCTCCTTACCCTTGTCCCTCTCCTTTGCTCTGGGTGGATCCACTACTACGGCTTTTCCTTTCTCTTCTAGCCTTATGATGTTTACAGGGCGATTAGGTGGTGGGGCTGGTGGAAGAGGTGGAATGGATGCTTGTAGTGGTGTCTGGGGTGGACGTAGAATTTTTGTTGGTGGGGTTGGTGCTCGGGGTGGGGGTGTTCTTTCTCTAGGGGGTGACTATTGGTTCCTCCTACCTCCTCTATTATAGTTTTGTCGTGGTTTGGGACAGTAGTACATACCGTGACCGTCTTCTCCGCAGTTGTAGCAATGATACTCCCTGTTTTGTCGTCGTGCTCTTCCAAGGTCTTGATCTCTTTCTTGACTCCTCCCTTGTTGTATTAAGTGGACAGACAAATTCTGCAGTTGGTCAGTAATATGGGCCAACATATCTTGTTGGTCATCTCTTACCCCAAGATCCGGTGGTGGTGGTGGAATGGTGGTTGTCATAGTTGCTGGTCGACGTGATGTTGTTGTTTCTGTTGACTCGGTTTCTTTGGCTTTCATTCGTAGCTTCTTGTCCTTAAGGCGAGAAATCTCAACGGCTAACTCGTACGTAGCCGGGAATCTACCTTTCACCTTCTCCTTGAGAAGCCGCCATAGGCCATGCGTGAACCGATCTTTTTTTAGGAAATCGGGTGCAGCTTCCCCCCTTGCCAGTGACTCAACCCACCGTTCCCACAAATCCACAAATTTGGACTCATAGGTGGCATATTCTAAAAGACCCTCCTGCTTCAAGTCTCTCAACTTGTCCCACAACTTTTCTGAAGTGGTACCTCTTCCAAAGCGCCTCTTAAAAGCGGTTTTTAAGGGTTCCCAGTCATCCTTGGTTGCTTGTGGAAGTGCATTGTACCATGATCTAGCTTCTAGCTTCATGAGATGCTTAAAGATTCTAACCCGGGATTCATCCATATCTTTGTTGCTCACTACACATGCTACTTCAAAGTCATCTAGGAAGTCTGCTACCAAATCCTCCCCCTTCTTTCCTTTAAATGTTGGAAATGCTACACTTGCCATGATTACTGAGAGAGAGCTAGAAAGACACACTGCTTAACTTGCAAAATTGTTTTTCTTCTTTACAAGGAGGCGTGTATACCCTCTTATACTAGGACATAGATTAAAACTTCAAACGGTACATTGCCTTGTACCAAAGGTAGGACAAATGGTTGATCTGATGCCAGAACCTCAAAAAATCGCTCCCCACCCAGCATGGTGTCAATGACGTGCTGGTAGTGAGCCTTCAAATCCAGTATTACCTTGATTGAGCGTACACGTGTTGGTATGTGTGATCTGTCTTGAGGTAGGTTGTACCGATTCATGTGAAGCTTACAGGTGATTAGTCACTGTCCAAGCTTGTGGGAGAGGGTGGTGTTCTTTCTTGAAACAAACTCAGTAGATCCCTAGTTTCTCTAGTGAGAGTGTGAGCCAATGATTCCGTTATCTGTGCTGCAGCATCAGGTGTGACTTGAAAACTGACTGTGATAATTACCTCGGTGACTTGAGTTACCCGATTCTCAAAGTATAATAGTGTTGGTTCTCTATTGTGTAGAGCTCCTTCCATTTTGTTGTTGTGGGTTGGTTGTAGGTTGCGGACATGGTTTCGACCTTCTCCTTCTTCTTCTTGGCACTTGGCCTATGTATATCCACTAGGTTTAGCGTGTTGGTTGACTCTCCCACTGCAAATTGATTACCGTTACGCCTGGCACTCGAGCTTCAATGGAGATGCGAAGTTCGTCTAGTTGTGCTTGGAGCTCTTCTTCTTCTGTCGTCCAATTAGCAAATCCTGCTAGCCAGCCATTCATCCATTCACAATAGTTTAGGGGTTTCAGTCTTGTAAACCGAAGTGTTTCATGAAAAGATCCTCAGTGGGGGCACCAAATGACGGGAGCAAAGCGAACCCCGAACCCCGACGGCCTCTAAAACACCGGGGACCGAATGGCGCGCCTCGAGCCTGTCATGGTAAAGCAAACAGGGGGGCACTACCTAGCTTCAGCGGCTAGGTTGCAAACAACACACCACCATAACAAAGTTTTCATCCAAGAGAGATGGATGCTTGGGAGTAATGATGAAGAGGAATGGAAATGAGATAAATAGAGAGAGAGAGAGAGAGAGAGAGAGAGAGAGAGAGAGAGAGAGAGAGAGGGAGGGGGTATGGCGGCTTAGTACTTAGGCACCACAGAAGGATGGCGAGTCCGCACACCCTTCACACATACACAAGCTCACTCCAAACACAAGACTAGGTGGCGATTCCGCACACCTCACATGCGCAAAACATTGCAAGAAAACATACTCACAAAACCTGAAGCTTTATTTAGAGAATAAGGCGATGAAATGGGGAGCATAGGGTAGGGGAATGAGAAGGGAGAGAGTGGTAGAGCACATGGCGGATAGGTGGGAGTTGATGGTGAAGACTTGCACGAGGGTTACGGCCATCATCCTTCATTTAGTTTCCCTTCATCTTCCATAGCCCAAGGGTGTAGAGGTCATGCTTAAGACGAGCATGGTGATTGCGGTGATGGTGATGGTGTGGGTGTGTGTGCACTAGGCACACACAGTGCATAGTGTACTCTTTGGTGATGGTGTGTGTCTTTAGTGTGATGGTGACCCCTCTTTATATAGGGGAGGAGGGGGGAGAAATTCTAGAATTTAGAAATGAAGAAATCATTATCTACATAGGCCATGTGACTGTGGACCCCACTTGTCTGGCTGTGTGTATATGTGCCAGAATAGCAGTCTCATGAGAGAGAGAGATGGGTTGATGGAAAAAAAGTAAGAGGTGACATGGAGAATAAAGTAATTACAAGAGGGGAGTGTGTTCAGAGGCGAATCTGTGTGCAGATGTGTGTGAACACAAGAAAAATTAGGTGGGTGGGGATGGGTCTGTGGACACCTTTTTTCGGTGAAACTGAGTGTGTGTGAGTGTGGGGGAGGTTATTTAGCTATAATACAAGAGACATGGTGCCCTTTAGAGAGAGAGGGGGGTATTTGGTTCATGGGATATGATAGGAGAGAGAAAGAAGGGATGGGGTATACTATTTTGGAAGATAGGGTAAGTTGCATGTGAGTTAGGGTGCATTATTGGTGAGTTATAATGCATTATTGGTGAGAGGTGGGGTAGCTGGAGGGGAGAGAGAAAGGAGAAAGGACAAGGGGAAGAGAGAGGGGGTTGACCTTTTGAGTGGAGGAGAGGAAAAGGGACACACGGCGGGGCAACAGTGAAGAAAAAGGAGGCAAGGTGGGGATGGGCTGCCGCGCAGGCATGAGGTGGCCTATTTTACCTTTCTTATATATTTACATAATCATACTTTATTTTTTTCTTACGTTTTCCAATGCCTTTTATCACTCCCTCCCTAAGAGGGGGTTTTCATGGGGTGGGGACGAGAGAAGAGGGGTATGGGAGCTTGGCTTGTGAAAAGCCCCCATCAGTGTCTTGTCCAACACCCAAATCAGCCATAAGGCGTCCAAGCCATACACACTCAACCGTAGCCGTGAAGACTGCCCTATACTCAGCCTCACAACTCGAAGTGGCCACAGTAGTTTGCTTCTTGCTCAACCATGATATACATGAACTGCCAAGCATGAAACAAAAACCACTTGTGGACACTCGCGTGTCAAAACAACCAGCCCAATCTGAGTCCGAAAAAGCATGTAAGTCTAGCGGCAATGATCCCCCCCTTGGGATTAAACAAGCCAAGATGTAAAGTGCCACTAAGGTAGCGAAAAATCCTCTTGACAGCTTGCCAATGCTTAGACCCTGGGCTATGCATAAATCTGCTAACTTGTGACACTGGAAACTGAATATCCGGCCTCGTGTTGCATACATAAATGAGGCAGCCAACAATAGTTTTTTAAAGAGTGACATCAACACGATCACCAGCATCATGTAGACTCAACTTCAAACATGTTTCCATGGGAGTGACAATAGGTTTGCAATCCTCAAGTCCAAACTTACATAGCAATGTCTCTATGTAACTTTTCTGACACAAGGCAATACCACCATCACACTGCTTAAACTGTATACCCAAGTAATGATGCAACAGCCCCAAATCTTTCATCTTGAAAGTAGCATTCAAATCAGCCTTAAATTCATCAATATGTCTCTCATTTGGTCCATTGATCAGCAAATCATCAACATAAAGAACCACGATGAGAAATACATCACCCTCACGCTTTACATACAATGTGATTTCTGTTGGACTGCTACGAAAGCCTTGCTTGACCAAATGAGTGTCAGCTTTCTCATACCAAGCACGAGGAGATTGCTTCAACCCATACAAAGCCTTGTTACATTTGCACACTTTTTCCTCTTGTCCTTTTATGACAAAACCGCGAGGCTGCGTTACATAAACTTCATCAAATATGTCAACATTCAAGAAAGCAGTAACAATGTATGATTGATGTACATCCCAACCAAAATGTGCTTCCAATGCACATAGAAAATGTACAGTAGTCATACGACAAGTGGGAGCAAAAGTCTCTTAATTCATAATCTATGCCTTTTTGCTGTGTATAACCCTTTGCAACAAGTCGAGCCTTATGGCGATCGATCTCACCATCCGGTTTGCGTTCAACTTGTAAACTCACTTCGTACCAATGGCCTTTTTGCCAGGAGGCAAATCACATAAAGTCCATGTGTCATTCTCTATAAGTGCATCATATTGTGATTGCATGGCAGCCATCCAATTTTCTGAATTCTGTGCTTCATCAAAAGACAGAGGCTCCTCAACATCATGTAAGCTAGACATAGCCAAAGCATAACAACCTGATGCATAAGATGCATGGCAAGAGCCTGAATGAGTACGAATAGACAAAGGTGCATCCAATTTACTGTCACACAAAGTGTGCACCAGCCATTTTGGCATACCTCTAGCCTGTTCATTTTCAGCCCTTTCCTCATCAAGTACATCATGTACATCTGCATCAGTAATAGGCTGATCTAAAACATTTTCAGAAACCCCCATAGGCTGTACATTTTCCTCATTGGAACATACATTCGTATTTCCACCACTGAAAAGAGGCAACAAAGTGTCATAAATGTCCTGTGAGCTTACATAACTGTCTCTAGTACATGACAGCAAGGGCTGAACAAAATCTTCCACAAACACTACATCCCGAGAAACCAGAATACGTTTTGTTTGCAGATGATACAACCTGTAAACTTTTCTTTCAGCACTATAACCAACAAAAATACATTCGACAACCTTATCATCCAATTTTCTGCGTTGCACTTGTGGCACCAAAGCATATGCCAAACAACCAAAAACATGCATGTGCTCAATAGAAGGTTTTCTATCATGCCATGCTTCATATGGAGTAATAGACTGCAAAGCTTTCATAGGACACCTGTTAAGTACATAAGTGGCACACATGATGGCCTCAAGCAAAAAAGAATGCGGCAAAGATTGACTTTTGACCATACATCGTGCCATTTCCGTCAGTGACCTGTTTTTCCTCTCAACAACACCATTTTGCTGAGGTATATAAGGCACTGTACATTGGTGTTTTATCCCACGACTAGCCAGAAATGCATTAAATTCATGAGACATATACTCCCCCCCTGGATCAAAACGGAGGGTGCCCATAGTACATTTCAAGACATTTTCAGCCATAGCCAGAAATTGTTTGAAGCACATAAAAACTTCGGACTTCGCTTTAAGCGAAAATACCCATGCATGCTTGGAGTAATCATCAATGAAAGTCACGAAGTACAGGTAATTGCCCAAGGACGGAGTTTGCATGGGCCCATAAACATCACTATGCACAAGCTGCAACCTGCATGTGGCCCGAACTGAACCATCCTTTGGAAAGTTAGAACGCTACATCTTACCCAAAATACAGCCTTCACAAACATGTTTGACAGGTGCTTCAAGAGGCGGCAAAGAAGCAACCATATCAGATTTCTGCAAACACAGCAAACTGGCAAAATTCAGATGACCAAAACGTGCATGCCAAAGTTTTGCATCTGAAATAGCCCTTGAATCTGCAACAGCATTTGCAAAATTTTGTCCACACTTGTCATACAATTTGAGCTTATACAGCCCACGACACAAAAGCCCAGATGCAACAATTTCATCACCAAAACTGAGATCATGAACTGTACATCTGTCATCCACAAATTTGACTACAAGTCCGAGTCTAGCAAGTGCGGATACAGACAAGAGATTCTTCTTGATCCCAGGTACATAAAGTGCATCAACAAGTGTGAAGGAACTGCCATTAGCAGCAGTGAGCATAATCTTTCCAACTCCCTGAACTGGATAAGAGGCGTTGTTGGCACAAGTGACTGAATTCTCATGAGGGACAGACTCGAGAGAGGTAAACAATTCACGATCTGAGGTAATGTGCTTTGTAGCACCACTGTCAAAATACCACATGTGAATCTGCAGCAACTAACAAGCATGCATCATGGATAGCAGGATTGTAAGTGCACTCTGCACTAAAAGCCCATTCTACATCAACATCAGCAACACAGTCTCCTTTCATAGAAGACTCAACAATGGCTGCATTTGTAGTGGAACCAGCATTTGCAGTGGAACCACCCTCTTTCTTCTTAGCCTCTTTGGCCTTCAACTTAGGACATGACTTGATCAAAGATCATTGGATTTACAATAATGGCAACGCATCTTCTTTTTGCCCTTATAACCAGAGTTTCCAGACGAAGTACTGCCAGTAGAAGCATTAGGAACAAAATTTTTGCCACTCGCAGCAGAACCATAAGAAGTGCCTGCATTACTGTTACCACCCTTTCTTTGAGAAGCAATAAAAGCCTGTTCAACTGCACGTTGCCTAGTCCTGTTTTTTCTAGAAAGTGACTCTTGCAACAGCAATGTGCATAATGCATCAAACTTGACAACTTCAGGATTTCCTTGGGTCATCAGTCTCCAAGTACTAGCAAAAGTCTGTTAGGAATCTGGTAAGGCATCAAGAACAGTCTGCACAAGGGAACTGTCTGAAATGACTTCACCTACAGAAATAAGTTGCTCATTGATATCCTTGACACTAGCAAGGAAATTGTCCATATCATCTTCCTCATGCATAATCTTCGACTCCAGCTCTTTACGCAGCAAAGCAATTTTAGCCTCATTGCGGCTTGCATAAAGACCTGCTAGAATATCCCATGCTTGTTTTGCAGATTTCGTTGAACGGATGTGAGGAACAATGGTGCGCTTCATAAACAACGCAATCAATGCATGAGCCTGCGCATCCTTAACATCCCAACGAGCTTGTTATGCCGTAGGTAAAACAACTCTAACAGCTGCAATCCTTGCAGCAAGACCTGCAACATCCTCAACATCGCCTACATCCTCAGAACCAAGACGTACATCAATGCCCTGCACAATGTTCCAGACACCCTTTGACACAAGAACATGTTGCATCATATAAGCCCGCATAGGGTAGTTGTCCCCATCCAACCTGTTCTCAGCAGCAAACATCTTGAACACATCTGTCTTGTTGTTGTCAGCCATGGTAAATGTTGCACCGGATGTGAAAACTGCCCGAAAATAGGAGAAACGGAGCAGGAACAACCTGTGCTATATAGCACAAACCGTAGAAGACTATAAGGCACCTGCTATGCAGAAAACGGCACTGACAGAAATTCTGCACAAAATGAAGAAATAGCCTGTGCAGTACTACCTGTAGTGGAATTGGAGGCCGAAATGAGCCCAAATCAAAATTCTGAGCAGACCGAGCTCTTCGAGCTCGCCCAAAATATTTGTCGACCTGTGAACGCTTGCCAAAGCTCACTGAAATCGGAGAAAGTGAGCAGGCGTGTGCTAGAGCATCTGGCGACTAAGCCCGGGAGGACGTGACCTGCTCTGATACCAATTGTTGGAATTAGGGTTGCAGAGAAACACACACAGCTTGGAGAAGACGAAGGAATCTCAAGGAACACAATAGAGAGTGTGTTACTTAGTGTGCAATGGAAAGATAGATAGCCCTGAAGTGATGGGCGTATATACAATGCACGGGGGAAAAAACCTCCTAAAGAGGGAAAAACTGCCCCGGCGGTCCTAGTGTGTTCACACACATCACTACCACATGTATATGGTAACAATACAATGCCACGAAGGGGTTTCACTTGTGAATGCAATGAAGCAGACGACCCATCAAACAAACACTTCATGAGGGAGTTATGAGATTGACAATAAAAAAGAAAACAGTGCAAGAATAGTTGTAACGCTTATTATCCAAAAAGAACTCTCTTCGATTTTACAAAAACATGGCGTTTATACCTTAGCCAAAGGTTTTGGCTTAAAAAATGAGAAACTCTCTAATGGCATTGTAGCCTAAGATTTCAAATGATACAATCTAGAAGCATTTAGCCCTACTCTGTCTGGCTCATAATCACTTAACTGTTTACAAATTGAGCCGGAAAATCAAAGAATTACAAGGGCTTAAGGCTAAATATCTCCACATTGATTAAAAAAAAGAGCGATTATATCATAGGCTATATATATATAGACTTTGAGGTTAGCAGTGTGCTAACATTTCCCCCCCCTCCTAGACTAGGTCCTCTGTGAAACAACTTCAGGGTATCGGATATGGTGGTCCAATTTTTGATCTTTTGATTGCTTCTTCAAGGCTTCTAGAGTATCATAGTACTGAGGCGGTCCGGGGCGGGCAACAAGAAGAGCAACCTCTAGACACCCTTCAAGGCTCCCGTGCTGCTCAATGGGGCTGGGGCACAACACAACACAAACCAAAACAACAAACCCACAGCCAAATCCCAACTACACAAGGGGAACCACCTAGTTTAAGAGCGAACTAGGACGCAAAAGAGGAGAATCGTTAGAGCAACCCACAAACAAGCAAGGAATTTACACTAACCCTAACACCAATGGAACACTCTCACACACTAAAACACGAGAGAGAGAGAGAGAGAGAGAGATAGTGCTCGGGTTGCTTTGAAACGTATCGGCAATGATCAAGCAAACACAACTATATATTTAAGAAAGAGAGAGAAAGGGGGGAGGGGGTGCTTGTTGCATTAATACCTTCTTACAAATCTGTCATGACAAATCAAAGTGAAATTAGTATTTGTTCAACATAGCTTGCGTAAATTTCACCACAACACATCACAAGAAAAGCCACCCCAATCACTGTCTTAAGGCCAGGGGAGTCCTCTCCACCCTGTCGCCCTCTTACAGTATGTGGGATTTATGGCTAGATTGATGACAACACCAGAGACAAGCTATCAAGAACTTAACAAAAAACACCAAGACACTTACGCATCATTGTTGTCCATTACTTCACGTTGGAAGGGAGACAAAGTATCCAAGCTTAGTCCAAATCCACCCTCCTTGATTCAACAAATGTTGGGCTTACACTAGTAGGAGAAATGATAGATTTCCTACTCTCAATTGAATGATCACTCTCTCTCTTACAATGGCATAGAGTTCCCTTGCTAATCCCCTATTACAACACATGCACATGCATAAGACAATGAGCTTCCACTCAAGAGCTCCTTCTAGAGAGGTTGAGCTTGGCTTCTCAAGCTATAGCATAATGCTCTTGCTTATGGCTCTCCTTTTTGTGCTAGCTACACCCTCCTTTTATAGCAATTTTGAAGGCTAGGGTTACTCCTCTAACCATGGTTGGGTTAGATTTTCAGCAATTTATCTAATTTCTTTTGCTTGGAATTATCAAGAAGTTGGTGGGGAAAGAGAGAGGAGAGAAATGGAGGTGATAGGACTTTTCATAGTGGGTTAGTGTTAGTAGAGTTAGTATTAATTTACAAATGGAATTGGATATTTACAATGGGAGTATCCATGTAGGATACAAATAAGGAAGAAAAACTCTTAAGAGGTAAGAAAAGGTGGATTTCTTACAAGGTTGATGCTCCAAGTGTCTTGAGTAGGGCCAATTTTGACGCTTGTTGACGGTCCACTAGCTTTGACGGTACATTTTTTCTCCACTCTTGACCGTCCTTGAGAGACAAGGTAATTGAAGCTGAGTAATCAACCACCATGATGTTGTCTTTTAAGAGAAGAGGCTGAATTTTGTGGTTTTTTTTATAGATATGGGTAATTTGGAGGAGGAAAATTGAGACTAGGTGGTCAATTTTGGAATGGAATTGTGTGTGGGAGGTATGAGTTCACCATGGTTTCTCTTATTCTTCAAGGTTGAGGAGAAAGTGAGTAGGGTGCAGAGAGGAGTGGTGAGAGAGGTGGGGATGATGAGTGGAGAAGTGTGTGTGAAAGAGGAAAATGATAAAGTGGAAGAGAGAGTGTGGCTGCATAGCATGGGAAAACTGGGGTCCACTAATAAAATCATAGCTCACAGCTCGTAGCTCAAAAAAATATGAAAAAATTTGAGGTAAAAGTTCAGCCCACGAGCTACAACTTTTGTTGGTATCACCTTTTCAAATTCGGAGAGCAAGTGAACTTTAAAAATTCAGCAAAACCGACCGTTTTTTTTCCACTGCACAAGGTCCTTGTGGGGTCCTTCTTTGGATGATTCTTTTGAATACCTCCAAGAGTGAGCCCTCCATAGTGCATGTATGCATGCCACCTACCCTTGACCTTATTTGGTAGGTCTATAATTGAAGATATTGTTGAGATTATGATATAAGTGAATAGTACAACTAAGAAAATCAAATATTGAGGGGTCTAAAAAATATGTACATGTCAAATATAAATAATATAAGTGGAAAAAATATAAAGGGGTCAAAAGAAATCTCTCTCATTATGAGGCTACCATAAAGAGATAAATATTTTTGGTGTTCTAACTTTTTAGAAAAAAAACAAAATAGATGTAGGAAGGGAAAAATCACAATAGTAAAAAAATATACACATAAATAAAACTAGTTTTTTTGGATTTTTGTTGGGGTGGAGTTACACCAAATATAAGAGAAGCTTACATGAAAATATTTCTATATGGAATAAAGAGTATGAAAAATGGTAAGAAAAATTGTGGTAATGGTGAGGCAATGTACAGAGCATAAATAACACACACCTAGGTAGAAATATTTAAATAAATATCAAAATAATTATGAAAAAATCTTTTATTTAGGCCCTATATACAAAGAAATATTTACATACGTATGGGCCATAATATACTTATATTTTTTATTTTATTTTTATTTTTTTTGGCTCAACTAGCCCAATGCCTAGCTAATTGAGGGTTTTTTAAGAAGATATGGGAAAAGTCCCGTGACTCACGCACGCCTATGTACAGTGAAATGGTAGGGATAGCCACAGTGTTTGGGTGATTTTGGTAGGGTGAGGTAACTCACTGTGAAAATTACAAAGAGCCGAAAAATGGCTATCATTAGCCCTCCCCCTGGATGATGGTATATTCATGTACCATCATAGAGCATCTTTTCCAAAGAGAGTGCTTCAGAGTCCTTGACGAGATCTTTATTGTTTGGCCCCTCAGAATTTTGGCTAGAGTTACACTCATGCTTCATGTAACAATACTTACATGAGACAGTGGCCTTTTGACAGATCTTTGGTAGATCCTTTGGTAGAAGGCGACTCAAATAGTGCTTCAAGCGATACCCGTTTACTTTCCTAGAGTGCTCTTTAACATTCAATTCCATAAGCTGATAGTAACTTGAATTGAAAGCCTTCTTGACTATGTATGGCCCTTGCCATCTAGTTTCAAACTTGGCATCAAAACGATTATCGAGTCGATTGTCATACCTTAGCACAAGATCTCCTTCATTGATGCCTTTGTCCTTCAGTTTCTTGTCAAGCTTCTCCTTTGTCTATGTGGCTTTCCTCTTATAGCACTCGTATGCTGCTTCTCTTTTCCACTCAAGCTCAGCTAAGGTAAGAAGTCGATCCATCCATGCTTCTTGATCATCTTGTGCTGATTTGCCATGAAGTCGCATTGTTGGAATGTTTAGTTCGATAGGCTGCAAAGCCTCTTGACCATAGACCAAGTGAAATGGTGTGAACTCCGTGGCTTCCCTATATGTGGTTTGATATGCCCACAAGGCACCATCCAAGAAGTCATCCCATAATTTTGTCTTGTTTTGCACCATCTTTCTAATGATTCCTGCAACGACACCATTAGCTTTTTCTACCAAACCATTTGATTGGGGATAGTAGGGTGTACTGTGACGATGTAGAATGTGAAGTTCTTCACAGACTTCTGTGAGCAATCCCTTTCTAAACCCTGGACCATTATCAGAAACAATCTCCAAAGGTGTGCCAAATCTACAACAAATGTGAGTGTATACAAATTTGCTCACTGTCTTCTCATTTACCTTTGCCACACTTTGTGCTTCCACCCACCTAGTCATATAGTCTACAGCCACTAGAATGTAGAGTTTACCATTTTTTGTCCTAGGCAGAGGACCCATAGCATCAATGCCCCACTTTTCAAAGGGTCCATTTGCAAGCACGATTTGCCTTGGACCATAAATCAATCTTCTATTCCCATTTACCTGACAATTGTGACAACTTTTACACCAATGTTGGACATCCACATGTAGACTTGGCCAAACATACCCCGCAAGCAAAATCTTCTTCACAGTTAATTCTTGGGAAAAATGACCACCACATGCCTCTTCATGCAAACCTTTTAGAATGGCTGGAATTTCCGCGATAGTTGGTACTCTTCTGCACACTTTATCCTTCCCTCTTTGATAGAGGGAGCCTTCTAGGAAGAGATACATGCTTGCCTTCTTCATGAGTCTCCTCTTCTGAGCTTTTGTGAAGTCTGGTGGAAACTCACCCTCCAAAATGTAGCCAATGATGGGAGCCAATGACTCCAATCCCTGGTACCTCGAATGCTTCACAGCAGCCGCCACCATGATGACCTGCACTTCTTTATTTACACATGCAACGGCTTGTTGTGCAAGTAAATCGGCATCTACATTCTGTTTCCTAGGAATATGATATAGTTGCACTTCTTCAAATTGATTAAACAATCTACGAATGGCATGAACTTTTGTCCGTAAGCTTTCATTCTTGCATGCCCAAATGCCTAAAATCTGTTTAACAATGAGAAGTGCATCTCCCTTTACCATGAGGCGTTGTATCCCTTGGCCAATGCACATCTTCAAACCATGAAGTAGTGTGTCGTATTCTGCTTCATTGTTGCTAGTTGAACCTGGTAGATTGACCTTCTCTTTCATGACCACCTCTCCACTTGGGTTGAGCAACACTAGCCCTCCCCCTGCTTTTCCTGTGTCTCGACAAAAAGCTCCATCAAAGAACAAGGTAAAAGCATTAGGAATACTTTTTGGTGGTGGTAATGGTAGGGTCTTTACTTCAGGCACCTTAATCTTGTTTTCATGCACCCTATAAGTGAGAATCCCTGCCAATTGTGCACGCACACTATCTTCTACCTTGAAAAAGTATTGAAACTCTTGCAACTCCATAATCCACTTTGAGATCCTAGTACTAAGATTCATTTGAGATGACACCCAAGGGAACAAATTCTCTGCAGTGAGAATTACAAAAGGTTTTGGTAGCAGGTAGGATCTAAACTTTCTCACCACAAACATGAGAGAAAGCATCATGAGTTCTGCTTCTGTGTAGTCTCTCTCCAAAGCATTCATGACCCTACTAGCAAAGTAGATGGGTCGCATCCTTGTACTGTGGGGATCTTGTTGTAGCAACACAATGATAGCCGTTTTTCGGCTCTTTGTAATTGCCATAGTGAGTTATCTCACCCTATCAAATCACTCAAACACTGTGGTTACCCTCACCCTTTCACTGTATATAGGTGCGTGTGAGTTAGGGGACTTTTCCCATATCTCCTTACTGAAATAAAAAACCCTCAATTAGCTAGTCATTGGGCTAGTTGAGCCAAAAAATAATAATAATAATAAAAATATAAGTATATTATGGCCCATGCGTATGTAAATATTTCTTTGTATATAGGGCCTAAATAAAAGATTTTTTCATAATTATTTTGGTATTTATTTAAATATTTCTACCTAGGAGTGTGTTATTTATGCTCTGTACATTGCCTCACCATTACCACAATTTTTCTTACCATTTTTCATACTCTTTATTCCATATAGAAATAATTTCATGTAAGCTTCTCTTATATTTGGTGTAACTCCATCCCAACAAATATCCAAAAAAGACTAGTTCTATTTATGTGTATATTTTTTTCACTATTGTGATTTTTTCCTTCCTACATATATTCTCTATTACTCTCATAAATTAGACCACCAAAAATATTCATCTTTTCATGATAGCCTTATAATGAGAGAGATTTATTTTGACCCCTTTATATTTTTTCACTTATATTATTTATATTTGACATGTACATATTTTTTAGACCCCTCAATATTTGATTTTCTTAGTTGTACTATTCACATATATCATGATCTCAACAATATCTTCAATTATAGACCTACCAAATAAGGTCAAGGGTAGGTGGCACGCATACATGCACTATGGAGGGCTCACTCTTGAGGTATTCAAACGAATCATCCAAAGAAGGACCCCACAAGGACCTTTGCAGTGGAAAAAAACGGTCGATTTTGTTGAATTTTTAAAGTTCACTTGCTCTCCGAATTTGAAAAGGTGATACCAACAAAAGGTGTAGCTCGTAGGCTGAACTTTTGCCTCAAATTTTTTCATATTTTTTTGAGCTACGAGCTGTGAGCTATGATTTTTTTAGTGGACCCCAGTTTTCCCATGCTATGCAGCCACACTCTCTCTTCCACTTTATCATTTTCCTCTTTCACACACACTTCTCCACTCATCATCCCCATCTCTCTCACCACTCCTCTCTGCACCCTACTCACCTTCTCCTCAACCTTGAAAAAATAAGAGAAACCATGGTGAACTCATACCTCCCACACACAATTCCATTCCAAAATTGACCACCTAGTCTCATTTTTCCTCCTCCAATTTACCCATATCTATCAAAAAAACCACAAAATTCAGCCTCTTCTCTTAAAAGACAGCATCATGGTGGTTGATTACTCAGCTTCAATTACTTTGTCTCTCAAGGAAGGTCAAGAGTGGAGAAAAAATGTACCGTCAAAGCTAGTGGACCGTCAACAGGCGTCAAAATTGGCCCTACTCAAGACACTTGGAGCATCAACCTTGTAAGAAATCCACCTTTTCTTACCTCTTAAGAGTTTTTCTTCCTAATTTGTATCCTACATGGATACTCCCATTGTAAATATCCAATTCCATTTGTAAATTAATACTAACTCTACTAACACTAACCCACTATGAAAAGTCCTATCACCTCCATTTCTCTCCTCTCTCTTTCCCCACCAACTTCTTGATAATTCCAAGCAAAAGAAATTAGATAAATTGCTGAAAATCTAACCCAACCATGGTTAGAGGAGTAACCCTAGCCTTCAAAATTGCTATAAAAGGAGGGTGTAGCTAGCACAAAAGGGGGAGCCATAAGCAAGAGCACTATGCTATAGCTTGAGAAGCCAAGTTCAACCTCTCTAGAAGGAGCTCTTGAGTGGAAGATCATTGTCTTATGCATGTGTTGTAATAGGGGATTAGCAAGGGAACTCTATGCCATTGTAAGAGAGAGAGTGATCATTCAATTGAGAGTAGGAAATCTATCATTTCTCCTACTAGTGTAAGCCCAACATTTGCTGAATCAAGGAGGGTGGATTTGGACTAAGCTTGGATACTTTGTCTCCCTTCCAACGTGAAGTAATGGACAACAATGATGCGTAAGTGTCTTGGTGTTTTTTGTTAAGTTCTTGATAGCTTGTCTCTAGTGTTGTCGTCAATCTAGCCATAAATCCCACATACTGTAAGAGGGCGACAGGGTGGAGAGGACTCCCCTGGCCTTAAGACAGTGATTGGGGTGGCTTTTCTTGTGATGCGTTGTGGTGAAATTTACGCAAGCTATGTTGAACAAATACTAATCTCACTTTGATTTGTCATGACAGATTTGTAAGAAGGTATTAATGCAACAAGCACCCCCTCCCCCTTTCTCTCTCTTTCTTAAATATATAGTTGTGTTTGCTTGATCATTGCCGATACGTTTCAAAGCAGCCCGAGCACTATCTCTCTCTCTCTCTCTCTCTCTCTCTCTCTCTCTCTCTCTCTCTCTCTCTCTCTCTCTCTCTCTCTCTCTCTACGCGTCCTAGTTCGCATCCAAAACTAGGTGGTGCCCCAAATTTGTGTAGGGTTAGGTTGCGGGTTTGTGTGTGTGTTTGTTGTTTTTTCCAACCCCAACCCAATTGAGCAGCACGGGAGCCTTGAAGGGTGTCTAGAGGTTGCTCTTCTTGTTGCCCGCCCCGGACCGCCTCAAATTGGTGCCCCCACTGAGGACAGGCTTGTGTATGTTTTGTGAAGGCTCAACCTTTAGCATAATCCAGTAGCTTGCATGAATCACGAGAATTTGTATGATCCCTTCATTCCCATTGCAAGGCAAAAGGTACACATAATTGTTAGTACTAAGTTGCAATTTCAGTGAGTAATTCGTAGAATTTTAGGTCCTCTTAGGTTAGCCGAGATAAACACTTCGGTAAATCCTTTCATTTTTCCTCTCATTAGGTACGATATTAGCTTGGACGTCTATATTTTGGTGTTATTTTAAGCATTAGGACATGCATAGGCCATGGATAATGGCCCAGGAATAGAGGTTTTTCCCTTTCATTTTACTCCACACATTAGAATAAACGTTGCAATTAGTAGAAAGATCCATTTTCAACAACGAATGGTGTTCATGTTTGGTGCCCAAAGAGCAGGAGAAATTCTTGCATCACCAAACCCTGTCATTCTACCTCTCATCAACTACCACACTTCTTTTGATGTACATGTGTTCATTTTATTTTAAAATGAAGTGCAGCCCGGCAAAATAGTGTATATGTTTGTTTTTTCTTTGTTACAAGAAACAAAAAAACGATCATTTGTTCTAACTGGGAATGTGTGTGCAGTGAAAGTTCAATCCTTAGAGATCTAGCTCTATTACCAATTGAGTTGCAGGAGCAAGTAGTAAGGCGTCTCCCTCATAACAAGAGGGTGGTGAAGTTAAGACGGAAGGTCCTACGCGTGGATTCCATTTTCCTCTTGTTGTTGGGCACTAAGGAAGACCGCGCATTCATCCAACTAGTGTGTGCCCTAAGATTGGTAAATAGAGTGAAATTTGGCGTTTGGCGAGTGCATTTCACCATTGAGGAAGACTCTTCAGGAAACTTGCGGCCAGAGTTCATGCTTCATAGACTCACATTTGGTGAATTTTTCCCTCATTTGCGTCTTATTAATAGTCTTCCTTTCGCTTTCAACAAAGGAGATAGGGAGCTATTCAGAGCTTGTCTTAATAAAGAGAGCATAGAGAAGATTGCAAATTTGTATAAATTCTCATCCTTCTCTACTTTCTATGACACTTTGTTCATAGAGACATTGTAAATCTCTTTATGCTTTTGAATGATTTAACCATAATCCTAAGGAGTTTTTGTCCAGGAATTTTGTAGCACAAGTGGAGTCTTTAAATCTTGCAAACTTGATTGGACTTGATGAGGATGTTCTTTATGAAATTGTGAGAAGGTTGCCTCACTCCGACTGTGTGGAACTCGAAGGAAAGGAGCTCCTAGTCAATTGCTACTTTCTCACGGCCTTCGACGAGCATGAAGATCTAGTTTTTATACAAACCGCTTGTGCGTTGGGAATTGTAGAGCAAGTGCAATTTATCACTTGGGACGTGGTTGCTCTTTTGGATCCAGAAAATGAAGTTCTAGAGATTTCTGTTTATCGCCTTAGCTTTGAAGAATTTCAACCCTTCTTAGAGCTCATCAATAGTCTACCTTTTTGTTTTGATCAAACAAATCGAGACCTTATTGAAGCTTGGATAGCTGAAGAAGAAAACCTAGAGTGGTATTTTCTCACTTCTTCATTTGCAGGCGAGTGGTTCTAAATCTCTATTGTATCCCTTATTGTAACTCGTGTTGTAATCTTTCATAATAATGGAGAGCCAACGCCAAATGTCTGGATATCCTCTTTTCTTTGGAGAGCCTGGAGAGGATGCAGAATTATTTTTAGCAAATTTCAAGATGTCTTGCCGTATCAAGAGGATAGTAACCGATCAAGAACGTGTAGAAATGTTTGAGGTGGTCCTTAGGAAAGATGCTAGTACTTGGTTTGACTCTTTGCCTGAGGAAGTTAAGGGGAATTATACAGAAGTTTTGAATCGTTTTAAGAGATACTTCTTTGATCCCCAAAACACTCAAAAACTATGGCAAGACATTGTTTCTCATAAGTAAAAAGACTTAGATGACTACTACTTGTACAAGCAAGAGTTTCTACGTCTTTGGGCTCTATGGATACGAAATGTTGCTAACCCTGGTGATGGTGCAGAATTTTTAAAGAAGGAGAGGTTCATAGCCGGACTCTTTCCTGACCTTAAGGTAAAAGTTGAGGCGGGTGCACCTGCTACTTTTGATGCAGCGGAAACTAGGGCTGCTGAGAAGTATAGGAAACTCAAGTGCTTAAGGGGAGAGGTTCCAATAGAAGTTCTTAGACCCAAAGGTAAGTCACAAGCATCAACATCTAGGGAGCTTCCTGAGGTAACGGTTGAAGTGATTGAGAAGTTAAATGAATCTTTAAGCAGCCTGTCAATTCACCTTGCACAAGCTGTAGGTCCAAAGGGACAAGCAAAGAAGTCAGAAGAGAGAGAGACACGAACTAGGAGAGTCTTGCAATGTTGGAATTGCGGAGAGTCTGGACATGGGATGTATAATTGTCCTTGGCCCCGTGGAGAGCCAGGGAGACCTAACTTGAATTACCTAGTGATGAATGCACGAGAACGAGCTGGTCAACAACCAAGGCTTCTACAAAGGCCAAATGGACCAAGACCACCTCCACAAGGGGTAGAAGGAGTTCCACCTTTGCCAGATCCAAATGTGCATGTGGTAGAGGTGACAAATTCAAATGAGGTTGACATGGAAGCCAATGGCATTAAGCATGGCCGAGGAAAAGGTAAAGAGAAAGAGGGTGTCCCATCACAAGGTGACCATGGACAAGGCAAGAAGGCAAAGGAGACTAAGGAAGCTAAGAGGACTCGACGTCGTATCAATCTCCAAAACTTCCCTCTTGGACATGGTATGGCTCCATACAACCTGTTGGAAGACATGCGAGGTAAGGGTCCTGATATCTCATGGCCTCAGTTTCTTGCATTATGCCCGCAAGTTAGGAGGGATTTAACAAAGGCAGTTAGCACTAGGAGAAAGGTAAAAGAGAGTTTTCCTGTTGTAAAAATTGCACATGCTGAAATGAACGAGGATATTACACCTGTGCTAGATTGTTACATAAAAGGAAGATTGGTTAGGAAAGGTCTAGTGGATGGGGGTGCACAAATTTTCATCATGACAGAAGGGCTCATGCAAAGACTAGGCATGCACATCCATGAGACACTTGAAATCAAAGTGAAAATGGCAAACAATAGCAAGGCTAGGTGCGTAGGCATTTATAAAAATGTTTTTGTGGAGGCCTTTGGCATTAAGAAGGCAGTGGATTTTTATGTTATGTCGACCAAGGGAGGTGGTTATCCATTTATCCTAGGAAGACCATGGCTAATGAAAATGCGAGCTTTGCAGGATTGGGAGAGTGGGAAATTAATTTGCAGGAATGACAATCATAAGAAGGTTGTCTGTGACATGAAGGAGCAACGCCAAGAGGAGCTCCATGAAGAATAATCTCAAAGTGAGACGGAAGAAGGTTGGACCGATAGCACTTCAGAAGAAGGAAGTAGCAGCAGCATTACTGAAGAGGAGTCTTCCATCGAAGTCATGGGGGTAAGGTTTAAGCCAAGCAACCAAGAGACCTCTTGTCGAGGTTTGGAAGAGGTAGGTTCCCAAGAGAACCAAAAGGTGGAAGATGAAGGAATGTTAGAAGGTATGTTGTCTACAACACTTACAAAGGATGAAAGAGAGGAGTTCAAATGTGTGCTAAGGAAATTTCCGAGGCTTTTTGCTAAAGACTACACCGTGCGTGGAGTAGATGTTGTTCAACACAAGATTGAGTTGAAGCCCGAGGCCACACCTAAGGCTCAAAAGCTACGAAGGCTAGGAGTCATTAAGGAGCAGGCTCTACTCAAGGAGGTAAGAAAGCTTCTAGCAGTAGGTTTCATTTATCCAGTGGAGAATTCAGAGTGGGTCTCCCCTGTTGTTGTCACTCCTAAGAAAAATGGCAAGTGGAGGGTGTGTGTGGATTACCGTCCCCTCAATGAGGCAACAAAAAGAGATCACTTTCCCCTCCCATTTCAGGATGAGATACTAAATGAAGTAGCTGGTCATGAGAAGTACACTGTGTGTGATGGCTACTCGGGTTACTTTCAAATAGGTATCGCATTGGAGGATCAATTGAAAACAACCTTTATCACTCCTTCGGGTTGTTATGCTTTTAGAGTCATGCCATTTGGCCTGACAAATGCTCCTGCAACTTTCCAACGCTTCATGAACATGGTGTTTCAAGCATTCTTTGGAAAGTCCATTAGGGTTTTTATTGATGATTTTTGCATTTATAGCTCAAAATCATTGCATCTACAAAGGGTAGAAGAAGGTTTAAAGAAGCTCTACGACATGGGAGGTCAACTCAACCCCGACAAGTGCCACATAGGTGAGGATGAAGTGATCTTGCTCGGTCACAAGGTTTCCTATAAAGGCATTGAGGTGGATCCTTCAAAGGCAAAGGCTCTTATTGAGCTCCCATCACCGAAGAGTCTTAAGGAGGTCATCTCTTTCATTCAGAAGGTGAAGTATATGTCACGCTTCATTCACTTAGCCTCGGAGTTGCTTCATCCTTTGCAAAAGTTAACACAACAAGTAGAATTTGCATGGTCTGATGAGCTTGAAGAGTATTTTTGTAACATTAAAGTCATTTTGTCAGAGCTACCAACACTCATGCCTCCTTGTTGGGAGTACACATTCTTTGTTAGCTCTAGTGTTGGAAGGGAAACAATTGGTGCTGTGTTGCTACAACAAGATCCCCACAGTACAAGGATGCGACCCATCTACTTTGCTAGTAGGGTCATGAATGCTTTGGAGAGAGACTACACAGAAGCGGAACTCATGATGATTTCTCTCATGTTTGCGGTGAGAAAGTTTAGATCCTACCTGCTACCAAAACCTTTTGTAATTCTCACTGCAGAGAATTTGTTCCCTTGGGTGTCATCTCAAATGAATCTTAGTACTAGGATCTCAAAGTGGATTATGGAGTTGCAAGAGTTTCAATACTCTTTCAAGGTAGAAGATAGTGTGCGTGCACAATTGGCAGGGATTCTCACTTATAGGGTGCATGAAAAGGAGATTAAGGTGCCTGAAGTAAAGACCCTACCATTACCACCACCAAAAAGTATTCCTAATGCTTTTACCTTGTTCTTTGATGGAGCTTTTCGTCGAGCCACAGGAAAAGCAGGGGGAGGGCTAGTGGTACTCAACCCAAGTGGAGAGGTGGTCATGAAAGAGAAGTTCAATCTACCAAGTTCAGCTAGCAACAATGAAGCAGAATATGACACACTACTTCATGGTTTAAAAGTATGCATTGGCCATGGTATACAACGTCTCATGGTAAAAGGGGATGCACTTCTCATTGTGAAGCAGATTTTAGGCATTTGGGCATGCAAAAATGAAAGACTAAGGGCCAAAGTTCATACCATCCGTAGGCTATTTAATCAATTTGAGGAGGTGCAATTATATCATATTCCTAGGAAACAAAATGAAGATGCTGATTTACTTGCACAACAAGCCGTTGCATGTGTAAAGAAAGAAGTGCAGGTCATCATGGTGGCGGCTGCTGTGAAGCAACCGAGGTACCAGGGATTGGAGTCATTGGCTCCCATCATTGGCTACATTTTGGAGGGTGAGTTTCCACCAGACTTCACAAAAGCTCAGAAGAGGAGACTCATGAAGAAGGCAAGCGCATATCTCTTCCTAGAAGGCTCCCTCTATCAAAGAGGGAAGGATCAAGTGTGCAGAAGAGTACCAACTATCGAGGAAATTCCAGCCATTCTAAAAGGTTTGCATGAAGAGGCATGTGGTGGTCATTTTGCCCAAGAATCAACAGTTGTGAAGAAGATTTTGCTTGCGGGGTATGTTTGGCCAAGCTTGCATGTGGATGTTCAACATTGGTGTAAAAGCTGTCACAATTGTCAGATAAATGGAAATAGAAGATTGGTGCATGGCCCGAGGCAAATAGTGCTTGCAAATGGACCCTTTGAAAAGTGGGGCATTGATGCTATGGGTCCTCTGCCTAGGACAAAAAATGGTAAACTCTACATTCTAGTGGCTGTAGACTATATGACTAGGTGGGTGGAAGCTCAAAGTGTGGCAAGAGTGAATGAGAGGACAGTTAGCAAGTTTGTGTACAATCACATTTGTTGCAGATTTGGCACACCTTTGGAGATTGTTTCTGATAATGGTCCAGGGTTTAGGAAGGGCTTGCTCACAGAAGTTTGTGAAGAACTTCACATTCTACATCGTCATAGCACACCATACTACCCACAGTCAAATGGATTGGTGGAAAAAGCTAATGGTGTCATTGCAGGCATCATTAGAAAGATGGTGAAAAACAAGACAAAGTTGTGGGATGACTTCTTGGATGATGCCTTGTGGGCGTATCGAACCACATATAGGGAAGCCACGGAGTTCACACCATTTCACTTGGTCAACGTCAAGAGGCTTTACAACCAATTGAGCTCAACATTCCAACAATGCGACTTCATGACAAAGCAGCACAAGATGATCAAGAAGCATGGATGGATCGACTTCTTACCTTAGCTGAGCTTGAGTGGAAAAGAGAAGTAGCATACGAGTGCTATAAGAGGAAAGCCACACAGACAAAGGAGAAGCTTGACAAGAAACTGAAGGACAAAGGCATCAATGAAGGAGATCTTGTGCTAAGGTATGACAATTGACTCGATAATCGTTTTGATGCCAAATTCGAAACAAGATGGCAGGGGCCATACATGGTCAAGAAGGCTTTCAATTCTAGTTACTATCAGCTTATGGACTTGAATGGTAAAGAGCACTCCAGGAAGGTAAACGGGTATCGCTTGAAGCCCTATTTGAGTCGCCTTCTACCAAAGGATCTACCAAAGATCTATCCAAAGGCCACTGTCTCATGTAAGTATTGTTACATGAAGCATGAGTGTAACTCCAGCCAAAATTCTGAGGGGCCAAACAATGAAAATCTCGTCAAGGACTCTGAAGCACTCTCTTTGGAAAAGATGCTCTATGATGGTACATGAATATACCATCATCCTGGGGGAGGGCTAATGATAGCCGTTTTTCGGCTCTTTGTAATTGCCATAGTGAGTTATCTCACCCTATCAAATCACTCAAAAACTGTGGTTACCCTCACCCTTTCACTGTATATAGGTGCGTGTGAGTTAGGGGACTTTTCCCATATCTCCTTACTGAAATAAAAAACCCTCAATTAGCTAGTCATTGGGCTAGTTGAGCCAAAAAAATAAAAATAAAATAAAAAATATAAGTATATTATGGCCCATGCGTATGTAAATATTTCTTTGTATATAGGGCCTAAATAAAAGATTTTTTCATAATTATTTTGGTATTTATTTAAATATTTCTACCTAGGTGTGTGTTATTTATGCTCTGTACATTGCCTCACCATTACCACTAGCCCTCCCCCTGCTTTTCCTGTGTCTCGACGAAAAGCTCCATCAAAGAACAAGGTAAAAGCATTAGGAATACTTTTTGGTGGTGGTAATGGTAGGGTCTTTACTTCAGGCACCTTAATCTCGTTTTCATGCACCCTATAAGTGAGAATCCCTGCCAATTGTGCACGCACACTATCTTCTACCTTGAAAGAGTATTGAAACTCTTGCAACTCCATAATCCACTTTGAGATCCTAGTACTAAGATTCATTTGAGATGACACCCAAGGGAACAAATTCTCTGGAGTGAGAATTACAAAAGGTTTTGGTAGCAGGTAGGATCTAAACTTTCTCACCACAAACATGAGAGAAAGCATCATGAGTTCTGCTTCTGTGTAGTCTCTCTCCAAAGCATTCATGACCCTACTAGCAAAGTAGATGGGTCGCATCCTTGTACTGTGGGGATCTTGTTGTAGCAACACAGTGATAGCCGTTTTTCGGCTCTTTGTAATTGCCATAGTGAGTTATCTCACCCTATCAAATCACTCAAACACTGTGGTTACCCTCACCCTTTCACTGTATATAGGTGCGTGTGAGTTAGGGGACTTTTCCCATATCTCCTTACTGAAATAAAAAACCCTCAATTAGCTAGTCATTGGGGTAGTTGAGCCGAAAAATAAAAATAAAATAAAAAATATAAGTATATTATGGCCCATGCGTATGTAAATATTTCTTTGTATATAGGGCCTAAATAAAAGATTTTTTCATAATTATTTTGGTATTTATTTAAATATTTCTACCTAGGTGTGTGTTATTTATGCTCTGTACATTGCCTCACCATTATCACAATTTTTCTTACCATTTTTCATACTCTTTATTCCATATAGAAATAATTTCATGTAAGCTTCTCTTATATTTGGTGTAACTCCATCCCAACAAAAATCCAAAAAAAACTAGTTCTATTTATGTGTATATTTTTTTCACTATTGTGATTTTTTCCTTCCTACATATATTCTCTATTACTCTCATAAATTAGACCACCAAAAATATTCATCTTTTTATGATAGCCTTATAATGAGAGAGATTTATTTTGACCCCTTTATATTTTTCCACTTATATTATTTATATTTGACATGTACATATTTTTCAGACCCCTCAATATTTGATTTTCTTAGTTGTACTATTCACATATATCATGATCTCAACAATATCTTCAATTATAGACCTACCAAATAAGGTCAAGGGTAGGTGGCATGCATACATGCACTATGGAGGGCTCACTCTTGGAGGTATTCAAAAGAATCATCCAAAGAAGGACCCCACAAGGACCTTTGCAGTGGAAAAAAAAGGTCGGTTTTGTTGAATTTTTAAAGTTCACTTGCTCTCCGAATTTGAAAAGGTGATACCAACAAAAGGTGTAGCTCGTAGGCTGAACTTTTGCCTCAAATTTTTTCATACTTTTTTGAGCTACGAGCTGTGAGCTATGATTTTTTTAGTGGACCCCAGTTTTCCCATGCTATGCAGCCACACTCTCTCTTCCACTTTATCATTTTCCTCTTTCACACACACTTCTCCACTCATCATCCCCATCCGTCTCACCATTCCTCTCTGCACCCTACTCACCTTCTCCTCAACCTTGAAAAAATAAGAGAAACCATGGTGAACTCATACCTCCCACACACAATTCCATTCCAAAATTGACCACCTAGTCTCATTTTTCCTCCTCCAATTTACCCATATCTATCAAAAAAACCACAAAATTCAGCCTCTTCTCTTAAAAGACAGCATCATGGTGGTTGATTACTCAGCTTCAATTACTTTGTCTCTCAAGGGAGGTCAAGAGTGGAGAAAAAATGTACCGTCAAAGCTAGTGGACCGTCAACAGGCGTCAAAATTGGCCCTACTCAAGACACTTGGAGCATCAACCTTGTAAGAAATCCACCTTTTCTTACCTCTTAAGAGTTTTTCTTCCTAATTTGTATCCTACATGGATACTCCCATTGTAAATATCCAATTCCATTTGTAAATTAATACTAACTCTACTAACACTAACCCACTATGAAAAGTCCTATCACCTCCATTTCTCTCCTCTCTCTTTCCCCACCAACTTCTTGATAATTCCAAGCAAAAGAAATTAGATAAATTGCTGAAAATCTAACCCAACCATGGTTAGAGAAGTAACCCTAGCCTTCAAAATTGCTATAAAAGGAGGGTGTAGCTAGCACAAAAGGGGGAGCCATAAGCAAGAGCACTATGCTATAGCTTGAGAAGCCAAGTTCAACCTCTCTAGAAGGAGCTCTTGAGTGGAAGATCATTGTCTTATGCATGTGTTGTAATAGGGGATTAGCAAGGGAACTCTATGCCATTGTAAGAGAGAGAGTGATCATTCAATTGAGAGTAGGAAATCTATCATTTCTCCTACTAGTGTAAGCCCAACATTTGCTGAATCAAGGAGGGTGGATTTGGACTAAGCTTGGATACTTTGTCTCCCTTCCAGCGTGACGTAATGGACAACAATGATGCGTAAGTGTCTTGGTGTTTTTTGTTGAGTTCTTGATAGCTTGTCTCTAGTGTTGTCGTCAATCTAGCCATAAATCCCACATACTGTAAGAGGGCGACAGGGTGGAGAGGACTCCCCTGGCCTTAAGACAGTGATTGGGGTGGCTTTTCTTGTGATGCGTTGTGGTGAAATTTACGCAAGCTATGTTGAACAAATACTAATCTCACTTTGATTTGTCATGACAGATTTGTAAGAACGTATTAATGCAACAAGCACCCCCTCCCCCCTTTCTCTCTCTTTCTTAAATATATAGTTGTGTTTGCTTGATCATTGCCGATACGTTTCAAAGCAGCCCGAGCACTATCTCTCTCTCTCTATCTCTCTCTCTCTCTCTCTCTCTCTCTCTCTCTCTCTCTCTCTCTCTCTCTCTCTTTACGCGTCCTAGTTCGCATCCAAAACTAGGTGGTGCCCCAAATTTGTGTAGGGTTAGGTTGCAGGTTTGTGTGTGTGTTTGTTGTTTTTTCCAACCCCAACCCAATTGAGCAGCACGGGAGCCTTGAAGGGTGTCTAGAGGTTGCTCTTCTTGTTGCCCGCCCCGGACCGCCTCAACAGCACCAATTGTTTCCCTTCCAACACTAGAGCTAACAAAGAATGTGTACTCCCAACAAGGAGGCATGAGTGTTGGTAGCTCTGACAAAATGACTTTAATGTTACAAAAATACTCTTCAAGCTCATCAGACCATGCAAATTCTACTTGTTGTGTCAACTTTTGCAAAGGATGAAGCAACTCCGAGGCTAAGTGAATGAAGCGTGACATATACTTCACCTTCTGAATGAAAGAGATAACCTCCTTAAGACTCTTCGGTGATGGGAGCTCAATAAGAGCCTTTGCCTTTGAAGGATCCATCTCAATGCCTTTATAGGAAACCTTGTGACCGAGCAAGATCACTTCATCCTCACCTATGTGGCACTTGTCGGGGTTGAGTTGACCTCCCATGTCGTAGAGCTTCTTTAAACCTTCTTCTACCCTTTGTAGATGCAATGATTTTGAGCTATAAATACAGAAATCATCAATGAACACTCTAATTGAGTTTCCAAAGAATGCTTGAAACACCATATTCATGAAACGTTGGAATGTTGCAGGAGCATTTGTCAGACCAAATGGCATGACTCTAAAAGCATAACAACCCGAAGGAGTGATAAAGGTTGTTTTCAATTGATCCTCCAATGCAATCCCTATTTGAAAGTAACCTGAGTAACCATCGCACACAGTGTACTTCTCATGACCAGCTACCTCATTTAGTATCTCATCCTGGAATGGGAGGGGAAAGTGATCTCTTTTTGTTGCCTCATTAAGTGGACGATAATCCACACACACCCTCCACTTGCCGTTTTTCTTAGGAGTGACAACAACGGGAGAGACCCACTCTGAATTCTCCACTGGATAAATGAAACCTGCTGCTAGAAGCTTTCTTACCTCCTTGAGTAGAGCCTGCTCCTTAATGACTCCTAGCCTTCGTAGCTTTTGAGCCTTAGGTGTGGCCTCTGGCTTCAACTCAATCTTGTGTTGAACAGCATCTACTCCACGCACGTCGGTGTTGTCTTTAGCAAAAAGCCTAGGAAACTTTCTTAGCACACATTTGAACTCCTCTCTTTCATCCTTTGTAAGTGTTGTTGATAGCATACCTTCTAGCATTCCTTCATCTTGAACACCTTCGTTCTCTTGAGGACCTACCTCCTCCAAGCCTTGACAAGAGGTCTCTTGGTTGCTTGGCTTAAACCTTACCCCCATGACTTCGATGGAAGACTCCTCTTCAGTAATGCTGCTGCTACTTTCTTCTTCTGAAGTGCTATCGGTCCAACCTTCTTCCGTCTCACTTTGAGATGATTCTTCATGGAGCTCCTCTTGGCGTTGCTCCTTCATGTCAAAGACAACCTTCTTGTGATTGTCATTCCTGCAAATTAGCTTTCCACTCTCCCAATCCTGCAAAGCTCGCATTTTCATTAGCCATGGTCTTCCTAGGATAAATGGGTAACCATTTCCCTTGGTACACATGACATAGAAATCCACTGCCTTCTTAATGCCAAAGGCCTCCACAAAAATATTTTTACAAATGCCTACGCACCTAGCCTTGCTATTGTTTGCCATTTTCACCTTGATTTCAGGTGTCTCATGGATGTGCATGCCTAGTCTTTGCATGAGCCCTTCTGTCATGATGCAAATTTGTGCACCCCCATCCACTAGACCTTTCCTAACCAATCTTCCTTTTATGTAACAATCTAGCACAGGTGTAATATCCTCGTTCATTGCAACATGTGCAATTTTTACAACAGGAAAACTCTCTTTTACCTTTCTCCTAGTGCTAACTGCCTTTGTTAAATCCCTCCTAACTTGTGGGCATAATGCAAGAAACTGAGGCCATGAGATATCAGGACCCTTACCTCGCATGTCTTCCAACAGGTTGTATGGAGTCATACCATGTCCAAGAGGGAAGTCTTGGAGATTGATACGACGTCGAGTCCTCTTAGCTTCCTTGGTCTCCTTTGCCTTCTTTCCTTGTCCATGGTCACTCTGTGATGGGACACCCTCTTTCTCTTTACCTTTTCCTCGGCCACGCTTAATGACATTTGCTTCCATGTCAACCTCATTTGAGTTTGTCACCTCTACCACATGCACATTTGGATCTGGCAAAGGTGGAACTCCTTCTACCCCTTGTGGAGGTGGTCTTGGTCCATTTGGTTTTTGTAGAAGCCTTGGTTGTTGACCAGTTCCTTCACCTGCATTCATCACTGGGTAATTCAAGTTAGGTCTCCCTGGCTCCCCACGGGGCCAAGGACAATTATACATCCCATGTCCAGACTCTCCGCAATTCCAACATTGCGAGACTCTCCTAGGTCGTGGATCTCGCTCTTCAGACTTCTTTGCTTGTCCCTTTCGACCTACAGCTTGTGCAAGGTGAATTGACAGGCTGCTTAAAGATTCGTTTAACTTCTCAATTACTTCCGTCGTT
This sequence comes from Adiantum capillus-veneris, assembly GCF_014529385.1. Classification (NCBI taxonomy): domain Eukaryota; kingdom Viridiplantae; phylum Streptophyta; class Polypodiopsida; order Polypodiales; family Pteridaceae; genus Adiantum; species Adiantum capillus-veneris. The sequence continues at coordinate 94,202,636 of NC_140934.1, forward strand.
ACCTCAGGAAGCTCCCTCGATGTTGATGCTTGTGACTTACCTTTGCGTCTAAGACCTTCTATTGGAAGCTCTCCCCTTAAGCACTTGAGTTTCCTATATTTCTCAGCAGCCCTAGTTTCAGCTGCATCAAAGGTAGCAAGTGCACCCACCTCGACTTTTACCTTAAGGTCAGGAAAGAGTCCGGCTATGAATCTCTCCTTCTTTAGAAATTCTGCACCATCACCAGGGTTAGCAACATTTCGTATCCATAGAGCCCAAAGACGTAGAAACTCTTGCTTGTACAAGTAGTAGTCATCTAAGTCTTTTTGCTTATGACAAACAATGTCTTGCCATAATTTTTGAGTGTTTTGGGGATCAAAGAAGTATTTCTTGAAACGATTCAAAACTTCTGTGTAATTCCCCTTAACTTCCTCAGGCAAAGAGTCAAACCAAGTGCTAGCATCTTTCCTAAGGACCACCTCAAACATTTCTACACGTTCTTGATCAGTTATTATCCTCTTGATACGGCAAGACATCTTGAAATTCGCTAAAAATAATTCTGCATCCTCTCCAGGCTCTCCAAAGAAAAGAGGATACCCAGACATTTGGCGTTGGCTTTCCATTGAATTGATTTCAAAGTGACACCTGTTTTTGTTTTTCTTTCTTAAAAAGATTTACACAATAATGTTTTCTAGCTTGCAATCTATTCTACAACAAAATAAAGATATTCACATCAAACGACCTATGATAATCAATAAGAGGTAGGATAACAGGGTTTGGTGATGCGAGAATTTCTCCTACTCTTTGGGCACCAAACATGAACACCATACGTTGTTGAAAATGGATTTTCCTACTAATTGCAATGTTTATTCTAATGTGTAGAGTGAAATGGAAGGGGAAAATCTCTATTCCTGGGCCATTATCCATGGTCTATGCATATGACCTAATGCTTAAAACAAAACAAAAATATAGACGTCCAAACTAAGGTTGTACCTAATGAGAGGCAAAATAAAAGGATTTACTAAAGCGTTTATCTCGGCCAACCTAAGAGGACCTAAAATTCTACGAATGACACCTTGAAATTGCAACTTAGTACTAACAATTATGTGTATCTTTTGCCTTGCAATGGGAATGAAGGGATCATACAAATTTTCGTGATTCATGCAAACTACTTGACTATGCTAAAGGTTGATTCTACACAAAAATACACAAGCCGTCCTCCGTGGGGGCACCAATTTGAGGCGGTCCGGGGCGGGCAACAAGAAGAGCAACCTCTAGACACCCTTCAAGGCTCCCGTGCTGCTCAATGGGGCTGGGGCACAACACAACACAAACCAAAACAACAAACCCATAGCCAAATCCCAACTACACAAGGGGCATCACCTAGTTTAAGAGCGAACTAGGACGCAAAAGAGGAGAATCGTTAGAGCAACCCACAAACAAGCAAGGAATTTACACTAACCCTAACACCAATGGAACACTCTCACACACTAAAACACGAGAGAGAGAGAGAGAGAGAGAGAGAGAGAGAGAGAGAGAGAGAGAGAGAGAGATAGTGCTCGGGTTGCTTTGAAACGTATCGGCAATGATCAAGCAAACACAACTATATATTTAAGAAAGAGAGAGAAAGGGGGGAGGGGGTGCTTGTTGCATTAATACCTTCTTACAAATCTGTCATGACAAATCAAAGTGAAATTAGTATTTGTTCAACATAGCTTGCGTAAATTTCACCACAACACATCACAAGAAAAGCGACCCCAATCACTGTCTTAAGGCCAGGGGAGTCCTCTCCACCCTGTCGCCCTCTTACAGTATGTGGGATTTATGGCTAGATTGATGACAACACTAGAGACAAGCTATCAAGAACTTAACAAAAAACACCAAGACACTTACGCATCATTGTTGTCCATTACTTCACGTTGGAAGGGAGACAAAGTATCCAAGCTTAGTCCAAATCCACCCTCCTTGATTCAACAAATGTTGGGCTTACACTAGTAGGAGAAATGATAGATTTCCTACTCTCAATTGAATGATCACTCTCTCTCTTACAATGGCATAGAGTTCCCTTGCTAATCCCCTATTACAACACATGCACATGCATAAGACAATGAGCTTCCACTCAAGAGCTCCTTCTAGAGAGGTTGAGCTTGGCTTTTCAAGCTATAGCATAGTGCTCTTGCTTATGGCTCTCCTTTTTGTGCTAGCTACACCCTCCTTTTATAGCAATTTTGAAGGCTAGGGTTACTCCTCTAACCATGGTTGGGTTAGATTTTCAGCAATTTATCTAATTTCTTTTGCTTGGAATTATCAAGAAGTTGGTGGGGAAAGAGAGAGGAGAGAAATGGAGGTGATAGGACTTTTCATAGTGGGTTAGTGTTAGTAGAGTTAGTATTAATTTACAAATGGAATTGGATATTTACAATGGGAGTATCCATGTAGGATACAAATAAGGAAGAAAAACTCTTAAGAGGTAAGAAAAGGTGGATTTCTTACAAGGTTGATGCTCCAAGTGTCTTGAGTAGGGCCAATTTTGACGCTTGTTGACGGTCCACTAGCTTTGACGGTACATTTTTTCTCCACTCTTGACCTTCCTTGAGAGACAAGGTAATTGAAGCTGAGTAATCAACCACCATGATGCTGTCTTTTAAGAGAAGAGGCTGAATTTTGTGGTTTTTTTGATAGATATGGGTAATTTGGAGGAGGAAAAATGAGACTAGGTGGTCAATTTTGGAATGGAATTGTGTGTGGGAGGTATGAGTTCACCATGGTTTCTCTTATTCTTCAAGGTTGAGGAGAAGGTGAGTAGGGTGCAGAGAGGAGTGGTGAGAGAGGTGGGGATGATGAGTGGAGAAGTGTGTGTGAAAGAGGAAAATGATAAAGTGGAAGAGAGAGTGTGGCTGCATAGCATGGGAAAACTGGGGTCCACTAATAAAATCATAGCTCACAGCTCGTAGCTCAGAAAAATATGAAAAAATTTGAGGCAAAAGTTCAGCCTACGAGCTACAACTTTTGTTTGTATCACCTTTTCAAATTCGGAGAGCAAGTGAACTTTAAAAATTCAGCAAAACCGACCGTGTTTTTCCACTGCACAAGGTCCTTGTGGGGTCCTTCTTTGGATGATCTTTTGAATACCTCCAAGAGTGAGCCCTCCATAGTGCATGTATGCATGCCACCTACCCTTGACCTTATTTGGTAGGTCTATAATTGAAGATATTGTTGAGATTATGATATAAGTGAATAGTACAACTAAGAAAATCAAATATTGAGGGGTCTAAAAAATATGTACATGTCAAATATAAATAATATAAGTGGAAAAAATATAAAGGGGTCAAAAGAAATCTCTCTCATTATGAGGCTACCATAAAAAGATAAATATTTTTGGTGTTCTAATTTTTTAGAAAAAAAACAAAATAGATGTAGGAAGGGAAAAATCACAATAGTGAAAAAATATACACATAAATAAAACTAGTTTTTTTGGATTTTTGTTGGGGTGGAGTTACACCAAATATAAGAGAAGCTTACATGAAAATATTTCTATATGGAATAAAGAGTATGAAAAATGGTAAGAAAAATTGTGGTAATGGTGAGGCAATGTACAGAGCATAAATAACACACACCTAGGTAGAAATATTTAAATAAATATCAAAATAATTATGAAAAAATCTTTTATTTAGGCCCTATATACAAAGAAATATTTACATACGCATGGGCCATAATATACTTATATTTTTTATTTTATTTTTATTTTTTTTGGCTCAACTAGCCCAATGCCTAGCTAATTGAGGGTTTTTTAAGAAGATATGGGAAAAGTCCCGTGACTCACGCACGCCTATGTACATTGAAATGGTAGGGATAGCCACAGTGTTTGGGTGATTTTGGTAGCGTGAGGTAACTCACTGTGACAATTACAAAGAGCCGAAAAACGGCTATCAGTACTTTATCCGGAGATTCTTGTCTTTCTTTGGCCAAGAATTGTAAATCAGCTGGAGTATTGAGCTCCATTGTAGAGTATACCACAAATCTAGAACAAATATTCTCCTCCACGGGGCCAAATATTTTGGATCAAAAATTGAAGAACCCCATGTAGAATGCTTCTTCAAAGGTTTGCATGTAGTAAGAGGTAAAGAAGATCACCTTGGCATGAATCCCTTGAAGTGCTTCATCGGGCGGTTGATATGATAAATCATAGCAAAGCCCTTGGTTGGCCTCTGAAAATGCCATCCATGGGGAATTTGTCTGCTCTACCTGGCGGAAGGTTTGGATGCAGGTGAGGATGAGCTTGGCTATCTTGGTGAACATAAAACATGCAAGATAAAAAATCATCTTGAAGATCTATATGGTCTATGATAATGTCTTGAGCATGTAATACTCAGAAGCTTTGTCTTTGGTGGACTCAACCTACGGTAATTCAACCATGTTGGATGTTTCTAATGGCTACCCCAATTGCAAACTTGGGTGCTTCTTTAGCTAATACATTCTCCAAGCCAGGTGTTGGTCTTGCAATGTTCAGAGCTTGATCTTTCACTAGTCATTCTTTTACCTTGACGGTTTCATATTTCATTAAGGGATAGGGTGGAGACTGCTAGTGCCACAATTTTGTGATTTTCTTTGAAGTGAGCTAGACAAAATTAGCTGAATGTAGAATTATTTTCTCCCAAACCATAGCTTCTTTCCAAATATCTCCAATTTCTGTCTTGATTTTGCCCTTTATAGCTTTTTCATCTTGAACTGTGAAGCTATCTATAGGACCTTATTCTACTTGGATCTCTACTATGGAGGACTTTAGTGGAACAATGGTGGGATCAATGTTTTCTTTGAGTTGTAGAAAATTGAGTGCCCCAGTCTCGTTCAATAATGATTCTAGTATATCTTCTTCTGCTACTTTTGCTTGCCCTTTGACTATTCTTCAGCTGCTGCTAGGACTGTTTGCAAATTAGCTATCTGCTACTAGAGACTGTTAGTGCCAGGTTTCTATGATTTAATTTGAGGCGAGCTACACAACATTTGCTGAATGTATAATTCTTTGCTCCCAACCCATGACCTCTTTCCAAATATCTTCACTTTCCATCTTGATGTTTGCCTTTGGAGTTTTTTCAACTTCAACTGTGAAGCTATCTATAGGCTCTTCTTCTGCCTCGAGCTCTACTATGGAGGAATTTGGTGGAATAGTGGTGAGAGCAATTTCTTCAAGCTGTAAGAAAACAAGTTCCCAAGTCTCCTTCGGTAATGATTCTAGTAGATCTTTTTCTATTACTTTTTGCTTGCAATTTAACTATTCTTGAGCTGATGTTAGGACTGTTTGCAAATCAGCTATCTGTTGCTAATATGCTTCCTACTCCCTTCTCTGTATCTGCTCCAGCTTGAGTTCCATCTCTAAATCCTTGTTTCTTTTCTCCATGGCTTGATATGCCAAGTTGGATCCTTGCAGTGGGAGGACTTTTGAGAATTTTCCTTTAATTTATCAAGCAGCTCACTGTGATCTTTTATCGGCTTGATGCTTAGGGATTTTCTACCTCTAGCTGAGTCTGTAGCCAATGGGCATGATCATTGTTATCCACTAGAGTGGCATTTACTCTTGTAGTTTTTTTTCATGTCCTTCACTTGTTGTCGTCAACCGTTCTACCCGTGTGGTCATTAACTGTGGCAGCTGCTAGTACTAACTTCTTGTAAACCGGAAATTTTTGCTTGGAATTGCTTGTACAGGCTACTGTACTCTTCAACAAATGCATCAACTACATCAATTCTAGCATTCAAATGTGCATTTTCCGCTTCAACTTGCTAAATCTTTTCCTCTTTTGCATAGATTGTCGTCTTCATCTTTTCTATTATGTGGTGTGTGAACTATGCATATTCCTCTATTTCTTACATGCTGGTAGGTTGGGAGGTACTAGCTTTCTCTTGGTAATCCTCCTGCTCGATATCTTTCACGACTTTCTCTTGATCCATGTTAGTAGGTGTTGTATCGTTGGGGGTTGACTCTTTGAGGTCTTCTTGAAACTTGACTTGTTGTGTAGACTCTTGTCTGTCTTCAAGCTGCTCTTTGTCTATTTACATATCTTCCTTTCCTTCTTTCACTATTGCTTCAATAGTGCCTTGTGTTTTTTGTCCTGGTTGTTCTATGTTCTCCTCCTCTTGGGTCTCCTCATGCTCGATTTCTCTTGATTCTTTTGCTTCAGTTTGATGTGGAGAGGGTGCATCTGCAATGATGGGAGAAGGGGGTAGATCAACTGGATGAGTCTCTGATAGGTCAGAGGTACTCACTTACTCATCCTTCTTCCTTCCCATCTCCTCTTCACGGTAGATCCGTTCAAGTTCTTCCAGAGGGTCTGTTCCATAGAGATAACTCTTTGTTCTCAAATTCATTCGCGGACTCGGTTGCCAAAACTCCTCAAAATCCCCTTATAGTCCTCTTTCTCTATCAAAAGATTCTTTTTTCCTCTCCAGTCTAGCTGCCCTCTGTGTTGGCTCTTTAATGATTACAAGTGGTGGATTTCAAACTCTTTTTTATTGGTCATTCTTCTCTTTTCCCTTGGCCGCTTGTTTCTTTTCTTCTTCTAGTTCTAAGTAAGGACCCCTTTCTTTAGAGAATTGGTCCTAAGATTCCTCCATTGGGCTCTTGATTGGAGCTTACTGAGAAAGTTTTCTTTTTTATCTCCAAAGGAGTGGTGGCTGTTTATCTTCATCTTCTTCTTCTTACTCATTCTTCAAACCGGCTTCCAACCAAGCATTTTGATCTGAGACGCAAGTGGTAGATTTTCTACCATTTCCACAGCATGGTATGCAATGCATATCATGAATTCTAGTTCTCCCAAGTACTTTATGTCTTTTGAATTTTTGGTGTTTTCCAAAGTATTGAGCACATACAAGGTATGATTTATCTGCATGGGCAGCTTAGTATCCACAATAGTCGTGAATGCCAATGCCACTACATGGTTTGGGCATGTGTACCTTAGTGGTCTCTTGGTTGAGAAGTGAAAATTTTGGTGGACACTGGCTTATTGATCATGTCTTTAAAGGTGGCCACAATGATATTGCAAGTAAACACTCTCGTTCTCTTGTTTTCTTTGGATCTCATGGATCTCCGTTTGTGGACATCTTGAGGGTCTCAACAAAAATCTCCCTTGTGATATTCACTTCCGTTGGATGGCTAGTAGAGTCTGAGATCTAAGTTGTCCCGTATTCTTTAATGGAGCTCAGCAATTCATAAGCTCATTGAAGATCTACTCCACAAGGTTCCATTTGATAAAATGGTAGAAGGCATAGCTTCCTATGGGCCTCCCGGAGCTCTGGACCTTGAGATATATTGTATATCTCTTTTGGCATCATTTGCAGTTCCATTGTCTGGTTGTCTGCTATTCTGAATTTACAATGGAAGATGGGCACATGATTCCTGTCCAGTACATCTCCCCGGGATTTACCATGGAAAACTTACTGCACCATGTAAGTGCAGGGGAGGGGGGTTTTATACCAAGTTACATAAGCGTATAAGCTAGAGGGAGGCCCCCAATAATTTATCTCCCAAGCTTAAAAATAAGAGAGGGGGTATGATATTTATGGGAGGGGAGGGGGAGGGGGAGGGAGGGACCTGATTCGGGTTGATTACTTGTAACGATTGGACACCGATGTGCACTAGAACTTGCTTGAATTTAGGGGAATTTGTTTTTTCAAGTCACACATCAAATTTTGCATCAAGTCGGTCATAGATAAGGGCTGATTTGGAGTAGGTCAAGGGTTGATTTACACCAAATTTGGATGGGTCAGAATAGGATGAGTACCTAGAGTGCACACTGATCGAGCACACAGACTAAAAGTCAAACTAGGACACATTGAGGATACATATAGTTATCAACAGAAGTGGTTCCTTAGAACATTTCCAGTCACTACGCTACACACTCTTTGACTAGTTTTACTCAGTTAGATTATGTGAGACCTAAATTTTATATGTAAGATAGGGGTATGATAGTTTTCTTCATTGATTGTCGTATAAGCATAAAAAGGGGTCATATTCCCCAATATGAGTCGTATAGGGGTTTTATAAAGTTTTCCGCTCGCATGTGGCATCTCGTTTTGTATAAAGAGTGAATCCCTTGGGTATATCTCTTGCAAAGGTTTTCCTCGGTTTGGGGGGGGGGGGGGGAGGGGGGTCACCTAATAATTATGTGACTATCATGTGAGTGCAACAGAAGGAGTTATTAAATTTAATTTTGTCTCACATTTTCACATACAGAAGGATATTGTAAAATGAATTTGGGCAAGAAATTTTCAATTGACTAGGAAAAGGATGTAATTTATTTCTCAAAAATTCACAGATAAGGACTTTTAGACATAGTCCTTGAATGCACACGATATACATAATTTATGCATAGTAACCCCCCCGAGAGGTTTTCTTTTCTTCTCTCATTGACTCATCTTTCTGTTGGTACTCTGGAATCTCTAGAAGCCTCTACTATTGGGTCTTCTTTTTGGTGTAGAAGACTAGTTCAGCACTAATCCGGAGTCAGTACACCATAAACTAGAAATATATGCACTTCACAACAGAAAATCTCTTATCAAGCTCCAATTGAGATATAGCAAATCAATTTCACAATTCAAATCAGATTATTATCACTTTGATCCATAGAAACAAAATGCAAGCACTAGAATGGTAATTGGCAAAACAATTACATAAGAGATAATTGTTGTAGGGCCTTGACTCATCATGTGGACAGGATGCATGAGGAAAAAATGCCAAGTTGGGTCATTTTTGGTGCTTGTAGATAATAAGAGCTCTTATTATCTACCCTTGACAAAATTTAGCTTATTCAACTTTTAATGCTACATATTTGTCCTGCAGGTTAGTAAAAGTAACTTTTAACCCTAATTTGAATTGAATTTGGTCTCTTGAGGTTGTTCTCTACACTTGGTCCTCTAAATTTGGCGGTTATTCTTTTGACACTTGATGGTCATTTTTCGTGCATCCAAGCTTGGAGTAGTGTCCCATATGTCATGGGGAGTGGCCCTATGAGTTTTGGTATCTTTCGGAGTAGTATTGAGACCATAGCTAATAAATGATGCTTTGTGATGGTTAGAGCCAATTTCTTATGTTTGGGGCCTCAACTAAGATTTTCATTTGGTTTCACCTAGGTACATTGGTTATGACACCTATATGGACGCCTTATGTAAAGTCAAATGTGATTCTGACTTTGGGACAAATTCCAATTTATTATCTATAGACCTCCCCGATCTCCCCCCCCCCCCCCCCCCCCCCAAGGCCTCAAGAGTCAAATGGTCATATGAATCATTGGGAATGTTCTATTAGTAATCTCTATGCACCCCTTGAGTGTTAACTTGATAAATTTGTCATCCCAATCCTAGAAATCTTTTTACGCTCTCATCCATGGAAATCTGAGCACTATATCTTTATTAATATGCTCATTGGTAATGCTAAAAAATGTATGCAGACATAGAGATCCATGCACAAAATATTGAGATTGATAAACCCAATGTTGGAGTGAACTCCTTATGGCACACTTTGAATTTAGCTTACAATAGTCCAATGGTTAGGTGGTCACCCTTTTGTAGGTTGAGTAGTTTAGTGCATTGAGCCGAGCACTTATGTCTATGAGTGCTTTGACTTTGAATCCATCTTCGAGCGTTATTGTTATTCTCATGTCCGATCCATCCAGCCATTCATCATCATCAGTCTCTAATTCATCCTCTACTAAATTTTAAGTGTATCAACTGGCAAAACTTATGGAATTGGTCGAATTGTGGCTTTGTGGTTCAAGATACAAATGTGCACCTCCTCTTGAGCTGCCTTGATCACCTCTTGTCATTTGAGTTTGCATTTGTTAGTTGTATCCATTCTTTGCAAAAGATCAATAGTCAATGGAAAATGGTACTTTCTTAATTAATACTCACTAATTCAGTTTTCCATTATTTCCACATCTAAGGTGGCTAGTTTTACTGCTCGACTTGGTGAAAAAACTTCTTTTCTAGTTTTGGTCAGTTCTATTCGAGGCCTCAACAAAATCAAAAGGCGGCAAGGGACGGGAGCTGACGTTGTGGGTTTTTTGATGCACTTTGTGGTTTGGGAATCAAGTCACCAAGAAAAAAGAAACTGAAGGAGGCTAAAAGAGGTGCTCAAGGAGGTCTTTCAAGTGGTTTTTTTGTGAAGTATGGGAGCTCTTAGAGGATGGAAACACTAGAGCATGCCACATGGTGCCCATGATAGCCCATATACAATATGCAAGGTAGGTCGGGGAGGGGGGTGTTTAGCCTGAAGTGCTCCCACTCCATGAGCATCACAACATAAATCTTGGTGTCTATGGTGGTAATGTGAGGTGGCCCTTGTGGTGTTGTTTGTGACGTGACCAAGTGGTCCGTTGGGGCCCTGCTATGTGTGGTTCTATTGTCGGTGTTGGGTGGTAATCCGACGGTCATTTAATAGTACTCTGCACAATGATGACATGGCATCCCGATTGGGGGACTTCTCTAATGCTCAAAATTGGCCCATTTTTTTGAAGGAAAGGGGGGACCCCACTAGCACTAGTGCTAGTGCGAGGTGGGCCTTCCTGCCATGGTGGTACAAAGGCAAGTGAAAGAGAGAAAGACGAAGCTTAACAAGTTTCACTTTGCATGCAAACTTCAAAAGACAATGGACAAGTGTTCGATGCTCATCCACTTACTAACAGTAGCTATTGGAGCTCTATAAACAAACATTTTTAACCCATTTCGGGGGACTTTTGACAGGCAAAGGAGGCTTTTTTCCATTAAGGTTTTTTTATCGATTGGGCTTTGGGCCATTTTTCCTACACGAAGATAGAAAGGGCTGCCAGTTCTTGATTTTGAGTTTGCCGATGCGTGTGCTAGCTTGGAGCATTTGTACATGGTTGTTTCTCGAGGGGTGCACTATGTAATCATGTTAATGTATAATGTGAGTTCGAAAGGAGGGGTTTTAAAATTTTAAAAAAAAGGCAATTTAACAGAGATACATGAAAATAAGGGGTTTTTATATTTAATTTTGAAAAAAATCCTAAAAAAAGGGGTCATTGTATTTATTCCGACATGTTAAGAGAGGGGTTTTCTTAATACCCCACAAACGCACGTTATTACGGGGGATACTGAACGGTGAACCCCCGGAGGGTTGTTTTGATGATAGAGAAGCCATCACTACCATTTCTTGGGGTCGATTCCCCCTTCCACCTTCTCTTCTCTACTTGTGTCCATGCTTTTTTGGGTGTGTTTTGGAAAGTGTGCCCCCGCAAGTTCTATTGTGCAAAGAGAGACTGGGAGAGTATTTGTGTGAAGGGAAGGCAATGGATTGAGCTATGTAGAATGATTGAGAATGTTTGATGTGCTGCAACGAGTGTGTGCATTGTGTTGTGTGAAAATGGTGGTTTGTCTATAAGTTGTGTTGAGTTTTGAAGGTGAACTCTAGTGTATTGGGGTGTTGTGTATATCCTAAGCTATAGAGATGCGTGCTATTTGTGTTCAGGGTGTGTTGAAATTTTCCCCTCTCCAACATCTCAAGAAGATACATTGGGTGCCACACCATTGAGTCATTTTGTATCTCCACTCTTTTGATGTTTGCTAGTACTTTATGGTTTAAGTGTGATTTTGTTTCAATGGCACAATATACTTATGGTTTCAAATGATCGCGCATAATGGATCTGCATAGGGGAGGTTTGAATATTTCACCAACCAAGAAATACAACCAAAGTATAATTTCCCTCAGTGATTTTGTTCAACTTTGTCTCTTCAAGTCCCTTGTTTTCTCAATGTGTGAATTTAAGACATATATATCAAATGGGAAATTGGAACATTGGGAGTTCCTCCCACCAACACATTCTCAACAACTCTCCCTTCATCCCCTTGAGTGTGTCTCTACCCATCTTTGTCTCTCCAACATACCCATTGGCATGGAGGTTGGTTAAGGGCCAAGTATTGATCCAAATCTCTTGAGCTAGAGGTGAATCTAATGGCAAGAGTTCCCATCTAGCTCTCATCGCACTTTTATTTGTCTCAAATCTACAAAACAAATGTGGGCTTGAAAATGGAATGATGATACAATTCTTGTTAGCACGATCAAACATACTTGTGGAGGTGGACATTGATCTCCTTGATGAAATAACTTTTGAGAAAGCCTACAAAAACACTATGAGCTTTTTTTAAAGGGAATGTGTATCATGTTATCTTTGTTAGGAAATAAGACGTAGCTAAATAGATAATTGAGTGGATTACTTAATGGAGAGAGACAGATTTATATACACGAGATTATAGAGTAGAGAGAGAGAGAGAGAGTACACACGATATACGTGGTTCACCCAATGTGGGCTACGTCCATGGGAAAGCAGCCACCCAATGGCTTTAGTACTTGAAAACAAGAAGTAGTTTACAAAGGGATTATACCCTTAATGGAGCTCCCGCCTTGCTTCACTCTCACCACCTCACACTCACCTTGTTGCATCAACTTCACACTATAAAATGTGTGTAGAAATGGCCTCCTTTTATAGGCCAAAAGGGTTACCCTCTCTTATGAGAGACAGCCATGTGTAGCCACCCTTGTGCGAATAAGTCCAAATCGGACCCTCCAATTCACCCATGTGTGGCCGCCCTTGAGAAGACAAGTCCGCTTTTGAATCCGGCCACCGGCCATTGACTACCGGCCACCGGCCAACCGACCGGTTTTTTTTCGACCACTTTTCGGCCGCTGTCCGGCTATAATATTCCGGAGAAAAAGAATATTCCGGCAAAAAAAATAATCTCGGGGGCCTCCGCCCCCGAGGCCTTTAAGGTTGCCCCTGATTCTTGTCCGTGAAAATTTTGGTTTCCGGTGAGTGATTTTCCTTCACGCACGATGGCTTCTCCTCATAATGGGGGCCTTACAAATGTGCGCTTTTACCACAGAAAATTACAAGGGTAAATCAGGCTCCATACTTAACAATCTCCCACTTGGAGACTGATCTCCAAACCAAACCTGTGACTGCTTTCCATTCTGGCTTCTTATCCTTGAATGCCGATTGAAGATGAGCAAAAGCTCAACTTCTCCTTGTTGACCACCTTTGTAAACATGTCTGCAGGATTTTCACTTGTATGCACCTTTCCTAGCTTTAGTTGTCCCTCTTCCAAAAGACTGCGTATGAAGTGATATCTCACCTCAATGTGCTTTGTCCTTGAATGAAAGGCTGAGTTCTTCGCAAGATGGATAGCGCTTTGGCTATCACTGTACAAGACACAATTGTCTTGTTTGAATCCAAGCTCTTCTAAGAATCTGTGAAGCCACATAATTTCTTTTCTTGCCTCCGTCATTGCTACATACTCTGCTTCCGTGGTAGAAAGTGAAACCACTTTCTGCAGCTTTGAAGCCCAGCTTACTGCTGTGCCTCCAACCGTGAACACATAGCCAGTAGTGCTCCTTCGAGTATCTTTGTCATCTGCCATATCTGTATCAGCATACCCTTCTAGAAAAATATCAGTTTCTCCAAAATACAAAGCATTTGTTGTTGTCCCTTTTAGATACCTAAGTATCCACTTCACAGCTTGCCAATGCTCTTTACCTGGGTTGTCCATGAACCTACTCACAACTCCCACTGCATGTGCAATGTCTGGCCTTGTCCAGACCATAGCATACATTAGAGAACCTACTACGGCAGCATATGGAACTTTAGACATATAGGCTATCTCGTCTTGTGTCTTTGGACACATATCCTTCGTTAGTTTAAAATGACCAGCCAAAGGTGTAGAAACTAGTTTTGCATTTTGCATTGCAAACCTTTCTAGTACCTTCTTGATGTAATCTTCTTGAGATAGCTTTATTGTCTTCTTCGTCATGTCCCTTGATATTTTCATACCAAGTATCCTCTTTGCAGCACCTAAATCTTTCATTGAAAAAGATTTAGACAGCTCCTCTTTTAGGTCTTTGATGTCCTGCATGTTAGCACTTCCAATCAACATGTCATCAACATACAACATTAGGATGATGAATTTCCCATCTCCCAAATTCTTCGTGTAGACGCAGTGATCCGAGTTGCATCTTGTGAATCCATGATCCAACATCCATCGATCAAACTTCAAGTACCATTGTCTTGATGCTTGCTTTAAACCATACAAGCTCTTCTTTAATCTGCAAACCATTTTCTCCTTACCTTTTACTTCATACCCCTTTGGTTGAAGCATGTAGATTTCCTCCTCTAAGTCACCGTGAGGGAATGCCGTATTTACATCCATTTGCTCGAGATTTAGATCATGAGCAGCCACAAGGCTTAAGACAAGCCTAATTGAGTTCATTTTTACAACAGGAGAAAATATTTCATTGAAGTCAATACCTTTCTTTTGAGAAAAACCTTTTACCACAAGCCTAGACTTGTACCTTTTCTTCCCACCTTCTTCTTCCTTTAGCTTGTACACCCATTTGTTTTGAAGTGCCCGCTTACCTTTAGGCAACTCAACCAACTCCCATGTTTGGTTGCGATGTAGTGAGTCCATCTCCACTTGCATGCTCTTCGTCCATTCTTCTCTGGATTCATGTTGCATAGCTTCTTCATATGATTTCGACTCTCCAGAATCTGAGATCAAGAGATGGTTGAAGGAAGGAACAAACCTTTCTGGAGGTCTACTTGCTCTTGTAGATCTTCGGGGAATAGGTTGAGGCTCCTCATTTGGTTGACGTTGTTGCACATTGTCACCGTTTGCGGTCCTTGAGTCTTCACCGTCCTCAAGCTCCATGTACTCATCACCTGTTTCTTTTGTTTGTTAATCTTTGTACATATTTTGTTCGTTAAAAATTACATCCCTACTCCTTAAGATTTTACCATCTTCAGGATTCCATAGGCGATACCCAAACTCTCCTTCTCCATAGCCAATGAAGAAACACTTTTTGGATTTTGCATCTATCTTTGATCTTAGGATTCTATCTATGTGCATGAAAGCCTCACACCCAAACACTTTGAGAAATGCATAATTCACCGGTTTACCTGTCCATGCCTCTTCTGGAACTCCCCCATCCAATGCCGTTGAGGATGACCGGTTGATTAAGTACACAGAGGTACTTACAGCTTCCGCCCAAAGCTCAAGCGGTAGGCCTGCATGTAGCCGCATGCTTCGTGCTCGTTCCATGATTGTCCTGTTAATCCTTTCCGAAATCCCATTTTGCTGAGGTGTCCTTGGGGTTGTCCTTTGCCTCCGAATGCCATTGCTAGCACAAAAGCTTTCAAAAGCTTGGCTGCAATATTCACCTTCATTGTCAGATCTGAGGCATTTAACCTTGGTACCTATTTCATTCTCCACAAAGGCTTTCCACCTTTGAAATATGAAAAATACATCGGATTTATTCTTCATGACATAAACCCATGTTTTTCTAGTCGCATCGTCTATGAATGCTACATAGTACAATGAGCCACCAAGTGATGGTGTACTTGCAGGACCCCAAACATTAGAATGAACCAACTCAAGTTTTTTATTTTTTCTTTCATTTCCTGATTTTTGAAATTTTACCCTCTTTTGTTTACCATAAACACAATCTTCACAGAACTCTAAGTCCACTTCTTTCAAACCTGGTAGAAGCTTCTTTGTTTGAAGGATTTGCATTCCTTTGGCACTCATATGCCCAAGTCGGTAGTGCCACACCGCACTGTCAACTTCTGTAGTTGCTGCACAAGCTGAAGGTTGCGTGCTAATAGTACACAAGTAAAGTGTACCGACTTTTGCACCCTTGGCAACCATCAAAGATCCCTTTGAGATCTTCCACCGTTTGTTTCCGAATGCAATGTTGTGACCTTCATCGTCCAATTGTCCTGTAGAGATCAAATTTTTGTGAAGAGAAGGAACATGCCTAACATCTTTAAGCTTCCATTCATTTCCGTTAGCAGTTTTGACAAAAATTGTACCTTTGTCGACAATCTCACAAGCTTCATCATCTCCCAAGTATACATACCCAAAATTACCTTTGGTGTAGTCTTGGAAATGTTGCTTGTGTGGTGTCGCATGGAATGAAGCCCCGGAATCTACTATCCAGGAATTAGACACATTGTCTAATGAGAGAATTAGAGCATCTTGCTCTACTTTACCTGCCACATTGGCCTCCGATGTTGTCTTGTTGTCTTGAGACTCTGTCTCCTTCTTCTTCTTGGACCAGCAATCCTTCTTGACGTGGCCCTTCTTGCCGCAGTTCCAACATTCAAGAACTGACTTTGTGCGTGACTTGCTCCGCCTTGAGCGGTCACGACCCTTTTGGTTTTTGAACCTCTCCTTAGGCCTTCCTCTTGTTTCCACTGATAGTGCAGCACTTGATGATTCTCCTATGCTTCTCCTTCGCATTTGCTCGCTTAGGAGAACACCCACAACATCATCAAACTTAAGAGTATTTGTGCCAGATATAGAATTACTTACAGCCATCACAAGGCTGTCCCAACTATCCGGTAGAGATGATAGTATAAGGAGAGCTCGCACTTCGTCATCGAAATTGATTTTCACTGATCGAAGTTGACTTATGTTTGTGTTAAAGTCATTTAGGTGTTCTGCAACTGAACCATTCTCTGCCATATTTAGATTGAACAAGCGCTTCATAAGAAATACCTTATTGGATGCCGATGGTTTCTCGTAGAAGTCGTCAAGTGACTTCATCAAGTCCTCCGTGGTCTTCATCTCCAAAACATTGAAGGCCACCGTTGACGCCAAGCTTAACCGGATTGCTCCCAGTGCCTTTCGATCAAGGACAATCCAGGCTTCATCTGCCATTGTTGCGGGCTTCTTCGCAAGACCGCCTAGTGGCAAATAGAGGTCCTTCTGGTAGAGATAGTCTTCAATCTGTATCTTCCAATGTTGGTAGTTTTTGCCGTTGAACTTCTCAATCTTGAGCTTCCCTTCCTCCTCCATAACTCCCACTCAATTCAAGGAATCCTTTCCTTGAGATAATTTAGCTACGAGAAAACCTTGCTCTGATACCAGTTGTTAGGAAATAAGACATAGCTAAATAGATAATTGAGTGGATTACTTAATGGAGAGAGATAGATTTATATACACGAGATTATAGAGTAGAGAGAGAGAGAGAGAGAGAGAGAGAGAGTGCACACGATGTACGTGGTTCACCCAATGTGGGCTACGTCCACGGGAAAGCAGCCACTCAATGGCTTTAGTACTTGAAAACAAGAAGTAGTTTACAAAGGGATTATATCCTTAATGGAGCTCCCGCCTTGCTTCACTCTCACCATCTCACACTCACCTTGTTGCATCAACTTCACACTATAAAATGTGTGTAGAAATGGCCTCCTTTTATAGGCCAAAAGGGTTGCCCTCTCTTATGAGAGACAGCCATGTGTAGCCACCCTTGTGCGAATAAGTCCAAATCGGACCCTCCAATTCGCCCATGTGTGGCCGCCCTTGAGAAGACAAGTCCGCTTTTGAATTCGGCCACTGGCCACCGGCCATTGACTTTCGACCACCGGCCACCGGCCATTGACTTCTGACCACCGGCCATCGGCCATTGACTACCAGCCACCAACCAATCGACCGGTTGTTTTCCGACCACTTTTCGGCCGCCATCCGACCATAGTATTCCGGCGAAAAAGAATATTCTGGCCTTTAAAGTTGCCCCTGATTCTTGTCCGTGAAAATTTTGGTTTCCGGTGAGTGATTTTCCTTCACGTACGATGGCTTCTCCTCATAATGGGGGCCTTACAAATGTGCGCTTTTACCACAGAAAATTACAAGGGTAAATTAGGCTCCATACTTAACAATCTTCATACTTACATTTTCAATAGATAAGCATGTTAATTTCATGCCTTGGATTCCAAGTAGGTGGATGGAGAATAGTTTGTGTTGGGAATTGTGGGCTCTATCCTATGATGGTGTGTATCTCCTCTATCCTAATGGGATACATAGGTGGCATAAAAAAATGTGATGTATAGGTGGCAAAGAAACATGTGGTCAAATGTGGAAAAAGGCACCCTAGGTATGATGCCATCGTACCTTGGTATAGGTGGCATAAAAACATGTGATGCATAGGTGGCAAAGAAACATGTGGTCAAATGTGGAAAAAGGCACCCAAGGTATGATGCCATCATAACTTGGCATCATTGATGCCAAGATAAGAATCTTGTACTAGAGCTCTATATAATGATCTTCTTATCTGTCATCAATGATGCTAGATAAGAAGCTTGTACTAGCTTTTTATAATGATCTCTTTTGTACACACTTTATGAAAGTATCACTTAATCTACTTTTGCGTTCACATTCTACTTTATCTTCCTTGTGTAATTAACATTGTCATTATTATGCCAACACTATGAATACTTCCCTTTTTATATCCTCTCTAATATCAAAACTTGGTATAAGAGCCATCATCATGTTGTCATGAGCATAAATGCTAATCTCTTTATATTCTCTATGCTACATTGAGCATCCCTATATGCTTAATCACTAAACATAATTTTTCCTTAGATTTTTTAGCAATAAGGATACCTACACGTGTTGATTTAATCAAGGTTTGAGCATGTTCTTGGTAATTCCAATGAGACACTACCCTCACTTGGTTTAATCAATAGTGCCTCTTGATCAAGTTTTTAATTTTTCCTTTTGATTGTCTGCATCATTAGGAGAAATATGAACCTTGCATGGGCCTTGTAAGGAATCCTAATTTTAGGGATTAAGGCTAATGTTGTGTGGGGTTTAGGGGGCAAGGGCATTGAAGAAGGTAGTTTTGAGTAGGCTTTTCTAGCCTTTTTTTAGACAAATGTAGGATGTGGACCTAAGGGGTTACTTTCTCTCTCTAGCTTTTTTTAAAGTGAAGGTAGCATAGGGGTGTGTCCACATCAGCAAAAACGTGGGTCATTAAGAGTCAAAATTTGACTTTTTTTAAAAAAAGCATTTTTACCTGTTTTTTACTTAAAACTCCCTCCCAACATATATACATATCCAAAAATCCATTTTTAACCCATTTTTTAACCCACAAGCTTAGAAAGTCCATTTTTTCAAAAATCTTTTCCCCCAAAAAGTAAAAAACATTTCGTTCTCTCCTCCTCCTCCCTCCTCCCTCCTCTCTCCCTCCCTGTCCCTACCTTCCTTCTCCTTCCCAATCTCTCCCTCCCCCCCCCCCCCCCCCCCCCCCCCCCCCCCCCTCCTTTTCTCCTCCCATCTTCCTCAACCTCCCTACCCTTCCCCCTCTATCTTTTCATCATTTGCTTCCTCACGCAATAGCTTCCATGGTGCTCATGGACATCACAAATGGTTTGCTTCCATCACCACATACTCCGCACACCAAAAGCATACATATTCGCTTACCCATGGCATTTGCACCGAAGACCGCTAGCGAGGGTGATCAAAGGTCATCACAGGAACGTCGCACCGCTTGTGAGACCAATGTTGACATTTGGGTGGATGGCCATTTGTACCCTTACGATCCTATAAGCCACTTCCATCCACCGTTTAATAACCTTTCCACATTTCTTCAATTTCTTGGGAGGGGAGAAGCAGGTTTGTTAGGCTATTGCAAGCGGTTGTGTATGGGTGCAGGTGCTTCTTTGCATATGTGGATACATGAATGTCAAGCTCTTTAACTCAAGACGACAGCATTACAAGAGAGTGTTGCCTCTTCGAGAGGGTGGTTAAAACTCTTGAAGAACAAATGCAAGAAAAGGAGTCCCACATCCAGAAGCTTACCAACACCATCACATACTTGAAAGAAACACCCCTTGGTGCAAGGGAACGCAAACGCACGTATTCATCCATTGAAACTCTAGCACATTCGGGGGGAGCACGCAAACGATGAGTTACAGGCACAAGGTGATTTGGTCTTTACTTTCATGACACATTCTTACTTCACACTATTTTCTAACATTTATGTTTATTTGTTCCTAGAAACTTCATCTGGAGGCATGCGGTGGAATAAGCCAAGATGATCGAGTCAACCTTGTTACTAGTTGTCTTAATACCAAGGATGTGATTTCTATCTTACAATCACCTAGAGGTAAGCACATTAAGGATGCAGTTACCAAGGACCTGTTGGACGGAGCGACTCACACACCCATGAACTGTATGCAAACACTACCTAGATCAACATAATGTCAATCCAGGACACAAATGACACGATAAGCACACATAGGAAATCTCTTTAGCTTGTCAAGCTGAGACCATCCTACACATACAACACTCTGGAAGGCCAACTAAACCACAATCTCTTTAGCTTGTCAAGCTGAGACCATCCTACACATACAACACTCTGGAAGGCCAACTAAACGACAATCAAGAACCTCACTGCTCTCAACTACACCACCTAGCCACATACACACGTACAGAAGGTAACTCACATAATCATGCCAGATTCATACAAAACTTAAGGAACACCATCCCCTCACTAGGATACACTTGTCCCTAAGCTTATACACTCAAAACCCTCACTCTAAACCCATCTGCGGAAAACGCGTAGGATGACAGAGCAGAATTTTGAAAGTTCCTGAAACTGAAATTTATGAGTACCTATGCGTAGCTTATGTTGCCACGATTCTATAGACTACTAGCACGCAAAAAATAGACATCGTTTGATACACTTACGGCCACAAATAGCTCGTAGATGCGTCGGCGTGTGCGCTTCGTCTCGCGTAGAATGCTTGGCATTGTCGCGTAGCTCTCCTTGAGCCTACAACAATGGTGCAATCGGATCTCCAATGTGTTGAGCGATCCGGGCGTAGCAAGAGGATGAAGCTCATGCTCACTCTCTTTGTCTCTCACAGACAGTAGACGGCAGCGCTTAAGTTTTTGATTATGAAAAAAGTATTTTTTTACAAAATGACCTAGGTACCTTATATACTAAGGCTACCTTAGGTTTAACCAAAAATGGGGTTGAAAGGGTCAAATGGCTTTGTATTTACAATCTGGAAGGGCCATTGCACCCCGGATTCTGAATCTAGAATAACTACTCATTACAAATGACGTTTATAGCCATAAATCCGCAGCATTTCATAACTCGCAAAAGATAAGACTTTGGTATGAAACTTGAGTTATGTTGTGTTGTTGACCCAGCGGTCAACATTCCCCCCTTCTGCGTTCATGTCATCCCGAAATGACCTGATTGTCGATGGCGATGTGGTCTTTGCTGCCGTTTTGTTGTTGTAAAGAATGTATAGACTATAGCCTTTGAAGTAGCTTGTCTTGTTTGTCCAATCCGATGTACATAGTCTTCACATGATTCAGGAAAATCATAATTGATGACGAACTTTATGTCTTTCACATCCACGCTCCGAGCTGCAGCATCTGTTTCTGTCATTATAGGTCTACTGCCAGATCTAAATTCAAAAAGAACCCAATGTCGTTTAACTGGACTCTTATCATCATGGATAGAGAAAGCTCCATCCATCACTTGCTCTAGCAAATCTGTCAATTCAGAGTATTTGTGATTCTCAGAAACAACTTCTACAATCTGTAGAATTGAGTGATTGGCTTTCTGATCTTGTGAGCCAATGACAACTTTGTAAGGATTTTGTAGAAATTTTATGGCTAAACCATTAACTTCTTTAGGCCAAGTTGCACTCCAATGCAAAGTCTGTGTGTTAGGCCGAATCCAGGACTTAATTATTCTAATTCGAGGTTCAAAACCCTGCCGAGCATTCGATGCGCATTATCAAGGACAAGCTTTTGAGATCCTCTGATTACCCTTACGTCTGCTCTTTGTCATTGAGGACTTCTTTGTTCTTGAGTTATGTTGTGTTGTTGACCCAGCGGTCAACATTTTGCTGTTTTTTTGGCCTCATCTGTTGCACTGCTTGTATCTTTGTCGAGCCACAACAAGAACTATGATCCATTAGAGCGGACGTCTATCATCGTAACCATTCATCTTTTGAGATCCTCTGATTACTTTTTTGTTTGCTCTTCTTCATTGGTAACTTCTTTGTTCCTGTGCAATCATGTTGTTAGTGTTGTCTGCAGCTTTGTCATTGTAGGCCATTCTTCGACTCGCCATTGAGGAGAAGTATGCTATGATCTGAAATTGGTGCTCCAATTCATTTGTTAATTGATTTGATTAGCATTTCCTTATTGTTGATGTAGAAGGAATATGTACAAGAGGATGGTGATAGGTGTCTTTAGATTAGGGTCTAAAACCTGGATGACCAAAGGGAAAAAACCCGGTGGGAAAAAATGCCTTTGGTATACGCTGTTATTGGAGTTGAGCAGTTGAACATGAAGTACATGTTCATGAAAGGTGAGTGCTTGGGTGAAACACAGAAAGAGTGTCTGATGCAAGTGCCATTTATGGGACTTTCTATATGCATATGAGAAATTTTGTCAACAAAAGCATGCAATGTGAAA
Organism: Adiantum capillus-veneris; assembly: GCF_014529385.1. Lineage (NCBI taxonomy): Eukaryota > Viridiplantae > Streptophyta > Polypodiopsida > Polypodiales > Pteridaceae > Adiantum > Adiantum capillus-veneris. The sequence goes on from NC_140934.1 coordinate 94,224,893, forward strand.
GAAGGAGATGATGGGTGTTTCGAGGAATAAATGTAGCACATGTGACATCAAAGATGTCTCAATAGCTTCCACCTTTCCAAGAAGGGTTTTTGATGTAGAAGTTTCTCCACTCGTATCTCACTGTGCTCAGTACGTGAGTGTTTTTTGGACCTTCTCCTTCACTTCACCAGACTTAAGTACTTAGACTTCGACTCTTTTGCTCACCTATACCAGCATGAGCGACACAACGTAAATATGCTCAACTCTTCCAGCTTGAGCAGTACCTAGAATAGCTAAGACTCTTAGACCACAAAGAATATTACTTGAAGCTTTGGGACTAACACCTCACTCATTTTGTGGCTTAGCGACTCGATTCTGACTTTTATGACTTGTCGGTTGCATGTTGACACTGCTTTGTGACAAGTTCTTCGGCTGTTGTAGTGGCTGTTGAGACATACTTCGTGAAGTTTCATCATTTTCTTGTACCTTCTTCTCTTTGTAGTGCTCAGGCCTCTCGTCAGTCTTTTCTTCATGTGGATTATGGATTTTTTTATTTTTTTCTTAATAATAAACAAAGAAAATCTTAAAACAACTCAACAAAAGAAAAATCATTCAAATAGAAATCTAAATGCTATGTACACTATACACATGTCCCTAGGGGCTCATATATGGATTTTGTCCCCATACTCCTATGTAACACTACTATGAGGGCATATAATCTAAATTTCATCAAAAAATTATCACAATAAAACGCAAAATTTCAATGCATCTCACAAACATTGCCCTCTAATAGTCATAATGTTAGGTCCGCATTCAAAATGCCTCCCCCCTTCCTATTTGGAGTCATCCTTTACGACAGGGTATCGCAAAGGGTATGTGTTGTGCTTGGGCAATTAAAAGTTGTGCCTATGCAAGCCTTGTAATGTAGCCCTATTACGCATACACAGTCAATGCATGGAAAAGATTTATGTTGTGCAAGATGTGGGTATAAGCAATTTGCTTATTGGCATTTGTTGGCGAGGCTTCCTATTCTAGGCAATGTAATGGTCATTGAATCTCCTGTATCGTTGCTTGATTGAAGTGACTTGCTCTCTTCTAACTGTACTGTAATCGTAGGAAGAATTGTAAGAATTCAAGCGGCGATGCACTTACAGCAGTTTTGTTGTTCGTCTTTGGGACCCATTTCTTTGTCATTATAGGCTGTTTTGTTGCTGACGCTCGTTTGGGAACCCATACTTTCCCGTGCTTCGTTTGTGTTTGAAGAGACTTCTTTGGGATCCACCTTTTTGTTGTGTGAGTCACCGGTGGTCTTTGATTCAGCCCTAGTACGCTGGGTTGGGGACGGGATTTAGGCTTTGAAAGTTGATACTGTGGTTGTTTTGGAACCCAAATGAATTCTTGACTTTTTCGTGCTTGAATCAACTTCGTTGGGGCCCAAACCTGAGTTGTGAAAGCTTGCAATTTTGTGATATTCTTACCCATTCGCGCACGCTTTCCTTGTTTTTGTTTTGGTGCTGGATCTTGTGATTTTTCATTAGAGATCTTTGTCTTCTCCCGTTCACGCACGCTTTCCTTGTTTTTGTTTTGGTGCTGGATCTTGTTATTTTTTATTAGAGATCTTTGTCTTCTTGATCCATATCTGTTTTTGGCCGATTTGGCTTTTTGGTATCCAGATTTGTCGAGCTTTTTGGCTTTGACTTGTTGTCCTGTTCTTTTGACCTGTCATGGTTGTTGCTGAAGGGGTTGGTGATAGTGATGGCCTGAGTTGATGATAGGGGATGTCATAAGATTCACCATTATCGCTACTATCCTCAGCAAGGTTGACTTCTTGTACTTTCTCTTCTTATTTTTTGGCTGGTAGTGGAAAGTTACTGTCTGTTTGCTCGTGGGTGGTAGTTTCTTGGAGGACTTTTCTAGCCCATTGATTAGAGCATTGTTAGCTCGTTGCTCTTGTCGTATTCCTCCTAGCTGAGTCTTTGCATCCTTATTAGGAACCATGTATGAGGATGCTTGTGGTGGTTGTGTCTTCACCGAGGACTTTGGAATCCACTTTTGATGCACTTTACTTGTGTAGCGATGACATTGATTCCCGGGTCGTTGATCTTCGTGAAGCTCGAAGTGTTCTACAGATTCATAGAACTCGTCGTCTTATTCATCTTTTGATTCTCCACATTTATTTGTTTGATCCTTAGTTCGAGAGCTTGTTGATGTCTGGATCTCTTCATTTTCCTGGATTACACTCACTGCAAAATAAGGAACGATATCATAGCCATTTTCATCACAAAACTTTGTCGTGGGAGCATCCTCCACAGCGCACACGTCTAGAGTAGCCAAGATGTGTTCCCATCCAAAAGGCTTTAACTCTTCTTCGGGAAATGGTTCTGGGATATAGTCCTTATCCTCTATAACCTGCTCTAGGATACATTCCTCACGTTTCAAGCTACCACATTGTGAAGCTCCACACATCCACAGTTCTTTAGGCTTACCTAACCAAGTTGGAAGTTCTGATCCTGCTACTGTGGCGGAATCAAACTCCTCAACCGGTGTTCTCGTCACATCCCTATAGCTATGGTCCCTCAAGTTTATCTTTGTTACGGTTTCCATATGTCTCAGGTATATATGGTCATAACCCCAATCTTTAACCATTTTCAATTGTCGCATGAATGGTCTTCCCAGAATGATGTCATAGTTGTTCGTCTTGCCAAAGTCAACAACAACAAAAGTGTGTTCATATTCAATGCTACAAGAAGTAACAAGTACTTTTTATAGCAGTCCTAGGGGATTTTCTTTGTGTCCGTCTGCAAGTTGCAGGGTTATTCGTGTGGATATCAAGGCAGGTTTTCCCCATTTTTTCCAAACCTCTTTGGTTGCAATGGCCACACCAGCTCCACTGTCAAGGATTGCCATGGTTTTTACACCATTGAATTCCATAGGAAGGGTGGTGTTTCCATCTTCTCCCTCGTAATACTCGCCTACCTTGTTTAATGGCACTAGCCTAGTATTTAGTTGAGGCATTTCAAGCTCTTTGATGCCTTCCTCGATTTGAGTCATTGGGGTTTTTACACCAAATTTCTCTAGACATTTACCCACATTAGCCGACATGTTTGGTCTTATTCTGAGTAACTCGGCTAACATTATTGTACAGGTGACTGGGGTAGATAGAATATCTACTAGCCCCTTTGAACCGATGGCCTTGTTGGGAGACAGTCTCTGTGATGGGAGAGCAACCACATTTGACTTGGTCTCGTACTCTCCCATGTAGGATGGTAGTGTTCTTAGAGAATGGGGTTGACTATCCATAGATTGTACAGATCCTTTGTCGCCCCAATACGATCGCACGTCTAGATTCATTTGAGATCCAGTCTCAAATTCCTCTATTGGTGGTAGAAACACTCCTCGTTCATCACCAGTCTTGTCTACTAGTCTTCCTAGGTCATCGTCTTCATTGGCCTCTCTGACTTGTTTCCACAATTCGTCAAGACCATCTATCTCTTTACAGTCCTCAGGTATAGCTTGGTGAAATCCCTCGGAAGAGTTATCTGTGGTATTCAGTACTATCCTTGGTTCTAATGCTGGGTCTTTGAGGTTTGGTCTGTGCTCATGACTAGAATCTGGCTCTTTTAGTTCGTGGTTTGGTGGGATTACTTGCGTAGGCATGACACAGATCACATCCTCAGGTTTTGCAACTGGTGGTTCAAGTAAATCTTGGGTTGTTTGAATCATTTTCTGGCACATTTCAAACCTTTGCTTTTCTAGTTCCGCATAGGGATATGTCATCCACCTATGTTCTTGGGTTTGGTTGTTTTTGAGCCTCACATCATAGGCTTTCAAGAGGGCATTTCTAATGTCTCATTAACCTTCTCTACCAACAAAGATTCTCCTGAACTAGCAGTTCTCGGTTTCTCATCCGTGGATGGTTGTTCTAGAGGTTTAACATCTTTGTAAGAGAAGGTGCCTCCTTTTCCTCATGTTGTTTTATCTTCTCCTCAGATTCGGTAAGCTTCTCAGCTAAGGATTTTTTCTCTCGTTCCCTGCGTGCTTTCATCCTAGTATTTCTAGCTTTCCAACTATTTCGTTTGCTCTTGGTTTTCTGACTAGGTGCGTCTGTCTTTGGTCCATCATTTGTCTTTGGACTCATGTTAGTTTTTGTGTTCTTTGTCTCTGGATTCTCATCAGCTTTCTTTTGAGCTTGTGCTCTCGTAACCACTTGAACTGGTACAACATTTTCATTTTCTGAGCTACTAGGGAGCTGAACAATCCCTAATACATTTGTCGTGCTTTTCCTGATTTGGTTTGGGTTTTTCGGGCAATCGGGGATCAAGTGAGTGATGCCACACTCAAGAAAATAGGCATTTACTTCAGTGATCTCCGTATGAGCACATTGTTTGACCAAGTGGTTGTCACGACTTTTGTGACAATCTGTCTCTGGCTGAGGAGATTCTTTTAGCATTTCCTCTTGGCTATAAGCAAGCTTTGACCTAGATAAGCCGTTATTTGCAATGAATCGCAATGTCCTTTCGTCCATTTCATACCTTCTTTGTTTCAACTGAAACTCAAGAGGTGGAGGTTGTACCGGCCTCACCACTCCATGTGTTTCTCTCACATTTTGTTGCTCCGAAGGGTAGTACTCACTTTGGTTGCTATACCACATTGTAGCGGGTACTGGCGTTGGTTTATTTGATGCTTCCATCATTGGCATGTATCTCATGTCTACCGGCATTCTAGCACATGGCAGTGGAGGTTGTTGTCCTAAGACAAGTTGTGGCCTTAAAACTCCTACTAGTCCTGGCACATTCCCCGTAATGTATCTAGGTGTAGTAGGTGCTTCTACAACAGGTTGTACATACCTCTCCCTAGCATTTTCGATGCTATAATAGCACTCTTCCCCCGTATGGTTCGTCCATTTTCTCTCAATTTCACACCACTTCGGCTCTCCCGAATTAGACCTTACAAGAGGAATCAACCTCTTGACCAAGTTTTCGATAAGCTTTTCTTGATCAATAGGTGTCGTTGGCTTGGCAATGGACTCACTTATCTCTGAAACACTATGCTGAGAGGATGTGTCATCTCCTTGACTCTTTAAGTCCTTTTCTTTGTATGCCTCACAGTTATCCACTAGATAAACAGCTTCTTTGATCAACTCGTTTAGCGTCATCCTCCTTATCATATGCAGATCCTTCTGAAGGCCCGCATGTCTCATTCCCTGGATAAAGATCAACATCAGTCGTGCTTGCGTAGGTAATTCCGCTCTCGGACAGAGCTTAACATATCTCTTGAGCCGTAATGATGCTTTGCGTACTGATTCATCCTCTTTCTGTTTGAATCTATGGATTTGCGAGACCGTGTTGTGAGCAATGCCTTTTGGCGAGAATTCTTTAATAAACTCCTCAAACAGCTCATCTAGGGTCTCAAAATCCCATTTTTCCACCGAGTCAAACCATGTAGCTGCATCATCTTCTAGAGTCAATCCAAATCCCGCAAACTGTGTCGCAAAATCTGAAACTTCCTCTGCTCTAATCACTCTTCTAAAAGCCGTTACGTGATCTCTCGGATCTTTATCTCTAGAGTAATTTTTTTTTACCCATTTCTGGACTTGGGATGGTCTAACTCGTGGACTATCTACAAGTCTAACCAGAGACTCTCGCAATCCTTCTCTCGTTATCGCTCTTGAAGGGAATCCTGGTGGCTCTCTTCTTGGAATTCCTACAGGAATTCTCGTGTTTGGTGGAGGCATTTGTGGTCCTTCATTGACCAAATATCCACCTCTTTCTAGTACAGTCTGTGGATTTGTTCTTTCTACAACTCTGTATTCTCGTCCATACTTGTCGACAACTATAGATCTCCATTGACAATCGACTCCGTATGTGTAGACATATAAGAGCTTGTAATCCGTTATCTCTTCTAGGTATGGATCTGAGCACCTATAAAGATTGAACTCATTGTCGTCAATGTATCTATATAGTCCTTCACTCTCATGACCAATCATCCAAACTCTCTCAACATGATGGATCTTTATCAATTGCAAGATTGGAAGATCCATTGTGGGAGGATATTCCTCTATTGTCGGGATCTCCAAGCTTGTGTAAGCTACGTTTGAATCTAGGGTAGACATGATTTCTGGGCTTAAGAGCTTTTGCTTGGTTCAAGTAGACTTAGTCCACTGTGTTCAAGTGCTTTGGTTAGGGAAAAGTTGAAACTATGTCCAAAATGTTGGAATTAGGGTTGCAGAGAAACACACACAACTTGGAGAAGACGAAGGAAGCTCAAGGCACACAATAGAGAGTGTGTTACTTAGTGTGCAATGGAAAGATTGATAGCCCTAGAGTGATGGGCGTATATACAATGCACGGGGGAAAAAACCTCCTAAAGAGGGAAAAAATGCCCCGGCGGTCCTAGTGTGTTCACACACATCACTACCACATGTATATGGTAACAAATCCCCCTTGGAGTGATGCGGTGAACGAGAGCTGGCACATGAGTAAAGGGAAGTGCCATGCCCTGAGGACAGGATCAGTCCACAAAGGGGAGTAAGCCCAAAGCTTTACGGAAAGCTTCAAGCTTCTCACGAGACAATGCCTTTGTGAAAAGATCTGCAAGGTTGTCCTGTGTTGGCACATAAGCCAAGCTGATCTCTCCTGCTGAGAGCCTCTCCCTGACATAGTGGTAATGCACCTCAATGTGCTTTGTGCGAGCATGAAAAACTGGGTTCCTCGCAACTGCCAATGCGCTCTGACTGTCAGTGTAGATAGTGTTGGCAGTGTCCTGTCCAACACCCAAGTCAGCCATAAGGCGTCTGAGCCATACACACTCAACCGTAGCTGTGAAGACTGCCCTGTTCTCAGCCTCACAACTCGAAGTGGCCACAGTAGGTTGCTTCTTGCTCAACCATGATATACATGAACTGCCAAGCATGAAACAAAAACCACTTGCGGACACTCGCGTGTCAAAACAACCAGCCCAATCTGAGTCCGAAAAAGCATGTAAGTCTGGCGGCAATGATCCCCCCTTGGGATAAAACAAGCCAAGATGTAAAGTGCCACTAAGGTAGCGGAAAATCCTCGTGACAGCCTAACAATGCTTAGACCCTGGGCTATGCATAAATCTGCTGACCTGCGAGACTGCAAACTGAATATCTGGCCTCATGTTGCATACATAAATGAGGCAGCCAACAGCAGTTTGGTAAAGAGTGACATCAGCAGGATCGCCAGCATCATGTAGACTCAACTTCAAACCTGTTTCCATGGGAGTGGCAATAGGTTTGCAATCCTCAAGTCCAAACTTACATAGCAATGTCTCTATGTAACTTTTTTGACACAAGGCAATACCACCATCACACTGCTTAAACTGTATACCCAAGTAATGATGCAACAGCCCCAAATCTTTCATCCTGAAAGTAGCATTCAAATCAACCTTAAATTCAGCAATATGTCTCTCATTTGGTCCAGTGATCAGCAAACCATCAACATAAAGAACCACAATGAGAAATACATCATCCTCACGCTTTACATACAATGTGCTTTCTGTTGGACTGTTACGAAAGCCTCGTTTAACCAAATGAGTGTCAGCTTTCTCATACCAAGCACGAGGAGATTGCTTCAACCCATACAAAGCCTTCTTACATTTGCACACTTTGTCCTCTTGTCCTTTTATGACAAAACCGCGTGGCTGCGTTACATAAACTTCCTCAAATATGTCACCATTCAAGAAAGCAGTAACAATGTCTGATTGATGTACATCCCAACCAAAATGAGCTGCCAATGCACATAGAAAACGCACAGTAGTCATACGACAAGTGGGAGCAAAAGTCTCTTCATAATCTATGCCTTTTTGTTGTGCATAACCCTTTGCAACAAGTCGAGCCTTATGGCGATCGATCTCACCATCCGGCTTGCATTTCAACTTGTAAACCCACTTCGTACCAATGGCCTTTTTGCCAGGAGGCAAATCACATAAAGTCCATGTGTCATTCTCTATAAGTGCATCATATTCTGATTTCATGGCAGCAATCCAATTTTCTGAATTCTGTGCTTCATCAAAAGACAGAGGCTCCTCAACATCATGTAAACTAGACACAGCCAAAGCATAACAATCTGATGCATAAGATGCATGGCGAGAGCCTGAACGAGTACGACTAGATAAAGGTGCATCCAATTTACTGTCACGCAAAGTGTGCACCAGCCATTTTGGCATACCTCTAGCCTGCTCATTTTCAGCCCTTTCCTCATCAAGTACATCATGTACATCTGCATCAGTAATAGGCTGTTCTAAAACATTTTCAGAAACCCCCATAGGCTGTACATTTGCCTCATTGGAACTTACATTCGTATTTCCACCACTGAAAAGAGGCAACAAAGTGTCATAAATGTCCTGTGAACTTACATTACTATCTCTAGTACATGACAGCAAGGGTTGAACAGAATCTTCCACAAACACTACATCCCGTGAAACCAGAATACGTTTTGTTTGCGGATGATACAACCTGTAACCTTTGCTTTCAGCACTATAACCAACAAAAATACATTTGACAGCCTTATCATCCAATTTTCTGCGTTGCACTTGTGGCACTGTTAACCCTCACGGCACACGGACACCCTATGATCTATAAACGTTGTATTATTTAGAGTCAAGTACCGGGCTTGTCGGACCAATAGGGAAAGGTAGAGTGATCGCCGATGAGAGGCGCACTTTAACTTGGACATTCAAGAGATTAGTTGGTTAAGCATGGGCGCCCAAGTGTGAATGGGGTGAGCTCCTATAAAAGCCAACTAAACCTAATTTTTACTCATTCTCTCATTTGTGCAATTGAAGAGTGCTCTTGCTCCATCTCCATCTTCTTCTTCTTCACCTCCTTGTGTGTGTGTGTGTGTGTGTGTGAGAGAGAGAGAGAGAGGGAGAGTGTGTGTGCGATCGAGCATTACGAAGGCACGACGGCGGCGAAGCGGTTGAGCGCGGCACGACTGCAGCTTCTTCTTCATCGCGGCGAGGAATCCACCACGAAGGCGAGCGTAGAGCGGTGAGTGACACACCCTTTGTTCTCTTGAGCTTGCTAGTTTAGGCTTGTTGTGTGCTTGGAGCCGTTTGTGGCTCGCACACGGTGTATTGGCAAGTCCCTTGCTTCGACAGTGCGGCAAGGAGCGCACATTTTTTGCGCCGCTGCCGGGGATATGCCCTACACTAAGCTTGGTTAGCACTTTACGCTTCCTTGTGGTGCAATTTCTATCATAGGAAAGGCAGGGAAGGAGTGTGTGGAGATTTCTTTTTTTTGCGTTTTCTGTCAAGTTTCAATTTCTGCTATTGTCTGTGCTTTTTCAATTTTTTGCATTTCTTGCCTTTTTTTCAATTTCCTGCAATTTCTGCATTTTCAATTTCGGCGGTTCCAATTTCTGCAATTTCCAACATTTCTGCGTTTTTTCAATTTCTGCGTTTTCTGCAATTCCAAAAAAAACAAAAAGAAACAAAAAAACAAAAAAAAAACGGAAATTAAAAACGCGAGTGAGAGGGCGGCGAAATTTTTCGAAAATAAAAAACGTGACTCTTAAAACGGACGGGTTGGTTTGTATAAAAGATAGATCGGGATCATTTTCCCAAGCCCAAGCCCAAGCCCAGGCCCAGGCCTCAGTCCTCAGTCTTATGATATATACTAGACTCACTCTTATATATATACCCTACTCCCTCAAGAGAGAATGAGAGCATGTGGGACAAGTCCTCCACTCTCCTCCTTTCTCTTCCCACTTGCACCCTTAGACTTTCTAGTTTGGGCCTAGTTCCCTACTGGAAATTGACAGTTTTAGGGATTCCGAGGGCATAGAGTGACCAAACGGAGGGCTGTAAAGCACGAAACGACCCTCTGACCGATACGCTCGTTTCGAGCTATCACACGGCCCATTCCACGACACGCTCTAAAAAATATAGCAAAAAAACAAACAAAAAGCACGCTAAAAACTAGTCACAAGGCCTCCTAGAGCAGCTTTTTGACACCTTAGGGTATCAAAAGCACATGCACTTACGCTCTGGACGAGTGTTAGAGCACGATCACATTGGTAGTGCCTCTGTTCATACGGACGCCCATTACCCATCCACGATAGGATCTAGACCCTCAGCGGGGACACAAGGTAGCACCACCCAAGACCCTAAAATAGCCGCTAGTGATTCCTCCTCCGACTCAGAAATCAAGGAAGCATACCCTACCCAAAACACTGAGAGAGAAGGCCATGCACCTCCCGAAGCTCCACAGCCTAGTACTAGTATGTTTAGCCGTTTCATGGAAACATTAGGTAGAGCTACTCGCTCGGAACCTGATGCAAATGAAGCACACGAAGGGGGTGGGGAAGTGGACTCTCCTTTCACATCGCACGTGGACCCCACACCCCCAAAGAGTGTCCATGTGGATATCCTGCCAACTTCTTACCAAGAGGGCCCTGTTGAGCTGCCTCCTTCAGAAGTTCCCTCTAGAGTACCGTTGGTGACAAGTAAAACCACGGGGAGAAACATTGCTTCTACCTCACAAGAAACCATTAACACGTCGACTCTAGAAGGATTGTACATTAATGATCATTGGACATACGACCTCCACACTGAGGTGTTGACGGATCTACACTCTGGCCACGCCTACCATGTAGGATGGATAGAGATTGTACAATCCACCTCTAGTGCCACGAGCATCGAAGATCAACAGAAAATGATCTGTAATGTTATCCATGGAATTATTCAATCAGAAAGGCAAAACCGAGGGGTAAATATACACTCAACTGGCCCCATGAGATTTCTGGATACAAGCAAGGCTCAACAGCCTACTCTATCTCAAATGGAGACTCCTCTAATGAGCCCCATGGACCCATCTTACGTCATTTCACCTGGGGTCTCTATGCAATCTGAGCCTCCGAGCGACAACTTTAGCTTCCCTAACTTGGCTCAACCCTCTATTAAGGAAAACCCAGTGCTCACTCCAGGGATAAGCCTGACAGAGAATGTACCGATGACATCTACGGTTAGCGCAGTGCCACTACCTAGTGTCGTAGTACCTAATATGGGGCCTCGACCATATGTGCCTCTAGCCCCTTATGCACACATGGCCCCCACACCTCCAATTGTACCACTTGCTTATGCTCCTCGAGTGCCGCTCCCTAGCCCTTATCCGAGTGGACCTATGCCCCGTTATGTTCCATATCCTGCATCATCCACACATATGCCAAGACCGGCACCCGTTCCTCTCCCACATATGATTCCAAGAGTACCTCCACCGGCCCTGCCTCCTCACATAGGTGACTTGGCAGCGTTTGCTCAAACCATAGGTCGATCTATCGCGGAAAATATGCGTCACGCATCTGATAGAGAGCCTAGAAGTAAGGCAGTACAAATTGCCAAACTCACGCAAAAATTCAATGGGGACGAAGATGCTAGGAAACACATTGAAGTGTTTGAACAAGTATGTGATTCCTTAGGGGAACGCAAGGAACTACATAAGTGCAATGCCTTAAGCTTGACATTAAGTGGGAAGGCTGGAGATTGGTATAGAACCCTAAGGGTGGACGAGAAAACAATCTACCCTACCCTTCGAAGGTTGTTTCTAAAGGAGTACATACGAGAAGGTGTGCTTTGGGGTGTAGCATCTCAGCTACAGAAGGCCGAACGTAAGGAAGGAGAGTCAGTAAGGGACTTCATTAGTCGTCTAAAGCACTTAAACTCTCGTTGCCCTGTAAATGAGCGCTTCAACAATAACCAACTGCTTGATCGATTCATTCGAGGGTTGAGGAATGAAGGAATCTATAATGGACTAGTGATTAGAGGTATCACAACCTGGGAAGATGTCACTGCCAATGCAATCCAATTAGAGGACAACTTGATGATAGCAGGCATGAGGGTGTCTACTGACACAAGATCCACTAGCTCACAAGCCATTGAGTATGAACCCATGACTGCAATGCCCATTGCCAATGAGCCAAAGGTATTTGAGACATTCTTGACAGACCTCACCAAGGCAATCCAAGAGTCTCTTAAGGATAATCGACCCCCTCAAAATAGTCACATGTATCCAAGAAGGGAGCAACAATGGTGTTCCATTTGCTTAGGTCCACATAGCACTAGTGAGTGCCCTACGTTTAGAGTAAAATTTAATGGAACTTGCAACGCATGTGGTAGGTATGGTCACCAAGCTAAGGATTGTTTAATGATCAAACGTATGATGGCAAATAGACCACCTGTAGCCTGGACGGATGCGCCTCGAGCTCCTGTATTGATGCCTACTCCACCTGTTGAGCAACTACCGCAACACATGGTCCCTAGATCTCAAAATGTTGTACAAGCTACACCGCTACCACCTCCTGTGCTAGGACCGCAGCCCCCGCATCCAAGAGTCGCCCCTATGAACCAAGTGGGTTGCGAGCCATCAAATGCTTATCCAGATAGCTGTGAGGAGGAAATAGACACTAGTATTGCCTATGGACTTGATACATTGGAAGAATGTCCTATATACTACATGGAAGATTGTTGGGGGCAAGTCAAGCCGGTTTATCAAGCTGCTGCTCTCGCATCCAGAGGTCAAAATATCAACACCCAGGCTAGGAGGCCACCTCTTCAATGCTACGAGTGTGGTGGACCACATCGAGCAGCGGAGTGCCCTATTAGGCTGCAAAAGAATGCTGCACAGATGCAAATGAATCAAGGGAGCACGTCTGCAATGCCAATACTCACATGTAATCGTTGTGGCATAGATCACTTGATTTCCCAATGCCCCTATAACCCAAATGCGCCTAAAATCACACCCTTGAATTTGGTCGAAATTGCTAGTGTGACATCGCCAATACCACCCGTCGCACCCGCTTATGCGATTACACGGTCCATGCTTCAAGGGCCAGGACATATCCTCGAAGAGAGAGATACCGCGTCAGTTATCCAAGCAAAGAAAAAGAAGACACGAAGGAAGAAGTCACAGAATACGGAAAATTCAAAGCCAAGTTCCAAAACAAACATAGGAACAGGAGATGACCCCGTGTATATGAATGACCTCGAGGATGATTTAGATTCAGTCAAGACAATGGAGACTAGAACCAATACCACAAAGGGAAAGACCGACAAAGAAAACCGTAACATGGAACCAAATGAAAACCGAATAAGAGAAAACCATAAAGAGCCTCTGAAAACACCACAAGTGTTTCCAAATCCAATCCAAGACCCCCAAGATAAACCGCAGAGGCAAAAAGGGAAGAATCGTAAAAAGAAGATTGGGACGTACCCAAACCCAGTAGACGAGATTGAGCAGGTGAAACATCTAAGAGGTTTAGTGGAGGAGACTCAAAGAAAACTAGAACCAGAACCCATGCAGGTCAAAATTCATGACACAGTGTTTCCCACGCAAGTTCATCCACCCCACATGAACCATAGACCATTAGCCATATCTAGTATCATCCAAGAAGGGAGTGAGGACGGGACGTCAGAAAGTGAGCATACACCTTTCTTGTTGGAAAGGATGTTTAACGAAGGAATACCTGATCCCATTGAGGAATATGAGATTCCATCCTCACCAGTTCCTAGTCAAGGACCTACACCCTGCAAAACGCCAATGAATGTTGCCAAACTAGTGGACTTCATGTCTTCTGAGGTCCGAACCACGATCATAGCAAAGCTGTATGGAGATCCTGAGTTATTCCTTGCACTTCGAGCATTCCTTAACGGAGAGCTACGAACGGGATTACCGTAGTTTGCGCAACCAAATAGGCCTAACTCGATTATGATTGATGAGGAAAATCAAGTGCAATCACTTGACTTAGATGGACACGATTCTGTGATCGAGGTACCCATTAACGAATTAGGGCAGTATTTTGAAGGCGACGAGTCTAATGCGACCCTACCCATCACTACCAAGGGATTAACTATAAAGGGAATTCTTGATGGTGGTGCGGGAGTTAGCATCGTTACAAAAGATTGTTGGGAATCCATGGGAAAACCCCGCCTCAGTGCTACTAACATTGTGGTAAAGATGGCAAATGGTACCATAGCCAAACCTGTGGGGATGCTCAAGGATCTTAAGATCAAAGTTCTAGGACACAAGGTACGACATACGTTCATTGTAATGGATTTCTCTAAACACCTTATGTCATATGAAATGATTTTAGGACGACCATTCATGAGGGAAGCACAAATGGTTCACGATTGGTCTAAAAATCATGTCTATTTGCAATTCCAAGACTCTGTCCTTAGAGTGGATTTGGTGACTGGTAAGGTACACCCCTTAGGGAGTAAAACCATTATTGATCATCGCTCTGACACCACAGTTCACTCGGCCCCACTACAATATTGTTACACTTGTAAGAAGGATACAGACATTGGCCAAGATTCTCCTTATATGGATATCCTACCTGGGATGACTGAGTCGGACAATGTGGATTGGGTACACCTAGCTGCAACCATAGACACTTGGGGAAATAGGGGGACGACCTGGGTAACACCTGAGGGGGATGAAATGCCTATACCCTTAAATATGCTACAAGCAATGCGTATCGCTTCCGACAAGACTCCTCCTAAGGTAACGAAGAAAACATACAAGTGGGTCCCTAAAGCTTCTTTAGTGACCATAGCTAGTGCTAATAAACAGAAGCCTTGTAAGAAACGTACCACTCGCTCCAAGAAAAGTAAGAAAATGTTGCGATGGATCCCTAAACGACTATTGGAAGCCCAAGGCTACTATCAAGGAAATGATCAAATCTGGGTGCCAAAACGTAGATTGTACTCTTACCTATCACCTGACCCAAGTGAGCCCAATCCCGTAGCTCCAAAACGAATCAATGATCCTGGAAAGGAAAAAATCACAGAATGCTACACACCCGCTCCCGAGCTAGTTTGGGTACCAAAGAAAGAACGATTTGTTCCACCTAGCTCAGGAAGGGGGGAGTCCCATGAAGATTCTAGCTCATCATGTAATACATCCATAGAGGTAAAAGCTTCTACACCGCCTCCATCTACAGTAGTGGACCTCCATGAAGCTACAAAAGAATCCACACCTCCCAGTGTTCAAGAATCACCTGATGAACCACTTCAAGTTCAATCCTGGGAGAGTACCTTACCACCCTTGCAGCTTGACGAGGCACCTAGGGTAATAGAAAACTACTGGCAAAAATCCTCACCTATTACCAACTGGAACAATTGGTTTCAAAGGGTGACAAGCTCATTTCAAACGGTATGATCTACCCAAGGAAGGGGGGAGTGTTTGCTGACAGTCATCATTCACTTGTTTCCCTCTCAACCTTTTTCCCTGACCTCTCAATCACCAATCTTAGGGAATCTACATATAAAGATTTATACTCACAAAAAAAAAAGAAAAAGAGCAAGAGCAATTAGCAAACGAGTATGCACATTAAAGTCAAAACATTGACTCAGACCTGCACATGTCACATCTGGTACAGTGAAACAGAAACCTATGCCATGAAACACCTTTGATCCTCATCACTTGAGTGATGGAGGGTAAGTAAGATTAGTACGATAGGAGTGTTTCTGTTTTAGAGTTGAGTGATTAGCGAAGTTCTCTTTTCCCACTAATGTGCCTCCTGGAGGTATTCCTTTTGTTTCCTAGTGTGTACAGGAGCGTGTTGCTATTGATAGGATTTGGACGTTCATGGAACCTTTCTCTCGTTCACACTTCAAATCAAGCGCGACCATCGACACAAACAGGTGTTTTATGTCCATTAGCATTGCCCTTATCTTTTTGCATCCATGTTTGTCTGCTTTGATTGTGATTGGTAGCATAATATTCAGCGCATTGGCTTAGTATCAAACATTTAATTCAATGTAATGTTTTGTCATAATCACTTGTTTAGGTGTAAAAATCAAGCAGTCCGACTAAGCTACTTTGACCAAGCTAGGTGTTAGAGATCTTCTCTTAATACCATGGGGAATGCCTTCCTAATAAGCAATGGTTACTTAGGTTCTTAATCCGATTTAGGCAGCATTGTGTGAAATGTACTAGGGCTTTCTAGTGGGCTTAACCCTAGTGACCTTTAGCTTAAGTATTATAAAGGGAGTTTACTAATGTGATGAGCCTGGGGAGTGTAACAATGTTATATGACCCCCCAAAGTTACAAAATTTAAATGTTGAAAATGAACAAGCAAAAAATCAAAGTGCCACAATGTAAAATTTTAAGCTGGAAGAGAAATCTCAGCTTGATTTGGTACTTCACTCACATGTATCGCCTATGGTACTTGAGCCCTAGAGGTTCCCAGTGTGGGCGCTTTTCCTTGAAAAGCAAAAAACCCAAGGCATACAAAATAAGCACACACAACAAAACTGAATCAATGTGAAAAGACCTTGGGGGGTCAAAGAAAAAGTAATCAGTCAAGCGATGATTTCATGAGAAATTCCTTTTATGGTAGCTTAACTACAAAGTCTTCTGGATATAGCCTCTAGTCAGCCCTCGAAAATGAATACTTGGCTCTCGCGATTAAACAACTTAATTGACCACTGAAAATTAAGAAGCTTACCCATGGTATTAATATTCGATCTCTAGTGCCTTTCGACCGTCAAATTAGCGACCCCAGACTTGTTTAATTTTCTACCTTTACATCTGTTTATGCATTTGATTACATTGCAATTTAATGTTCATTGCTAAAAAATTGTTTGAAATTCTTTTACCAATCAATGTGTCTACCTAAAACTGCATATGCTTTTTAAGAGAATGCAATTACTGTGCCAATGTTGTTTGATTTTGCAGTGACTGAAGAAGGCTAAGGACATTCATCTCAAATGCTCTTCCACCTCGACGAACCAGCTTCAACTCAATAGCTTCCAAGGACGGAATCTACATCAGGAAGGGGGGCATGTTAACCCTCACGGCACACGGACGCCCTATGATCTATAAACGTTGTATTATTTAGAGTCAGGTACCGGGCTTGTCAGACCAATAGGGAAAGGTAGAGTGATCGCCGATGAGAGGCGCACTTTAACTTGGACATTCAAGAGATTAGTTGGTTAAGCATGGGCGCCCAAGTGTGAATGGGGTGAGCTCCTATAAAAGCCAACTAAACCTAATTTTTACTCATTCTCTCATTTGTGCAATTGAAGAGTGCTCTTGCTCCATCTCCATCTTCTTCTTCTTCACCTCCTTGTGTGTGTGTGTGTGTGAGAGAGAGAGAGAGAGAGGGAGAGTGTGTGTGCGATCGAGCATTACGAAGGCACGACGGCGGCGAAGCGGTTGAGCGCGGCACGACTGCAGCTTCTTCTTCATCGCGGCGAGGAATCCACCACGAAGGCGAGCGTAGAGCGGTGAGTGACACACCCTTTGTTCTCTTGAGCTTGCTAGTTTAGGCTTGTTGTGTGCTTGGAGCCGTTTGTGGCTCGCACACGGTGTATTGGCAAGTCCCTTGCTTCGACAGTGCGGCAAGGAGCGCACAGGCACCAAAGCATATGCCAAACAGCCAAAAACACGCATGTGCTCAATAGAAGGTTTTCTATCATGCCATGCTTCATATGGAGTAATAGACTGCAAAGCTTTCGTAGGACACCTGTTAAGTACATAAGTGGCACACATGATGGCCTCAAGCCAAAAAGAATGCGGCAAAGCTTGACTTTTGACCATACATCGTGCCATTTCCGTTAGTGACCTGTTTTTCCTCTCAGCAACACCATTTTGCTGAGGTGTATAAGGCACTGTACATTGGTGTTTTATCCCACGACTAGCCAGAAATGCATTAAATTCATGAGACATATACTCCCCCCCTCGATCGGAACGGAGGGTGCCCATAGTACATTTTGAGACATTTTCAGCCATAGCCAAAAATTGTTTGAAGCACATAAAAACTTCGGACTTCGCTTTAAGCAGAAATACCCATGCATGCCTGGAGTAATCATCAATGAAAGTCACGAAGTACAGGTAATTGCCCAAGGACGGAGTTTGCATGGGCCCACAAACATCACTATGCACAAGCTGCAACCTGCATGTGGCCCTAACTGAACCATCCTTTGGAAACTTAGAACGCTGCATTTTACCCAGAATACAGCCTTCACAAACATGTTTGACAGGTGCTTCAAGAGGCGGCAAAGAAGCAACCATATCAGATTTCTGCAAACGCAGCAAACTGGCAAAATTCAGATGACCAAAACGTGCATGCCAAAGTTTTGCATCTGAAATAGCCCTTGAATCTGCAACAGCATTTGCAAAATTTTGTCCACACTTGTCATACAAAGTGAGCTTATACAGCCCACGGCACAAAAGCCCAGATGCAACAATTTCATCACCAAAACTGAGATCATGAACTATACATCTGTCATCCACAAATTTGACTACAAGTCCAAGTCTAGCAAGTGCGGATACAGACAAGAGATTCTTCTTGATCCCAGGTACATAAAGTGCATCAACAAGTGTGAAGGAACTGCCATTAGCAGCAGTGAGCACAATCTTTCCAACTCCCTGAACTGGATAAGAGGCGTTGTTGGCACAAGTGACTGAATTCCCATGAGGGACAGACTCGAGAGAGGTAAACAATTCACGATGTGAGGTAATGTGCTTTGTAGCACCACTGTCGAAATACCACACATGTGAATCTGCAGCAACTGACAAGCATGCATCATGGACAGCAGGATTGTAAGTGCACTCTGCGCTAAAAGCCCATTCTGCATCAACATCAGCATCACAATCTCCTTTCACAGAAGACTCAACAATGGCTACATTTGTAGTGGAACCAGCATTTGCAGTCGAACCACCCTCTTTCTTCTTAGCCTCTTTGGCCTTCAACTTAGGACACGACTTGATCAAGTGATCATTGGCTTTACAATAATGGCAACGCATCTTCTTTTTTCCCTTATCACCAGAATTGCCAGACGAAGTGCTGCCAGCAGAAGCATTAGGAACAGAAATTTTGCCACTCGCAGCAGAACCATAAGAAGTGGCTGCATTACTGTTACCACCCTTTCTTTGAGAAGCAATAAAAGCCTGTTCAACTGCACGCTGCCTAGTCCTGTTTTTTCTAGAAAGTGACTCTTGCAACAGCAATGTGCATAATGCATCAAACTTGACAACTTCAGGATTTCCTTGGGTCATCAGTCTCCAAGTACTAGCAAAAGTCTGGTAGGAATCTGGTAAGGCATCAAGAACAGTCTGCATAAGGGAACTGTCCGAAATGACTTCACCTGCAGAAATGAGTTGCTCATTGATATCCTTGACACTAGCAAGGAAAGTGTCCATATCATCTTCCTCATGCATAATCTTCGACTCTAGCTCTTTACGCAGCAAAGCAATTTTAGCCTCATTGCGGCTTGCATAAAGACCTGCTAGAATATCCCAAGCCTGTTTTGCAGATTTTGCTGAACGGATGTGAGGAATAATGGTGCGCTTCACAGACAACGCAATCAATGCATGAGCCTGCGCATCCTTAACATCCCAACGAGCTTGTTCTGCCGTAGGCAAAACAACTCTAACAACTGCAATCCTTGCAGCAAGACCTGCAACATCCTCAATATCGCCTACATCTTCAAAACCAGGACGTACATCAATGCCCTGCACAATGTTCCAAACACCTTTTGACACAAGAACATGTTGCATCATATAAGCCCACATAGGGTAGTTGTCCCCATCCAACCTATCCTCAGCAGCAAACATCTTGAACACATCTGTGTTGTTGTTGTCAGCCATGGTAAATGCTGCACCTGATGTGAAAACTGCCCGAAAATAGGAGAAATGGAGCGGGAACAACTTGTGCTATATAGCACAAACTGTAGAAGACTATAAGGCACCTGTTATGCAGAAAACGGCACTGACAGAAAATCTGCACAAAATGACGAAATAGCCTGTGCAGTACTGCCCGTAGTGGAAACGGAGGCCGAAATGAGCCCAAATCAAAATTCTGAGCAGACCAAGCTCTTCGAGCCTTCCCAAAATATTTGTCGACCTGCGAACGCTCGCCAAAGCTCACTGAAATCGGAGAAAGTGAGCAGGCGTGTGCTGGAGCAGCTGGCGACTAAGCCCGGGAAGACGTGACCTGCTCTGATACCAATTGTTGGAATTAGGGTTGCAGAGAAACACACACAGCTTGGAGAAGACGAAGGAAGCTCAAGGCACACAATAGAGAGTGTGTTACTTAGTGTGCAATGGAAAGATTGATAGCCCTAGAGTGATGGGCGTATATACAATGCACGGGGGAAAAAACCTCCTAAAGAGGGAAAAAATGCCCCGGCGGTCCTAGTGTGTTCACACACATCACTACCACATGTATATGGTAACACAAAACCGCAACTGTTTCGTCATAATTCTCGCAAATTGTCGCTTTCAGACACCCCTAACTTGCGGATGAATTTTGAGGCCTCAAAGGACGTTTTTTCAAAGTTGAACTAAATGGTATAAAAACGTTTCCGATCCGATACCGTTTGTGAAAGTTATAGCCAAAACAGTGAAATGCAGTTTAGACTGGTCAAAATGAGTCCAAATTCAATTTTAAAAGAAGATTTGGG
The DNA here is from genome assembly GCF_014529385.1 of Adiantum capillus-veneris. NCBI lineage: Eukaryota > Viridiplantae > Streptophyta > Polypodiopsida > Polypodiales > Pteridaceae > Adiantum > Adiantum capillus-veneris. Next base: position 94,245,303 of record NC_140934.1, read on the forward strand.
ATCTCTGTGACATTGTGAATAATTCTGTATGGTCAAAAGTACAGTTGGACCTAAAAATGACCTTGAGACATCCTACGTGTAGGATGTCTTTTTGCTCAAAATTTAACAAAATTTGGTCCAGAGACTTCCCTTAAGTCCAACAACACAATGGTATGCTAAGAATTTCATTTGGACCTAAAAATGGCATTGAGACATCCTACGTGTAGGATGTCTTTTTGCTCAGAATGACTTGAAATTGTCACCCCAGATTCTCCTTGGTCTGCTGATCACAGTGGTGTGCTCATATGTTGGTTTGTAGTCCTAAATCAAGTTGGAGACATCCTACGCGTAGGATGTCTTTTTGCTTTGTTTCAGCTCAAACTTGCACTATAGCTTCCCCTTGATGTGCTAAACTCACATCTATTTTTACTTTTTGATTCTGACACCTATAGGTTGGTCAAATGATCAAGAATCTGTTTCAAAAGCCTGATGTCTGTTCTGATGAATTCCTAAGTCAAATCAACTCCAAATTGGACCAAATTTGCCTAGAAGTCTTGCCTAAGGCTATACAACAGCATGGTATGGTCACAGGAGAATTTTGGTCTCAGAATCATGAAGTAGGCATCCTACACGTAGGATGTCTTTTTGCTAAGAATTTCCCCAAATTTGAACCACAGACTCTCCTTAAGGTGCTGATCACTGTGGTATGCTCATAATTTTGTTTAGAGTCCAAAATCACATAAAAGACATTCTACGCATAGGATGTCTTTTTGGCCTGTTTGACCCCAGACTTGTCCCACAGCTTCCCCTTGATGTCAGTAACCCAGTGGTATGCTTAGATTTTGGTTTGGATTTCAAAAGACTCAAATTTTAGTTGTTCTTGCCTTTTTTAGTCAAAAGTGCTAAAGTCCGCTTTGAACCCAGTTTTCTCACCCAAATGCGCTGAAAACTCTCACATGCACTCAAAACATCATGTATAACATGCACATGAAGTCACCCTATGGTTTGGTCCCAAAATTAGGCCTTGGACACAATTTGGGTAGGATGTCTGACAATTCTCGTCTTTTGGCTTTGATATGTCAAAATTTGGTCAAATTTCCACTTTCCAGGTGAAAATAGGGTAAAACCTACCTTCTAAACACACTTGTAACCTCAGATTTTAAAAATTTCTACCAGATCACCCTGTAGACATCCTACGCGTAGGATGTCTACTACTTATTTTTTCAGACTGAAGTGTCCCTGATGCTTCCTTATGATCTCAGCAAGTGCAAGTATGCTTCACAATTGCAAAAACATGCAAAAATTACTCAATTTAAGCCTTTTCTAAAATTTTACGTTTTCTAACTCCGCCTTTTGGCTTTGGTAAAAAAAAAAAGGGAAAAACACCCAAGTCAATATGTTACTAGGGTAAAACCTACCCTCTGAACCCACTGGTGCAGTCAGAATTTTCAAATTTGGTCTCCAGAACCCCCTTGAGACATCCTACGCGTAGGATGTCTATGTTTACAGAATTGCAGGTTTTCTTCACATAACCCTTGCAAATGCTCTTTTATATGCACATCATCAGTCAGTCATACAAAAATATCCACAAAAGCTTGTTTAATGCATTTTTACCCTCAAAAGCACACTTTTCCATGATTTCAAATGCAATCAAGCACTTTAGCAAATATTTCAGTGTTGAATAGCTCTAGATCAGAATCAGATCACTTACCTAAAGCTACTCCTACAAATCATATGGGGTTTTGCATCTATGAGTAGAAAAACGCTTCACTGCCACACACGGACTAGTAAACACTTTTATCACCTCACAAATCACTCGACTACCAGCAACTACTCTAATCCACAGATCCTAACTAAACCTATCTTGTCGCAGACCCTTGGCAAGACACGTGCTTCCTGGCTATCCACTTGATCGCGGAATATCCTCTTCCGGATCCACTTAAGAAAAACGATTTCTTTAGCCGAAACTAAATCAAGCAACCATCACACGAGTGTTAGTAGGAAACCTACTTAGGTCCTTGTGTCCCCGGTAGCGGCGCCAATGTTGGATGGAGTGACTCACACACCCATGAAGTGCATGCAAACACTACCTAGATCAACATAATGTCAATCGAGGACATAGATGACACGATAGGCACACGGAGGAAATCTCTTTAGCTTGTCAAGCTGAGACCATCCTACACATACAACACTCTGGAAGGCCAACTAAACCACAATCAAGAACCTCACTGCTCTCAACTACACCACCTAGACACATACACACATACGAAAGGTAACTCACATAATGATGCCAGATTCATACAAAACTTAAGGAACACCATCCCCTCACTAGGATACACCTGTCCCTAAGCTTCTACACTCAAAACCCTCACTCTAAACCCATCTGCGGAAAACGCGTAGGATGATAGAGCAGAATTTTGAAAGGGTCCGAAACTGAAATTTATGAGTACCTATGCGTACCTTATGTCGCCACAATTCTATAGACTACTAGCACGTAGAAAACAGACATTGTTTGATACACTTACGGCCACAAATAGCTTGTAGATGCATCGGCATGTGCGCTTCGTCTCGCGTGGAATGCTTGGCGTTGTCGCGTAGCTCTCCTCGAGCCTACAGCAATGGTGTAGTCGGATCTCCAATGTGTTGAGCGAGCCGGGCATAGCAAGAGGATGAAGCTCATGCTCACTCTCTTTCTCTCTCACACACAGTAGACGACAGCGCTTAAGTTTTTGATTATGATAAAAGTATTTTTTTACAAAATGACCCAGGTACCTTATATACTAAGGCTACCTTAGGTTTAACCAAAAATGGGGTTGAAAGGGTCAAATGGCTTTGTATTTACAATCTGGAAGTGCCATTGCACCCCGGCTTCTGAAACTAGAATAACTATTCATTACAAATGACGTTTATAGCCATAATCCGCAGCATTTCATAACTCGCAAAAGATAAGACTTTGGTACGAAACTTGAGTTATGTTGTGTTGTTGACCCAGCGGTCAACATGACCTTATGCATAAATTAAGAAATGTGGTTAGTGATGATGACGTGCCTCAAGATTTTGATGGGACTGGAACTAGCACCAAAGACTATCAGGCTATTTTCCAACTCCTAAAGGATGCCCTCAAAGAACATGGCATTGTGGAAAACCTATTCCCGTTCCTCACAAGGTCAAGCTCGCAAAGAAGGCCACAAACGATGATGTGTTCTCCCGCATTGGGACATACCTACACATTGAGGACACAATGCCAACTTCCCTTTATGCCTCGTGCGCAACAAAGACAAGGGGAAAAGGTAAGAAACAATCCATAAGACCTTCAGAGAAGGGCTTTCCTTACACAATGTGGAACAATATTTTCGTGGATCTTAGAAGGCATCAAGAAGCCATGCTTAGATTTTACGAGTTACCTGAAGAAGGTGACACACTTTACTTTTTTCTTTGGTATTGTTCTTATCTTAGAATCTGAAGTTTAAGGTCTTGGCACTATTTATTTTGTAGTGCTTGGCACAAAAGTCGCTTTTGTGCTGAAACTAGATGAGTGTCAAATAGTGAAAGGCCGAAGGTTAGAGAGGCTAAGTGTCACTCTAATGAATGAGGCCCTTCTGCAAACCAAGCGAAGGGATTTAGTCAAGCCATCTCCAACCCCATCTTTTAGCGTGCAATCAGAGAAAGACATTTGGTGGTTGGGTGCTATTGAGGTGCCCAAAGAGAGAAATGGAGTACTTTCATGGATTTTTGAGAGAACTCTATGGATCACAGAAGTAATCCACTCCCAAATTGCAAGTCAGAAGTTGGAGATTAAGGGTTTTGGTAATTATGATGTGGAGTGGCACTTAGGTGGGGATTTGAAGACCATAAAGTGTTTGCTTGGCTGCAAACAAGGGGATTCTTCTCTCATGCCTTGTCCATTTTTCACTAGAGGGTACAAACCTAATGGACAAAAATCACATAAGAGCACTGCAAAGGTCGGTTCCATGCTTCCATGGCAAGGGCATGGAGAACAAGGGTTAGATTGTCGTGATGTTGGAGATGAAGGTAGAGAATGGGAAGTGTCTATTCTGAGATGTCCCATGCTCAATGCCCCAGACCGTGATCAAAAGGACCACGCTTGGAATCCAATTTTTCCATTTCCTCTATCAAATGTACATTTTTGTACATTACATGCATTCATGCGCAATTTTGATAGGCTATTGAAGCTCCACATTGATTATGCTTTCACAATGAAACCGTTGGAAAAGTCCCAGGAAGCGATCGAAAGAGTGGAGGTACTCTTGAATTCCATTGGCTATCATGGTGGAAATGTGTCTATCGTTGCTGCAAAGAACACAGGGGAGGCCCATGAAATTGCTCAACAAGTGTCAATGAGTGGACAAAAAGCTAGACACTTTTTGAAGAAAGTTTCCCAAGGAAAGCCAAGTCGATATGATGATAAAAAAAACTCCAACCAGCAGGCAGGTAACCTTTGGGAGCTTTGGAAGGAGTTATGGAAAGCTACTACTAACAATGATTCAAATGGCGAGCTTGCAAACAAGCGCAAGAAAGTTTGGGCACATTTTGATAAAATGGTCAAGCCTATGGACCTTAACAGCACAACAGAAGAACAACGCCAATCATTTCAAGAAGCCTTGGCGGATTTTACCAAGGTCTTCACCCTTTCTTGGGGTGAAAATAACATCATACATTACATGGTAAGTCATTTTACGTGGTGTATTTATTATAAGGAATTGTTTTTTTAAATAATGCGGATCATTTACTCATGTGAACAGCATATCTTGTTTGTGCATGGTGCATTTTTTATGCACAAGTATGGATCGCTTGAAATTTTTAGCACTCAAGGTATGGAGAAGTCCCATTATCGAGAGAGGGGACTGTACTTCAAAAATACTCGACATGGTGGTGGAATGGTGCAATCCAATTATTTGGAGGAGATGTTCAACTGGTTTTTTCGCACAACATTTTCTCGTAAGCACACAATGGAGCGTGCACGACAATCCAAGATTGCTATTGAAGTGCGGAAATGGAGTCGTTAAGAGCATAGCAACAAGTGGCAAATGTTGCAAGGTCCCACCAAGCATGCTGCATGGCGGCAATGCAAAGTGCGATAAGGATCAAAGTGGATACTGCACGAGTCACTGAACGTGAACGTAGGGTCCAACTCTTAGCGATATGTTTATTTAAAAAAAAAAAGTTTTTTTTTTCAAAATTAGTGTGAACAGGGCCCTTTTTAAATGGGCCCTTATAAATATTGCATGCTCTCATAAATCACTCATTTCTTAAGAACAGGTGAGCTCTTACAAACGAAATGGCGCACACCAAACAAACCGTGAAAGAGCATCCGCCTGCCAACAAAAACACCCTCCAAGGATGTGAGAAGCCGGCATGGCTTAAAGGCACAAGAGAACGGCCACAAACACCTGGCTGTTCCAAGAACTCTTCTGGCAATGGGCATGGTGGTAGGGCACGAGATTCATCGAGGACTGTTTAATCTCCACCTCCTCAAGATATGACACCTAGAAGAAGAATGAAGCAACGTGCCCAGTGCTGGAGAGAAGAACAGGGACAGCAAACAACATAGTTCGATAGGGAGCAGCCATCGCGCCACCAATCACAAGCAGGACCATCTAGGACTCGGGTGGTCCATACAGACACTGAATCAGAGAGGGAGCCACCATGGCTACGAGATAAAATACCGCACACGCACCGGGTGGACGTTGGGGGGAAGACACTTCCTCGAGGCGAGGGTGCTCTCCCAACACAACAAGATCGGCAACCAAGGGAAGAGGATGAATCATAAGAGGCTACAGACCCAGCCCCTAAGCATGTAAACATGCGCAAGTCTAAGTTTTTTAACACTAGGTTGGTAACCTAACAGGACATAAAAGTGTCCTTTCAGGGTTTTGAAAAAAACCTCCAAAACCATAGTAGATCCACTCATTTTGTAAAATCCTTTCATCAGGTTATAGTTCAAGGCCTACTACACATGGAAAAAATAAGAAACTTGTAAAATTTTTCATATTTTGGTCACACCAAGCCTCCAAAGTTGATGGACCAGTACATTTTCATCAAAACAGTCATTTCTTACGTTTTGTTGCATAAAAATAAGATAAGAGATTTTTGTAGGACTTGAGATAAATTCCTTAGTTAACTTCAATGGGTTGGTGATCTGAACATATGATTTCTTCTCACTCACTATTTTTTGTTTTGCCAAAAGAAATAGGTATAAAAAAGTTGAATTTTTACCATTCTGCAAACCTATCATCAAAGTTTCTATAGCCACGCTCAATACAAATAATATATGCATGTTTTCTTAGTTCCCTATTGTCCTTTAGGTTCATAAGGAGCCATGGAGCATGTCAAAAGAATAATACAGCTCTTACCAAGGGGAATCTTGGGGACAAAGATGAAGTGATAAATACAGCAAACATGAAAAAACTGGGTTTAACATTATGAGTTGTAGAATCCCATAGAAACTATTCAATATCTAGCCAAATTTGATCCTTATGACTAGATATGGTTACTACCTACAAAATGCATGTAGTTATCACAAGAAACTAACAATATTGAAAAAGCTATACTTGATATACTAAAATGTTTCATTTTCTTCTGTAATTGAAAAAATCAACCATCGTTGATTACTATGCAAAATAGGGTATTAGGTGCCCCAAAACTCAAGGAATATTAGCTTTATGTTACAATATGTGACATAGAAAATAAAAATTGCATTTGAATATCATGAAAGCTACCAAAAAAATCATAGAAGAGCTAAAATTGGCTAAAAAACAGGATTTGACAATTTTTGTGATTTGGTCATAACTTACAACTTTAACATTTATTTCTCCCTAGAAGCATCAGGACATGTTGAGGACTACTAAAGATAGTTCTCTAGCATTATAGACCTCACAAACATGAATTCTAGAGTGGTATAGTTGCAAAAAGTTGAAAAAAGCCAAAAACAGGACCCGTTTTTTCACACAGTTTAGGTTGTGAAATGTTGTGCAAGGACAAGGTTAAAGATGGAATTGATATTCCAAAAAAATGTCGAGTTTTTTTCAGCTCATGAGACAACTTTCTAGACTGATAGCACCTCAAAATCCATTTTGAAACTCTTGACATAATTCAAGGAAAACGGTCACTTAACAGGACATAAAAGTGTCCCATTACCAACCTAGTGTTAAGAAGCCTAAACGCCGCCCGCCAACAAATGTGCAAGTGCCCCCAAGACAACCGCAGCAGCGCCGATAAATAGCAAGGGCATTTGCAGAAATCCGCCACTACCAAAAGACTACGGAGCTTTTGATTCGACGCGCCCCCTTTGCTCGCACATTGAAGGAGGTGCTTCAAAGCTATGGAAATCAGTATAGAATGCAAGCAATAGCGCTAGAGGCTATTCAAGAAGCTGCAAAGGCCCACATCATTTCGGTGTTGGAAGATACCAACCTATGCGCCATTCATGCAAAGCGAGTGACAATACAACCAAAAGATATGCAGCTTGCACGTCGATTGTGACGAGACTTAGAGCATTAGCCGAAGTTACCCCTCTTTTTGTATTGCACACCCTTATCTTTGTAATTTTTTGACTTTCCAATGACAATATGATCAACAGTTGTGTCTACTGTGTCTATTATCTTTGTAATGAGATGACTTTGTAATTTCAAGTTCTGTATGTAATTTTAGTTAATTTCAATAAATTTGTGCTTTTTAAGTACCCTGGGGGGTAGATAAGCCTACTATGGGCAAAAAAAATCCTGGCCACAAAGGCGCGCAAATGGCCCATCCATCAGTTTTGGATGGGCCATTTGCGTGCCCTTGTGGCCAGGCATTTTTTTGCCCCTAGTAGGCTTATCTACCCCACCCCCAGGGTACTTAAAAAGCACAAATTTACTGAAAGCAAATGGTTTTGCAACATTATTTTAGATGGAGCCTTGTGGCCACCCTTTTTTGGCCATTTCAGGCTTTGAATTCCCCATAGGATATCAAAAACGTTATATTGTGAAACCAAGTGTCTATGCAACATTAATTTGGATTTTTCAAATGTCCAATGTAATTGGGCTTTCTGGTGGAGGCGTGTACTAGGTAGAGCTAAAGCAGGTGATAGTGTGTTGGAAACTTAAATTCAGAATTGATTTCACCTTTTCTAGTGTCCTTGAGTGTGAACATATACTGAAATTGCCATAAAAAGGGTGCATCTAAATTAATGATGCAAAACCAATTGATTTCAATAAATTTGTTCTTTGTAAGTATCCTAGGGGGTATATAAGCCTATCAGGGGCAAAAAAAAAAGCCTGACCACAAGGGCGTACAAATGGCCCATCCAAAACTGATGGATGGGCGATTTGCGCGCCCTTGTGGCCAGGCTTTTTTTTGCCCCTGGTAGGCTTATCTACCCCCCAGGGTACTTAAAATACCTAAATTTACTGAAATTACATACAGAACTTGAAATTACAAAGTCACCAATTAAAACAATTTTCATATCACCAATTGAAACAATTTTCAAGATTGACAAATCACATTCAAAATAATTTTCAAGATAGAGAGACAATTCCAAATATTTTTTATTACTTCCAAAACGGTGATTTTACATCATGTATCTGAGGAGTTCATAATTTTCTTGACCATTTCCTGGCGCCTATTTTGCGCGTAAGGCAACTCCCCAGTCAAGAGGGACTGCGCTTTGGCCTTTGGGTCAGTTGAGCCAATGGAAGCATGTATTCCTATCTGGGCAAGCACTTTACCACGAAAGCTAGTGCCAAACACTGTGCATACAAGGGATCTACGCACTTGGAACACTTGATGCGCAGTTTGAGCAATGGTGCTCAAACACAAAAACATGCTCAAAGCTTTCAAAGACCAAGTCATAAAATGGGCTTGGGGAGTAAATTCATTGTGGATAATGGCCACATCGCCAGGGTGGATTTGTCCTAGGTAATGTGCAAGGGAAGCTTGAGGTCCAAATCCCGTCTGCTTGCCACCCGTCATTGCAGCAAAATCATCAAGATCCACAACATCCTGTCATAAACCGATGAAGGTTGAGAAAAAAAACAATGAAGGATAAAATAGTAACATGAAAATTAGGATACAGTTTACCTCCTGCTCCTTGTCGCCCTCCTTCCTGTTGCCCTTTGCATCCAAGTCAATGCTCCCATGCACCACAGATACGAGCTTTGGATCATCAGATGGGAGGTTGCATAATGGCATAGGCATCCTAGCAGCCTCAACCTTGGCTTACGTGGCTTGGAATTCTTCCTCAGCCACGTGCAATTGCTCTACAGTCAGGACCTCCGCACATACAACGGCAATAGTGTCAGCAACAAAGTCCCCAACTGGCAAGAGCTTGCTTTCTAGGACATCTGGCATATTGTCTAAGGGACACTTAGTGCTGTTGCATAGAACGCTCAAGCATTCATCCATGCGCAGGCCAAATGATTTCTCCAAATCATGCAGAAACACATACTCCTTCCCATCCACTACCACTGAGGAGAAGCGGCTGATTTCTACCTCTGGGATAGCCACATCCGACAGTGGTAGTGGCACTGGAGTGTCACTAGGGCCAGCCACAACTATGGATTTCTCAACCACTTCCTCGAGACCCCTAGGGTACTTGAGCCGGAGTGTCTTTACTTCCACTGTAAGGTTCATGGGGATAACCTGCTGCTCCTTGGTGTCCTTGATAAAGGACCCAACCTGAAGGTGTGGTAAGCGGAGCTCCTCCAAATCAGGTTCCTCGCTCACCAAGAAGATAAATGTTGCGAGCCGAGAAAGGTACTCCACCCCCAATTTGCGCTTCTTGAGCGCTGACACCCCTAGGGCTTGCTTGTCCAAGTAATGGCCTGCATCGGTTGCAATTTCTTGGAATCGTTGCAACCACTTGGAGAATGGGCGATTACCTTTGTGTATAGAGCGCAAAATATCGCAAGGCACCCAGATCCGTGCATGTGGGGGGATAGATACATAATATTTTATGATTGGCTTCTCCATGAACGCAAAAATCTTGGAAAATGCATCCATGTGAAGCGAAATTGTGGCGTCAAGGTCAGGGAGACGAGTAAAAAAGGTGTGGAGGTCGAACTTCCCTTTGTATTCGGTGTCCTCGAGGAAGAGGATGAAGCGTGATAAAGGGGTGGATGTGGCTGCAGATGCAGAGGCTGTGGAAGCATCCATGTCTAGCCTGGGGTGTACATAGAGAGTGGAGGAGCTCAAGAGTTGCAAAAGTGAAAATAGTGAATGAGTTAGGTGGCCCCCCTTTTATAATGGACCCTTTTTTAAAGACATTAAAAGAAAGGCACTTTCACCAAAAAATGATTTCTCATCTCAATGCGAAAAATTATATTCAAAGGCATGATTTGCCGAAGCAAATCATGTTGATTACATCGGGGATCATTTTGAAAATTGCAAGAGTTACAAAGTTATAAGATCGATAGCATAGTTCCATCCATCCCCGAGTCCTCCTCAGCCTTCAATTTGTCTTTCATTCTCTTCCCAATCTGCGGACATTCATTACAATAAGCATCCAATGATCGAGAAACCATGATGTATTGAAAATGTGGTGGAAGGATTCTCACCTTGTGACCTTGTAAACGAAATTGTACTTGTTGAAGGGCTTTAAAACCCATAATAACCAAATTTTCTCACACATTACTGAGAGTCCAATGCTTGTTCACTTGGATTGCCTCCAAAGAATCGTTGGGAATCTTCACTGTAATGTCAAATCTTGCAATAGCGCCGTCTACACTCTGTAAGGGAGTCCACACTCCAAGCTTGCACATCCAACGATTATAGTGAAATCGTATGTACAAGGAGGTGCGGGATTTCAAATAGCGCATTCCAATACCTGAAGCTCCAACCTTACAACGGTACCGGTCCCCGTTGTGCATGCCCTCCACAAAACCCCAGTCCTCTTCTAAAAGCCTTCCTAATTCCTCGTAATGCACATCTTTACATACAAGCATTGTGGTAGTCTCCACACATCCAAACTCTTTAAAAATGTGCACAAAACAATGAATAGGCAAACACCAACTCAAGCCCACAGACCTAGAAGCTTTAGAGTATTTCAAAGAGTTTTGGACATCTATTATCATCTTTTGCTTGAAAGATGCTACCGACCACAAATCTGGCACCGGCCACTCCATACTTAATAAGGAAGTTACTTTGATGGGCTCAAGCATTCCAAATGCTTGTGTAGAAGTAGGGACAATATAGGAGTGAGAATAGAAGAAAATCCTTCTTTGAACCAATTTGGTTGGGCAAAGATGCGAGAACATTGTTGCTCCAATATCCATATGTATAGCATTGAATGTGCCGGAGAGACTATGTAGTGGCTGCTCCTCCACCAACGTGGATGGAAATATGACTATAAATGCATGACAAGTCTTAAGTATGAATCCATAATAACATTACACTGTGATTTCACACCTAGCTTTGTATTCTCAAAACATGTACTTACAATGTGCTGGAAATCGAGGTGGTTGTTGCAAATGCATGGTTGACATTGAGAAAACATGTTGCACAATGCTACGGTCTTCTTATCTTTGCGGTTCTTGAAGCCAAGGAGCTTTCCTTTCCAATGAAGATCCAAGTTTGCACAATTCCGCACACGATGAGGGCCAATAGCATATGGTTGCATGTACACCCAAGCACCTATGGTGAACTCTTGTGGCACCCACTCATCATCTACACCTCTAGTGTTGTGGCATGTAAGTGCTGTGACCTCATCCTTTGGCCGCCTTTGCGAAGTAGAGTTGGCCATGGTTGAGCAAAGAAAATTAGGAGGAGGAGCAGGACCTTGCTTGTTGCTACAATGTAGGTGGGATAAAGTGATATGAGATGGTGGTTAACCCTTGTGGCAATGGGAGGAGAAGGTGGATAACCCTTGCTTGGTGCGGCAATGGAAGGGGGTAGGGGAGGAGAGAGGAGATTCCTTGCTGCAGCAATGGAGATGGTGTAGAGAAAGAGTGTCGGAGTAGAGGATGAGTGTGATGGTTGCAACCAAGGAGGGGTTGGAAAAGGGGTTCTAGAGAGAGAAAATAAATTTTTGCCTAAGGACTACTTTTGGGGGAGCTCTGGATAGTAAAAAAAGTTTTTTCAAAAGTTTTTTAAAAATTTTGAATTTTAGGGTTTTTGGGTGCACGTTTTGACTTTTTGAGCTCAAAAAATGTTTTTTTGATCATAAAATAGATTTAGGGGGGCTTTAAGAAGATAAATTTTGAGTTTTGAAAATTTTGAAAAATTTCAAATTTTTGGGATTTTTTCAGAACCGGATAAAAAAGGAGAGAAGTTGGAGGTTCCATATGGCCCACCCCCCTCTCCTCCCCCCCACCCCACCTTCTCACTAGGTAAGAGCCCATTTAAGAAGTGTAAGACTACTTTGTCCCCCTACATTTTTGAGGGCATAGAGTGTGTTCACCACCCTCTTCTCATTGGCTGGCCTCTAATTAACCTTAATCCCAAAGGGTCCCTAGAGGGTTCATATTTTTCCTAATGTTGTGCATAAACCCTATCATTTGGTAAGCTTGCAACTTTGGGTGCATTGGAGTCTTCACATCTATACACACATGAAAGTGTAGCCCATCACAACATCTTTTAATTGCAGCTTACTATGCCATATTTAGATTATTTATTGAGGGCCGCTTTTCAAATTTTTTGTCCACCTCTCCCTTGGTATGTACTTAAGGGCAAGGCTTCAAGGATTCATGAAGGAGGAAGGACCTGATGCATGAAAATCATAAAAAAGTCTATGTATATATTTTGTACATAGCTATGGTTTTGACACATTTGAATCTCAGAAATAAGAAGAGGTAGGCACAAACCCTATGAAAAAAAATAAAAAAATCATTGGATGTTGATTCTACCTGACGATCACTATGTGACGGTCACTATAGGTGAAGAACAAGAGTCAATAGTGAACGGGAAGAGAATCTTATGCATTATGGAGTTGGAGTTAGCAAAATATTATCAAATGCAAGCATAATTCACTTGTGGACACAAAGATTGCACATGGAGTCAAGAGGGGACATTCTTGAAGACTTTTGGAAGGAAAAAGACGGACACATATTTTTGTGGGATTTTTTTCCTCTATATTTTCAATTCTGAATTGGTAAAAAATCCCAACAACAAAGTTGTAAGCATCGAGTTGATTTTTTTGCCACTATTTTTTTTACTAATTTTTGGAGCTTTGGTTTGGGAGATATGGCAAGAATGGTGGAGCCTATATGTTCACATGGGAAGAAGTCATGGTTATCTAGCTCCACACACATAATTTTTGATAGCTTTCTCTCCATTATTGCTTGATTTTCTCTTATTTTATCAAAATTCTCTCAAATATTATAAGGAAGCTCTTGCTCAATCTATGGAAGGTGGCATAGAGACAAAGCTTGCCATGATGAAGGCAATTAGGAGAAAATTGGTCAATAAGCAGGGCACACGGAGCTCTCTCATTAGGGGAATGCCTCTAACTGATGTTACTTTGTAATAACTCCTTTTACTCATAATCTCTTCCTAATCACTCACTTGGACTATAAAAGAAGGCCTTCTCTTTTGTAAATAAACACACAATCAAGCTCTAGCACTCACGCTCTCATATGTATATCCTTATGTATGCACCTCTACGTGCACAAAGTTCTACTATGGTATAGTATTGGCTATGGTTATTCGTGTTGGTTTCTTAATGGCCAAGAGGTTTGATTTACCATGCACACATGAGTTTGTGAGATGTTGATTATGTGCAATTCCCCTCGTGAATGTTTGTATGGTGTTTATAAATCTTATATTAATGAAGATCTAATAATCTCTTCCTCTCCCTCTCTCTCCTTCTCTCACTTCTTCCTTGTGTTATGGTGTTTATGAAGCCTATACTAATGAAGATTTAATGATCTCTTCCTCTCCGTCTCTCTCCTTTCTCACATCTTCCCCTTAACGTGCGTCCTAGCCACATTCCAAGATAGGTGGTTCCCCTATTGTGTACCTCCATGACAAGGCTGTACTGCATAGTCTTGTCATAGAGGCCACCATGTCTGTTTTGCACATCCACCTCTCATTTGGTGCCCCCATAGAAGAGGGCTTTGCAAAGACCTTCAATCATGGACGAAGAAGCATGCCATCAAGCATGGACGAGTGGCTACAAGATTTTCTAATTGGAGGACTGAAGAAGAGGAGACTGTAGAAGCACTCAAGGCATTCATCGAAGATCTACTGCCAGGTTGTAGTGTCAGCGATATCCAAGAGGGTAAGGTCCCCATCTCGCATTGCTCGTGCTAATTTCAAATCAAGATCATTAAGAGGGAGGGCTACAGAATGTCATCACAACTGTCAATCAAAGAATTCTATCAATGAGTGCCAAAAGGGGAAGTGAAGAAAGAATGCTGAGTTTTGCTTTTGAGAACTGCATCAGCACTCTCACATTAATGAGATTTTGTGTAGCACCAATGTTTTCTCTACAACATTCATAGAATAGTTTTTAACCACATCAACCACAAAGTCCAAGCCACAAAGCCTAAAGCATTTGGTGGAAGCAAGTGGGACTACGCTCTCTCTAGTCCTAGAGAGTTTAAGTGAAGTACGACCACCCAAGCATCACCGCTACATGCAAAATGGAAAGCCGATTGAGGTAGACTCTTGTCACCGAGCCTGTTTTGAACCCAATATGGAGGATTATGTAGACTTCAACAAGAGGTAGAGGCCTATGGTGAAGGTGTCACCTTGTTAACACTTAAGGGATACAACTCTAGAACTTGGTAAAAGCCTTGCACTACACCCAACATGAATAATAACAATAGGCCAGAAGTCTTTCCTTTTCATGTCTTGCAACACATGCATGTACACGTGTACATTGAGATGAAAATATTCTACCATCAAAAGATTTGTTTCCTATTCGCAGAGATGCTTGATAGAATCCTTAGATCCCCATGTCCCATCATCTTGCCCATTCTTGATTACTACCACTCTTTTAATGTAAGCATCTTTATTCTATTCTAGCCTGGCGATCTTCTTACCTCCTGCTCAAGTTTTCCACCCATGTATAAACCTTTATAAATCACTAAATCATTCCAGAAAAACAAAACAAAATTAGCAAAAAAAGATTTTGTTATTTTTGGCTCATTGATTTACTACCATGGCAAGTGTCTCTTTTCCCATGTTTCTAGCAAGAAGGGAGCTGAAGACACCACCACGGATTTTCTGGATAACTTTGACATTGATTGTGTGGTTTCCAACAAGGATGACAATGCCTCACGACTACAAATATTTCCTCTATTGATGAAAGTAGAGACCAAGTTTTGGTACAATGCTTTGCCCCAAGCTACCAAGGATGCATGGGACTTATTACGTGTTGTCTTTGTGAAGAGGTTTGGTGGAGGGACAACCTCAGAAAAGTTACGAAAGCTACCGATAGAGTTAAAGCAGGGAAGTCTACTAGATGCCACTTACAAATCCAAGTTTGTGGATTTGTGGGAGCGATGGGTTTACTCACTGGAGGAAGGTGAAGGAGTGCCTAATTTCTTGAAGAAGGACCATTTCATTGCTTGCCTGTGGTCGCCAATTAAAGAGAAGGTGAATTGGAAATTCCCTACAACGTATGAGTTGGCAGTGGAAGTAGCCCACCTTAAAGACAAGAAGGTATGCATGCAAGCAAGAGTCAACGAGTCAAAGGAGTCAATTCCAGTCCAGCTAACCCCAATAATTGCAACAACCGCTCAGAGAACCCAACCACAAGAGGAATTAGAAGAGCGATAAGACTTGTTGAGTCACATCACTACTCAGTTTGAGAATCTATTTGTGCATTTGGTGCAACAAGGTCATGCACACAATTGCAATCAAGAGCAAGGGAGAGGAAAATGAAGGCAAAACCAAGAATATCAATGCTATAATTGTGGGGAAGATGGCCATGGCATGTATTACCGCCCACACCCAAGGAGGTAAAATTTCAACAGAGGAGCCAGACAAAACTAGATTTCACCACTGAGTGAAAGACCACCACCACCGAGGGCACCACAACAAGCATCACCTGTGAAAATCCTACAACCACCCATTCACCACATCCACCACTGCCACAACCTCTCATTCCACCCTCACCCCCACCACTAGTCGGCAACCAGGAAGTAAGTGTCATTAGTCTTGAAGATAAGGGAAAGGAGAAAGTGGAGGAGGATATCAAGGGAGTGGGGAAAGGTAAGACCAAGGTTAAAGGGGTATATGTCATGGGGGTAAAGCGCGTTAGGCATGGTGAATCCTCCCAAAAGGAAGAAAAGATGAAAACTAAAGGGGAATCTAGCAAAAGGCCATCCAAGTCACGACAAAAAATTGACATTGTAGATTTCTCTTTGGGGGAATGTTCTAAACCATATGATTTGGTTCAAGATGTTTCTGTGAAGGGCCTAAAAATCACCTGGTCCTAGCTACTCCACCTAGCACCTAGGCTGAGGAGACAATGGACAAAGATAGTTAGCACGAGACAACCAAAGCCAAAGATAGCTGGGGCTATCTTTGGGAGGAATCTAGATGACATCCTACGAGTGATGGATGCTCACATCAAAGGGAAACACATCTCCAATATCTACATTGATGGTGGCACACAAATATGCATCATGAGTAAAAAATGATGCACCGTTTGGTTTTAGAGATGAGTAGTAGGCCGGCACCATGCCGAGCCAAAATGGCAAATAATGTAAAAGTTCATTGTGTTGGTGTTATGAAAGCAGCTAGGATAGAGGTGTTCAACACCGAGGTAGAAGTGGACATTCTTGTCATGCCACACAAGGGGGAGATCTATCCTATCATCCTAGGGAGGACTTGTCTTATGGCTATGAGATCTAAGCAGGACCGGGACACTGGCATAATCAAGATGACGGATGCAAAATGGAAGCCAATACTTTATGGCATGAAGAGAGGTCAACAACATGACATGGATCTAGAAACCTACGGGGATGAGTTTTCTAGTAATGACTCTTCAACCACTTCAAAGGAGGAGTCAACAATGACTGAAGAAATCGACAATAGCATTGAGCTGATGGGGGTCATTCTCAAGGACCCTAAGAAGATGAAGCAACCTGATGCATTATCATAAAACTAAGGGGAGACACCAGGTATACAACCTCTGGTAGAAGCAAGTAAGCTACATTGAATGCTCTTTAGTGAGTTGTGTGGAATGGAGCGTGAAGATTATATTTTGATTCTACTTTTACCACATTGTTCATTGATTAATATGATTCAGCATCACATTAAGATCATGGAGGGAAGTAAACCTGTAGTGTAGAAGCTAAGGCAACTAGGAGTAATTCAACAAGAGACCTTGCCCAAAGAGGTAAGGAAACTTCTAGAGGTAGGTTTCATCTATCTTGTTAAAGACTAAGAGTAGGTTTATCTAGTTGTAGTCACACCAAAGAAGAATGGTAAGTGGAGGGTTTGTGTTAATTACAATCCCTTTAATGCATCCACAAAGAGGGACAATTTTCCTCTTCCTTTTCAAGATGAAATTCTCAATGAGGTAGCAGTACATGAGTTCTACACAATATGTGATGGCTACTCAGGCTACTTCCAAAGTAGAATCACTGAAGAAGATCAAAAGAACACAACCTTCATCACACCATGGGGATGTTTTGTTTATAGAGTAATGCCTTTTGGTCTCACCAATGCTCCAACCACCCTCAGTGCTATGTGACATTTGTTTTTCAGCCCTTCTTTGGAAAATCATTTTATGTTTTTCTTGATGACTTTTGTATCTATAGCTCTCACTCTCTTCCTTTGTAGAAATTTTATGAAGGTCTACCTAGGCTGCAAGCTTTGGGTGGCCAACTCAACGTGGAGAAATGCCACATTGGTGAAACCAAAGTTAATCTTCTTGGACATGTGATCTCTGCCAAGGGCATTGAAGTTGACCCAAGCAAGGTTCAAGCCTTGGTGTCTTTGACCTCTCCCACCAAAACAAAGTGATTGGTCTCTTTTCTTCAAAAGGTGAGGTATTTGAGTAGATTCATTCACCTGCTCTCTGAAGTGGTTCTCCCTTTACAACAAGTTACCCATCAAGAGATATTCACATGGAGTGAAGAAAATGAGCAGTATTTTAATGAGGTAAAACATATTCTAGCCTCACTTCCCACCATTGCACCTCCAAAGTGGGGCGATCCATTTTATATAAGCCCTAGTGTGGGACAATGACACACTTGGGGCGGCATTGATGCAAAAGGATCCTCAAACTTCTTTCATGCATCCTATCTACTTCTTTACTCGCATGATGACTCGATCAGAAAAGGGAGACACGGCAATGGAGCACATGGTGCTTGCATTAATGTTTTCTACCACCGAAGTTCTCTCTTATTTATTGTCTAGACTATTCATAATCTTAACAATGGAAGAAATGTTTCCTTATGTAATGCAGCACATGGATGTTTCCTCTAGGATTTCCAAATGGCTTACAAGGTTGCAAGAGTTTGACTACACAATGCAAGTGGAGAGCTCCGCAAGAGCCAGTCTAGAAGGTATTCTCACTCATCGCCACTATGAAAAGAAGCCGAAGATCAAGACAAGTGACAAAGAAGTAACACACGTGTTGGAAGTCCCTAAGAGAGGGCTCACTCTCTTTTCTTTGATGGAGCCTATAAGAGAACAATGGACAAAGCTGCATGCATTTTCGTCTTCAATGAACAAAGGGAAAAGTTATTCTCCATTGGGCATCTCTTGGGTTTCCACTCCAACAATGAAGTATAATATGCAGCCTTAACTCTTGGGTTAGAGTGGTTTGTGAAACAAGGTGTCCAACGATTGAATGTATTTGGTGATTCCATGCTTTTAATAAAACAAATACAAGGAACTTGAGCTTGTAAAAATCATAGCTTGCTAGGCCATTTGCACCAAGTTACGAAAACTTTAGGGAAGTTTAAAGCTGTACAATTACATCATGTCCCTCGAGCATAAAATCAAGAAGCAGATGCTCTAAATAGAGAGAAGCTACAAGATTTTCCAGTGGTGGGTGCTATCAAGTTGAAGCTGTCTCTCTTACAAGGTAGAGATGCTATGCCTGACATCATGAGTTTCTTGGACACAGAAGAGTGTCCTAAAGATCTTACTAAGGGCCAAAAGCAGCGGCTTGTGCGCAAGGCAGCAAAATACCGCCTTTTTAATGACGACCTATATTACAAGGGTAAGGATCAAATTCTTAGGCTTTTACCTCTCTCTAGAGAGATCACAAAAATAATTTCAAGTTGCCTTGATGGTGTTTGTGGAGTGATCTTTGCACTTGACATCACCAATAGGAAGGTTCTAAAAGCCGGGTTTTTGTGGCCTAGTTTACAGAGAGATGCTGGTATGATCCACAGACTCCTATAATATCTTATGGACCATTTGAGAAATGGGTAATTGATGCCATTGGGCCTCTTCCAAGGAGACAATCATGTAAATTGTATATCATCATGGGTGTGGACTACATGACCAGGTGGATTGAAGCAGTTGCTACCACCCAGATTATAGCTAAGGAAGTGGCTAAGTTTTTATTTGAGAACATTTGTTGCCATTTTGAAACTCCTCTTGAAATAATTTTTGATAGGGTACCAGTTTTTAGAGGAGACCTGGTAGGAGAGTTGATGGAGAAGCTGGGTTTCTCACAACAACACTCAACTCCCTACTACCCACGATGCAACGGTTTGGTGGAGAAGGTAAATGGTATGACTTGCAAGATCATCACTAAACATGTAAAATAATCACAAAAGTGACTGGGACAATCATCTTATGGCTTCACTTGAGCTTATCACACTTCATTTCGCACATCCCTTGGGTTCATGCCATATCACTTGGTGTATGGTAAGGAGGCTATTTTACCCATTGAAGTGGCTTAAAGCATGTTTAGGTGGTACCACTTTTTGCATCTTTTGGTGTTACCACTTGCAAAAAGTGGGGACCGGTAAAATTTTCAAAAACTTACTTAAAATTTGGCGCTCCATATGCTTTTAGATTCTCCTTAAGAAGAGCTATCTATTAATATAATATGATAGGTGATATTTTATATGAAGTGAGAATGGGGGTCCCAAAGTACTAATTGAAATAGTGTCCAAGACACCCAAAAGTGGTACGACCTATATATGTTTTGACCCAAGTACAATTGGCTAGTCTTAGGGTGCTATCTAGGTTGATGGAATGCCTCATCTTCACAACCATATTCTTGATCTAGAGAGGCTTCAACTAGATGAGAAGATGTTATTAACTATTATGCAGCACAGACAGAGCAATGTCGACTTACATTCAACAAGGGATTTAGAGAAAAAAGTTTCAAGAAAGATATGTTGGTCCTAAGATATGATAATAGGTTTGACACTAGGAAGGATAAAAAGTTTTCACCCAGATGGGAGGGGCCATTCGTCATTAGAAAGAACTACAACAATGGCAGTTACTGATTGATGGATATAGATGGTATGCTCCACAGAACACGTTGAGGCAGTCCAGGGCGTGCAACAAGAAGAGTGGCCTCTAAGCACCCTTCTAGGCTCCCATGTTGCTTAATTGGGTTGGGATTGAAAACAACAACAAACACACACACAAATCCAAAACCTAACCCTACACAAATTTGGGGCACCACCTAGTCTGGATGCGAACTAGAACGCGTAAAGAGAGAGAGAGAGAGAGAGAGAGAGAGAGAGAGAGAGAGAGAGAGAGAGAGAGAGAGAGAGAGAGAGAGTGCTCGGGATGCTTTGAAATGTATCGGTAGTGATTAAGCGAACACAATTATATATGTAATAAAGAGAGAGAAGGGGGAGGGCGTGCTTGTTGCATTAATACCTTCTTACAAATCTGTCACGACCAATCAAAGTGAGATTAGTATTTTTCCAACATAGATTGAGTAAATTACACCACAACACATCACAAGAAAATACACCCCAATCACTGTCTTAAGGCCAGGGGAGTCCTCTCCACCCTATCGCCCTCTTACAGTATGTGGGATTTATGGCTAAATTGATGACAGCACCCAGAGACAAGCTATCAAGAACTTAAATAAAACACAGAGACACTTACACATCATTTTTGTCCATGACTTCATGTTGGAAGAGAGACAAAGTATCCATGCTTAGTCCAAATCCACCCTCCTTGATTCAGCAAATGTTGGGCTTACAATAGTAGGAGAAATGATAGATTTCCTATCCTCAATTGAATGATCACTCTCTCTTACAATGGCATAGAGCTCCCTTGCTAATCACCCCTAATATAACACATGCATATGCATAAGCCAATGAGCTTCCACTCAAGAGCTCTTTCTCAAGAGGTTGAGCTTGGCTTCTCAAGCTATATCATAGTGCTCTTGCTTATGGCTCCCCTCTTTTGTGCTAGCTACACCCTCCTTTTATAGAAATTTTGAGGGCTAGGGTTATTCCTCTAACCATGGTTGGGTTAGATTTTCAGCACTTATCTAATTTCTTTTGCTTAGAAATATCAAGAAGTTGGTGGGGATAGATGAAGAAAAGAGAGAGGAGAGAAGTGGAGGTGATAGGACTTTTCATAGTAGGTTAGTGTTAGTATTTTTATTGATTTACAAATGGAATTGGATATTTACAATGGGAGTATCCATGTTGGATACAAATAAGGAAGAAAAAACTCTTAATAGGTAAGAAAATATGGATTTCTTACAATGTTGATGCTCCAAGTGTCTTGAGTGGGGTCAATTTTGACGCTTTTTGACGGTCCACTAGCTTTGACGGTACGTTTTTTCTCCACTCTTGACCTTCCTTGGGAGCCAAGGTAATTGAATGTGAGTAATCAATTATCATGATCCTGTCTTTCAAGAGAAGAGGCTGAATTTTGTGGTTTTGTTGATAGATATGGGTAATATGGAGGAGGAAAAATGAGACTAGGTGGTCAATTTTGGAATGGAAGTGTGTGTAGGAGACATGAGTTCACCATGGTTTCTCTTATTCTTCAAGGTTGAGAAGAAGGTGAGTAGGGTGTAGAGAGGAGTGGTGAGAGAGGTGGAGATGATGAGTGGAGAAGTGTGTGTGAAAGAGAAAAATGATAAAGTGGAAGAGGGAGTGCGGCTGCATAGCATGGGCAAACTGGGGTCCACCAATAATATCATAGCTCACAGCTCGTAGCTCAAAAAAATATGACAGAATTTGAGGCAAAATTTCAGCCCACGAGCTACAATGTTTGTTTGTATCAACTTTTCAAATTCAAAGAGCAAGTGACCTTTAAAAATTCAGCAAAACAACTATCTTTTCCCACTGCACAAAGTCCTTGTGGGGTCCTTCTTTGGATGATTCTTTGGAATGCCTCCAAGAGTGAGCCCTCCATAGTGCATGTATGCATGCCACATACCCTTGACCTTATTTGGTAGGTCTATAATTGAAGATATTGTTGAGATTATGATATAAATGAATAGTACAACTAAGGAAATCAAATATTGAGGGGTCTAAAAAAATATGTATATAAATAATATAGGTGGAAAAAATATAAAGGGGTCAAAATAAATCTCTCTCATTATAATCTACCATAAAAAGATGAATATTTTTTGCATTCTAATTTATGAGAGTAATAGAGAATAGATGTAGGAAGGAAAAAATCACAATAGTGAAAAAATATACACATAAATAAAACTAGCTTTTTTGGATTTTTGTTGGGATGGAGTTACACCAAAAATAAGAGAAGCTTGCATGAAATTATTTCTTTATGGAATAAAGAGTATGCAAAATGGTAAGAAAAATTGTGGTAATGGTGAGTCAATGTACATAGCATAAATAACACACACGTAAGTAGAAATATTTAAATAAATACCAAAATAATTATGAAAATCCCTTATATTTAGACCCTATGTACAATGAAATATTTACACACAAAGAGGCCATAATATACCTTTTTTAATTGTTTTTTTATTTTTTTGGCTCAACTAGCCCAGTGACTAGCTAATTGATGTTTTTTTAGAAAATATGTCACACACGCCTATGTACAGTAAAATTGTAGGGATAGCCACAATGTTTGGGTGATTTTGGTAGGGTGAGGTAGCTCACTTTGGCAATTTGGATAGCCAAAAAATGACTATCATTAGCCCTCCCCCCGGATGATAGTATATTCATGTACCATCATAGAGCATCTTTTCCAAAGAGAGTGCTTCAGAGTCCTTGATGAGATATTCATTGTTTGGCCCCTTGGCATTTTGGCTCGAGTTACACTCATGCTTCATGGAACAATACTTACATGAGATAGTTGCCCTTTGACAGATCTTTGGTAGATCCTTTGGTAGAAGGTGACTCAAATAGGGCTTCAAGCGATAACCATTTACCTTCCTAGAGTGCTCTTTCCCATTCAAGTCCATAAGTTGATAGTAACTTTGTCAGGACAAGGGTCCTGTACCCTAAGAACTAGGATGGTCATGGACTACGGCCAAGGGTCGGGCTAGACAGTGGACAGGGGATCCGTCTAGGGCAAGGGGCTAGGAGCCCGCCTATATAAAGGAAGGTTGGGAGGAGGATCTTCAGTCTAGTTTCCCCTAGTTCTTACACTGGTATGAGATCTTAGGTCTCTCTTCCACTCTCTCTCTAGGCGTGGTCACTTTTGGCTCCTAAAAATAGGGCCTTTAGGTGAGAACCGTGGTCTTTGTGAGGCTTTTCCAAAAATATATATATTTTTTCTAATTTGGGATGTCTTTCCCATTTTGGATACCATTGTGTGGTGCATGATTTCGGGAGGGCTTGGACTTGAACGAAGCGCCCTAGGGAGGAAGGGGAGAATCCAATACCTCGCGGCCGCTACCGGCCTGGGCAAGCCACACACATCATCCTCTTCATCGTGTTGTTGACGGCACGCTGCCTGTGTATTTTTTGCTTCAAAAAAATCCATCATATTCACATGGCAAGGCCATTGGACAAGCAATTTTGAGCCTTGGCCATTTTAGGTGGCCCTTCCCCTAGGCAAGGCAGCACAAGGACGAGCCTTCGTGTGCGAGCAACTTACAAGCCATCTCGGCTTTTCCCTTGAGCTTCACGGCTTAAGGTTCAACTCAGTTATTGCAGGAAATTCCAGGAACCTACGTATTTTTACAATTGCGACGACTTCAAGTGGCGTTCAAGCAACATAATAGCCGAAGCTTTCAATAATTAAGCTTCTTCACAACGGTGACACTTCAACCATCTACACTGCATGATTTCAGTCATCTTTTGAACCACGGGCGATTGTGCGGAATTTTATTTGTACGCCACTGGTACAAATTCTTCTTTTTTCGACGGTTAGGTGCTACAATGCACAAGTGGAGTTAGCTATACTTTGCAAGTGCTACCAAAATCAGGTATTTTTTTTTAGTACTTCTTTCACTGCACTGTGTAGCCATGGATTCGGATATCAACATGACATTCGATTTTGAGCAAAGTACTCTGATCCCGCCAATGACAGCTCATAGTCAGATCCTCTCAAGGAGAGTACCCGCGACACAACGGCAGGAGAAGATACTTATGAATTGCTCGTATTCAAGAATTTCGTGCATTTCAGACACGCATGACAGTCATGGATGAAAATTTTAAGGCTTTAAATAAAAATGTTACTAAACTTTCCACATTAGTCATTCAATTAATGCAAAAACAGACTAAGAGTACTACTGACATCCACATGCATGAGCACGTTGGAACACAAGGGCAAGGCCCAATTAATGAAACCCTGCATACTCTCACTTCCAAAGAGGTAGATGACTTGTTAAAAAACTTTAAACCACTAGTGTTCAAGGGCAAAGACCGGGACCACAATAAGGATGCAGTGAACATCTTTCTCAGTAAATGGGATGGAATTCACGCCTTACGGCGTACTCCGGATGCAGTAAGAGCTCTGCAAACGAGCTTAACTTTGGAAGGCAAGGCCTACAAATGGTGGATGTCTCTCAAGGAGAACAACATCATACCACAGAGTTGGGCAGCCTTTGAATCAATGTTTAGCAAGGAATTTTTGCCTACAAACGAGGCCGATCTAAATTGGACTGCTTGGGACACGTGTTCCATGCGCCAATATCCATCACTCCTTGAATATATCTCTCACTATTGGGACGTCATCCTCAAGTTGGAAGGCTTGGATACCTTCAACAAGTATGAGGGTTCATACAAGGGCTAACTCTAGAACTTAATAAGTATGTCAAGTCCCAGGACCCTAAAACACTTGAGGAAGCAATAGTGAAAGCACATATTCATGATGACCCTGATGATAAGAAAACAAATAATAGTAGCGTGCCTGCTAGTATACATGGTAATACACGTACTCAGTACGGGCACAATAAAAGAAAATTTATAGTTGCTAATTCACATGCATCTAAAAAACCCAAGGGGTCCAGGGGTCCTCTCTCTCCTAAGGATTTTGATAAAGCCAAGAAAGAGAAGCTATGTTTTCAATGCTTAGGAAGAGGCCATGGCAAAAAGTATTGTCCCAAGGGGAAATCTGCTGCTCAAGGGAAGGAGAAAGCAGTGCACATGGTGCAACTACTTGCTCTTGAGTCTTCCTCCAAATTCTCCACAGTGGAAGTAACACACACTGAGGTGGTGTATGAATGCTCTCTCGCAGCTTCCATATGGCAGCAAACCTTTCGAACACATGAGTTAGTACGTATGCATGGATATCTGCAAGGGCACAAGGTGTGCGCACATCTTGGTAGATGACAATGCTACTCACGATTTCATCAATTATGGATTGGTGAAAAGGCTCAAACTGCCTCAAACTCCGAGTATCCACCGCTACAAGGTAGCAATGATGAATGGACATGATACTAAAATATGGGATACTCAATGCCGAGCTGTTCCATTGGAAGTACAAGGGTACTCTACTTGCTTGGATTTTCAAGTTATGAACATGGAAAGAGCTGATGTGGTTCTTGGTAGGGAGTGCTTGCATAGCCTAGGATCATCACTGAAGCGTAGCTATGAGCACAACAGTTTGA
Organism: Adiantum capillus-veneris; assembly: GCF_014529385.1. NCBI lineage: Eukaryota > Viridiplantae > Streptophyta > Polypodiopsida > Polypodiales > Pteridaceae > Adiantum > Adiantum capillus-veneris. The sequence continues at coordinate 94,271,149 of NC_140934.1, forward strand.
TGTTTGATTCCCATGGCACACATGTATTGTTGTTCAGAGAAAAGGATATACCTTCATCACCACTAATTTATAATTCCGAGCTTATGCAGCTCATTTATGATAATGAAATAGAACAGGTTTCCTTCTGTTACTCACTGTCTCATTTTCTTTCTAACATTGAGTCTGTTGAACATTCCTCAATGCCGCATGCTTCTATGTCCTCTCTTCCACCAATGGCTAATTCTACACAAGCAAACGTTGCTAATCAATTACAAAAATTATTAAAGGAATTTCAAGATGTCTTTCCTAATGATTTGCCATCAGGTTTACTGTTGACACGCTCAGTAACGTGACTGCAGGCTGTAAACCTATTCGTAAACCACCTTACCGAATGAGTTACTCAGAAGCTGCTGAGGTGGAATGTCAGCTTGATGACTACCTTAGTAGAGGGTTTATACAACCCAATTCTTCACCATGGTCTTTGCCTATCCTTTTGGTGAAGAAAAAAGACGGCAGTATGTGCATGTGCGTAGACTACCAGGGTTTAAATGCGGTTACAGTTAAGAACAAATACCCATTGCCAAGGGTAGATGAGTTATTTGATAAGCTAACACATGCTCGAATTTTTACGAAAATTGACTTGCGGTCAGGATATCACCAAGTCCGTATTCTGCTTGCCGATATACCTAAGACTGCATTCCAAACACGGTTTGGACATTGCGAGTTTTTGGTGATTCCCTTTGGGTTAACCAATGTGCCCGCGACATTCATGACACTTATGGATAGTGTCTTGAATCCGTTTTTGGGCAAATTTGTCATTGTGTTCCTCGATGACATTCTAGTTTATAGTGCTTCTGAGGAAGAACACTTACAACATCTCAGGCAGGTGTTTGAGTTGTTATGCACACACAAGTTATATGCCAAGGAATCTAAATGTGATTTTCTCAAGGAGGAAATTCACTATTTAGGGCATGTTATTTCAGCTAATGGCTTATACATGGATCAATCCAAAGTGGATACCATACGGAAATGGCCACCTCCTAAAAATCTAGAAGAATTACAGATCTTTTTAGGCTTTGCAAGGTTTTATCGAAGGTTCGTTAAAAACTATGCTCACATTGTTGTACCTATGACGGACCAACTAAAAGGAAAAAGTAAAGCTTTTCAGTGGGGTTCCGCTCAACAGTAGAGTTTTGAAACACTCAAAGACCCATTAGCTACAGCTCCTATACTGGCTATTGTAAATCCTTTGAAACCATTCATTTTGGAAACGGATTCCAGTGATTGTGCTATTGGAGCAGTCCTGTTATTACAAGACGGACAACAAATTGCATTTGAAAGTAAGAAGCTGGATGTAGCTCAGAAGAATTATTCTACTTACGAACGCAAACTCTATGCAATAGTGTCTGCCTTAAAGACATGGCGGCACTATCTGTATGGTGCTCAGTTCGAGATTGTGTTTGACCATGAAAGCATCAAATGGTTTACACAACAAACGGATTTAAAGGGTCAAAAATCCAGGTGGGCCAAGATCCTTCGTGAATATGATGCCAAGTTAAGGTATCGCAAAGGACGATACAATGTAGTGGCTGACGCTCTAAGTCGAATGCCACAGATCAATTCTCTCTTGTTCACGGAACTTCGTAGTGAATTTTTGGATTCTCTCAAGGGCAAATACGAGCAAGATGAAACATATTCCAAAGTGTGGAGCCATGTTCAAAAGAGGGATCCTTGTCACTCCAATGCAGGTAGTGTACAGTTAACCTCCACACCTAGTTCTCCTTTATCAAGTGACGAAGTACAGTGATGGAAGCATTTTACCATCGACAATGGGTACCTACTTCACAAGGGGAGAGTTTGTGTACCGACGGACACAGACATTCGGTGCCAAATTCTTTATGAATGTCATGATAGTCCAAGTGCAGGGCACCCGGGGAGTAGAAAAACTTATTCTCTCGTACGACGACAGTTTTACTAGCTAGGTCTACATGTCTTTGTTCAAGCTTATGTCTTGCATTGCCAAAAATTTCAAGTTAACAAAGCAGAGCGCCTGAAATCAGGAGGACTCTTACATCCTTTGGAAATTCCCAATGAAAAATGGGAAAGTACCTCTATGGATTTCATTGTAGCTTTACCAACCACTATACGAGGTCATGACTTAGTATGGGTGGTCGTAGACAGGTTGACTAAACTATGTAAGTTTATTCCGACCAAATCAACTGTTAAGACACCGGAACTAGCAAAGTTATTTGTGGACAATCTATACAAACTGTATGGGTTGCCAAGTAACATTGTTAGTGACCGTGATTCCAAGTTTAATAGCCACTTTTGGAGAGCTGTATTTAAACGATTGGGTACATATTTAACTCAACCTCAGTACAACTGATCATCCAGAAACAAATGGTCAAACGGAACGGGTTAACCAGGTACTAGAGGATATGCTAAGAGCATACATCAGCAAAAAACAGTCAGACTGGGAAGAATACTTACCTATTCTCGAGTTTTCCTAGAACAGTTCTAACCATGTCACAGCAGGTTTTAGTCCTTTCATGCTCATGTACGGGTTTCAACCTAGGTCACCAATTACGGTGGGATTGACGATCGAAAAACTCCAACAGGTTAAGGATTTTCTCCAAGACCACATGGATATGCTAAAACTTGCTCGTCAGAATGTCCGGAAAGCACAAGATCGGTATAAGAAATACACTGATGAGAAACGTCAGTAAGTTACCTTCAAAGAAGTGGAGGAAGTATTTTTACGTGTGCCAGAACATTCAAAAAGTCTGAAAACTAGACCGACACCTAAATTATCTCCCTGATATTTTGGGCCTTTCAAAATACTCAAGAGAGTTGGTGATCGTGCGTACAAACTATTACTACCATCACATTATCGCATTCATCCGGTGTTTCATGTAAGCTGTCTACGAAAGCAGTTACATGGGGACGACAACGTCATTGACCAGCACGTTTTGGCTGATTACATTGAACCTCCTACCTTACCACATGCACCTGAACGTGTTATGGATTATCATGAGTTGCGTACACGACATCACGTATGCCAACAAGGCTTAATCAAGTGGAAAGACCGACCTGAAGAAGGTGCCACTTGGGAAAACATTAGTGTTATTAAGAAGAAGTTTCCCGCTTTTGTTTTCAAGGACCAAAACTCTTCTTTAAGGGGGGAGTAATGTCAGGACAAGGGTCCTGTACCCTAAGAACTAGGATGGTCATGGACTACGGCCAAGGGTCGGGCTAGACAATGTGGACAGGGGTTCCTTCTAGGGCAAGGATCTAGGAGCCCGCCTATATAAAGAGAGGTTGGAAGGAGGATCTTCAGTCTAGTTTCCCCTAGCTCTTACAAAATTGAATTGAAAGCCTTCTTAACTATGTATGGCCCCTGCCATCTAGTTTCAAATTTGGCATCAAAATGATTATCGAGTCGATTGTCATACCTTAGCACAAGATCTCCTTCATTGATGCCTTTGTCCTTTAGTTTCTTGTCAAGCTTCTCCTTCGCCTGTGTAGCTTTCCTCTTGTAGCACTCGTATGCTGCTTCTCTTTTCCACTCAAGCTCAGCGAAGGTAAGAAGGTGATCCATCCATGCTTCTTGATCATGTTATGCTTCTTTGCCATGAAGTCACATTGTTGGAATGTTGAGCTCAATTGGTTGTAAAGCCTCTTGACCATAGACCAAGTGAAATGGTGTGAACTCTGTGGCTTCCCTATATGTGGTTCGATACGCCCACAAGGCACCATCCAAGAAGTCATCCCACAACTTTGTCTTATTTTTCACCTTCTTTCTCATGATGCTTGCAATGAAACCATTAGAGTTTTCTACCAAACCATTTAACTTGGGATAGTAGGGTGTACTATGACGATGTAGAAGTGAAGTTCTTCACAGACTTCTGTGAGCAAGCCCTTTCTAAACCCTGGACCATTATCAGAAACAATCTCCAAAGGTGTGCCAAATCTACAACAATTGTGAGTGCAGACAAATTTTCTCACTGTCCTATCATTTACCTTTGCCACACTTTGTGTTTCCACCCACCTAGTCATATAGTCTACAGCCACTAGAATGTAGAGTTTACCATTTTTTGTCCTAGGTTGAGGACCCATAGCATCAATGCCCCACTTTTCAAAGGGTCCATTTGCAAGCATGATTTGCCTTGGACCATAAACCAATCTTCTATTCCCATTTACCTAACAATCGTGACAACTTTTACACCATTGTTGGACATCCACATGCAGACTTGGCCAAACATACCCTGCAAGCAAAATCTTCTTCACAGTTAACTCCTCGGCAAAATGACCACCACATGCCTCTTCATGCAAACCTTTTAGAATAGCTGAAATTTCCTCGATAGTTGGTACTCTTCTGCACACTTGATCCTTCCCTCTTTGATAGAGGGATCCTTCTAAGAAGAGATACGCACTTGCCTTCTTCATGAGTCTCCACTTCTAAGCCTTCGTGGAGTCTTGTGGAAACTCACCCTCCAAAATGTAGCCAATAATGGCAGTCAATGACTCCAATCCCTGGTATCTTGGTTGCTTGACGGTTGCTGCCACCATGATGACCTGCATTTCTTTCTCAACACATGTAACTGCTTGTTGTGCAAGTAAATCGGCATCTTCATTTTGTTTCCTAGGAATATAATATAGTTGCACTTCTTCAAACTGATTAAACAATCTATGAATGGCATGAAATTTTGTCATTAGGCTCTCATTCTTGCATCCCCAAATGCCTAAAATCTGCTTCACAATGAGAAGTTCATCCCCTTTTACCATGAGACGTTGTATACCTTGGCCAATGCATATCTTTAAACCATGAAGTACCATGAAGTAGTGTGTCATATTCTGCTTCATTGTTGCTAGTTGAACATGGTAGATTGACCTTCTCTTTCATGACCACCTCTCCACTTGGGTTGAGCAACACTAGCCCTCCCCTTGCTTTTCCTGTGGCTCGTCAAAAAGCTCCATCAAAGAACATGGTAAAAGCAGTAGGAATACTTTTTGGTGGTGTGAATGGTAGGGTCTTTATTTCACGCACCTTAATCTCCTTATCATTTACCCTATAAGTAAGGATCCCTGCCAATTGTGCATGCACACTATCTTCTACCTTGAAAGAGTATTGGAACTCTTGCAATTCCATAATCCACTTTGAGATCCTAGTGCTAAGATTCATTTGAGATGACACCCAAAGAAACAAATTTTCTACAATGAGAATTACAAAAGGTTTTGGTAGCAAGTAGGATCTAAACTTTCTCACCGCAAACATGAGAGAAAGCATCATGAGTTGTGCCTCCATGTAGCCTCTCTCCAAAGCATTCATGACCCTACTAGCAAAATAGATGGGTCGCATCCTGGTACTGTGGGGATCTTATTGTAATAAAACTACACCAATTGTTTCCTTCCCAACACTAGAGCTAACAAAGAATGTGTATTCCCAACAAGGAGGCATGAGTGTTGGTAGCTCTGACAGAATGATTTTAATGTTACAAAAATACTCTTCAAGCTCATCAGACCATGCAAATTCCACTTGTTGTGTCAAATTTTACAAAGGGTGAAGTAACTCTGAAGCTAAGTGAATGAAGCATGACATATACTTCACCTTTTGAATGAATGAGACGGCCTCCTTAAGATTCTTGGGTGATGGGAGCTCAATAAAAGCCTTTTCCTTTGAAGGATCCACCTCAATGCCTTTATAGGAAACCTTGTGACCAAGCAAGATCACTTCATCCTCACCTATGTGACATTTGTCGGGGTTGAGTTGACCTCCCATGTCGTAGAGCTTCTTTAAACCTTCTTCTACCCTTTGTAGATGCAATGATTTTGAGCCATAAATGCAAAGATCATCAATGAACACCCTAGTTGACTTTCCAAAGAATGCTTGAAATACCATGTTCATGAAACGTTGGAATGTTGCAGGAGCATTTGTCAGACCAAATGGCATGACTCTAAAAGCATAACAACCCCAAGGAGTGATAAAGTCCTTGTTTTCAATTGATCCTCCAATGCAATTCCTATTTGAAATTAACCTGAGTAGCCATCCTACACAATGTACTTCTCATGACTAGCTACCTCATTTAGTATCTCATCCTAAAATGGGAGGGAAAATGATCTCTTTTTGTTGCCTCATTGAGTGGACGGTAATCCACACACACCCTCCACTTGCCATTTTTCTTAGGAGTGACAACAACGGGAGAAACCCACTCTAAATTCTCCACTGGATAAATGAAACCTGTTGCTAGAAGCTTTCTTACCTCCTTGAGTAAAGCCTTCTCCTTGATGACTCCTAGACTTCGTAGCTTTTGAGCCTTAGGTGAGACCTCTGGCTTCAACTCAATCTTGTGTTGAACAGCATCTACTCCATGCACATCGTTGTAGTCTTTAGAAAAAATCCTAGGAAATTTCTTTAACACACCTTTGAACTCCTCTCTTTCACCCTTTGTAAGTGTTGTAGACAACATACCTTCTAACATTCCTTCATCTTGCACATTTTGGTTCTCTTGAGTACCTACCTCTTCCAAACCTTGACAAGAGGTCTCCTGGTTGTTTGGCTTAAACCTTACCCCCATGACTTCGATGGAAGACTCCTCTTCAGTAATGCTGCTGCTACTTTCTTCTTCTGAAGTGTTATCGATCCAATCTTCTTCCGTCTCACTTTGAGATGATTCTTCATGGAGCTCCTCTTGGCGGTGCTCCTTCATGTCAAAGACAACCTTCTTATGATTTTCATTCATGCAAATTAGCTTTCCACTCTCCCAATCCTACAAAGCTCGCATTTTCATTAGCCATGGTCTTCCTAGGATAAATGGGTAACCATTTCCTTTGGTAGACATGACATAGAAATCCACTGCCTTCTTGATGCCAAAGGCCTCTACAAAAAACTTTCTACAAATGCCTACACACCTAGCTTTGCTATGATTGTATAGACCCTCTGTCATGATGAAAATTTGTGCACCCCCATGCACTAGACCTTTCGTAACCAATCTTCCTTTGATGTAACAATCTAGCATAGGTGTAATATCCTCGTTCATTTCATCATGTGCAATTTTTACAACAAGCACACTCTCTTTTACCTTCCTCCTAGTGCTAACTGCCTTTGTTAAATCCCTTCTAACTTGTGGACATAATGCAAGGAATTGAGGCCATGAGATATCAGGACCCTTACCTCTCATGTCTTCCAACAAGTTGTATGGAGCCATACCATGTCCAAGAGGGAAGTCTTGGAGATTGATACGACGTCGAGTCCTCTTAGCTTCCTTGGTCTCCTTTGCCTTCTTGCCTTGTCCATGGTCACTCTGTGATGTGACTCCTTCTTTCTCTTTACCTTTTCCTTGGCCACACTTAATGCCATTTGCTTCCATGTCAACCTCATTGGAATTTTACACCTCTACACATGCACATTTGGATCTGGCAAGGGTGGAACTCCTTCTACCCCTTGTGGAGGTGGTCTTGTTCCATTGGGCCTTTGTAGAATCCTTGGTTGTTGACCCATTCCTTCACCTGCATTCATTACTGGGTAATTCAAGTTAGGTATCCCTGGCTTTCCATGGGGCCAAGGACAATTATACATCCCATGTCCAGACTCTCCGCAATTCCAACATTGCAAGACTCTCCTAGGTCGTGGATCTCGCTCTTCAGACTTCTTTGCTTGTCCCTTTGGACCTACAGCTTGTGCAAGGTGAATTGACAGGCTGCTTAAAGATTCATTTAACTTCTCAATCACTTTCGCTGTTACCTCAGGAAGCTCCCTAGATATTGATGCTTGTGACTTACCTTTGGGTCTAAGACATTCTATTGGAACCTCTCCCCTTAGGCACTTGAGTTTCCTATACTTCTTGGAAGCTCTAATTTCAGCTGCATCATAGGTGGTAGGTGCATCTGCCTCCACTTTTACCTTAAGATCAGGAAAGAGTCCAGCTATGAATCTCTCCTTCTTTAGAAATTTTGCACCATCACCAGGGTTAACAACATTTTGTATCCATAGAGCCCAAAGACGTAGAAACTCTTGCTTGTACAAGTAGTAGTCATCTAAATCTTTTTGCTTATGAGAAACAATGTCTTGCCATAGTTTTTGAGTGTTTTGGGGTTCAAAGAAGCATCTCTTGATAGTTTAGCACTGGGCCAGCAGCCATGGAGGGAATAGACATAGAGAATGTGACAGATCCAGTGGACACCACCGTGCAAGAGGAAATCCTTGTGGGACCCTCACAAGAGCTAGAAGATCTGACACAAGAAGAAGAAGAGAAGCTGCAAAAGGCCATAGAAGCAACAATTAGAGACACAGCCAAAGAAGCATTGGAATGGGAGCAGAGGGTCTTTAAATCAATGACTATTCAAAAGATAGATGCCAGTAACCTTCGGCGTGAATGGCTACAACCATCTCTCCCATATCCTCTGCTGAAGTATGAAGCTGCCACAATCAACAAACGGATCAGAGAGGAGCCAACAGTGCCAATGTACAAAGCAGACATCTCCAAACCTGAAGGAGTCAAGCTGATAGTGGACTCCCAGCCCAGGTGGAGAAAGGCATGGCTGACAAAGTATCCTCAATATCTAATCCATTTGGTAGAGGCACCTAAAGTGATCAAAGATAACCTCAGTTTCTGCCCTCTACCAAGGATGAGGACATGGAAAGCCCATGAGTTGCTGTAGAGAAGCCAACCCACTTGGCTAAATTACCCGAAGCTGCCAGGCTCGAAGGTAGGCAAGAGAATAAGTGAGCAATATATGGTGAAAACTCTAACGGGCGCCATCAAATTGTTCACTTGCTCGCCTCACATATCTTGCATCATGATGAGAAAGATATGCAAAACACTTTTAGCAGTCTTCGAGACCTTCAAACTAGGCCAGGCGACAGACAGTATATTCTTCTTTCAAGATACATACAGACGTGCATACGATCTGTTTGGTCACCCTTCTCACGAGGTGATACATGCATTGTATCAAAGGATCATGTTTTTACCTTCTTATCACCTGCAGGCCTTTGAAGAAGCCTTCTACACCGGCTTCTTCTCAGCACAAATATATTCGGCCCAACGCTACTAGCTCAACATGCAAGATATGAGTCCCTTCTCAAGATGAGAGAAAGCCTACGCTAAAGAAGGAGCTCAACAGCCATGTCGGGGACAACATGAACAAGGAGGGGGGGAGTGTTAGAAGCTGGACACACCCTACGGAAACTGACTGCTCGACGGATTATTATTTTTTGAAATTATTCATTTATTGAGAAAACCCGACATTTCACCTTTGTAAATATTGGGTTACAGAAGTTTCCAGATTGTATCCCATTTTTGACATTTAGATTGAGTAGATGGCTAATTTGGAACATTAGGGTTTGAGATTGTAAGGTATTTATACCACTTTTTGACCTTAATGAAAAAACCCTTTGTCATTTTAAAAAAAGAGTACTGTCTGTGAGTGAGCGTACTGTGTATGAGAGAGAGTGAGAGATTCATCTTGACGCTACGCGCGCACCGATGGTCGGAATCGAGTGCGGAGAAGTGCAACATGTTGCCCCTGACGAGAGCTACGCGCTGATACCTACATTGCGGGCGTACGATCTGGTTTTGTGAGCTCGACCTACGAGCTTCATCAGGTGATTCGGTAAGCATACGTTGTCCGTTTTCGCATTTCAACATATCCACGCATTCGCATTGAGTAGAGCTACACATTAGGCACTTTAGTTTTCAAAAATGACGACCTGCAAATTTCGACCAGACATCCTACATGATTTTGCACCAGGTGTTTAGGGTTGGGATTTTGGTTCATGGACCTTAGGGAGAGTGACCTATTGGTGTTAGTAGGGTCTCCTTCAAGTTCCGTGGCATTTCGAGACCGTTTGATGGGTATTCGGCTCTAGAAAGCGTTGTAGGAAACCTCCTCTTATGCACTCTTGAAGGCTGTAGCTTAGACATTGGGTAGAGACCTTTGTAGGAATTAGTCGAGAGTCAGTCGAGTGTAGATTGACATCCTATGCTTGCTTCCATGCGCCTGCGGGTCGAGCTTCGTCCTTAGCTGACAAATCTTGTTAGGTGAGTTCTCATTGTGCTAACGTCCGTCGCGGCGTATCCGCCAATAGTTGGAAATCTTGTTGGCATTGTTCGTAGATGCAACTCTCAGTGCATATATGCGTGTTCAATGAGAACCTCTTTGACTGTTTTGCCCGTTTGTGACAAGCAAAAGTTTTTCACCCTACCTTTATAGATGTTCAAAAAATCATTGCCCGTGCACTTTCTCTTCTTGGTCTATAGGAGAATCCAGCTTCCAACGGTAATGGTGGTGGAAGCCCATCGACCATTGTCCAAATCGAAGCTGTTGAACATTTCGACGGACTTAATACTTGCGGATGGTCATCTAGGTCTTCTGTTCTCCATTAGTAATTCTTCTATGGCAAGATGCATAGAAAAAATATGAGAGGGGGAGTGCTTTTGAGCGAACAGTTAAATGTGATCAGAACAGTTAGTTGAGCGTAAATGAATGAGAATGAGCGGGAATACTATGAAGTCTCTTCTATCAAAAAAGTGCGCACAACTGCATTGAGTGTGAGTTATGGTACATTTGTCCTATATTCCGTCTTGACAAGAAAGATTTGAGAAAATCACAACGTATACTAGTGTTAAAGTTTTTTATGCAACTAAAGATTGTTTTTTAAAGATGTTGAAATTTGAGATAAAAACAAGGAAAATCCGAGCTACTGTTACGGTAGCCTGCCATCCATTGGTCGCGTTGCATTCTCTCTCTAGCACTAAAAGGACCAAATTTAAGTCCAAAATTTCCCTAATGACAGTGATTTAGTCTTCTTGCCACATGCTTCTCAAGGTCAAGATCCATTGGGTGCACGTATCTCATGCCATCAATTGTCAAGGAATTGTCACAAATGATTGCTTCATATTGTTGCAAATGCGTTTGTAGGTACTCAATTGAGCAATCAATGATCCACTAGATAGAAAACTTTTCATTAAACATTTTTGATAGCTTTCGTGCACAGTGATGAGCACGGGTGCAGTATAAGAATGTGTATAATTTTTTCTTCACATGTATCCTCCTCTCCATTGTCCGTCTCCAAGACCATGTTCCCATGTTTGAAAGAAGACCAATCCAAAACTACTATTATATATTGAATGGTATTTGGTATTAGAACCAAGCAAATAGTGAGCCCGGAGAATCCCTCAAAGTCTCTATTTGCTTGGTTCTAACTTGTGTCTTGAGGTCACAACAAGTCATGTGATGAGAATCAAAACTAGACGAATAGGGGCCTTAAGAATCTCCCATGGACCCTATTTGCTTTCTTTTGACCCATGTAATTATGTCAATACAATTTGCAATGTATCCATGTCCTTTTAATACACATCATGTGATGAGAGCCAAAACTAGGAAAATAAGGGCCTGAGGAGTCCCCCAAGGCCCCTATTTGCTTGGTTTCAACCTATGTGTTGAGGTCATAACAAGTCACATGATGAGAGTCAAGAAAATAGGGGCCTGAAGAATCCCCCATGGCTGCAATTTTCTTGCTTCTGACCCATGTGATTATGTCAATACAATTCACATTATATCCATGTCCTCAGCACACGTCACATGATGAGAGTCAAAACCAGGCAAATAAGGGCCTGAGGAATCCCCCAAGGCCCCTATTTGCTTGGTTCTGAACCAAGTGATAACGTTAGTAGAATTTAGGTTGTACCCATGTCCATTCAACATAGATGGGTCAGGACATAGCATTAAATGTTATCAACAATAGATATCTAGGCCCACTCACTCACTATGCTCGAACATAACATTAAATGAACAACCATATCCTTGCATGGTCACACAAGGAGTTATTCTAACTTTGCATGGGGAATCTCAACTAATTTGTACGATCTGTAACTATACCAATTTTGGCGTTGTAATCTAACCCTAACAACTACTCTTGGTCCTTCAAGTGTTGTTCTCCTTGTGCCCTAGCACGTGACGTAGTGGCTTCTGTGCGTACACAGGTGAAACACTTGCAAAGGAGAGTGACCTAAGGGGGGGGGGGGGGGGGGGGGGGGGGGGGGGGGGGGGGGGGGAGAGAGAGAGAGAGAGAGAGAGAGAGAGAGAGAGAGAGAGAGAGAGAGAGAGAGAGAGAGAGAGAGAGAGAGAGAGAGAGAGAGAGACAGCCGACGTGCACGGAGGAGCGCCTATGGTAGCCCCTCATCTGGAACCCCATGGTTAGCACTCAGAGAGGCCACTTGGTTGGGAGTCGGCCTCATGTTTCTTGGGGTCCCATTGCAGCAGGTCCAGCGCGCTCTCTAGGTGACTGGCTAGAGTTCACAGGTTTGTCAGAGGAGGTGTAGGGTTTCCAGCTACAGGGCATGAGAGGGGTGCAGAGCATGTGTCAGGACATCTCAGAGTCAGTTCCAGCTGAGTGGCTCACGCCTCTTGAGCCAGTAGCACCCCGGTGGATGGGAGCCTTCACACAACTGGAGGTTCTCATTTCAGTCAGGGCCTGCTCAGAGACTGTCCCAGCCCTGTTCTTCGAGCTTCAGGGTGGGGGACAATTACAGCGAGTTGCAGTAGAGGCCCCGCAAGTAGCGGAGTGCTGTTTCCAGAGGTTCCGAGTTGTGGGCATCTGTGGGAGGACTTGCATCATAGACCCTGACCCAGCAGCCCTTGAGACTGGACATTGGAGGCTATGGGCTTGGGAGTGTTGTCCACTGGCACGAGTACAGTGGGATCCTGGTGAGTGGCTATGGAGGTACCCCTTCTCTTCTGCAGACCACCCAGGAATCCCCTTCTTTCAGTACATTGTTCGGCTTGGATGTCATATACTTGCAGCACAGAGAGAGGCCCGCCCCGCTGCAGCACGTCATTGGCAGGAGGAGGGCCTCACAGTCGAGTTCTTGGCAGCCTTTTGGCAGAGGTTGTGGGACTCCAGACAGCCGAGGCGCATCACTTTGTTTCAGTGGCTGGTTGCACAGAGAGCCACAACAGTAGGGAGATGGCTTGTGCATAGTGGTCTCTCGGCCGCATGTACAGCCTGTGACCAGTTGGTGGAGAGTCAGCGTCATTGTCTTTGGGATTGTCCCTCAGCCCAGCAGGTGTGGCTACGAGTTCTTCGGCTGATGCCTGCTCTCTCCACGGCTCGACAGTACCCTTGGGGGGTAGCGGCTTGGTCCACCCTCATGGGCCCGGCACTTCAGTTTGAGCTATCTTCCACCAGCAAGATGATAGTGATGCAGGGGGGGCGACCTACACTCTAGCCTGCTACAGAGCTTACTCCACAAGAGTGGTGCAGTGAGAGAGAGGAGTGTTGGGAGCTCATCAATGGCCTTACACTTTGGTTCATCTGGCGGGCCCGCTGTTTCCGCATCTTTGAGGCTCGCCTTGTGCCACTAGCAGAGACTGTTCGTGACTTTTGGCTAGAGCTGATCCATACTCTTAGAGGACAGCTTGAGGGACTACAGGGCAGCTCCGACCGCATGCGGGAGCGCCGCGAGGCTTTCCTTCAACTCTGGTGCCTTGAGCCTTTCTACACCATAGTCCAGGGGGTGCTCAGATGGCACTACTGTCCACCTGTGTGGCTTTTCCCTCCTCCCATCTCTTGATTTAGCCTCATTGTATATATGTTGTTTTTTCATTGGGAGAGTCTCCCCATCATGCTTGTTGTAGCCCTCTCTTGCAGAGGTGGTTGTAGCCCTATGGGCAGTTTTCATTAACTAATAGAAGGATCTTTTTCTCAAAAAAATCCCGATTCATCAAAATAATAATGGTTTTTACAAAGAGAGCTCCGAAAAATGGTATCCGGGTTAGCTTGCTGCTATCACATCCCAAGCCAGATCTAATTGTGGACTTCGTAAACTGCTAGGAAAAGGCTCGATACGATAAATTGCAAGATCCATTGTTGCAAATTACAAGAGCTTCCCAAAATGAACCTGGATCCCAAAACTGTTGATAAATTCTTGCCTTTTCACCGTCCCAAAACTCATGTATGTGCTCAAGAAAGTCTCACACATCTTTGCCCAGCCATTTGCTTCTTGCACGCCACATACCTAAGAAGTCGTGGTAGTATGATTGACTGAGACATAATGTCTTTAACTGCTCAATCAAAGAGATCTAGTGAAACGATATCATTTGTTTCCTTGGATTGTTACATAAATTACACCTCTCATAGCACCTTTCACAATCACTCTTTAAGCGAGTCGATGATAATGTGTCATTACACGTGCATTTTAGTGCTTCTTCTTCGTCAAGTTCCTCTAAGCTTGGGCGGAGTACTCTTGGCTCGTGGGTATGACTGTCCTATTCGATGCATGGCTTCCACTCTTCCAGAGAGACCGTGACCCTATCTTTGTACAACCTCAATAACTTTGAGAAGCTAGAAGGAATTGGGCTGCCATTGAGACATCCATCCCAATCCTTTGACTTTTGTATCAATAGAGAAGCCAAGCATGGTTCCTTAGTGGCAATTGATTTCTTTCCCTTTGAGGACGTCCTTCAAACAACACTCGTAATACCTCATCTTATAATTTTATCGATGCCCAATGCTGATCTAGGGTCTATTGCAACCACACACGCAATCTAAAGTTTGATCGCCAAGAGCTTCTTCATTTAAGGCCTTGAAACTTCGAAGCAACATATGGGCACAGTTGACAGCTTTTTCCTCCTGGAAGACAATTTATCCCAAAGGCATGATTACTCACAATGAAGTAAGAATACACTCAGATTTATTATTCAAGAAGGTGCTCAAAAGTGCATCAGAGTGAGGATAGTCCACACATTTGTCCTCGATTTGCTGGCAGCCGGGAGCCAGTTTTAGACTATAAAAGAATCACAAAGTTGGGGGCTTGCAAAAGCCACAAGTAAGAAGGGAATCCCTAATAGACTGAAATACAACATACGCAACCAAGAATGTTGTGAGTTGCAGGCTCAGAGTTTCTACCTCCATGAAGAATTTCATGCAGTGCATGTTGCTTTGGCTATGTCACTAAACTAGCCTTAATGGGCTGATTTCTATGGGAAAGGACACTGCGCTTCTGTTGAGAAATAATCAAGAATTTCCACCCTCAATGACCATCTTCGTACTCTTTCCAACTATCTGGGAAACTTGTGCATGCTATGGAATGAGGCAAGTAGGAGAGAGCTACTCAACAATAGGCCAGGCTTAATATACATGTCTAAATCTACGTGTAAACCCATGTAAGAGGAACTTTAGATAGGGTCTCATAGAATGTCAAAAACACCCACAAAGGCAGTATAGGTAAAGTACTATCATAAAAGAATCCAAGGTCGAGTAAGCTGAGTAAAAACCACAGGACATCATGCATGCATATACAACTTAGGCTGTGAAGTTTCAACCAAGAAGGATCATAAATGATAGAAAACATAAACCTTAACGAAGACTACCAATCAATTTTTCTTAAAGTTTGAAACTAAAGATTTATGTGAAGGTAGCATTTCCTTATGGCAAACCTTGAAATCTGGAGGTCCCACTACCACCAAAAAATTATTGGACCAACTCACAATTTCTTGAAGCTGTGAACATGTAAAAGAAGCAGTTCATTATCCAAACCTTAAAACCAGGGGGCTCCTATACCACCAAAAAATAAGAGAAAAAATCAGAATTTCCAAAGCTATGAACATGAAGATGTATGTAAAACAAAGATGTATACAGAGAACAAAGCTGTGAACATATTCTAGCAATTGAAACAATATTTGAATGCTTATGCTTTGACCGTCATGAAATTATCAACGATAACAAGTGTTCCACATCTTTTGTCACTACACTCAACTTTGTATCAAACTCACATCAACATAAGACATTGGAAATTACATATTCGTTGTTGATAAATATTGCAAAAGATATTTTTTTTTACTGTACCATGTGACAACATCAAAAGAAGACAAAACTGGTTTCTACATCAACCAACCATATGATTGCATTATCAAAGCATCAAAAAAGAAAAAGCACCCAAATGACAATGTACCCATGTCACAGTCAAGCCTCGGCATGAATTTTTTCATTGTAGCGATTCCATTTGTAGCATGAGGCGCACATCGATGAAATAGGAAAGCCTTAGGCTACAGAAACGAGCATATTGGAGCAACTAAGGCGTTTTTCGTGATCATGCTCCTGGTCTTGGCAGTGTTTTCTGGCATGTGGTTTTTTTTACCCATTGGTACGAAGGCTTTGGCCTTGCAACCTTCCCTCAGGAGCCTCGCTTGTGCCCCCTCTTGACCAATATAAGATGTTCTTGGCTAGTGACACTTTCCACTATACATCAACCATTTTAAGCTTCTAACTGGGAGCCTTTTGAGATAATCCAAGAATTTTCCGAAGAAGGAATTTCACGTCCTTGGATAATGGAGCTTCATCTTGAGGATGCTTCCTCATCCACCAGTCCCATCTCTTTTGAATCTGAAATAGACTCTGAGCTGTGAACAATGTGTCTATCAATCTCACGGACCGCTTGCTTGTATGCACTACATGGGGCCATTCTAGAGGGATAAATACAAGCGATATTGCCTCAGCCACAAAGTGATATTGTGCTTGAGAGAGAACACTCATACCCTTATTCATACATGCTTGTCAAGCATCCATAATTTTAGGGTCATTTCAATCCTAGAAGTAGAATGTCTTCCTCCCCTCTACCAATAGCATCCACCCCATTATACACATGGGGTCTACATGTGAGGCCGTAAATAAAATTTTGCCGGTATAAAGGACTCCTACCTTGGAGTCGACGTGTCCAACCCCCATCGCTTTTTTCAAGTCATGATGGATGTCATCCGTAAAAACATGGAAACTATGAAGGGGCTCCAAAAAAGAGTTACCCAAGGGAATACATTGATCTAAAATAGCAAGGCCTCTCTCATGACTCCCATTCAAATGTCCTCATAGGATAGATGATACACACCTCCAAACCTATCAGTCCCCCAGACTTTTGTATCTCCCAGACGTTTGATAATGTGATCCTAAAAAGCCTCTGGACACTGAATTTCACTTGGAAGTACCTTGGTCACAGCATTCGGAACAAGTGTGGGCTTCAAGATTGGCCTCCTAAGCAACCCCTCTAAGGAGGCAGGGAGGGGAAGGGGTACTCTCTCAGCCATGATTTCCAAAAAATATCAAAATAAACGCATTATGCAATGGTTGGATGCGAATGTGGATGGATTAGTGTGCAAACCAAGGAGAAGAGACAACCCAAAAAGACCTACAAATCTACCAACAGGTAGTGGACTAGAGAAATGCTACTCAAGATGACAACGCCCAATTTTTCTTGTTTCAAAACACTATTAAGTGAGCTTTTTAAACTACTTACTTTACACAAAGCTCTGTTCTAGTTGTCTTTGATTTAATTTATCGTTTTCAACAAATACACCAGCACATGAATATGTACAAGGTTTCACCTTCACATACACACTCCGAATATGTTTAAGCTAGCCGGTCCCAACAAAAGGTTATTTTCATGCAAGACACCTGTAAATAAAACACGCAGATTTTCCCCTCTACTTCTACATATGAAGACAAACAATCGGACCTTTCCCAAACCTAGCAATACAAAACTTAATTAGATATTTTTTGTTCAATCAACACACATTCTAACCTGAGACTACTCGTGAATATTATTGTCCCTAGTGGATTGGCCAGGGATAGCAAATCCAATATCAAACCATAAAGGCAAAAACACTTCAAAAGATAGACAACATAGTTGATTATCACTACCCCCATCCCTTCTCATATTGCTCATATCCACCACTTCAGGGGTAGATTGATCTCTCCTATCCTAACAGAGATAAGAGCACACAAGCCATTCTATCATCAACCAGCTTTAGGTCGGTAAGACATAATATCGAGGCATACACTCTCTTTAGCATTTCATGCATAGCAGATCAAATGATGATCAAGCGAAAACAATCAAAAGTTCTTACTAAATGATAAGACAGTATGGTACCCAAGTTACAACACATGCCCAAAAATCCTATACCAACACATCTTCCAAACCTAATGGCATACCATCTAGTCCAAAGATGACTGATGAGTATTAATTATGTGTATGGGATGTGTGTATCTTATGTGTGTAGGTATGCATGTATGTGTGAATGTGGATGGATTAGTGTGCATCAAACGTTGTCAATCTCTTCTTATGCAACCTCATGGGGAAGTATATACCAATTTAAACAAAATTCACAGTGAATAGTGTGCCCATTATGTGATGGAAATTAGAGTAAAAATTTGAGGTTACCTAGAGTAATTTTCCTCCAAACTCTTGATGCTGCTCCACTCACAGTTTCGACCAGCAGCAGTAGGATGTGTTGATTTCCCTTGGGCCTTCTGATACTAGCCGTTGACAGCAGCTAGATGCCCCTTTCTTTTTGTACTTGGATTTCCACTTAATCTAGCCGCCGTTAATAAGTTGAAGGTGGTGGTGGTGGTGAATGGTGCCTATGTGTGAGGGGTTTGGGGAGAGAAACACTCAATTGTTTGAGTAGACGCAGGAGACGGAGTGCTATCAAGAGAGAAGGAGGTGGGAGTGAATTTGTGCATGGTAGAGTTCAATCACCAAGAGGGGGGGAGCAAATTCATGCACAATAGTACAATTGAAAATGACCTCCAAATTTTGGAGGACATATATTTGAAAATACAATGTGGTAATTTAGGAGTTTCAGTATTGTACACTGCAGCCTCAACTTTAGCAACCTGGCATACCACATTGACATTATATTCCCTCATAGTACTTGGAGCCCTAAAAGTGAGGGAGGGAGGGAGCTTGGATTCTAAGGGCGGGAGTTCTAAATCAATTTTGCTCATCAATGCCATGTAGGAAAGGAAGAAAGGGAAGGAACAAGGCTTGCCAAAATAATTTCATAGACAAATTCTAAAGGCCCGTTTTTTATAAGACAAACTTGGATTTTCTGTTAACATTAAAAGGGGCCCACAATGTTCAAGAAAAGTGTGTCTTGGCTTAGCCTGTGCCGCTTAAATTGAAAGTATGTACTAACGCCTTCAAAAGGGAGTAGAGAGAGAGAGAGAGAGAGAGAGAGAGAGAGAGAGAGAGAGAGAGAGAGAGAGAGAGAGAGGGGAGGTCCATTAAGTGCTTCCAAGACCTTTTTTGTTAAGTCTTAATAAACTTTGATTTCTTTATTTATAGCCTCGGGGACCTCTCTCGCATAGAGTTTTGCAAGCTCATAAACTAGCCAGTTATACTTTGCAATTCCAACAAGTTGAAATTATGTTTATTGTTCTTTCTTTAGGAAGAATTTTTTCATGGTCCCTAGTTCAATAGCTATAGGGAGACACTTTATAGACTTTAGATATCACAATCAAGAATTCTTGTAGAAAACACTCCCCCAAAGATAAATAATCTCTCTCTCTCTCTCTCTCTCTCTCTATATATATATATATATATATATATATATTATGTCTATTAATTTATGTCTATGTAAGTACCTATCTACATATTTATCTATCATCATGACAATGTGTCTCCTTCTATCTCTATCCATATCCTATCTCTATAACATCTATCAATCTTTA
This sequence comes from Adiantum capillus-veneris, assembly GCF_014529385.1. Classification (NCBI taxonomy): domain Eukaryota; kingdom Viridiplantae; phylum Streptophyta; class Polypodiopsida; order Polypodiales; family Pteridaceae; genus Adiantum; species Adiantum capillus-veneris. The sequence continues at coordinate 94,290,629 of NC_140934.1, forward strand.
GCTATGTAATGAATATATCTATCGGCATATTGACCTATTTCTATACACTCACTTGCCTTTATCATATTTCTCTCTCTATTATCTATCCAATGGTCTATCTACGAATATATTGCATGATAGCAAACATATATATTGACCTATCTATATATTTATCATTATAGTTTATTCTATGTATCACTTTAATTTTTTATATATCCACTATTTATCTATGTATCAACATATTTTTCTATGTTTTTAGCTTCTAATAACGATAAAATGATCCCAAAACATTCATATATGCACACATACATGCATAACTACACACATACACACACACATATATCTTTGTCTATGTTTTCAACTTCTAATAATGATAAAATGATCCCAAAACATTTATATATGCACACATACATGCATACCTACGTAGACACATAAGATAGGTATGCATGCACATACATAGGTATACATGCATGCATATACATAGCTATGCATGCACATACATAGCTTATATATACACACACACACATATATATAATATGTATATTAATTTATGTCTATTTAAGTACCTATCTAAATATTTAACTATCAACATGACTATGTGTCTCCTTCTAACTCTATCCATCTGCTATCTCTATAATATCTATCAATCTTTAGCTAGGTAGATGAATATATCTATCATTACCTATCTCTATACATGATTCACTTGCCTATATCGTGCTTCTCTCTCCATTATCTATATAATGGTGTATGTACGAGTATATTACATGATAACAAACATGGACACAAGCATTTGTTGTATGTGGAATTCCTTTTAATTTCATTCAAAATCCTATCTTCAAAGATGCTTTAATGAGCACGGCGAAGAAGGGTTTTGTGGTACTTGATTATAATAGGATGCGTACAAAATACTTAGATAAAGTAAAAACTACATCAAAAAATATTTTAGAGCGCAAAACTCTTGATTATGTGCCACAATATGGATGCACAATTGCTCTAGATGGTTGGACAAATTGTTAGAAGAAACCATTGATTAATATGATTCGTCCAAGAGGTTCCATCTTTCTTGAGGCGATCGATACATCCTTGAAAGAGAAAACTAGTGGATATCTTGTACGTGTGTATGAGCGTTCGATCAGAAGGGCCGAAGGACCTAATAATGTGATAGTCATTGTCAGAGATAATGCATTTAACTACAAAGTAGCTGGAAAAGCAATTGCACCAAAGTATCCAGAGATAACGTGGGTTCCATGTGCTGCTCACACTTTAAATCTGCTCTTAAAGGACTTTGGGAAATTTCCTTCTATTAAACAAACTCTTCTAGAAGCAAAACACTTGGTGAAGTTTATAAGAGAGAATTCATTTTCTTATTCTTTGTTCAAAACAAAGTCCCCCACCAAAAATTTACAGATTTTTTGTGTGAGTCATTTTGCAATAGCATATTACATTCTGTCAACACTGCAGCAGGTTAAAGCGGCCCTTGTTGAAACACTCGCAGATAGAAGATTGGACATTTGGCTTGATAAATATCCCAAGTATGAACCTGTTGTGTTGTAGCCAAATGATATCAGCTTGTAGACTCTCCTGTTTTTTGGAGAAATGTAGACAAAATTGTTTCTGTCCACAGAACCCTTCACTCATCTAATACAATTAGTGGACAAAGAAGCCTCTATCTTTGGACGGGTTTACTGGTACATGCATGAAGACACTCGCAAGTTAAAAGACTGTACATCTTATGCAAGAAAAGAGAAAGCCATGATGATGTCGTTTGTCAAAAGACAATGGGATCAGTTGCATACTTCTTTGCATGGAGCAGGTTTTCTTTTAGATCCTAATTTCCATATGCACAAGCAATCTTCAAACAATTAAGTGATCAGTGATTTCAAGAAAGTGTGTGCTCAACTACTAGGTAATGTGGATAGAGAGGTGGCATACACACAAAAGATGGCATATACTAGCAAAAAAGGAATGTTTGGGGATCCTTGGCATATAGATGCTATCAAGACAATGAGCACACCAGTTTGGTGCAAAGAGTACGGTGGAGAAAAAGTGGAACTTCAACATGTGGCTGTGAGAGTATTGTCTATTGCCGCTTTGAGTGGTAGTTGTGAAAGGAATTGGTCTTCGTTTTCTTTCGTAAATACTAAAAAACAAAATTGATTAAGTCATAAACAAGCTGCAGATTTGGTTTATGTATTTTGTAACATGCGACTTATGCACACGTGCCACAGAAGAAATCTTTGGACGCTTTCAAACACACGAAGCAATTGCAAATGAGCTCAACTTCGATGATGAATTGGAATGGAACCCGGAAGATATTGATCCATAATGTTTATATGTTGAAGAAATTAATGACATGGTGCCTGTGATTGAGGGGACGGATGAGCTATAAAGTTTGTATTGTATTCTCTATCAATTTTGCAATGCAAAAGTTATGTAGAGTTTAGCTTCAAAACCTCTCTCTCTTTCTCTCTCCCTCTATCTTTGTCTCCCTTTCTCTCCATCTGCTCCATATCATTGTCAAAAAGAGAGGGAGAGAGAACAAACTTACACAATTGTAACAACAACCGACATGTTCATTTGTTGCAATAAATAAAGATTTACATACCAAAAAACAGTTTTCATTACAAATCTTGAGATTTAAGATACAAAAAGAGCTTAATATTGTGAGGGAGATTTAATTTAAATCATGGGTTGCATCTCCTAAAAGGTCAGATACACAATATTTTGATTGGCCAAATGAATTTCTTGCACCCACATTGCCTATCTCTTCTTCATTAACAAGCCCATACTTTGCCTCGTACCATGCCAACTTTCTTTCTAGGACTGCTATACAAGCGCGTAGCATGGTTGGGGTCTCTCCTTGACTTGCCAAATCCACACCTTGGGTTGCAAGCTGCTCAATGACTACAGTTTCTTTGGGCAAGTATGTATATCCTCTCTTGGGAGGGGGGTCTTCTTGATTAGCTTCTTGTGCATGAATCTTCTCGGCTGGACGTGCTTTTCAAACACCTCCTATAGTGGGATGATCATTCCAATCAACTTTGAGACTCAATACATAGTAGCAATAGCATTGTTGTACAAAGTGAATTTCCACTTGATTATTGTTTGGTGGTGATCTGTACACTTGGATAAATCTTGCAAGGATATTTCTTGCGAGGACAGTGTGTTGCAAATAAAAAACCTTCAAGGGAGCGGAAGGTTTAGCATTTCCTTTGACTCAAAATAATGTGTTGTGTACGAAGTGATTCGGGCATAACTGCCTGCATTGCTTGTAATTTAGTGGCTCCCCTTGAAGTTCTGATTGGTCTTGTTGGGTTGCAGCCAAAGTGCTGAGATCTCCTTGAGCCACCCAAATCTCTTCCTCTTTGTAAATTTGTTGAGCCAATGCATGATTAAGCAAAGGATCATCTGGGTGTGCATTCTGGTTGGGAGCAATATCTTCCCTAACTGAAATGCAAAATAATAAACTTTAGTGAAATAGGTCTTAGCAATTGGAAAAGAGAGTTGTTTTAGAGAATTGCGATCCAGCTTGAAATACTTTAAAACCTCAACTTGAAGAACTTTAGAGACGTAATTGAACACCATTAATGAAACACTTTAAATATCATCACACATTGCACACCATTAATGTCAAAAAACTTGATTAATGGTTTAGTCATGAACATGCCTCAAGTCACATTTGGTTACAATATGATAGCCAACATTATGGCCTCCATTCAAACAAAGGCGTAAATCCCATATCTTAGGTCTAAGGGTTTGGGGGATTTTCCACTAGCACGACGTTTATTTACATTTTGCAAAAATTCACGCTTGAGAACCTCAACGGGCTCTAGAATACACGCAATCAAGAGTCTAAGAATATATGAGATACTATATATATCAGATGCCTTGGTGAATGGAGGAGGATTTGTGATGATAGTTTCACGTGTAGTCCATGGATAATCTCATTCAAATTGAGCTCTGCATTGAGGGGTGAGATTTGGCATCTTGGAAAATGTAGCAGACGTGCTTAATGGTGTGCTTTGCCCACAGTCAGCAATGCCAGCATACACTCCTTGCTCACCAAAATGAGATGAATATTTCTAGTGTGTGGATCATTGTGAATGAATGCGTGACTATACACAAATTTAATCGTCTGCAGAAGAGCATTACAAATTGGGAAAATGTTGTCTGTGAACTGTTATACAGTTCTAGACGTGTGTTAGAACTCTTTGATTGCAGGCTTTCTTCCATCATGATGACATGCCTGAATCCACTGCTCAACATGACCTCCATTCCAAATCTTGAAGATCAGCATAGGTCTTTTGCTATACCGAACAAGAGCATGAGGCAATATCATGCCAGAATATTGAACATTTGTAGCAGCTTCCTCCTCTAGCACGATCTGTAATGTCGGCTTGCTTCCTATTTGGTCTTTCTAGATCTTTTCCGCATAGACAGGATCTTTGAAGAGAGGATGATCCACTGATACTTGTTTCACATTTACAAAACATCCCTCACCGAATTGGGGTGCTTGCAAGTGAAAGATGGAATGCTCCCTAAGTAAGTGTAGGACAAGAGAACATATTGTATCATCTAGGTGTACAGCTAAGGGTTGAGCACCTGATGGAGGAGGTACATCCTCTTCTGTCCTAGGACGTTTTGAAGAGCCTTCAATCTTATCTTTCCTCTTCAATTCTGAATGTAGTTGTACTACAAGCTGCATTCACTCTTTGTTTCTAGGTTTTGTTTTGATTTCTGGATGAACCATACTTTCAAAGCTTCTAGTGACATGACCCAATAATTGCTTTATTGTGTTATGCATCACTCCATTAGTTCACAGAGCTGGGTCAAATGAAACTGGGAATGCACTACACAACTCCAGCCAACACTGTTCCACAAGTGCAATAACAAAATCATCGAACTTTGCCTGTACTGAATCAAATGCTCGTCGCAAATGATCATTTGAAGCACCATAGAGATACAAAATTAGATCATCACTAATTATTTTGCCATGCTAATGCATTAACTTTGTCTCTACCATGACTCGAGCCTGAAAATACATGAAGCAAATATAAGTAAGGTAAATCTAGAATAGATAAAAATTTGACATATATGATTGTAAATCATTCTAAACAAAAACATTTCATGGACAATAATAACCTCCCGTATTGAGAGATCAAAACATTTCATGCACCATAATAACAACAGTAATGAAAGACTTTAAAATGAAAGACTTCCAAACCTCTCTCTATAGTGCGACATAGTGTTCAGCAACAACTAGAGAGGAGGAATCTATTAAATCCAATCAACCTAAAGTGCGACGTGATGGGGTCAAAGCATTCAGGATTGAAGGATGTAAAATATATATCTCCTCCCTATTGTGTGACACGGTGGTTAGCAACAACCGGAGACAAAGAATCCATTAAATCCAATCTCCTTGCAGTGCGACATGATGGTCAGCAACAACCATGAATGATGGATTTAAAAACTCTAAACCTCTCCCTACAGTGCCACACGGTGGTCAGCAAAAACCAGAGATGAGGAATCTATTAAATACAATCTCCTTGCAGTGCGATGCGATGTTCAGCAACAACCAAGGATGATGGATTTAAAAATCCTAAACCCCTCCCTGTAGTGCGACAAAGTGGTCAGCAACAACCAGAGATAAGGAATCTATTAAATCAAATCTCCTTGTAGTGAAACGCAATGGTCAGCAACAACCAAAGATGATGGATTTGATAACCCTAAACCCCTCCCTGCGATACGACACGGGGGTCCGCAACAACCAGAGACAAGGAATCTATTAAATCCAATCTCATTGCAGTGCAACATGATGGTCAGCAACAACCAAAGACAATGGATTTAACAACCCTAAACCCCTCCGTGCAGTGCGATATGGTGGTCAGCAACAACCATAGACGAGGAATCTATTTTTTTAAATCCTATCTTCCAATAGTGTGACACAATGGTCAGCAACAACTAGGAAGAAAAGATATAAGTTAGCTAACTCCTCCCTGCAGTGCCACTCGGTGGTCAGCAACAACCAGGGACGAAAAGTCTAATTGAACAATCTAAGCTACTCCCTGCAGTGCGACACGGAGGTCAGCAACAGTCAAGGACGAAGCGTCTAAAGTCTACCCCCCCTTGCACTATGTCACGAGGATCAACACAGTCAAGGACAGGTGTCTAAACCTGTAGACTAACGATGAGGTGTGAGCAAAGCTCCACAACAACAACGCTAGTATAAAACAAAACATAAAATAACACTGAGGTGTGAGCAAAGCTCCACAACAATAGTGTCACCAAATAAATTACAAAAAGTAAATAAATAAAAAACATTACAAAAAAAATTACTTGCTCTGTCTGTCTCGGGGCGGCTGTCTCGGTGCGGGCTACTCTACTGCTCTGTACCTACTCTCTCTACTATCCTCTCTCTCTCTAGAAATTGTCTCTACCTCTCTCTAACAATCACTATCACAGCAGTTCATTCGAACTGCCATGGCATTGTTTTGTCTAACAATATTTTGATCAAGATATATTTCGATCGAAGTAAATTTTATTCGGATAAACATGTATAATACGGATATATAGCATATAAATACATAATATACGTACAATTTTTAATATACGGGCGTATAAATGCAACTTAGTCAGTGGCAAGATCAACATATGGACATATGTATATGCATACATATACATGCACACATGCACATACACACACCCATATATGTAAAATATCCAATTGAGAAATAATTTACGCCTATATAAGTACCCATCTACATATTTATCTATCAACATGACTATGTGTCTCCTTCTATCTCTATCCATCCACTATCTACATTATATCTACCAATATTTATCTATGTATCAAAATATATATTGACATGTTGACCTTCTATGTATAGTCACTATATCTAAATATCTAGTGACTTGCCTATTTCATGTATTATAATGTCTACATGCCTCTCTCTTTCTCTCTCTATTATCCATGTAACGGTCTATCCATGAATAATATGTATCAATCTTTAGCTTTGTAGATGAATATATATATTGGCATATTGACATAACACTATACATTGACTTGCCTATATCATGTTTGTCTCTCTATTATCTATCAATGGTCTATCTATGCAAACATATATTTATCATTATAGTTTATATGTATCACTTTCATTTTCTATCTATCCACTTTTTATCTATGTATCAACGTTTTTGTCCATGTATTCACCTTCTAGCATGATAAAATGATCCCAAAACATTCATATATATACACATACTTGCATGCCCACATGGCATAAGGTATACATACACATACACACACACACACACACACACACAGATGATATATATATATAATTACATATATATACATACATACATACATACATACATATATATATGTATATATGTATATATATATATACATATCTATATATATATATATATATATATATATATATATATATATATATATATATATATATATATATATATATATATAGATACATACATATCTATATATATATATATATATATATATATAGATACATATATATATAGATACGTACATACATACATATCTATATATATGTGTGTGTGTGTGTGTGTGTGTGTGTGTGTGTTAGAAGCTGGACACACCCTACGGAAATTGACTTCTCGGTAGATTATCAATTTTTTGTAATTATTCATTTATTGAGAAAACTTAATATTTCACCTTGTAAATATTGGGGCTTAATAGAAGTTTCCAGATTGTATCCCAGTTTTGATAGTTAGATTGAGTAGATGGTTGATTTGGAACTTTAGGGTTTGAGAATTGTAAGGTATGTATACCACTTTTTGACCTTAATAAAAAACCTTTTGTCATTTTTAAAAAAAAGGAAGTTTTGAAGTCTGTGAGTGAGCGTAGTGTGAGATTCATCTTGATGCTATGAGTGCACCGGTGGTCGAGGGCGGAGAAGTGCAGCGTGTTGCCCCCGACGAGAGCTACGCGCCGATACCTACATTGCGTGCGTATGGTCCTGTTTTGCGAGCTCCTTCTACGAGCTTCATCTGGTGATTTGGTGAGCATACGTTGTCCGATTTTTCATTTCAGCATATCCACGCGTTCACATTGAGTAGAGCTACACATTAGGCACTTTAGATTTTGAAAACAAAGACCAGAAAATTTTGGCCATATATCCTACGTGATTTTACACCTTGTGTTTTGGGTTGGTATTTTGGTTCATAGACCTTAGGGAGACCGACCTATTGGTGTTAGTAGGGTCTCCTTCAAGTTCTGTGGTGTTTCGGGATTGTTTGATGGGTGTTCGGCTCTAAAAAGCGTTGTAGGAAGTTTTCTCTTATGCATGCACTCTTGAAGGCCGTGACTTAGACATTGGGTAGAGACCTCTATAGGAATTAGTTAGGAGTCGGTCGAGTGTAGGTTGACACCTTATACTTGCTTCCACGCGCCTGCGGGTCGACCTTCATCCTTAGCTGACAAATCTTGTTAGGTGAGTTCTCGCTATGCTGAAGTCCGTCGTGGCGTATCAGTCCAACATTAGCGCCGCTGTCGAGAAATTTGCGGTCTTGCCAGGAAAGCACCGGGCTTATGGCTGTGAGAGTTTGTGAGAGAACTCAACAAAAACTATATGAAGGAGTTAAACCATAGATGCCATGAAGACTAGGGTTTGGAAAGAAGTGCAATCAAAGAAGATTCACTCTTTCTCTCTTGCACTCACACACACAAAGAAAGAACACAAAAGAGAATGTCAAAACAATACGAAAATGAAAACATCAAGGCTATGGTCATATCGTATCATGGGTAATATGAAAGGGAAAAGAGATGAGTTAATGACATTCAATCTTGGCTGACCAAATAGGCTACGAATTGTTCTTTGGAATTGTAGTTTTGTGCTTACCATAATATATATATTTTGTTTAGTGATTGGGATTAATTGTGTGTACAAATCCTCTTGGTTCATAGCAAGATAACCACGCTTACGTCAAAAGAAAATTTATAGTCTATGAGAGGTAGTATGATGGGATCTGGTGATAGAAGTATTTTATTAAGCCTTTCTGGGCCAAAGAGAAACACTATACGTTGTTGAAAGTGTATTTTTCGGCTAATCCATACGTTAATTCTGATAGATCGTACAGAGTGAAAGCGATAGAAATGATCATCATGTGGGTTATTCATCTAGGATAGTATGTGAGAAATGTAGATATGAGAGAAGTGAAGAGATGAGAAGTTTCTCTCCCAAGCCCTATTCTTGCCCGTAGGCAATAAGGATACTGCGGGGAGAGATGTACCTGTAGCAAAGAGAACCTAGAGAGGATGAATTACTAAGAATGAGAGAGATAGGTTTTGTTAAGGAGATGAGATTAGATACATATATATATATATATGTTGGATTAGAGATGAAAATGAAAACAACAAGAAATCAAGAAAACATCAATGTAGAACACATCTTACTTGAAACCCTTCGGCACCATTATTGATGGGAGAGAGAAGAAGAGGGGAGAATTCAACGTTGATTGATACGCCAAGTACAACACCTTCTTTGATTAGAGTTGATCTTCCAAGGATAGCGTACAAGAATGGCTAGTCTTCCTCTAGGAGAAAGTGTAGGCTTGGGCTTATGTTAATGGGGCTAAGTACAATTAGGCATTACTACTCACTCCCTCAACAATTCCTCTCATCAATGGCTTGAATGCTTGAGTTCCTTTTCAAGGAAGAAGAGGTCCCCTTTTATAGGTGAAGGGAACCCCCAAGGGTTTACACAAGAAGAGAGGAGCTAGTGTGAATAGGAATTGGAAAAGTTGGAAATGAGCTGTCCCTGCATGATGTGGGCAGACTGGGGTCCAGTATTTTGATTATATCTCCTCAACCGTGGCTCCAAATAAAAAAGTAAAAATATGGACAGAAACTTCAGCTCATTAGCTACGATTTTCATTTTAAAATCATTTTCCAATTCGAATTGGAACCTTGTGTAAAAAATTCATCAAAATAGGGTCCATTTCTAGCAGCAAAAGTCTTTCCGTGGTCCCCTTAGTCTAGACTTTCATTTAATTCTAAAGGACACCTCATGCCATATGAAAGCATGACATTGCTCCTTGACAAAGTTTTGTAATCATGCTTGAAATAATGTATTAAAATAAGTGTATCTTTGAAATCATGCCACCTAGTGTCCCACTAGGATTTGATTCCCTCCTAGTAGCTATTTAAAAAGAAATATAAGAAAAGTATAAAAAATACATAGAATATATATATATTGGAGTTTACCCTAGATATAGGATCTAGCTAGGGTGTGAGATGATAATGAGATAGTAGAAATAAAGAATCAATGCTTTTTGCCCCAAGTTAAAGAGACGGAGCTATTGAGCTTTTCCCATAGTATTTTTTGATGGTAAAGTAAGGATAGGTTACCCTTGAGAAAAATAATAGGATGAGATAGAAGGCTTATTATTATACTTAAATATGCATATGTAAATTATAGGAAAGATAATTATGTATCTAAAAAGTTACAAGATAGATCTTGTAGCATGCGTTCCCACTATGTACATGTCACAGCACGACACCGCTGCCGCGGACGAAAACCTTAGGTAGGTGATCAAAACTAGTCCTTGAGGATAGGGATTTTTGGCTTGCCAAGAGTCTCATTTTATATTTAGATAGGACCAGAGGGTGGAGGACTCTCTAGGTCTTAGAGAGAGTCTAGGAAGCATGTGTCTGGCCTAGATCCTTCGACTTAGGTAGATTTAGGTAGACTAAGATAGTTTTAGGTATTAGTTGAGTTCTTGAGTAGGAGTTGGAGTGGTAGAAGTGCTGAGAGCAGAGCTTGAGAGTCCGGAGAGTCCAAAAAGCAACCAAAACACCATTATCACCATTTCACATGATGAGTAAGAGTAGAGTAAGTAGGACATCATGATTCACGATCTAGAGCACTTCATGCATGTATACTTGCTTAGTAAATTCATCACAAGTTTTTAAAAGATGCAAAAAGACACAAAAGTGTGTTTGAAGGCCTAAGTGAAGTCCAAAAGTTACTGCGAGTGTTTCTGATAGAGCTACAGAGCATCGAGAGCATTTCTATCAGGAAAAATTTTAATTTTAAGCCAGGAGACATCTTATGCGTAGGATGTCTACAGGCTAATTTGGTGGGAATTTTGGGATTTTGAGTTGACCAGTGTGTTCAGAAGGTGGGGTTTACCGTATTTTCAACTGGAAAGTGGAAATTTGACCATATCTTGACAGAATAAGGCCAGATAGACTGAAATTGCCAGACATCCTACCCAAATTGTGCCAAAGCATTATTTTAAGACCAAAACCATATGATGGCTATATGAGCATGATTTGCATGATATATTGAGTGACTGAGAGGGGTTTCACCTCATTTGGGTGAGAAAATTTGGATTCAAAGCGGACTTTAGCATTTTGACTGAAAAAGGCAAGAACAGCTAAAATTGGGGACTTTTGAAATCCAAAGCAAAATCTAAGCATACCACTGGGTTGCTGACATCAAGGGGAAGCTGTGGATCAAGTCCGGGGTCAAACAGGCCAAAAAGACATCCTACCCGTAGAATGTCTTCTGTGTGATTTTACACTCCAAACCTAATTTGAGCATACCAAAGTGATCAGCAACTCAAGGGGAGCCTATGTTTTGAATTTGAAGCCATTCTGATGAAAAATACATCCTACACGTAGGATGTCTAAAGCAAGAAATTAAAGCCAGATACTGACAGTGGACATAGCAAGGTGTTGTATAGCCTGAGGCAAGCTCCCTAGTCCATTTTGGTCCAAATTGGAGTTGAATAGACTGATCAAGATCAGCAACAGGCTTTCGGAACAGATTTCTGATCCATTGACCAGCTTATAGGTGTCCAAATCAAAAAGTAAAAACAGCTGTGGACTCAGCACATCAAGGGGAATCCATAGTGCAAAAATCTAGGCAAAACAAAGTAGGAGACATCCTACGCATAGGATGTCTACTACACTCTACTGAAGAGAAAAATTGACTGGGCTTAGACAGTGAGATTCCATTTGGCTTAAGGGTTCCAGAGCTTCTTTCAAAAGTGAATTTGGACCTTGTTTGTCCATTTGACGGAGCAAAGACTAAATTCAGACTTTTTCACGTAAATTGACCAACATCCGAGAGAAGTACAGTTCCAGATTAGCACACCTAATCCAGAACATCAGCAGTGTATAAAATATATTAGTGGTTGAGATTAACTCTCCAGTTATACCAATCATTACTAAGATAACCTCTAGCAAATAAATGCTTTGATTCGATTGCCGAAATTAAACGCTTGTGTACAGGTATATTCAGCAGCAAATCAAGAAGTTGTGCGGAGACTGATCCTTTGCCAGGTGAGTGGTTGGATTTGTGGTAAATTGCATTGATAATTTTGATGAATTTAAGATCAGGAAGATACATTTTTAGAGACCAGAAGGTGGCAAGTGACCAAGATATCTTAGTGTCCACCGAGGAGAGTGTAACTCAAGCAAGGCTAGATCCACTAGCACAGATTATTGAGGAAGGTAGTGATACTAACACTTCGTCAGAAAAATATTTCTTCATGATGGGTAGTCAAGAGCTAGGAGGTTTCACCTATGACGGACCAATGCCAAGAGGAAGCACCTCCCTAAATCCTTTGAATGATTCCAAGCTCATTGTGATCTTCTTAAACCTGAGGGGAGCCCTAGTCTATTCTGACTATTGAGGACGCAAGTGCATTTGTATCAAAGAGAGGCCGGCTCAGAGATTGGAGATAATTTGAGTCTATGATGATGGAGATAGATTTCGAAACGAAAAGGGGAACCACTATCTGATAGTCAGTAACCCTGAAGATTACAACAGATATGGAGATAACGTGGCGAAAGGAAAATGGTTTCAGAAGCTCAAGAACCGCCACCAAACATTGATCGGCCCGGAGCTATTTTTATGTATGATAAGAAAACAACCAGGTTTCCAATTTATAATGAGAACGTGGGAATCTACAAGCATGAGAGTGAGGGTATAGTCGCTTACTTTCGCAGCAAAGAACCATACTTAAACGAATTAAGCAAAGACAAGGTTCTTTACTTATTCTCTTATGAAACTGCTATGGGGAAGGGTATAGTTTTTGTTGATAGATACGGGTGAGAATACCAACGTATTCTCCCGGAGGAGGTAGAAAAAGCAACAGTTCTAGGAGCATCAACATACACCCCAGACAACGTGCCAAGAGCCACCTACACCCCTAGCAAGTCGACGAATCCCTTTTCAGAAGATTATGATGCCATCTCACATTCTACCCAATCGCAGACGTTCAACAATCAAAACCAACCAGCAACTCAGCCATCATTGCAGGCATGGCTTTGACAGAGTGCAACATTGAAACAAGACTAAAACCGAGATGGTTATCAAGCCGCACGAGGGCTAAGGGATTTGCAAGAACCACCACTCTATTCAAGGTATCAAGGAGAAAGTAAGCCAAAGACTCAAGGGTCAACAGATCCTTGAGGACCAATCATAGAACGAGTTCGAAGAGATGAACCATCTCTGGCAAGAACTGTTAGAAATTATGGCTTAGGAGCACCACTGGGAGAGGAACCAGCCTACTACAGAAGACCTGAGGAGGTATATCGATTAGGACGTGGAGATCCAGTGATGAGTTTTTTAGACCATCATAGAATTAGACCTTCTCAAGTGCAAAAATGGGTAAACAAGAAATACACAGGAAACAGAGACTCAAGGGATCATGTAGTAGCCTTTGTGCGTGTAATTAGAGCTAAAGAGGTGTTAAACTTCCCTACCCAATTTGCAGGGTTTGGACTAACCCTAGAGGATGACGCTGCTACTTGGTTTGACTCTGTAGAGCGTAGAGACTTTTAGTCTATGGAGGAAGTGTTTGACGAATTTATCGAATTCTCACAAAGGGGGATAGCTCATAATACCATCTCACAAATCCATAAATTCAAATAGAAAGATGGGGAATCTGTACGAAAGGCAGTCCTAAGACTAAAAAGATATGTTAAGTTCTGTCCTATGGAAGAACTGCCAACTGAGTCCAAACTTATGCTTATATTCATCCAAGGACTAAGGAATGCGGATCTCCAAAAAGACTTACATATGAAGAGGAGCACGACGTTGAATGAGTTGACCAAGGAGACTCTTTACCTTGTGGACAATTGTGCAGTCTACAAAGAGGGGGAGTTCAAGGACCTTGACGACGATTCATCTTCACAACAAAGTGGAAGCAAGTTCTAAGTCAGCACCAAAAGGATAAATAGCTGTAAACCAAGAGCTGCTTGTAGATGAAGTGTTAAAAAAGATTAAGTTGTACGCCAAACCCCATGCTAAATAGCCCAAGTGGTGTGCTATTGAACAAAAATGGACAAACCATGGGACCGAGGAATGTTATTATAACAAGGGATATGTGAGAGAGAGACCCTATGCTCCCCAAGCTCAGGTAGCTTCTCCTCAAGTTCCACCCATGCCTAGGTATCAAGCAGGCAACCTACCAGAACCTGTAGGTGTAGAAAGACCACAACCGGTGTTGGGGCAACAACCACCCCTACCAGGATTACGACCAGCCGTCGGTATAAGATACACACCAACCGTAACCGAATCAGAGGATAATGCTTTGGTGCCTATGCATGCATATTATGAAGATCCCAATGGATATGCGGAAAACTCTACCTATTATCCACTGCAAGAAACCTCGACACCAAAACCATGGAGCACGATCGGAAGTACAGGACCACCAACAGCTGCACATGTAGCAGGAGAAGGAAGATATAGCTTAGATGAACGAACATTGTTGTTCATAGCCAACAGAGGCATGGGCGGAAAGAGACATGCATACCAACAAAGGGGAGCTCAAGGAACACTTCAATAGCCCAAGGGACCCTTCTACAAGTGTGGTGGAGACCATTGACTAAGAGGCTGTCCTCATGATGATATCATTAGAGTCAACGCATATTGCACCGAGTGTGGAGTTACTCATTTGATTCCCGATTTCCCTAAAAATCCGAGCAAAGGAGCAAAAACCACCTTGAACATGCTAGAAACAGTACCTTCCAGTGGAGGGCCACAAAATGAAACAATAATACCTATTCAGGCGGTGACACGAGCCCAAGCTCAAGGAATGACGAATGAACCCATAATTGAAGAGCCAAAAACCGATGCCCAAAGTTCAGAAACAAAAAATCAGAGAAGCACTTGGAAAGCTAGAAAGGCGCGTGTGAGAGCCAAGAAAGAACGAGAGCAAACAGCTCTATCCGAGGAGTTAAAACATACAAAGGATAGATTAGAGAGGTTAGAGGATCTAGCTAGCTTAAGTTCACACACCACGGCAACCATAGCACCCAAGGAAATAGCAGAGCCCAAAATTGCAGGATCAAGAGGATCTGTACTGGCAGACAAGGTAAATGAGCAGTTGGATGCGCTTCTAAAAGCTTATGAAGCCAGACTCAAAAAGAACCAAACCCAGGAGCAGAAATAGAAAAACAAAGGTTAGAAATGTGTAAAAAGATGATTGAAACAACCCAATCATTGATGGAAGTCCCGCTGGGTAAACCTGCAAATTGGCATGAAGCACTAGCTCCAACCCCTATCCAACCAACTTTAGAGGAACAAGTAGAAACAAAGGGAAGACTCGCTAATGCCTATGAGTCCAGAGGAGAACCTATCCTAGTGCCAAATACAATAGATGAGGCAAGTGATGGGTTCCGGCCTAAAACATTGACAGAAATGGGTAAGGATTGTAACGGTCTAGACGATTTGTGGAAGCAAATCCGTGAGGCCAACAAGGCTAACAGGATGAGTAACCACATGAATAGCATGAGAAAAGAGAAGAATATGATCTTACCTCCTATTGAAGAATTTGAGGCAAGGTCACAAATGAACTTTGAGATACATTCACAAGGGGGAGACCAGGGATCAATTAGTTCGGGGCACAACCAACCAGACTCAGTGAAAACTTTACCCTCTTACCTAGGAGAGTATGAAGCCAAGTCTAAAGTGAGAGCAATCCCATCTCAAAGACTTTCTTCTAACAAAGTGATGGATTCACAAGGATTGATTGAGTTATTGTCCACCCCGGTGGCATGCACATGATCACATTAGCCGAACTCCTAAGGTTACGACCAAACATGTGGACCACAGTAGGTAAATGCCTAGAAAAATTTGGAGTAAAAGACCCCACCTTGAGGCTACAGGAAGGGATCAGAGAGTTGGACAGGCCTCAACTAAACACTAGGCCAATACCATTAAACAAGGTTGGAGAGTATTGCGAGGGAGAAGATGGAAACACCACGCTACCAGTAGAATTCCAAGGAGTAGTTTCCAAAGCTATTCTTGATAGTGGAGCGGGAGTTGCTATCGCCACCAAGAAAATCTGGAAAAAATGAGGAAAACCATATTTAAGAGCTACCAGAATGAAATTGCAATTGGCAGATGGGTTCATGGAGAAGCCTCTAGGACTTTTAGAAAAAGTGATTGTCACTTCGTGTGGGATCGAGTATAATCATACATTTGCAATAATCGATTTCGACAAAAAGAACAATTATGAGATCATCTTGGGAAGACCATTCATGCGAAAATTGAAGATGGTCCAAGATTGGGGTTACGACCACATATACCTCAGACATGGTGAGACAACAACTAAAATACACCTGAAAGACCATAGTTACAAAGATGTGAACCAAACACCTGTGAAAGAGTTTGATTCAGCTACTACAGTAGCAGGATTGGAACTCCCAACATGGTTAGGGCAACAAAAAGAGCTATGGATGTGCGGAGCTTCACATTGTGGAAGCTTAAGAAGGGATGAATGCGTCTTAGAAAGAGAGATTGAGGACAAGGAGTATATTCCGGAACCTTTCCCTGAAGATGCCTTGGAACCTCTACAATGGGAACACATACTAGCAACATTGGATGTCTATACCATTACAGATAGTCCAACAATAAAATTTTGCGATAAGGATGGCTTTGATGTGTTACCCTACTACATGGTAAGCATTATACCCGGAGAAGATGAGACGATAGAACCACTAGAAAAAGAAGAGTTTTATAACTCCTCTGAACATCTCGAAGTAAATGATGATGCAATTAATGAGTGTTCAGACAACTCAAGTGAGTGTGGGGGGAAAACAGAGAATATCAGGTTTTATGATTTTGCTAATCAGCACCCTAGATGCCAGGAACGCTATAGGAGGAAACGAGCTGCAGGAAACAAAGTGAGAGAGAACCTGATGCCCAGGATAAAAGGTAAAACTCATTATTTGATGCTTGTAAAAGCAGAGGATTGTGTAAAAGATCAAATATCAGGAAGATTCTCAAAAGATCGAAGGGAAAGAACGCAAGAGGAAATAAAACAGGTACAAAAAGCTAAAACAGAAACAGAATCACAAAAATTAAAAAAATCAAAAAAAGAAACAACAAAAGACCAAGAGTGGACCAAACTGGATTGTAAACAGAAATACCAAGAACTGAAACGGTCCTTACGTGAGATATGGACTACGGCATAAGATAGTCATGGTAAAGGGGAGTCAGAGAAGGGAAACATGAATGTATCATCATGTTAACCCTCGTGGCTCACGGACACCCTATCGCCTACGACGGACACTGTAACCATATTATTTATTTAAGTAGAGTCAGGCACCGGGCTTGTCGATCCAATAGGGAAAGGTAGAGTGATCGCCGATGAGAGGCGCACTCTAACACGAACATGCTAGGGTTAGTTGGCTAAGCATGGGCGCCCAAGTGTGAATGGGGTGAGCTCCTATAAAAGCCAACTAAACCTAATTTTTACTCATTCTCTCATTTGTGCAATAGAAGAGTGCTCTTGCTCCATCTCCATCTTCTTCTTCTTCACCTCCTTGTGTGTGTGTGTGTGTGTGAGAGAGAGAGAGAGAGGGAGAGTGTGTGTGCGATCGAGCATTACGAAGGCACGACGGCGGCGAGGCGGTTGAGCGCGGCACGACTGCAGCTTCTTCTTCATCGCGGCGAGGAATCCACCACGAAGGCGAGCGTAGAGCGGTGAGTGACACACCCTTTGCTCTCTTGAGCTTGCTAGTTTAGGCTTGTTGTGTGCTTGGAGCCGTTTGTGGCTCGCACACGGTGTATTGGCAAGTCCCTTGCTTCGACAGTGCGGCAAGGAGCGCACATTTTTGGCGCCGTTGCCGGGGATATGCCCTACACTAAGCTCGGTTAGCACTTTACGCTTCCTTGTGGTGCAATTTCTATCATAGGAAAGGCAGGGAAGGAGTGTGTGGAGATTTCTGTTTTTGCGTTTTCTGTCAAGTTTCAATTTCTGCTATTGTCTGTGCTTTTTCAATTTTCTGCATTTCTTGCGTTTTTTCAATTTCTGCAATTTCTGCATTTACAATTTCGGCGTTTTCAATTTCTGCAATTTTTTGCATTTCTGCGTTTTTTCAATTTTCTGCATTTCTGCATTTTCAATTTCTGCGTTTTCAATTTCTGCAATTTTCTGCATTTCTGCAATTTCAATTTTTGCGTTTTCTGCATTTAAAAAAAATAATAATAATAATAAAATTTTAAAAAAAACGGAAATTAAAAACGCGATTGAGGCGAAATTTTTCGAAAATAAAAAACGTCACTCTTAAAACGGACGGGTTGGTTTGTATAAAAGATAGATCGGGATCATTTCCCCAAGCCCAAGCCTAGGCCCAGGCCTCAGTCCTCAATCTTATGATATATACTAGACTCACTCTTATATATATACCCTACTCCATCAAGAGAGAATGATAGGATGTGGGACAAGTCCTCCACTCTCCTCCTTTCTCTTCCCACTTGCACCCTTAGACTTTCTAGTTTGGGCCTAGTTCCCTACTGGAAATTGACAGTTTTAGGGATTCTGAGGGCATAGAGTGACCAAACAAAGGGCTGTAAAGCACGGCACGACCCTCTGACCGATACGCTCGTTTCGAGCTATCACACGACCCATTCCACGACACGCTCTAAAAAATCTAGCAAAAAAACAAACAAAAAACACGCTAAAAACTAGTCACAAGGCCTCCTAGAGCAGCTTTTTGACACCTTAGGGTATCAAAAGCACGTGCACTTACGCTCTGGGCGGGTGCTAGAACACGAGCATATTGAGGGTGCCTCTGTTCATACGGACACCCATTACCCATCCACGATAAGCTCTAGACCCTCAGCGGGGACACAAGGTAGCACCACCCAAGACCCTAAAATAGCCGCTAGTGATTCCTCCTCCGACTCAGAAATCATGGAAGCATACCCTACCCAAAACACTGAGAGAGAAGGCCATGCACCTCGCGAAGCTCCACAGCCTAGTACTAGTATGTTTAGCCGTTTCATGGAAACATTAGGTAGAGCTACTCGCTCGGAACCTGATGCAAATGAAGCACACGAAGGGGGTGGGGAAGTGGAATCTCCTTTCACATCGCACGTGGACCCCACACCCCCAAAGAGTGTCCATGTGGATATCCTACCAACTTCTTACCAAGAAGGCCCTGTTGAGCTGCCTCCTTCGAATTTCCCTCTAGAGTACCGTTGGTGACAAGTAAAACCACGGGGAGCAACATTGCTTCTACCTCACAAGAAACCATTAACACGTCGACTCTAGAAGGATTGTTCATTAATGATCATTGGATATACGACCTCCACACTGAGGTGTTGACGGATCTACACTCTGGCCACGCCTACCATGTAGGATGGATAGAGATTGTACAATCCACCTCTAGTGCCACGAGCATCGAAGATCAACAGAAAATGATCTGTAATGTTATCCATGGCATTATTCAATCAGAAAGGCAAAACCAAGGGGTAAATATACTCTCAACTGGCCCCATGAGATTTCTGGATACGAGCAAGGCTCAACAGCCTACTCTATCACAAATGGAGACTCCTCTAATGAGCCCCATGGACCCATCTTACGTCATTTCACCTGGGGTCTCTATGCAATCTGAGACTCCGAGAAAAAACTTTAGCTTCCCTAACTTGGCTCAACCCTCTATCAAGGAAAACACAGTGCTCACTCCAGGGATAAGCCTGACAGAGAATGTACCGATGACATCTACGGTTAGCGCAATGCCACTACCTAGTGTCGTAGTACCTAATATGGGGCCTCGACCATATGTGCCTCTAGCCCCTTATGCACACATGGCCCCCACACCTCCAATTGTACCACTTGCTTATGCTCCTCGAGTGCCGCTCCCTAGCCCTTATCCGGGTGGACCTCTGCCCGGTTATGTTCCATATACTGCATCATCCACACATATGCCAAGACCGGTACCCGTTCCTCTCCCACATATGATTCCAAGAGTACCTCCACCGGCCCTACCTCCTCCCATAGGTGACTTGGCAGCGTTTGCTCAAACCATAGGTCGATCTATCACAGAAAATATGCGTCACGCATCTGATAGAGAGCCTAGAAGTAAGGCAGTACAAATTGCCAAACTCACGCAAAAATTCAATGGGGACGAAGATGCTAGGAAACACATTGAAGTGTTTGAACAAGTATGTGATTCCTTAGGGGAACGCAACGAACTACATAAGTGCAATGCCTTAAGCTTGACATTAAGTGGGAAGGCTGGAGATTGGTATAGAACCCTAAGGGTGGACGAGAAAACAATCTACCCTACCCTTCGAAGGTTGTTTCTAAAGGAGTACATACGAGAAGGTGTGCTTTGGGGTGTAGCATCTCAGCTACAGAAGGCCGAACGTAAGGAAGGAGAGTCAGTAAGGGACTTCATTAGTCGTCTAAAGCACTTAAACTCTCGCTGCCCTGTAAATGAGCGCTTCAACAATAACCAACTGCTTGATCGATTCATTCGAGGGTTGAGGAATGAAGGAATCTATAATGGACTAGTGATTAGAGGTATCACAATCTGGGAAGATGTCACTGCCAATGCAATCCAATTAGAGGACAACTTGATGATAGCAGGCATGAGGGTGTCTACTGACACGAGATCCACTAGCTCACAAGCCATTGAGTATGAACCCATGACTGCAAAGCCCATTGCCAATGAGCCAAAGGTATTTGAGACATTCTTGACAGACCTCACCAAGGCAATCCAAGAGTCTCTTAAGGATAATCGACCCCCTCAAAATAGTCACATGTATCCAAGAAGGGAGCAACAATGGTAATCCATTTGCTTAGGTCCACATAGCACTAGTGAGTGCCCTACGTTTAGAGTAAAATTTAATGGAACTTGCAACGCATGTGGTAGGTATGGTCACCAAGCTAAGGATTGTTTAATGATCAAACGTATGATGGCAAATAGACCACCTGTAGCCTGGACGGATGCGCCTCGAGCTCCTGTATTGATGCCTGCTCAACCTGTTGAGCAACTGCCGCAACACATGGTCCCTAGATCTCAAAATGTTGTACAAGCTACACCGCTACCACCTCCTGTGCTAGGACCGCAGCCCCCGCATCCAAGAGTCGCCCCTATGAACCAAGTGGGTTGCGAGCCATCAAATGCTTATCCAGATGGCTGTGAGGAGGAAATAGACACTAGTATTGCCTACGGACTTGATACATTGGAAGAGTGTCCTATATACTACATGGAAGATTGTTGGGGGCAAGTCAAGCCGGTTTATCAAGCTGCTGCTCTCGCATCCAGAGGTCAAAATATCAACACCCAGGCTAGGAGGCCACCTCTTCAATGCTACGAGTGTGGTGCACCACATCGAGCAGCGGAGTGCCCTATTAGGCTGCAAAAGAATGCTGCACAGATGCAAATGAATCAAGGGAGCACGTCTGCAATGCCAATACTCACATGTAATCGTTGTGGCATAGATCACTTGATTGCCCAATGCCCCTATAACCCAAATGCGCCTAAAATCACACCCCTGAATTTGGTCGAAATTGCTAGTGTGACATCGCCAATACCACCCGTCGCACCCGCTTATGCGATTACACGGTCCATGCTTCAAGGGCCAGGCCATATCCTCGAAGAGAGAGATACCATTTCAGTTATCCAAGCAAAGAAAAAGAAGACACGAAGGAAGAAGTCGCAGAATACGAAAAATTCAAAGCCAAGTTCCAAAACAAACATAGGAACAGGAGATGACCCCGTGTATATGAATGACCTCGAGGATGATTCAGATTCAATCGAGACAATGGAGACTAGAACCAATACCACAAGGGGAAAGACCGACACAGAAAACCGTAACATGGAACCAAATGAAAACCGAATAAGACAAAACCATAAAGAGCCTCTGAAAACACCACAGGTGTTTCCAAATCCAATCCAAGACCCCCAAGATAAACCGCAGGGGCAAAAAGGGAAAAATCGTAAAAAGAAGATCGGGACGTACCCAAACCTAGTAGACGAGATTGAGCAGGTGAAACATCTAAGAGGTTTAGTGGAGGAGACTCAAAGGAAACTAGAACCAGAACCCATGCATGTCAAAATTCATGACACAGTGTTTCCCACACAAGTTCATCCACCCCACATGAACCATAGACCGTTAGCCATATCTAGTATCATCCAAGAAGGGAGTGAGGACGGGACATCAGAAAGTGAGCATACACCCTTCTTGTTGGAAAGGATGTTTAACGAAGGAATACCTGATCCCATTGAGGAATATGAGATTCCATCCTCACCAGTTCCTAGTCAAGGACCTACACCCTGCAAAACGCCAATGAATGTTGCCAAACTAGTGGACTTCATGTCTTCTGAGGTCCGAACCACGATCATAGCAAAGCTGTATGGAGATCCTGAGTTATTCCTTGCACTTCGAGCATTCCTTAACGGAGAGCTACGAACGGGATTACCGCAGTTTGCGCAACCAAATAGGCCTGACTCGATTATGATTGATGAGGAAAATCATGTGCAATCACTTGACTTAGATGGACACGAGTCTGTGATCGAGGTACCCATTAACGAATTAGGGCAGTATTTTGAAGGCGACGAGTCTAATGAGACCCTACCCATCACTACCAAGGGATTAACTATAAAGGGAATTCTTGATGGTGGTGCGGGAGTTAGCATCGTTACAAAAGATTGTTGGGAATCCATGGGAAAACCCCGCCTCAGTGTTACTAACATTGTGGTAAAGATGGCAAATGGTACCATAGCCAAACCTATGGGGATGCTCAAGGATCTTAAGATCAAAGTTCTAGGACACAAGGTACGACATACGTTCATTGTAATAGATTTCTCTAAACACCTTATGTCATATGAGATGATTTTAGGACGACCATTCATGAGGGAAGCACAAATGGTTCACGATTGGTCTAAAAATCATGTCTATTTGCAATTCCAAGACTCTGTCCTTAGAGTGGATTTGGTGACTGGTAAGGTACACCCCTTAGGGAGTAAAACCATTATTGATCATCGCTCTGACACCACAGTTCACTCGGCCCCACTACAATATTGTTACACTTGTAAGAAGGATACAGACATTGGCCAAGATTCTCCTTACATGGATGTGTTACCGGGTATGACTGAGTCAGACAATGTGGATTGGGTCCACCTAGCATCAACCATAGACACTTGGGGAAATAGGGGGACGACCTGGGTAACACCTGAGGGGGTTGAAATGCCTATACCCTTAAATATGCTACAAGCAATGCATATCGCTTCCGACAAAACTCATCCTAATGTAACGAAGAAAACATACAAGTGGGTCCCTAAAGCTTCTTTAGTGACCATAGCTAGTGCTAAAAAACAGAAGCCTTGTAAGAAACGTACCACTCGCTCCAAGAAAAGTAAGAAAATGTTGCGATGGATCCCTAAACGACTATTGGAAGCCCAAGGCTACTATCAAGGAAATGATCAAATCTGGGTGCCGAAATGTAGATTGTGCTCTTACCTAACACCTGATCCAAGTGAGCCCAATCCCGTAGCTCCAAAACGAATCAATGATCGTGGAAAGAAAAAAATCACAGAATGCTACACCCCCGTTCCCGACCTAGTTTGGGTACCAAAGAAAGAACGATTTGTTCTACCTAGCTCAGGAAGGGGGGAGTCCCATGAAGCTTCTAGCTCCTCATGTAATACATCCATAGAGGTAAAAGCTTCTACACCGCCTCCATCTATAGTAGTGGACCTCCATGAAGCTACAAAAGAATCCACACCTCCCAGTGTTCAAGAATCACCTGATGAACCACTTCAAGTTCGATCCTGGGAGAGTACCTTACCACCCTTGCAACTTGACGAGGCACCTAGGGTAATAGAAAACTACTGGCAAAAATCCTCACCTATTACCAACTGGAACAATTGGTTTCAGAGGGTGACAAGCTCATTTCAAATGGTATGATCTACCCAAGGAAGGGGGGAGTGTTTGCTAACATCAATCATTCACTCGCTCCCCTCTCAACCTTCCTCCCTGACCTCTCAATTCCAATCTTAGGGAATGTATATATATAGCCTTATACTCACAAAAAAACAAAAATAGTAAAGAGCAAGAGCGCCTAGCAATGAGAGAGCACCCTATCAGATCTTACATATAAGTCCAAATTCACCGTGTCAATTCAAGCAACACACAAAAACAACTCTTATGTTTTAAAGGCCTAACCAAATCTATCTGTCTTGTCAGAAATGGCTACTTCACCAGAGGCATGCACTTCTATTTTTGATGAAAGGTACCCTTTGTCTTTTCCTCAAGTGTTCTACGTATGCTACCCTATACTTTCTTGCGAATGGGATTTGATAGAGAGCTTTGCATGTGAGAGAAATTTTGAGGAGTTAGAATGGCTGATACATCTATGGATAACTAGTGATCCCTACCCAGTAGCGAATGTGTCTCCAATGGCACATGCTTATTCTTTTGCACAAGATGAGTATCCACGCATCATGAGGTTCTTGATTAGCATGCTTGCACAAGAGGATGATGAAGAGGAACTAATAGAGAACGAGGAAGACTATGGCCTCACGGACAACGATTTTATTTATCTAGATGATGAGGATAGAGGCCTAGCCTTAGGGTGGCCACCCGGTTTATATAATATCCTCTTTCCTTGATTCTAAAAGGGGTGACAGATAGGTAGGTTAGGGGTCTAGATTGTGTTTTGAGTTTGTTTTTTAGGAGTTTTAATTTTTCACACTGACATGCCTCCTAGAGGTATAGTGCCTGTTTTTGGATGTGTTAGGTAGGACTTATATGGATCTCCATCCACATGGCTGAGGACATCTGCTTCAACGAAATGAGCCACTCCATACCTCTAGGTGTACTACTTTCCATGATTCATGTTGGTGGATATGTGTAGTTGCTAATAATGATTTTTCATTCTTTGTTTGAGTGCAATAGTTATGATTGTTATCTGCCATTATAGATGTATAAATTTGTCTTTGCTTAAGTTGATTGAACTCCAGTTTAATCTTATGGATGAGCCTGGAGATTAGGAGACCGTGACTTTAGGTTAACTCATTTACTTGACCACTAGGCCTAGCTAATAAAATTATCCGAGTATTTGAGACCTTAGGAATGTTTTAGGCAGAGAAAGGCTTGCTCACTCAAACAACAAAAAACACTAGTGCGAATACCAAGGAAATGGAAGCAAAAAAAAAAAAAAAAACATAAGTGCCACAAATGAAAAATCTTATGCTGGAAGAGAAATCCTGGCTTGAATTGGTACTTCACTCACATGTATTGTCTATGGTACTAGAGCCCTAGAGGTTCCCACTGTGGGCGCTTTTCCTTGAGAAGCAAAAAACCCCGGACATACAAAATAAGCACACACGTCACATGATTGTGACCCAAAGCAAAAAAGTATTAAAAAAAGATAAAGAAAAATTAAAAGACTTCCATTGAGCTTACAATTAACATTTCAAGCTTTTGTTTGCAGTTGTGAGAGCGAGTTGGCTAATCAAAGCTGAAAAGCATAATTAGGGAATCTTGCATTTAGATAATCTTCTTAGCTTAGCTAGTACTAGAGTAGTTGTTTTAACCTTAGTCATAGCTAACTAATTGATAGACTCACCCATAAGCTCAAAACTCTTGATTAATTAATCTACTCAAAGTGCAATTTATTTGTCCTTAATGGCAGTCTAACATTTCATAAGTCTTGCAATTACTCATTTCCACATGTACTTTACATTCCCCTCATGATTTATGGCAATATAATTCCGCTTGCTAAAACAGTGACTTTGCCTTGCAGATTCAAATCTAGATGCTCTACAACATGGACATACCAAGCTTCAACTCAATAGCTTCCGAGGACGGAATCTACATCAGGAAGGGGGGCAATGTTAACCCTCGTGGCTCACGGACACCCTATCGCCTACGACGGACACTGTAACCATATTATTTATTTAAGTAGAGTCAGGCACCGGGCTTGTCGGTCCAATAGGGAAAGGTAGAGTGATCGCCGATGAGAGGCGCACTCTAACACGAACATGCTAGGGTTAGTTGGCTAAGCATGGGCGCCCAAGTGTGAATGGGGTGAGCTCCTATAAAAGCCAACTAAACCTAATTTTTACTCATTCTCTCATTTGTGCAATAGAAGAGTGCTCTTGCTCCATCTCCATCTTCTTCTTCTTCACCTCCTTGTGTGTGTGTGTGTGTGAGAGAGAGAGAGAGAGGGAGAGTGTGTGTGCGATCGAGCATTACGAAGGCACGACGGGGGCGAGGCGGTTGAGCGCGGCACGACTGCAGCTTCTTCTTCATCACGGCGAGGAATCCACCACGAAGGCGAGCGTAGAGCGGTGAGTGACACACCCTTTGCTCTCTTGAGCTTGCTAGTTTAGGCTTGTTGTGTGCTTGGAGCCGTTTGTGGCTCGCACACGGTGTATTGGCAAGTCCCTTGCTTCGACAGTGTGGCAAGGAGCGCACACATCACACTATCGAAAATTTACCATCCATGATAGAAAAATCATCATGACGCCACCACTCAGGGAAAGAACCACCAACCAAGAATCTTACAATGGTCTAGAAAATGCAAAAAGGATAGACCTCGCGGAACCAGGTGAAAAGTCTCAGCCGGTCTATATAGAAAACGATTTAGTCTCAAGGTCATTTCTGGGCACAGATCCCAACATTTTTCATCACACACGTTTTCTGAATGACCTTTACATGCTAGCCACCAAGTTTAATCACATTTGGACCAAAATTGACCTCATATGCATAAAAAACGCAAAGTTAGGGCATAGAGGCAATAATAGGCCATAGACCTACCAAAACTTGTCCAAATCACATGAAACTTGCACAACACATTTACAAGCACATAACCAATCCATCTGTGTACTCACATGCAAAATTTGGTGAAGTAGACATCCTATGAGTAGGATGTCTATTTGAAATTTTTGGCCTACAGAGGATGTTTGTCCATTCCAGATCCAATCACATTATCTTCAAGAGCTCATATACCAATTTTGAAGCCATTCTAATCATTTTTTACCCCCACCACCTTCAAGATAAACTTTTTTGAGCCCAAAAACACTACACAGTCTCTTAGAAGCATCAATCCTTGTCAAATCCAAATCCAAGAGCATAGCCATGTTCCATAGGCCAAGGACTACCCACATAACAAATCCCATGCCATTTTGATGAAATAGACATCCTAGGCGTAGGATGTCTCCAGCATAATTTAGACCTTATGTGCAAAGAGTGACATAATGGAAGTCAATAACATAGTGCAATGAGCCCATATATCAATTTTCAACCCATTTGGACATCACTTGCTACCTGTTATGGACTTTCTACCCAATTTGTGACCTAAAGTCTGAATCAGCCCAAAAATTTTCACTTTTTGATGCCCAAATCCATATCCAAGCACATAGCCATGTTCCATAGGCCAAGGACTACCAGCATGTCAAGTATCACCCAATTCTGATGAAAAAGACATCCTACACGTAGGATGTCTAGAGGGAATTTTTTTGCCAGAATTGCATTGTGATCACATGCACAGTTTCACAAGTTCCTTTTAAGCTTTATTTTCAATTTTCAAGTCATTTGGATAGATAAAACTTAGGTTCTCAGTTAATATGAAAAAAAAACGCTGACTTCGGACTACTGTGTGTAACAGGATCACTGGCAGTCGCAAAGTCACCAGCAAAGAAGAAAAGAATGACCATTAAGGATTACCTAGAAGAAGTGAAGCCCTTCATCATACCAGAAGGAACACTAAAGCCCACCAGCACATGGATCCTTGAAGATCTGCTAGAGTCCAACGACCTGAAGATCTACCAAGGAGTATTCAAAGACATTTTGAAGGGAATGTGATCGAGCTACCAATGCTATCGCGGAAACTCAATGAGTTTGTAAGAAGCAAGATGGCCGGGTACTTGGAGAAGATTGATCTCCACAACTATTTTGAAGCAGTGCCGACGGGGGTTGACATAAAGAGAGTCTAGGAATTTGTGACAACAATAAAAGAAGATGGAGTGGCCAGAGTAACCGATCTACAAGGCAGGCCAGAAATAGAAATAGTCATCACCGAGCAAGTGGTAGCAGATGCATTAGACCTCTCCAACAAGGGGGATAGTGTAACTAAAAGAAGACATGATGTCAAGGTGTACACTGAGAATAAAAGTAACTACACTTTTGAAGATATTGCCAACCCAAAAGTGGAAATCATGAGTCATTTGTACAACCAATACTTCCATATGTGTACGAAGCGGCCACAAAAGTAAAAAATGCCGCCAGGAGCAATTGCCACGACATTCACTTGGGCAATGATGAAGAGCACTCCAAAGCTAATCAATTATGCAGGATATATACATGACAACCTAGTGAAGATGGGTAACAAGAAGCCCACATATATTGTTCCAGGAGAACTAATCACTAAGGTGATTTAAGGGGCATTGCACATAAAAGGAAGATGGCCTGACCCTCCATCACAAAACAACTGGCTGAGGCTCAAAGAATACAAAGAAGACGAGCAACAAAAAGCACCAAGGGTTTCCACAAGATTGAAAAGATGGCTAGAGCCTGTTCAAGAAGAGCAGCCGGAGCAAAATAAGGGAAAGAAAGAATTTGCCCAAGTGCTGGAAAAAGAGACAAAGTCACAAAAAGAAGATAGACTAGAGCGGTTGATGGAGAGCTTTAGAGCAGAAAGGGCCCTTAAAGGCGATTTGAGTGAACTCTAGAAACCGTCTCTAGAAGCAATGTCGGGATCATCCCAAAGCGTGCAAAGGGACAGATTCGAAGATTACATTAAAATTATTGAGATTCTTGATGCCACAGCAGAAAATATCCCACATGTATATTTTACAGAAGAGGAAGTGGAGCTAGTAGGACAGAAACTGCTAGACGAGCAGGAAAGCCAAGAGAGAGAAAGGAAGACAAAGGCAGACCAAGATTTAAAGAAAAGCCTACATCAGCCCTGAGTCCAGTCCACCGCCCTCACCACCTCCTTGCAGCCCTCCACAAGAAGATAAAGAGAAGGAAGACAACCACGAAGGCCAGGAAGAGTCCAAGAAAGAACAAAGCCAGGAGAGGGAAGAGGTTAAACCCAAGAGTGAGGATCCAAAGCCACATGAAGCATACAACACATTTCTGGACCTGCTAGCTGCAAGATACACAAAAGAAGAGGCTGCCACATTCGCATTCGACTTGGCAAGCACAGGGCCTAAGGAGCAAATGCAAAGCATCAGGTTAGTAGAACTAAAAGAGAAGGCTACAGATACAGTGGACCTGCACCCCCCTCCAACGATTGGGATGTGGTGATGACAAAGTTAACCGGGTTAAGATCCCAGTCCACGGCCTCAGAAAGTGAGATGGCAACTCTCAAGGCCACTGAAGTGAAGATAAAACTGGAAGTAGACTCTTTACAAAGACAAAGTCAAAGGCAAAAAGAGAGAGAAGCGGAGCTATAGTCCAGTCTAGCAAAGGCATTGCAAAGATGCCAGGAAATGGAAAAAGAAAATCAGGAAGCAACCCAAAGAATGCAAGGAGTCGAAGAGGAGTGTAAGCAACTCAGCAAATCATTGATAGATCCGGAGAGGGAAAGGGATAACCTGACCCTACAGCTAGCTGAGGAGTCCAAAGAAGTTGAAGCAATGAAAAACGCAAAAGAAAAGGCGGAGTTAGATCAAGAAGCCAGCCAGGATGAGGTCCTTGAGCTCAAGGACCAGCTTAAAGTGAAAGATCAGACCATCCAAAGGCTACGGGCATCTCCTGCCAGAGTCAGAGCTACTAGCTCGACTCACATCACTACGGAAAGCCAAATTTATGAAGAATAGATGCAAGAACTTTAGAAAGAGCTGACTCTAGAGAAAAAGAAACGATTGATGATGGCAGAAGGGTCAATTGTTATGCAAACATGAATGGAAGAAGAACAAAAAGGCATGAAAGAGGAATTAGAAAGTATCAAAAGAAAGCTCGAGGAGACGGAGAAGATAAACGCCGAGTTGAATGACCTCCTCGTGAACATGGGAGAAGGAGCTGAAACAGAAAAACAAAAACTCCTAAAGCAGATTGAGGAGCTGAGAGGACAGCAAGCCGGAGAGCAAGAAGGTACAGGGCCAGCAGCCACTGAGGGCATAGATTTAGAAAATGTGGCAGATCCTATGGACACACCTATGCAAGAGAAAATCCCAGTAGGATCCTCTCAAGATCCACAAGATGTGACACAGGAAGAGGAAGAAAAGTTGCGTAAAGAAATAGAGTTGGAGATGAGAGAGACAACTAAGGAAGGCTTGGAATGGGAGCAGAGGGTTTTCAAATCCATGACCATCCAGAAGATTGACTCCAGCAACCTCAGGCGCGAATGGCTTTAGCCCTCTCTCCCATATCCTTTGCTAAAGTATGAAGCCGACACCATCAATAAGAGGATTAGAGAAGAGTCGACATTGCCACTGTACAACGTAGATATCTCCCAACCAGAAGGGGCTAGGTTAATAGTTGACTCTCAACCAAAATGGAGGAAGGTGTGGCTGACGAAGTACCTACAGTAGCTAATCCATTTGGTAGAGGCACCCAAAAACATCAAAGACAACCTCAGCTTTTGTCCTCTACCAAGGATCAGGATGTGGAAGGGCCAGGAGATATTACAAAGGAGCCAACCCACTTGGCTAAATTATCCTAAGCTCACCTGACCTTACGTGCATCATGATGAAGAAAATTTGCAAAACTCTTTTAGCAGTATTTGAAACATTCAAGCAAGGCCAGGTGACAAATAGTATCTTCTTCTTCCAAGATACTTATAGATGTGCCTATGATTTGTCTGGTCAGCCTTCCAAGGAGGTGATACATGCTTTGTATCAAAGGATAATGTTTCTGCCATCCT
Organism: Adiantum capillus-veneris; assembly: GCF_014529385.1. Taxonomy (NCBI): domain Eukaryota; kingdom Viridiplantae; phylum Streptophyta; class Polypodiopsida; order Polypodiales; family Pteridaceae; genus Adiantum; species Adiantum capillus-veneris. The sequence continues at coordinate 94,321,724 of NC_140934.1, forward strand.
ATCACCTCCAGGCCTTTGAAGAAGTGTTCTACATCGGCTTCTTCACTATAAACACTAATATTTTCGGCCCAACAATGATGAATCTACATTCAAGATATGAATCACTGATCAAGATGCGCGAAACCATACGATGAAGAAGCAGCTCAACAGCCATGTCGGGGACGACATGAGCAAGGAGGGGGGGAGTGTTAGAAGCTGGACACACCCTACGAAAACTGACTTCTCGGCAGATTATCATTTTTTTGTAATTATTCATTTATTGAGAAAACTTGACATTTCACCTTGTAAATATTGGGGCTTAATAGAAGTTTCCAAATTGTATCCCAGTTTTGATAGTTAGATTGAGTAGATGGTTGATTTGGAACTTTAGGGTTTGAGAATTGTAAGGTATTTATACCACTTTTTGACCTTAATGAAAAACCTTTTGTCATTTTTTTTTAAAAGGAAGTTTTGAAGTCTGTGAGTGAGTGTACTGTGTACGAGAGAGAGAGTGAGATTCATCTTGATACTACGTGTGCACTGGTGGTCGGAATCAAGTGCAAAGAAGTGCAGCGTGTTGCCCCCGACGAGAGCTACGCGCCGATACCTACATTGCGCGCGTACGTTCCTATTTTGTGAGCTCCTTCTACGAGCTTCATCTGGTGATTTGGTGAGCATACGTCATCCAATTTTGCATTGCAGCATATCCACGCATTCACATTGAGTAGAGCTACACATTAGGCACTTTAGATTTTGGAAACAAAGACCTGAAAATTTTGGCCATACATCCTACGTGATTTTGCACTGTGTATTTTGGGTTGGGATTTTGGTTCATAGACCTTAGGGAGAGCGACCTATTGGTGTTAGTAGGGTCTCCTTCAAGCTCTGTGGTGTTTTGGGATTTTTTTATGGGTGTTCGGCTCTAGAAAGCGTTGTAGGAAGTTTCCTCTTATGCACTCTTGAAGGCTGTGACTCAGACATTGGGTAGAGACCTCTGTAGGAATTAGTTAGGAGTCGGTCGAGTGTAGGTTGACACCTTATACTTTCTTCCATGCGCCGGCGGGTTGAGCTTCGTCCTTAGCTGAAAAATCTTGTTAGGTGAGGTCTCGCTATGTTGACGTCCATCGCGGCGTATCCGTCCAACAGTGTGTGTGTGTGTGTGTGTGTGTGTGTGTGTGTGTGTGTGTGTGTGTGTGTGTGTGTGTGTGTGTGTGTGTGTGTGTGTGTGTGTGTGTGTGTGTGTGTGTGTGTGTGTGTGTGTTGGTGTGTGTGTATCTGTTTTCCATGTATTCACCTTCTAACACGATATATATTGACTTATCTATATATTTATCATTTATAGTTTATATGTATCACTTTCATTTTCTACCTATCCACTATTTATCTATGTATCATCGTATTTTTCCATGTATTGACATTCTAACACGATAAAATGATCCCAAAACATTCATATATACACACACGCATGCATACCTACGCACATAAGATACACACACACACACACATGAATATATCTATATATTCTTATGTCATTGTAAATGTATCCCTTTCTCTTTATATCCATCCACTCTCTCTATCTCGCTATGCATGGACTATATAAGATAGAAGCATAAATCTAGAGAAATATTGGTGGATATATACATAATGAGAAGTAGATAGAGATTTAGTGGCAACATAGGTTTAATGAAAAAATAGAATGTATGCGTAGTTAGAGGTCTACTGGTGAGATAGATAGATCATAATATATAAGATAGAAGCATGAGTGTAGAGAGTTAATTGATAGATAGATACTAATTAGTAGATAGAGAATTAGGAAGCTACCAAATATATATATTGAGCCTATCTACCTGTGTATATATATATTACACACGCACACACACACACACTATATATATATCACACGCACACATACACACGCATATACATATCCACCTAATAACTATTCATTTATTTCTATATATTGACCTAGCTATCTACAATATATTATATATATTGACTGGTCAATCATGTATCTATGGCCTATCTATCAATAAATAGTAAGCTACATGATATATATATTAAGCCTATCTCTCTATGTATTCATGTATCCATCTATCTATCACGTCCCTATTTATTTATATATTCACCTATCTGTTATTGATAAATGATCCAAAACTCTATATTTATATGTTTTGACTTGTTATGTGCCTGACAAGCCACTATCCTCCTATCTCTCTATTCATGGACTATACATTTGTTTGTGCAAACATTTTCCTATATCTCATAATAACATTTTGTATATACTATATCCAATGTCCATCCATTATCACTTTACCTAGATTTTTATAATAAGTCTATCAATTTTTCTATTTTAGTCAAGGTGAGATAGATAGATAATATATAATATAGAAGCATGAATATAGAGTGTTAGTGGATAGATAGTAATAAGTAGATAAATAATCATTGGCAAGCTAATTATATGGACATATGTATGCACATACATACACATGCACTCATGTACATACACATACCATATATATATATATATATATATATATATATATATATATATATATATATATATATATAGAGAGAGAGAGAGAGAGAGAGAGAGATATATATATATATATATATAGAGAGAGAGAGAGAGAGATATATATATATATATATATATATATATATATATATATATATCCAATTGAAAAATAATTTACACCTATATAAGTACCCATCTACATATTTATCTATCAATATGACTATGTGTCTCCTTCTATCTCTATCCATCCACTCTCTATATTATATCTACCAATATTTATCTATGTATCTAAATATCTATTGACTTGCCTATATCATGTATCATAATGACCACATGCATGTATCTTTCTCTCTCAATTATCCATGTAATGGTCTATCCATGAATACTATATTATATGCTAGAAAATATATCTTTTGATCTATGTATTATATGTAATTAATTTTGATAAATAACCCCAAAAGATTCACACACACACACAGGATATATATCGACCTATCCTTGTATTTTTATGTATTATGAATGTATACCTTATTATTCTTTTGATCCTCTCTCTCTCTCTCTCTCTCTCTCTCTCTCTCTCTCTCTCTCTCTCTCTCTCTCTCTCTCTCTCTCTCTCCATGGGCTATCCATCTATTTAGATGAATATGCCACCTTACTACCGATCTTGCACACACCACCTACACCAACCTTTCCCTCTCTCACATGTTTGCGTAGCGATTTGATTGAGAAGCAGCCAAATATATATAAGAGGGAGAAGTCAATATGCAGCCGCCCACCCACCTGAGAGAGAGAGAGAGAGAGAGAGAGAGAGAGAGACAGAGAGAGAGATAGATAGATAGATAGATAGATAGATGGATGGATTATCGTCCACGGAGGTCAATATGACCTATGGGACCAAGAAAAAACATTACATCCGTTCTTTTTTGAGGTGAGGGCGTTGGATACATATGAGTCAGGGACTAAGGGTCCATCAAGGGGGAAGGAGGATGAGATCAAGAGAAGAATCCTAAGGGGAGTCAAGTGGAGGGGGGGCTGGCTTGGGAGTTTGAAACTCCTGAATGATGGATTTACCGCCGCGGTAGACTGCCCATTTACCTTGCTTTCGTGTGTCATGCACCTTTTTGAGCTCGCTTGCTTTAAGCTTGAGTTGGTTTGTAGTCAATTCCTCCGCAATCCAGAGCTTTGTCCCCTTGAGACGGTGGGATTGGTGTAGCAACCTTGTCCGTTATTCTTTGGTTTTGAAAGTAAGGATACATTGGCCAAGTGGTATATGCCTATGCGTGTCGTTGATCCAGGAGACAGTATCGGGCTCGATGTTGATTGGTTGCAGGGTGTCATTAAGCTTGGTGATGGCCTCTTCAAGGGTGTCCTCGATGCACCGGGGTGAAGAGAGTCCTCCAATTATGATCTTGAGGGCAAGGGAATCTTGTAGCCGACATTCTTGTAGGGCTGCTTGGATTTCGATGTCCATCTTCTTATGTGCTCCCGCATTTGCTTCTTGTTGAGCCACCTTGACAGTCTCATTGAGGGAAGCTTCAACTTCATGTTTCTTTGCAAGTAGAGTTGTGTTCTCCTTTGTCGCCTCCTCGAGATTATTCAAGCGTTGTTTGAGTGCATCATTCTCTGAAACATCATTGGCTGTGATCCTTGCGTCTTGGCGAGCGGCAGGGTCTTTCCGAGGTGAAGTTGCCGCCACAGCAAGAAAGCTCTTACGTGTGCTAGGGGTCGGTGTGTTGAAAGAAGCCATGGCTTGGTGGGTAGATCTTTAAGTGCTGTGTAGGGAGTGCATAGCCCCTGGAATTTTGACTCTCTGTACCCCTGTGAGGTGTTGTGCTTGTTATTTTCCAAATCAAGAGATTCTCTCACGGCCCTTGTGTTGTAGTCGCTCACTGTGTGACCAAGCTCAAGCCCTGAGAAGGCATTTTTTGATTCAGCTCGAAAAAAGGAGAAAAACTGCCTCTGTCGACAGAAATGGGGGCTCTGTGTAGACAGCAGGGCTTGGCGGTGTGTAGAGCAGGGCCAGGGCCCGGACGCCCTCCCAGAGAGAGAGAGAGAGAGAGAGAGAGAGAGAGAGAGAGAGAGAGAGAGAGAGAGAGAGAGAGAGAGAGAGAGAGAGAGAGAGAGAGAGAGAGAGAGAGGTTTTTGGCCGTCCTCTATCTTCAACAGCAGCTCACGGAGCCTGTCTTCGGCAGCAGCACGCGGGAGGGCCCTTGTGCGTGTCGCGCTAGTGCTGGGGGCAGAGCTTGAGTTTTGAAGTCCCCCCACAGGGCTGCCCTCGCCCAAGGGGAGACCCGCTTGATGCAAGGAAGGAGGGCTTAGGCTTAGGGTTTGCGCCCACACACACACACACACACACACACACACAGTACGAGCCCTAGGCCAGTCAAGGGAAGGGTCCTACAGCCAGCCCCAAAAGCTTGGCCAAGAGGCAAAGAGAGAGAGAGAGAGAGAGAGAGAGAGAGAGAGAGAGAGAGAGAGAGAGAGAGATAGAGAGATAACAAGCCACAAGATAATATGATACAATGCATCAATGGCAAGCGCAAAAGGGAGAAATTCACCCTCCTCCAATTCCTTGCCCCCCAAAATAGATAAAAATACTGTTAAAAATAAGATAATTTCTAAAAATCTCCTCTTGACAAATTCAAGAAAAACAATTTTGTATGTTTGAGAAAATGGCATGACACGTGACCTTGGCCTTAATGAGGTAGGCATGGGGACTCACAACTTGCTTTAGACAATTTTAACGAGCAATGTGTCATGCTCCATCTCCTGTAGCCAATGGCAAGTAGGTTTTCTTTCTTTGGTACACATCTAAGACCACACCTCTCTCTCTCTCTCTCTCTCTCTCTCTCTCTCTCTCTCTCTCTCTCTCTCTCTCTCTCTCTCTCTCTCTCTCTCTCTCTCTCTCTCTCTCTCTCTCTCTCTCTCTCACGTCAAGTGCCTCCTCTCTCTATGAGTCTTGCATCAATTGCCATCTCGGAGATTGAGAACTTGCAGATCTTATACCTGCATGCTCATGGTGCAGGGTCGTTCATTTGTAGCTGCATCAATCTCTCTCTCTCTCTCTCTCTCTCTCTCTCTCTCTCTCTCTCTCTCTCTCTCTCTCTCTCTCTCTCTCTCTCTCTCTCTCTCTCTCTCTCACACACACACACACACACACACACACACACACATAGTGCTCGTGCCATAAGACATCTCGAATATATGCTCTCCCGCTCCTCTATAAATATTATGTATCATGGCTCTAATCTCGGCCAATATTGCACATGAGCTGCTATCGTATATTGAACCCGTGCTGCTAATATACTAGTTACACATATTCCATTGTCATTATGGTAGGATCAAGCACTTCCCATGGTCAACAATGAAGCAGTACGAGCGGAAGTGCGACGCGAGAGAGAGTGCGAGAAGAAGAGCATGACGATATGGTGAACTCGCTCTACTGTAATGTGTAGAGCATAGTGAGTTCTTATTAGGTTTTTACAAAAGAATATGTGTACATACCTGGCGGCCCTCCCACTTACCTGGGCGACCACATTGGGCTTTATACCCCAACAACCTCCCACTTAAAGTCCAATGTGGTACTTTAAGTGTGAGAGAAGCTACTATACAAGCTAATATACAAGAGATGTAGAGAAGTGATGTACTACCCTACACCTAACTGCTTGCGAAAATGCGCAAAGCTCTCTGAGGGAAGTCCTTTTGTAAGTAGATCAGCAGGATTTTCTGTGGTGTGAACTTTGACAAGCTGAAGTTGCTTATCCTCGAGCATTTCCCTGATGAAATGATACTTCACATCCACATGCTTTGTCTTTGAGTGATAAACTGGATTGCGAGCCAATTGTATAGCACTTTGACTATCACAATATAACACAGGCATCTCTTCTTTGATTCCCAAATCTGTTACTAGTCGATTAAGCCAAATTGATTCTTTGCATGCCTCTGATGCTGCAACATATTCAGCCTCTGTAGTAGACTGAGTAACACAATCTTGTAATCTAGAACGCCATGATACTGCTCCACCAGCCAATGTAAAGACATACCCTGACGTAGACCTTCGGTTGTCTAAGTCACCTGCATAATCTGAGTCTGTAAAACCCTTTACACTTAGCTCCTGACTCCCATAGCATATACGCATACTCTTTGTAGCTTTCAAGTATCTCAATATTCCTTTCACTGCCTCCCAATGTTTCTTGTCTCGGTTTTACATGTATCGACTTACTACTCCCACTGCAAATGCAATGTCTGGGCGAGTATCAATCATTGCATACATCAAACTACCCACTGCAAATGCATATGGAATCTTATCCATTTCAGCCTGTTCTTCCTCAGACACAGGAAAATCTTGTTTGCTAAGTTTCACATATGGTGGCAATGGAACACTCAGTGCTTTTCCCTTCTCCATATTGAAACGTTGCAAAACCTTGTCAATATACTCTGTTTGAGATAACCAAATCAACTTCTTTGATCTGTCTCTCTCAATGCGCATACCAAGTATATGACTTGCCTCACCCATGTCTTTCATGTCAAACGATTTTGCCATCTTTGACTTCAAAGCTGAAATTTCTTCCAAGTGCTTGCCAGCAATCAACATGTCATCCACATACAAAATAAGGATCAGCCAACTGCCATCCTTAGCCTTCTTTGTATATAGACAGTGATCGAACTCACTACGTTTGTAGCCTTGAGAAAGCATAAACTTGTGGAATTTATGGTACCATGCCCTCGGTGATTGTTTTAATCCATAAAGACTCTTTAACAACTGGCATACCCAATCTTCCTTGCCTTTCTCAACAAACCCTTCTGGCTGCTGCATGTAAATTTCCACATCTAAATCACCATGCAAGAACGCTGTCTTGACATCCATTCGGTGCAACACCAAATCTAATATGGCAACCAATGCAAGAAAGCATCTCAATGTAGTCATCTTGACCACCGGAGAGAAGACTTCATCAAAGTCAATGCCTTGTTCTTGCTTAAAGCCCTTGGCAACAAGCCTTGCTTTGTACTTTGGCTGACTATCATGAGCGGTGATCTTATACCTGTAAACCCATTTACAAGGTAGAGCCTTTTTGCCCTGTGGTAATTTAACTAGTTTCCATGTCCTGTTTTTATGCAGAGCTCTCATCTCTGACTGCATGGCCAATTGCCAATTCCCGGTTTTAGGGTTTAGGGTGTGCATTAGACAACATACTTCTGACCTTCTCTTGTATGGTCCTATTCATCCTCTCAGCAACACCATTTTGAGGAGGATTGTAAGGAGCATTAAGTTCACGTTTTATACCTTTTGACTCACAAAGTCCTGAAAGGCCTTTGAAACATACTCTCCACCATTGACAGTGCGTAAGCATTTAAGCTTCTTGCCACTCTAATTCTCCACAAGTGTCACAAACGTTTTGAAAACACTAAACGCTTCATCCTTGTGCTTGAGAAAGTAAACCCATACTTTCCTCGAGTAATCATCTATAAATGTCATAAAGTAAGAAGCTCCCCCTAGAGATAGGTTAGGCATAGGTCCACACAAATCACTATGAACAAGTGCCAACTGTGTATCTCTTCTACTGCTTCTATGCTTATGTGGTTTCTGTGTTTGCTTACCATACAGACAATGTTCACAGAATTCAAAATCATTAAATGAAAAGCCAGGCAAATAACCAGAACAAGACAAAATTTCCATTCCCTTCTTGGACATATGTCCTAACCGGCTATGCCACAAAGAAACGTTCGGCTGCTCGGTTACATTGATTACATTTTTAGAGACATTTGATACATAAATCATGTAAAGTCCTCCAGACTTTACTCCATGTGCTACTGTCATAGAACCCTTGGATATCTTCCACATGTTCTGTCCAAAAGTGGTGACGTAGCCACCATCATCAAGTAAACCTGTGCTGATCAAGCTCTTTGTAATTGCGGGAACATGTCTCACATTCTTCAGCGTGAAAGAAGAGCCATTCTGAAACTTCAATTGAACATCTCCAACACCTAAGATCTCAAATGTCTTCCCATTGCCTAGCCGAACATGATCTTTAGTGGTCACATAAGAGGTAAACCACTCCTTGTTTAGAGACACATGAAGTGATGCCCCTGAGTCTATAATCCAATCACTCATTGCATTTCCATCAGATGCTGTAAGAAGAGCTGAGTCCATTGTATTCTTCAAGAAGTAGATGTCTCCTGACACTAGACTGTCATCCTCTGCAACAGTGTTTGTCACATTTATTTCTTGAATCTTCACTGAGGACTTGTTCTTCTCACTATGGTCTTCAGCTTTCTCTTTGCCTTTTTCTGCTTTCCATTCTCTGCAGTCTCTTTTCATGTGACCCTTCTTGCCACAATGGTAGCATTCTATGTCACTCTTGCCTTTAGCACTGCGGGACTTGCTACGAGACTGATTCCTCTTTCCACCTTTGTACTTTTCTTTGGTCCTTCCCCTGACAAGTAAGGCTGTTCCTTTGCCTTTGTCCATTGTCTTTCTATTGGTTTCTTCAGTAAGCAGACTTCCTTCTACACCTGCTATGCTCAAACCATCTGGAGGTGCAGAATTACTCAAAGCTGTGCGAAAAGTGTCCCAACTTTCCGGCAATGTGATCAATAGGAACATAGCTCTAACAGGTTCATCAAACTTGACACCTTGAGCTGACAACTGACTGTAGATTGTGTTGAATTCATTCAGATGATTGGACATAGGTGTCCCTTCTTTCATCTTCAAGTCAACAAGCTTCTTAAGCCAGTATACCTGTGAAGCTGCACTCTGCTTCTCATAAAGATCACTCAGCTTTAACCATGCTTGATAAGCCGACATCTCGTCTGCTACATTGAAGTAAACGCTTTCTGCCAAAGCCAGCATAATGGTAGAAAGTGCCAATTCATCCATTTCGCTCCATTTATCTTCGTCCATATCTTCTGGTTTTATCCCCTTGAGCTTTATAGGTTTTATCTGCTTCTTTTGTACCAACACGTGCCAAATCTACTTCTTCCACAATGGGAAATTGGTTCCATCCAGCTTCTTGATATTGTAAAGAGCAGTGTCCTATGATCCAGCCATAGCTACGCTTCACAGTGGTTTACTTTCCTGGGAAAAATTCGGCAGAGTTTCCCCTGTAAACTGACCTCTGAACCAATATCAACCTGTCAAATGAACCAAAAAAGCTTCAGATTCTGCAAAAATTTTGGCAAAGTCTCCTTTGTAAAATGGCTCTGGTGTACTAAAAACAGACCAAAAAACAGCTCAAAAAACATTGTCTCTCTGACACTGTAAGCAATGGGTAAACCTGTTCTTCACCTGTACTATCTCTCATTGTCCTGTCCCTGTCCTGTAAGCATAGACTGTGACAATGCCTCAACGGCAGTAAAGCAAAGATGCAATCCCAACTATCTAACTCACAGTCAATACATCCTAGCTGCCTATGTAAGGGTGCTCGAGGGATCGCTCCAAGACCTGTATCACCGAAAGGATCTCAACATTCGAGAATCCCCCATCTCAATAAAACCTCACTCGACCCTCAACAAAGGCTGCAATAAATGTGACAGTACATAGACTTCCCACAAAGTCATACATCCACAAATTTCCCACTATATGCTGTAACCGCTGCGGCGGTTGTTTGCTGCGTGACTCATAGCCAGCAAACCCTCAATAAGCATACATCATCTCTGACAATACATCCCATGTGGAAGTACCTGCAATGTCAGGATGAAATCTGGAATATCAAGCAACAAACACAAGCTACCTGATGAACTAGTGGATGTCGCCTACAGTCTGTGTGTAGATGCGCCCGTGTCGTATGTGACACGCCTCCAAGAACTGTGAGCCGTCCTTCGATGTGTAGACAACCACAAATCAACACTCTGGGAGTGTCGATATCCTCAGCACCTGCAGTCGTAGGCCAAAAACCCCAAATTTGCAGAGTCGGATCTGCACCCGTCGAGACCACATAGTCGAAAATGGCCTGCGCAGACCTTTGTCGAAGCCGAACGGTGATCGAGATGACCTCAGAATGAAATTCTGAGCACACCGAGCCCTTTGGGTGTTCCCACGAGATTAGGGGCCATGTCTTCGCCTGTTGAATTTCACTCCAATCTGAGCTGGTGACTCTAGCCTCCTGCAGTGCTGCCCCGAGCCTCCATCTGAGCTTTGATACCAGTTGAAGGAGTACGAGCGGAAGTGTGACGCGAGAGAGAGTGCGAGAAGAAGAGCACGACGATATGGTGAAGTCGCTCTACTGTAATGTGTAGAGCATAGTGAGTTCTTATTAGGTTTTTACAAAAGAATATGTGTACATACCTGGCGGCCCGCCACTTACCTGGGCGACCACATTGGGCTTTATACCCCAACAAACAATGTTGGGCTTCCAACTAACTTTCTCATCAGTTGTTTGAGAGAGAGAGAGAGAGAGAGAGAGAGAGAGAGAGAGAGAGAGAGAGAGAGAGAGAGAGAGAGAGAGAGAGAGAGAGAGGGTTGAAGCTATCTACTTGCTGGCCATAGCCCATGAATGCTTGAAGCGAATCGAGAATGTTGAGGTGGACATGGTCGGATGGCATGCTCCGGCAGAGTGAAGGAGGTAGCTATAGGAGCTCGATGCCATTCAGAGGGATGGTGAGTTGACCGATGAGGGCATGGAGGCCCTGCAACTTGGCTACCCCCAGCTGCGCCTCCTCATCTCTTGGCAGACAGAAAGACACACACACACACACACACACAGAAAGAGAGTTACCTTTTGATTTTGAATGTTTTTTAAATGTTTGAACTTTAGTTTATGCTCAATGTGTTTCTCATTTTGTGTAGGGTTAATGAGGCTAATCAAGTAAGCATGGCAGCCCATGGAGAAAGGTCAACCACAAGCATAATCATCAATGGTGCTCCAAACATGAACTTCAAAGCTCTAGATCTTGAAAGGGAAATGCCAAGGTTTATCAACTTCAATGCTTACATGCATCCGGATGCTCTAACCGGTAACCTATGAGCACATATTTCAGCCAACGATAGTTGCTCACTTGTTTCCTTTGAGAGGTAAAGCCTTCCTCGAGAGGTTCTATAAGAACCAACATGCCTCTTACAATCGAAGCATGGTTGTAATCGGAATTGGTGCAAACATGAGCTCTATGTGGGGGTTGAATTTGCTTACATTAATCTACGCACCCATAGGGATGAAGCAAACCACATCCACAACTTTAGTAATGCACACATGTACATGCTAGAGCCCTTGCATTTTGGGAAAACAACCATTTCATGGCACGCTAGTGATGTTTACTTAAAAGTATTGGAGTGGTGTCACTATCAAAGAAAGTCAAAAAATCCATGCTCCTCCAACCCCACAGGACTTACAAAAACTAAAAAGATGGACCATACTAGTTAGGAGAGTGAAGCTAGCATTGCACACCTAGATGTTCGATGCCAACAGTTATATGCCCCTAGTGAAGTGTGTTTCTTGTGTAAGGAGCAATTGGGTTATCATATTGAGCTATATGGAACCATCCATGACCTACCTCCTCAAGTTGTAGCATGGCGCTACAATATGCAACAAGGAGACATAAGGGAGTACATTGAAACCCCTTTGTTTGATAATGATGTGATCCAATTTGGTGTTGGTGTTTTTATAAAATCAATGAACATATGATACTATGATGTATGGGAGGTGCAAGTTGCTTGGCTAAGAAGTGGTTTGGACCTTGCCTTTATCCCCAATAGCGGAGGAAAATTTATCCATAATATACAATTGGTAATTTTTATTTTTCCTTGTTAGGTTATGATATATCCCAATTCATGCTTGTGCAAATTAATCATGATATTTTTTTCAGGGAGATGTTATTGAAATACCATCCGTCTATGCTAGAAGAAAAAAGTATGAGCCACTCACCCATGTCCTAGAGAAGGAAGAAGGTTTTATGGAGCAAGCTATGCCAACTCAGAGTTCTAAGCCTTTCACAAAGCTAATACAAGATGGACTAGATGCATTTGAGTACCATGATGTAAGAATAGGATAATTGCATAATTATTGTTTTTTCTTTTCTTTTTCGATGTCTAAATTTCTCTCTCTTTTGAAGGATGTCAATGACAAAATGTACACAAGGGAGCCACATGGAAAAGAAATTCAGCAAGCAAGATGCTTTGAAAGCGTCAAATTTATGGTATAATAAGTGATCCATGTACCCTGTTATATAGTCTTATGATCCTTTTATTTATATTTTTATACTTGTCTCAATTTCAGCCCAATGGTCAAAATGGACAAGTAGATGGTGAAGAGCCTCAAAGCTCTCATACTTTGCCATCTCTTGTGAGTCATTTACATTCTTCTCTTCTCAAATAAAAAGGTTTTTTATGTGTCTTATTCTAAAATCCATCTTGGGAGGCATTAATAGGGAGAATTCTCATGCCTTCTCAACATGTATGCGATATATATATTACTTCTTGGTACTATGGAGGACATGCATAAATTACACATTGCTACTACCTACATTTGTAAGGTTTCTCATTACTTTTTAGTTATTTGAAATGTTTTCTTTAGTGAAACCAACCCTTTACACATAAGCTCTTAGTACATAGTACATGGAATCCTTCAAGACACTCTATACTTCATTCCAAACATTATCACATAGAACCTGTCTTTTTTTTTTTATAAAGATTCTCATTATCTTTTAGCTTACATTTGTAAAGACTCTCATTATCTTTTAGTTATTTGAAGTGTTTTCTTAAGTGAAACCAACTCTTTACAAAGCCTCTTTTAGAAATAGGAAAACCAAGTTTTTTTAAAAGGGAAATGGAATAAAGACTCTTTTGAAGGAAATAATCTCCCACTTACACATATATAGGTAATCTTGACAGTCCCACTTTTACATTAGGGAGAAGTTTCCCTCGAAGGGAGACTTACAAGATTTTCCATTTGTCAATCCCACTTCTAACTTAGGGAAAGGCTATCCCTTGAGATTCCCTCAAAGGGACTACTATGACATCATGCTTCCTCATGGGAATTAGATTTTCCACATCCACCTCTCTATTCCACATGGAAAAATATCTCCCTAATTTCTTCCCTACTTGAGAAAGGGAAATAATGTGAGAAACCATGGTGTTTTCTTTTATGAACTCCTTCTAAAACTTCTTGTGTAATCAACACCTGTACGGTTGGTCTTCATTCCGATGCATGTAGTTGTTCATGTAGCCGATCATGGGAAGACAGGGGTGTGGTGGGGCAAGCTGGGCCAAGTTGCGATTTTTTGCTGAACGGAGCTTGCATACGGCTCATTTGTACAGGATAAGAGAGAGAGAGAGAGAGAGAGAGAGAGAGAGAGAGACAGAGAGAGAGAGAGAGTATTCCTCATATCTGAACAGCACTTGGAAGTACAATAAAGGGTGCACACTGGAGAGAGAGAGAGAGAGAGAGAGACACACACAAAAAGATTAGTGAGAGAGAGAGTATGCCTATCAGTAGGAAAAAACGCAAGGACAGGAAGGAGAAGGATGGGGAAGATGGTGGACTTAGGTTGACATTGCTATGTGTGGGAGGTTTGGCTTGTGCATGGGTAGCCGTAGCTAAGCTGGCTTTCAATCCATGGTTGAAGTAGGCAGGGCAGGGATCAAGAAGTCTCTTGATCTCGACTACAGTGTCGATGACGAGCTTGACAAAAAACAATGCCACCTCCCCTATCCCTCCTCAACCTAATGATGGCAACCCACAATCCAAGAGGGTTGCACCTGCCGATGATGATCTTGCTTATTGTGCCTAGTGTAATAAATCAATGTTTTTCTTCATTCATGGGGGGGTCCACAATTCTTTAGCATGACCAGAACTTCTAGATTTTGTGGCCTTTGTTGCTGCAAGCAACTATTGTCATCAGACATTCCTAAGTTGAGGAAGCTGCCTTTGACAGATCATGACCTCCACTTCTTTGGTGGTGTTGGAAATTGGAATCATGGGTGACTTTGTACTTTGATTTTTTAGGAATTTTTTGTCTTGCTTATATAGGTATTGGTGCGATTTTTTTTTAAAGAGAGAGAGAGAGAGAGAGAGAGAGAGAGAGAGGGAGGCAGAAATTGAGGGTGTGTACGTGTGTGTGTGTTTTCTCATGTGCCTTGAACTGACTTTAAGGGCGCACACCGACACCTGGTCAGAGAGAGAGAGAGAGAGAGAGAGTCTCCAACATGACACTCAAAGAAGCACAACAGTAGGCCAATGACCTACCAGGACGTATGCCGCATGCGGATCCACCAAGAAGATTTTGAAAATTTTACACTATCATGCAGATTATTAATTCCCATAGTGATCGTGATAACACAATCTCAACACAGTGAGCTTTGAAGGTAAGAGGTGTTATGGTTTTGGAATGATATCAGGCTTCATGAATAATCTACTCTAGCTTCATGAAGGCGGTGCAAGTGGTGAATCCTAAGGGGCATAGTGCATAGAATAAAAAATCCAAAGGGGCACAATTGGCACAAAGGGTGAAGAATCCTAAGGGGCATAGGTCGTAAGAGAGGGAAGAATCCAGAGAGATACAAAATAAGTCCACAATTATATCTCTTAGCAAATGGTGTATCTTGCTAGTGTTAGAAAGATAGGAAAGCACTATGTGTATGGCTATATCACAAAAAATAAGGGAGGGAAGAATCCAGAGAGATACAAAATAAGTCCACAGTTATATCTCTTAGCAGATGGTGTATCTTGCTAGTGTTAGCAGATGGGAAAGCACTATGTGTATGGCTATATCACAAAAAATAAGGGGGTGCCCCAGAATCATTATGATGGTCCCCTCTCTTTGCAACCAGCCTACATATGACCTACTCCTACAAATATGACAAAGGCATCAAACGAAAGCTCGATGCAAATCAAAGATTGTTTACCTACTCTACAGGCATGGTCAAGCTGTGCATCTTGATCCCTTGATCAACCTCCAAATTGGAGGAAAGTTCAAGCTAAAAGTAGACACCTACGAGTCGGAATTACAACATTCTAGCTAGATTTTTAGCATGGTTTGAAGAATAAGAAAACTAGGAAATGCTTCAAATTTTGACCTAATGGTTGAAGTTTTTAATATGCCCTTATTTTCTTCAATTACAAAAGTGTGTTTTTTGGAAGCCCTGGCTGGGACACCATTTAAAAACACTATTATTGGTATGTGTCCCTGCAATTCTGTTTGAGAGGATCATGTTCAAGAAAGTTGATTATTCTCTTTCGGTCAAACCATTGAGATTCCTCCTTGTAGACATGAAAACTAGAAGTACAAGTAGAAATGTACAAATTTGTAGGATTTTTGAACTATTTTTTATATATTTTATCAATTTTTATTCCCTTTTCAAATGTTTGCAGTCTAGTAATCTTGATTTTCAATCAGCTCAATATTAAGTTGAGGCATACCTTTCCCAAACATGGACCCAATAGAGGCCTAACATTGGAGGTAGGAGGACTATCGGCCTTTGTAGCCTTCACACACAAATGCACCTAGCTAAGTTTGCAAAGAGATGGCATTTGTGTACGAGGACTACAAAGGCCAATACTCCTCCTACCTCCAATGTCAAACCTAGCTAGCTAAGCAAAGACAATACAAATATAAGCACATGATGTTTCCATACTTCACCATGTGGGAATAATAGGGGGAGGAATGATGGCTTCTTGTGACAAAATTACTCACCCTGTTAGTAGAAACAAAAATCTTGTGCCCATACCAAACCTAGATGTGTCAATCCAGTAGAAAGTTATGATGTTAAAAAAATAGAAAAACTAAGGTAATGAGGAGCTCTCTTTTAAAGGAAAATTTGTCAAAACCGTTTTTTTTTTTTTTGTGGATCTAGCCTTGTGTTCTAATACTAAAAGTTTTCTTTATAGCTATTTTCCATGGGCCCTACATTTGTAACTACACCTTAAATAGGAAAAGTTATTCTTTTTTATGGGAGCGTTCTACCATACTCTAAGAAAGATCTTCATAGCTTTACACAATTCTAATTGGTCTAAAATTGAGAAAGAGGTCTCTGGAATGGACACATTTAAGAGTGTTTGTAAGACTCGTTCTTGTGCAAAATTGCAAGTATCTTTATAATTGTTTATTTTAGTCCTTATGTTATAATAGTCCATAGCAAAGATTTCTATTTTACAGCCATCACTAGCTCATTAGACTTGCATATTAGAGGACTTGCAACTCATAGACAATCATCCTGAAGTTTCATACATTGTAATAGCACTATATATCTTTCTATTGACATGTCACAAAATTTCAATTTTGGGCATTGCTAGCTTAGTGTCTACTTATTAGTGATTGTATATATATAAACTACAACAGAATATTGCAATCACGTGAAAAATAACACCTCTACTCGCTCCCTTGGTTTGTGTGCTAAAAATTAAGAGAGCTCCTTGTTTTTTTTTTATTGTAGCTTGTTGTTTTGCTCGGTTTAGAGATTGCTCGGAAATTCTTGCTCGGAGTTAGGGATCCTCTGATGAGAAAGACATTTTGAATATCATCTTTGAGCCCATACATGCTACATTGCAACAACAATCCCTTCAAAAACTATTAACTGAAGGAGTTTCATCATATTATTCCCCCTTGCGACATGCTTATAGTGTGCAGCTCAATCGGGATCACCGACAAGGGGTACAAAGCATTATATACATGCATAACAAAGCATCTATGCAGCAAGGGAATGGCTTGATCAATGTTACTAGCCCCATACAGTATGACTATGGCAAGAAAACCCACAAACAATGACATTTCAACCCTGCGAGGTGGGTACAAGTGGGTGGATGATAACATGTCAATGTCCTCAAAGAGTTTTGTTTACAACAGGTTCAACAATGTTTATGGTGAAGTAGAAGCCCTACAGCAAGATATGATCCAATATTACGATATCACAATAGAGGAGACAGGTGGAAAAACTATTTTTGTGTTAAGATTAGCAGGTTTTCAAAGGCCAGGGGGTGGAGCACACAAGCCTCACACTAATGAGCAAGGACTGGTGGAAAAGGGGTTAGAGTGTGAAGAGGTGGTCAAGCCGGCCACTTGGCAGGAGGCAGCAAAGGCAAGATTTTTATGGGTTTGAGGTGGTATTTCAACCATTTAGGTATTCAAGAGGACCGTGAAATTTTGAGGTGGTATTTCAACCATTTAGGTATTCAAGAGGCAATATATCGACAATGCAATGGGGAACTCCTCAATGTCCCTGGCATTGGCGACTTTGAAATAGACTGGCACCTTGGTGGCGACATGAAGACCCTAAAATGTATGTTGGGCAAAAAGCGCGGTGCAAATACTTTATTTTCATGCATTTTTTGTTGCCATGCAAAGATGCGTAAGGATGCATTGGGGAAGGGCACAAGGGTCAGAAGATCAAAATTCCACAAGCAAGCAGGGTTTAAGAGCCCAAATGATAATCAAAAGGATAGTGGGGGGCATGTGTGGTTCAATGTCATCATGAATTGCGACTAGAGCAAGCCACAATCTCGCGCAGAGGAGGATCTAGATTGGAATTCCATTCTTTCAATTCCCCTTAAATGAGTGCATGTGTGTTCCTTAAATTTGAGACTTAGAATTTTGGACAAGTTGCTAATGCTCCACATAAATCACGAATGGAACATGGAGCGAGAGTCATGGTGAGAGGAGTACATACGCACACTTGAAATGACTTTGTGATTGGTGGGGTTCCAATGTAGTAGCCCTCTCAAAGGACCGCAAAAGCCCAGCAACCACACATGATAACCCTAATAAGATATGTGAGGGTGGAGCAAAGCCAAGACACTTGGGAGTTCCATGAAACGATAATTGATATCATCAAGAGCATTAGGAAATTTTGGAGGTCATTTGGAGGGCCTTCTAAGAAAAATAGAATTTTGAATTTCTCTCTCTAGAAAATAGGTGTGGTAAAAGCAAATGTAATGTTGGAATAACCATTCGAAAAGTGTACTTACAAGTAGATTCTTGCCAAAGTGTCATAACAACCGTGATGATTGAAGTATAAATCGTTTTCAGTTGCATTTAGTGAACGTCGTAGAATTGGAGGGAGTTTCTTGTACATGGAATGTATGCGTAAAGGAAATAGGACGTATCCTTCGAAACCTACTCTCTCACTGTTTGTGCGCTGACCTTAAAGAAATCCTCCCTTACTTGACCTGTTGCACACATGGATTCTTCTTCCACCCCGACAAATTTCCTCCTGGAAAGAACCTTCTATCATCTACACATTGACCTGGATCCCCAATATACACCACTGTGTAAAAGATGCAAAACTAACATCAAAGTGACACCGATCATGACAGAGAGGCTCAGAGCGGAGGGAGCAAAACACTTAGATATTTGGACAAAAGACTCACTCTATCCATTGAATCCCATGACAAATGCTTTCCTAGCATTTTCAAATCCCACTAACTTATTGACCTTTGCAGGTAATGGCGAGAATGGATTGCTTGGCTACTATAAAGCTCTAAACAACAAATCAAAAACTTATAAAGACATGGTGAAGCACCAAGAAAATGAGATTCAAAGACTTTCCAACTTGCATCATGAGGACCAAAAGACTGTAATGCAGCGCACACAAGAATCACAGGTCTTGCGAACAAAGGTACGGTCATTACAAAACAAAGAGACAATGTTAGGCACTCGTGTGCGAAAGAAGAAACTACGGAATCTTGAAACGTTGAAGGTAGGCTCTGGCGGCCTTAAGAAAAGAATCCAAGAATTGAGGTGAGCATTGTAAACTGCCTAATTAATTTAAATTAATCTAAGTGTTTGTTTATGCTATTTATGCTTTCTTTGTAGAGATTCCATCTACCCAGACAAAGAAAACATAGACCCGAAGGCCAATGTACGAAAGTACTTAAAGCCATTGATAACTAGTGGTCTTGCAAAGGATATCATGCATGACAAAAAGTTTAAGGTTTTGCAACAAGATGTTGTTGACAGATTCATTTCAAAGAATGCAGTGCCTCCCAAGCATGTACAGGGTACATTGGACTCCCTTGGAGTTAGTAAAAGAGGTTACTCAGCTATTCAACAGTCTATTTCTTCCATGTTTGTGAAGAAGGGAATAAAGTCTAAGCTTTTACCAACAGCTGCAAGTGTTTGGAAGGAAAGACTACATCTCAATAATGAACAGACAGAATTCATTGGATGTCCATTTCATATTCAAGATATTTATAGCTCACAGGGAACTACTTTCACTTATGATGAGTACAACAATATCTTCATGGACCTCACTTTGCTGCAAACTAGAATGGTAGAGTTCTACAATATCACATTTGAAGAGATAGGTGGCGTTCTACATTTTGTTTTGAAGCTAGATGAGTGTGATATTCTTAAAAGAGAAGAAGCTAGAGCGAGATACAATCACATTAATGAATAGGGCCCTTTCCAAATGTCCCACTGATGACTCTTCATACTTCAGTGTTCAATCAGAAACAAACATATGGTGGCTTGGTGCATTTCAGGTAATCTAAATTATCTCCAATTTTGCAGCTCTAGCAAGCCCTCTATTGTATCTAAATTTTAGATTTAATTTTTTGTATCTCATAAGGATTCATCTTGCAGGTAAAGAAAGAATACCATGACATTTTATTTTGAGTGTTCCATCAAACCCCTATTCCACATATCATTGATAGGCAAATGAATCGAGGAGAGGTATTGGCAGCTATAGATGGGAGAGGAGACTTTCAAGTTCAATGGCATCTTGCAGGTGACCTCAAAACACTGAAGTGTATGTATAATTTTGGAGTGGATGCCATGGCAAAGTCTCCATGCTTGTATTTCATGGAACCTACAAAAGTGATGGACACAAAGTGGTGGAGAAAGGCTCCTACTCGTCACAATCAAGACTCTAATTTCTAACGAGTTCTGAATATACCACTTGTTAATGTCCATATTTGTACAATGCATGCTCTTTGCCAATTTGTAGAGAAGTTGGTCTATTTGTAGAGAAGTTGGTCTATTTGTACATTGGGTTTGCTTGGAAAATCAAAAAGTCATCTGAACGACAAGTCACTCTAGAGGCTTTGGAACTAGTTTTGTCAGATATTGGTCTACATGGGGGAAATGTGAAAATACAGCGGGATGAAAAAAGGTCAATCAATAAGAAAGATGTAACCTGCAAGCCATCCATAGGTGGGGTCAAGGCACGCCGTTTTCTATCTACACCTCAAGGTATGAAAGATGTGAAGCTAGCAAAGTGAGGGAGAGTATATCACTCTACCTACATTAGAAAAGTTGAGTATATGCACTCGAAAAAACTTCATTTAGTAGTGAAAGACCAAGAGCCAACAACTCGCAATGCAAAGGGTGTTGTGTGGCGTTCCATTGACACATTATTTCAAATGTGTGAAAATGATGATTGGTCGAAGGATAATGTCAGTAAGTTTAAACAGAACCTTCAGCTACTTAAAAATCCTTCAAGACAGCATGGACTGACACTCAAATCACTCATTACATGGTAAATTCAAAGTGCCTCATATAGTCTTAGTACTAAGTGTGTGTTTAAATTTCTAAATAAATTTCTTCTTTTGCAGCACATTATTTTTAATCATTTTCCATACTTCATCCAAAATTATGGGAATCCAGGTATATGGAACACCTAGGGCCTGGAGAAGTCTCATTACATGGCTAGAAATGCCTACTTCAGACACACACAACATGGAGGCTCTCGAAATAAGGTGAGCAGTCTAAAGGAGTTATTTCAGTGGTTTTATCGCAGAATCATTCATCACATGCAACAAAAGCAAGTATTGGCCTCTTCAGTAGTTGTACAGGCAATCAGACATTTGCAAATTCAGAAAAGAAAGCGAGCAGACGCATTCAACAACTCAAGTGCTCTTGAAATTCAAATCAGGTGGAGAGAGACAATGCAATATGCCAATCATCGGTGAAACAAGAGAGTTAGAGTTTAGATGATCGATGTACCCAAAATGCCAGTAGAATTAAATTCAATATGTACCACAACTATTTCAACATTTTGAATATTTGCAAATATCATTTGGAACCTCGCCCTTGTATCTAATTATTAAATGTTTTCATTGTTGTGTATGTGTAGTAATATGTTGCACGGCCCCCAGTATATCCTGGCGAGTAACCAAAACATTATCTCCCAAAAACCTTGTCAACAAGGATTACTTCGTCAGCATTTTGTGGCAACATTGGACCACCTAAGAAGCAAGATAATGTCTTGAAAGCATAGGTTGCAGTATTTCCCTCTTGTGACATTCCATTGTGGAAGATTAGGATGGGTGCCTCGCATAAACTAGGAAGATATTGTCCTAGAGCTGCATCCCTACCACGGAAATGTCTTCTTTGACGACGAAGAAAGACATCCTTTTCAGCAATCCATGGCTGTAAACAAAAGAAGTGTTTGTGTAGAGAGAGAGAGAGACAAAGATCGTGGGGGGGGGGGGGGCAAGAATTTATACCATGAAACTTTCACCTTGCAAAAAAAACTCATCCTTCCATAGGTTGACTGACCCGGTTTACTCCTGTGATGGTCGCTTAAACCAATCCTCCATATCCTCTTTACTAGTTGATGGCTTAAGATTATTTCGAATAGCTTGAATTGTGGCTTCATCAGGAAGGCTTTCTTTATACTTTTCTGCCTTTTCAAAGCAGAGTTTAAGGTATTCCAGTGGGTTAATGGAGATCTCCATTGCCTCGTCATCACTACTGCCATCTGAAACAAATCCATTCCTCTCCTCCTGATACTTGGAGATAGTGGCCAGTGCAAAGTCCTCCCACAAACAAAAATACTTTGTATATCATGAAGGAAAATGTACGACCTATCTCCAAATTTAAACTTTGGCACTCCTGGTAGCATTAAGGTGGCTTGCCGCCCATTGAAACCTGACACATCTAGAGGTAGCTTGATATCTGAGGTTTTCACTGAGAGAAGATTGCTTCGTTTCACCTCCTTTGCTTTTTCTTCAAGATCAATGGACTCCTCTATCTCTGTCACTTCAATGTATTCCTCATTCTTTTCCTCTTTTTCATCTGCTGGTAAATCTTGTTCCTCCATGACCTCCTTAGGATCTTGCATAAGACTTGTAAATAATCCATTTAAAAATATTAGAAATCCAAAGGACTCTTGAATCAGCTTGCACTCCCGATCATGTAAGCTGCTCCAATGGGGCATGTACATAAGAGGCAGCTAATTATACTTCTTGTAAGACTGTCTTTTAGGATCACAGACTTTTAAATGGACTACCACCATTTCACCAACATTAACCTTGCCCTCTTGGGTGTGAAGGTCAAACTTCTCTCGTTCCAGCTTCAAGTGTTCACTCTGTTCAGCTATAAAAACATCAAGATTAAATGGAGCATTAAAAATGCAGGAGACCAAATCAAACTTATCACCAGCCCCAGAAGAAACTGCAAAATCTAAAAGCCTTTCATCAATCATTATAGGGTCTGCATAAATAAATGTCTCTTTTTTCTTTTGGATTGTTGCAATACATTGGGCACTCTGCAAAGTAGGTGCTGAAAAATCCACTTCTCTCTTAAGTGAGTTGGGTACAGTAAATTTTGGAGTAGAAGGGGACTCCATTTCTACAGATGGGTCAGTATCAGTCTCCTCCAAACCTAGAGCAGGCTCCTCCAAACTACTGGTAGGCTCTACAGTAGTTATATCAATGGGGTCTGTGAAGTCTACATTCCTCTTCATTGATGTTTTTAATAGCTCCGGCAGTCTTCTTGGAAGGTTTCCTTGGACAACAATGTGCTCGGGATCTATTTTCTGCCTCTTCCTCCTATGTGATCTTAAACCTACCATTTATTTCATACTCAGAAATATAAGTTTCAATGAGTATATATAAAAAGAAGAGCACCAAATGATCATATAAGTTTTGAACAAACTATAATTAGGTATCTCACAATTGTTACCAACGAATCATATAGTCAAAAAAATAAGATGATTACTATGGATTAAATGCAAAACTGGGTTAAAATGGGTTATACATGTGAGGATTAAAAGCCATACAAGTGGATCATGGCGCGAAGAATACATAAAACAATATCCATACAGCTATAGGTGCACCGTGGTCCACTTATTGGGCTTTCAAAAAATAGAATAGCTACCAATACATCAAAGCAATTGTACTTTCAGAAAAAACGTTTGTACAAAATCAAAAGAGGATCACGGCACATGAAGTATGTAAATTAATGGTTAAAAAGTTGTTGACGCGTCCTGATCCACTTAGCAGGATTTCATGCGTTGAAATACCTACAATATTATTATACAAAAAATCCCTTTGTAAATATTAGAAGAGGATAACGGCGCGCGGAGTATGTAAACAAATCTTCATAACATAACTGGCGCGTCGTGATCCAATTATGGAATTTGAATGGTGAAATGATCTTTTACATTTTGAAGAACACTCACAAAACACAACTAATCTAAGGACATAGTAAAACTGAAGTGTAAGGACATGGGTCCTATGGACAAGGCCACCAGCACGGCCGGACAATGTGTATGCTAGGGGGGCGCTATAAGATAGCACGATTGGGTGGAGACTAGCACACGCATTACCACCACCCTTTCACTGGTATTAGAGCTATTTTTGGGAGGAGGCTTAAAGTGTCTTACATGTGCATGCGACGCCCTGCTTCTCTCCCACGTTTCGCAGACAGCGATGTTTTCGTCATGCAACGCGTAGACAGACAATGACAACCAACCGCGGTTGCCACCCCAGAGCGGTCGACTAAGGCAGGGAAGAAAGGCAAACTCGATCGACAACTCTATAGCAGTGAGGCTCCAAAGGCTTCCGTTGACACCATTGGTTGCGCGCATAGGGAGGCCCGCTTAACCCTTGCATGAAGGAGGGTTGAGCCCAGCCCATGAGGCTAAGAGGCCAACACTTTACCATCAAGATATTGGCCTTTATTGTGTATAACAAGGAAAGATAATCTACTTGTGTTGAAAGGAAAACTAGAAGGAAAGGGAAAGCTTCAAACTTCAAGGAAGTAGCTTTACCCTTCCTTTTCACTTCTTGGAGGAAGGCAAGTTTTCTTCCAAAAATTCTTTTTTCCTCAAGGAGATAGCTTCAAAGTGAAGAAACGCCTTCACAAAAACGACGAGTTTTTGTGAAGAATCATCAAAGGTGCTCTTACAAGGAACGACAAGTGAAGCTCTCAAATTTCCGCAAGGCGAGGTTCGCATGCAACACAAATTGTGGATCATACAAAACACAAAGACTTCAATTTCTCAAGGTACAAGTTGTCGTTTCTTTTTCTCTCTTTGCATTAGTGTGTGTTTACCTTGGCCAGTGAGGATATCCCACCTACACACACGTTTGATTTTGAGCACGTAGACCAAAATCAGGGCACCACGCGTGCTGCTGATACTAATATGCATGATGATGATGATCTAGGAGATCATGGGCTTGTAGGTATGGCTTCCTTCAAGACTTTGGAACATCACCAAAGCATACTTGAAAGAAACCTCTCTGCACTCAATGCAAATGTTACCAATCTTACAGATGTATGATGATAGGTGAATATGCAATCGCAAGAGCGGTCCTATCAGGAGACTCTCTTGATGGTGTCTTGGCCCGTTACAATAGCAAACAAATGAAGCAAGTAAAATGTAGTATATAGAGTTACAAAATGCTTGTTTTGGGTTACCAAGTGCGGCAATGTATTGCCACTTCAAAGTAGAGTTGAAGCGTCCTTTTCCCCCTTTGTTGAAGAGTGTGGAATGATGAGAAATCAGCCTATTGCTTGCTGTTTTTTCTGATTTGAAATGTCCCCTTTGTTGAAGTAGAATCGGCCTCGAACTAGTGATGTAGACGCTCTCAATTGATGTAGTCTTTGTTGGCAAGTGTCGTAGAGTGTTGCCCAAGCCTTAACACTAGAATGGTAACCTAACAGGACATAAAAGTGTCCTTTCCGTGTTTTGGGAAAAAATTCCAAAACCATAGTAGATCCACTCATTGTGAAAAATCCTTTCATGAGCTTATAGTTCAATAACTACTACATATGGAAATTTTCTCATCCCTTGGTCACTACAAGCCTCCAAAGTTGATGGACCAGTGCATTTTGCCCAAAACAACAATTTCTTACGGTTGATTGCATATAAATAAGAGTGGGGATTTTTGTAGGACATGAGATAAAATGCCCCGTTAACTTCAGTGGGTTGGTGACCAAAACATATGGTTGCTTTTACCTCACTATTTTTTTTTTGGGCAAAAAAAATAGGTACAAAAAAGTTGCATGTTTTCCATTCTGCGGACCTATCATCAAAGTTTCTATATTCACGCTCAATACAGATACTATATACATGTTTTATTAGTTCCCTTTGGGCCTTTGGATTCAAAAGGATCCATGGAGCATGTCAAAAGGATAATGGATCTCTTATAATTGGAACTTTGGGGGCAATGATAAAGTGCTAAATACAGCAAACATGAAAAAACTGGGTTTAGCATTATGACCTCTAGAAACCCATAGAAACTACTCAATATCTAGCCAAGTTTGTAGTCTATGATTAGATATGGTTACTACCTACAAAATACACACAATTGGCCTAAGAAACTAGCAATATTGAGAAAGTTATACTTGCTACTCTAAAATGTATCGTATTCTTCAGCAATCAAAAAACTCAACCATTATCATATACTATGCTATATAGCATATTAGGTCCCCCAAAACTCAAGGAAGATTAGATTTATGTTATACATTACACTTACACAATCAAAATTGAATTTGGATATCAAGAAAGCCACCAAAAAAATCATAAAAGTTCAATTCTTATAAATTGGTCATAACTTTCAATTTTAACACTTAGCTCTCCCTACAAGCATCAAAACATGTTGAGAACTATGAAGGCCTAACCTCTAGCCATCTAAACCTCACAAACATGAAGTTTAGAGTGGTATAGTTGCCAAAAATTGAAAAAAAAGCCAAAAACAAGACCCATTTTTTCACACAGTTTAGGTTCAAAAATGTTGTGCAAGAGTAAGGTTAATGGTGAGATTGATACTCCAAAAAAAATGCTAAGTTTTTTTCAGCTCATAAGGCAACTTTGTGGATATATAGCACCTAGAAATTCATTTTCATACTCTTCAAATAATTCAAGCAAAATGGTCACTTAACAGGACACAAAAGTGTCCAAGGACATAAAAGTGTCATGTTACCATTCTAGTGTTAATTAAGAGTGCTTTAATAGAGCATAAAAATTAGATATAAGGGCATGTTTTCCACTTTTAATTCTCTGATATGAAAACGGAGAATTAATGAAGCTTAAAACTCATGAAAATGTGACTAGTAGCTAGTGACTAGTTAGCTAGTCTTGTACTATTAATGTACGGAGCTTTAGGCATCAAAGAAACATGAAATGGGGCTAATTAGAGCAAGTAAATGGACTGTTTTTGAAGGAAAAAAAAATTCATGAAACCTTCGAGAGCTTATTTGTGAAGTAGAGGATAAGATAGACGAAGATAGGAGCTAGTAGAAGCCTAGTCTTGCAAGAATGAAGCAAGTGAGAGTAAGGAGCATTGAGATGAAGCTTGGGACTGATGGAGAGCTGAATCTTTCCATGAAAGCTTGGTGGGAAGAAGGAGAAGCTCTTAGAGGAGAGATAAAGTAGGTGGTTGAATGAGCAAGAATCAAGTGAAGAGCACTTTCCACATTTCAAGGCCACTTGTCCACTTGCATGCCCACTTGTGAGGCTTGACTTTCTCCTCTTTTAGCTCTTCCAAAAATGCTTAGAGAGAGTGTGAGAAAACCACCTAAAAGTGAATGCTAGTGTGTGCTAGTGATACCATGAGGGTCTTTAATGCTCTGATACTAGTTTTTGGGTTTTTAGGGTGGATACACACATGTAGCATTCATGTTGTAGACACAAAATGAGGAGAGATGAGAGAGAAATAAAATGCCTATGCAAGAGGAGAACTTACACCATTGAAATGAACAAAATAACTAGTGCATAAGCAAAGCTTGTAACTACAAGTGATGTCTAGAGCTTGTGGAGGGTGCCTTCTTATGTAGGCTCTCATGAGATGTTCTAGAGTGTTCTAGGGCTAGTTCCCACATGGCTAAGAGATCGAGTGAAGGCATGTGTTTAATCCTTACATGCATGCCGCATGTGTGGCCTCTCTCTCACAAAGTACCTTTCAAAGTATCGGGAAATCATATTAAAACTAGAAGATCTTGATGAATTCCAAAAGATATGGGGTTTTAATAGGGGTCTTGACAAAGACTATCGTTTTCATGTCAAGACCCAACATCCAAAAACTTTGGAAGAAGCCATTAGTCATGCACAAAGATATGATGGTGACTAAGAGAGGAAAGGAAATGTTCCCTACTCTAAGAATACCTTTTCTAAGAGCAATGTGGCTAAGAGCCAATGGCGAGATAGATCTCCCACACGTTCCAAGAGGAATAAGAGACAATCTACCTCTCCACGCCCACAAGAGGCTAAGAAGCCTAAGCAATCACGAGATACCGCGTGGGTCTCTCAGCACTACTGATTTTGAGCGTGCAAAGAAACACAATTTGTCTTTTAAATGTTTTTTGGACCAACATAACAAGAAACATTGTCCTCTTTTGCAAGGCAAAGAAAAGGCCATGCACACAATGCAATGCCTCACATTAGATTCATCTCCTAAATATTGTGTTGTAGAGGTTCTTCATATGGAAGAAAAGCACAAGTGTTGTGTGCCTGCTTCAATGTGGCAGCCCACCTTTGGCCCCCATGATTTGATTCGCATGCATGGCACTATTAACGGACAACATGTTCGTATTTTAGTGGATGATGGTGCAACTCATAACTTCTTGAACTATAAACTAGTCCAGAAATTGAAGCTTACACAGACTCCCTGCTCTCACAAGTATGTGTTGGATCAGATGTCTGTGAATGATAAAGAAGTATGGAACACGGTAGTTCAAGGGGTTGAGCTTATTGCTCAAGATCATACGATGACCCTTGACTTCCAAGTTATGAACATGGACCGTACTGATGTAGTTTTAGGACGGGAGTGGCTGCATGTTTTAGGAAACACATTGCACACTAGTTATGAGCACAACTTCTTATCCTTTATGGCCAATGGTAAACATGTGCTTTTGCTCAGTGAGAAAAATATACCATGTGCACCTCTTATATGTACATACGAGCTTTCTATTTTGCAAAAAGAAAATCTAATAGATGAAGTCTTTTTGTGTTACTGCTTGTCTCCAAGTCTTGTGAATTCTCAAGAGCAAATTGCTGTGAATTCTAGTAATGGTGTGTAAAGTGCAATGAATTCTACTGATAAACAAAGTGTTAACAAATCTAACGAGCAGAGTGCTCTCAATTTTCAATAGAGAAACGTGCAACTGTTGTAAAACGAACATTACAAGAGTTACAAGATTCTCCAT
Source organism: Adiantum capillus-veneris (assembly GCF_014529385.1). Lineage (NCBI taxonomy): Eukaryota > Viridiplantae > Streptophyta > Polypodiopsida > Polypodiales > Pteridaceae > Adiantum > Adiantum capillus-veneris. Next base: position 94,350,516 of record NC_140934.1, read on the forward strand.
CCCAAACATAACTCTAGTTTACTTTCTCCTTTTGCACGGCAAAAGCTGACTCACTTACTCACGAAGTATAGTGATGTGTTCTCAAGTGATTTACTACTGGGTTTACCCCCTACACGTGATGTGCAGCATGGCATAGATGTCTTGCCAGGCACTAAACCGGTGAGTAAACCACCTTATCATATGAGTGCTAAATAAGCCAAGGAGGTTGAGAGTCAGTTGGCTGACTACCTTGCTTGTGGTTTCATTAGACCTAGTACTTCGCCTTGGACATCACCAATTCTAATGGTAAAAAAGAAAGATGGTACTATGCGCATGTGCATAGATTATCGCGGGTTAAATGCGATAACCATCAAGAAAGAGTATCCTCTGCCTCGAGTGGATGAGTTGTTTGATCAACTCCACGGGGCAAGATACTATACAAAGATAGATCTTCGTTCAGGATACCACTAGGTACGTATCTACTGCAAGATATCTCCAAAACTACCTTTAGAACACGGTTTGGGCATTTTGAATTTTTGGTTATGCCTTTTGATCTAACGAATGCTCCAGCTACATTTATGACACTCATGGATAGTGTCTTACGTCCCTATCTTGGAAAATTTGTTGCGGTTTTCCTTGATGATATTCTCATTTACAGTAAGATTGAAGATGAACACGTAGAACACTTATGATTAGTGTTTGAACAGCTATGAGCTCACGTGTTGTATGCTAAGCAAAGCAAGTGCGATTTCTTTAAAACAGAGATACATTACCTCGGTCATGTGATCTCTTATTCTGGCATCAAGATCGACACTAACAAGGTCGCTGCCATTCTTCGATGGCCACATCCCAACACGGTTGAGGAGCTTCAAATATTCTTAGGCATTGCTAGATTTTATCGACAGTATATCCGTGACTATGCCAAATCACTGTTCCTATGATGGATCAACTTAAAGAAAAATGTAAGACCTTTTCTTGGGAAGAAGCCCAAAAAGGCAGTTTCGAACAGCTCAAGGTTGCTATAGCCATTTCTCCCATCCTAGCAATGGTCGACCCTCTTAAGCCATTTGTGGTAGAGATTGATGCTAGTGATAAAGCCATCGGTGCGGTACTTCTCTAGGAGGGAAGACCTATAGCCTTTGAAAGTAAAAAGTTAGATAGAGCTGAAAAAAATTATTTTGTCTATGAGAGAGAGCTCTATGCCATAATTCATGCTTTACAAAAGTGGCAACACTATTTATATGGTGCCAAGTTTGAAGAAGTTTTTGACCATGAGAGTATCAAATGGTTTACTATTCAAACAGACTTGAAGGGACGTAAAGCTAGATGGGCAGAAATCCTTCAAGACTATGATTGTAAGCTACAGTATTGCAAGGGCAATATAATGTAGTAGCGGATGCACTAAGTTGAATGCCTCATATTAATTCACCTGCTTTCACGGAACTAAAGAGTGGATTTTTGGAGTCATTACGTAGCAAGTGTACACAAGATCAATCATATGCTAAAGTGTGGAGTGCAGTTTTAAAAAGGGATCCCTCACACTCACATGTCTCTTAATAGCCAGATCAACATGTCTCTGGATGCGCAAATAGAAACTCCAACACACAGAGCTCCACCCCTACTCAGGAAGAGCTTAAGCGATGGAAGAATTTTTCCATTGATGATGGCTACTTACTCCACAAAGGTAGAGTGTGTGTGCCAAAGGACTCAGAAACTAGGCGCCAAATCTTATTTGAGCGTCACGATAGTCCAAGTGCTGGTCATCTAAGTATCCGTAAGACATATGCCTTAGTTCGACGGCAATTTTATTGGCCGGTCTTACATCATGATGTTCGTACTAAACTACCAACAGTGCCAAGTTAATAACATAGAGCGCCTCAAGGTAGGCGGACTTTTACATCCTTTAGAGATTCCACAAGGTAAGTGGGAGAGCATCTCTATGGATTTTGTAGTAGGACTACCTACTACAAATCGTGGCCATGATGAAATTTGGGTAATTGTAGACCATCTCACAAAGATGGGTCAATCCATTCCCACTAAGACTACGGTTCAGACACCGGAATTAGCAGGCTATTTGTAGAGCATATATATAAACTCTACGGTCTTCCAGCTAGTATCGTTAGTGAGAGAGGTCGAAAGTTTGATAATCACTTCTGGAGAGCTGTGTTTCAAAATTTGAAACCTAAACTTAATCTAAGTACGGTTGATCATCCAGAAACGGATGGTCAAACAAAAAGAGTTAATCAAGTGCTAGAGGATATGCAACGATCATACGTTAGCAAGAAGAAAACCAATTCGGAAGACTACTTACCTATATTGGAATTTGCTTATAATAGTTCAAAGCATGTGACTACAAGGTTTATTCCTTTTATGCTTTTGTATGGAATTCAACCTAGATCACCCATTACGGTGGGGTTGGCTAAGGAGAAGATACAACAAGCGAAGGATCTTCTCCAAGACCATTTTGACATGCTTCGAGTTGCTCGCCAGAATGTTAAGCAAGCTCAAGATCGATATAAGAAGTACGTAGATGAGCATCGACGTCTTGCTACTTTTGAAGAAGGAGACAAGGTTTTTCTCAAAGTTCTGGAGCATTCAGACAGTCTGAAGACGGGAAAAGTTACTAAACTTTCACCATGCTATTGTGGACCATTTACCACTCTCAAACTTATAGGTCAAGTGGCCTATAAGTTAGCTCTTCCAGAGCACTCACGAGTTCATCCTGTTTTTCATGTTAGCCGTTTACAAAACAGCTAGGACAGAATGATAATGTCATTGACACAGGTGTGTTGTTTGATCTCATTGCATCGCCAAGCATTTCTCATGAGCCCGAACAGATTTTGAATTCTCATGAGCTTCGCATTAGACATCATGTCAGACGACAGGTGTTTGTAAAATGGCTAGATAGACCTGAAGAAGGTTCTACATGGGAGAATGTCTCCACACTTAAGAAAAATTTTCCTACATTCGTTTTCGAAGACGAAAATGATTCTCCAAGGGGGGGGGTAATGTAAGGAGATGGGTCCTATGGGCAAGGCCACCGGCACGGCCGGATAGTGTGTACGCTAGGGGGAGGCTATAAGATAGCACAGTTGGGTGGAGACTAGCACACGCATTACCACCACCCTTTTATGAAGAGATTGGCTTTACCTTCGCCAGGACTAGACATTGTTGTTGGAGTAGAGGTTTTGGACTGGGAATGTAGTTTTGAGTCTTCAAGCTTCTAATTTCTGCACCTTGAAGGAGGCAGAGACCTTCTTAGGTGTCTCTTTTCCACTTCCTCACTTTCTCTCTCTTTCTCTCAAGGCTTTATCTCTATCTCTTTCGAGGTCTATAATTAGCTTGACCACACCAGTTAATCTCTCTCTCTCCCTCTCTCTCTATCTCTCTAGCCTCTATCTCTCTCTCGAGTTATTCTCTCTCTCTCCTCTCCCCTTTTCATGCAATAATAGATATTACCGTTGGCGTATTTAACGATGTGAGCCGCATATATTGAACGCGTGTTACAAGGACATGCATTTAATGGACAGTACGACAAAAAAAGTGATTTTAACAAGCCAAAAATACGTGTACATTTATAGTAACAAATGCAACTTGATTTCATGATGAGAGAGAGA